>NC_092341.1:352197500-353397500 GCF_046630445.1 Rutidosis leptorrhynchoides
ATTTATTTTTCCACATATAACACAAACTAAGGGATTTTCTATTTACTTGTTGAGATTGATGTTATCAAAACCAATTCAAATATACAGACGACAATTATAAAATATTTTAGGTTCTTTTTCATAACTATCTGAAACTTTATAGTAAAGAGAAACAAGCTTACAAATCATTGGATTCACCTGAGTGATAGAGGAAGTTAGGGTTATATACCTAACTGCAAAAGCCCAGTGTCTCTCCCAATCCACAATCTTGTTCTGATTATCAACTTTCAAAGTTATGTATGTCTGGTTTATGCGAAGATTATCTTGTGCTTTGTAAGAAAAGAGAGGCATAGCAAGAGCCCATTGTCCATGAACCTAATATGCAAAGAGCATCAAACAAAGAAATGTAAGCCAAAATGTCACAGTTATCATTACCTCGTACCTGATGGTAATTATTTATAACCTCTCCATCCAAAAAACCTTAAATCCCTAGCAGACTCAACATTTGTACTCCATGTATCCCACAAATTTCCACTCAAAAACTTAATTTCTGGCACATCTTTATTCTCAAACTCCATGTATCCCATTGCAGATACAAGACCACCTGTCAAAGCAACTCCCCCAATCCAAAAAAATCAAAGCTAAACATTGCTATTAAGCCCATTGGACTATAGTATAAAATTGTTTTCAAATTTAAAAAACGGAACTTACCAAGTCATAATAGACTTTTCATTATCAATCAGTAAATCAGTTGGGGAACGTTACGACACTTGTTTACCTAGAAGAGTAGTGTTTACAAATGATCAACCACAATTAGAGCCAGTAATGTTAAGGACAGCAACAACAACCCTCTTCAAAGAACTAACCATTAACAACAAACAATAGAAAGCCATCACCAATCTTTGTATCCTTAAACATGCCCAAATATTCACTTTATTAGCAACAATGTAATCATAATAAGTCAAGTATAATAGCTACATTAACTTCCACTTGCTCTATAGAATAAATTACATAGGAGAATAAGATTCATAGAATCAATAAATTTAAAGCTAAAAATGAGAACAAAATTGCTAAAAATGACAAATCAATAACTAAAATCTTTCTTATATCAGTGTTCAACGTATCATCTCAAGACTTTAAAAAATTAAGAATTTAACACAAGATGACATTCACTTGTGTTGACTCTCTCAGAACTACTAAAAGGCTACAATTAATTCATTAGAGTTGTAATGAATATGCACAAGATCTAAAGAAATTTAATCTGAAATTGACGCATAAATCACCGAGACGTGATCTAACGCTTTCTCAATTTATGAATTCAGAGAAGAACGAAAATTAGTTTTTACTAAAAACCTACCTTTAAAACATGAGAACTTGATCAACTAATCGAGAGCCGATAAGAATATCACTCCATTAAATCATCAAAACTCGATCGAATGCTTCATACATATAATATATTATCGATTGACGATTAGGTTCATGTTTAACGTTATGAGTGTTGTGAACTTGAATTATAGAAACATTAAACATACCTGTGAGATGATAAGACTTCTTAAATCCGGCTATCGAGAACGAAGATTATTGACGTATTTCAGTTTGCGGCAAGAGATCAGATAAAGACTTGCGATTCATCGCGATGAGATGTCAGTTTTAGGAAATTCGTTTTTGGATGATATAAACCCTAGAATTTGGGGCTTTAGTGAAGGAACTGGACATTTGTTTCACTATTATAAAGATAAAGGACAGGATAGTTATTTTATTGTGCATACATGATTGGATGAAATATAATGATATACTCTGTAATGAAATGTTTATAACAAGTATTGAGGTTAGCGCGCTCGCTGCGCGAGTACTACGAAGTTTGTTATCACATCTCGTTTTTTAAATAGCATACCATTCTCATGTTGATGGGTTTACTGAAATCAAATTTCGGCATGTTTAGCAACCCCGCAGCATGAATTTTGAAAATTTTTGTTCTTGATTGCTCTTTCCGCAATGGGTTTTCAATTTCCCTGTCAAATCGACATGGATGAAGTATGGTCAACCATGATCATTTTAATCTAAAAGCATGAACCAAATACAATCATCTCTTTGAGTAATGCAAGAGGATAAATGTTTATGACAAATTAAACATGAGAAGAAATAATAATAATAATAATAATAATAATAATTCTTTGACCTTGGCAAGCTGATCATATCCATCCAGCTGATTAGGCAACTCCGCGGAGAGTTCTTTGAATTTCACGATCAGCACTTGTACCTTAACTAAAATGTCGTCCACCAATCACATTAATTTCGTCCAAATATATGAAACAGGGCTGGAAAGATCAACAACCAAACATAAGGAACACCTATTGGGATGCATGGTAAGTTTGGTAAATCAATCAAACAGGTTAAGATTAAGAGGGTTTACTTTTTAAAAGGCTTGTAACAAGTTAGTTGTTCAAATACACCGTTCGTCCAAAAAGTTTACTTTTTTATAGATTATTAGTAGGTCAACTCTGATTATAAAGCATACTCGGTAATAATCATCCGAGTTTATATTACAATGATCTATATGGTTTTATGCATATAGAAAAAAAGTAAGCTAAAATTAAGAAATCATCTAAGTTTATAATACAATGAGAATTTATATGGGTTTTTGCATTAATAATACACCTTAGGTGACTTTGTCCTAATCTCTTGCCCGTGTGTGCTAGTTCCAAATGCAGTGTGTCCCTGAATACGAAGTTGCTAGAATCTCGCAGAAGAACAAAAGAGTACTATAATTAATACATACATATTTGGGTAGCGTATGTGATTGAGCTATATCTTCTAAGATTATAACTTTCAAAATCTAAAAGGTAATCTGGAAAACCCCCTAAGTTATGGCGTAACTTAATGGGTTTATCAATGCCTAATAAGCTAAAAAGCTATAAGTTGTTTAGCGAGACAAATAAACAACAGCCTCTATCGGCTCAGCAATGAACTTCTCAGCGCTACCAATGTACAGCATCAATTTCATAAATAAAAATATATCAGTCACCAAGTATAATTACCATGGCTCGGCAGGATGTGGAACTACCAACGTCACTCTTTCTGATATTTGAGCAAGCCTCGCCTAACAAAGATACCCGTAGTTGGCGTTATTATTAATAAAATAATACACACCTTTACTAAATTACATTAATGTGACGATCGCTCCAAATCCATATGAACGAATACGTCATTCATCGATTTCTTTGCGAGGTATTTGACCTCTATATAATACGTTTTATAAACATTGCATTCTTTGGAAAAGGTATACCATAATGAATATTTAAATCCAATGTTTTCGATATCTGATGATTTCTACATATAGACAATCACCGTAAATAATAGTTTACAATAATACTTTCGTTGACAATGCAGTCAAAATAGATACATGATGATGGTTTTGTGAATGCAACGTTTTCTTGAATAAAGCATGTATGACTCCATGCACAAAGCTTGTCTAACATATAAGCAAACAGCGGAAGACTTCTAGGGAACCTGAGAATAAACATGCTAACAAGTGTCAACACAAAGGTTGGTGAGTTCATAATTTTAATGTTTCGCATAATCTGTGTATAAAGGTGGATCACAAGATTTCAGTTGTTTCATCCAAAAACGTTTATTAAAATATTCTACGAAATTGAGCACCCTGGTAACTAAACTTAACGTATATATAATTTATACCCTTTGTATAATCATCTCAATAATACACGCAAACCAACGTGTACGCTTCTCAAATAGCATACGTCCGTTAAAAGGCTAGTGCTCTAGCTCTGACGGGGATATCAAGCCCTATGGATCCATATACTACTACTCGCGCCCACCAGTTCTTATAACTGGCAGTTACTAGTTACCAAAGCTAAGGGATTTTCGGTTCAAACTCAGTGTAGAATTAAGTATGTACTTGTATCCATTGCGTTTAAAATAAAGTGCATATATTCTCAGCCCAAAAATATATATTGCAAAAACATTTAAAAAAGGAGCAAATGAAACTCACCTTAGCAGCACATAAAGTCGTTCACCGAAATGTGACCGAAACTCGGAATACCAAATAACCGTAGATCTCAACCTAAAGAACATATGTTGGTCAATAAATGTCTATCAAGCTAGGTCTGGTCATAGTGTATCACAATCCTAATGCTCGATATCGACATACAAAAGTTATCAAAAGTCGTTTCAAAAAGTCAATCTGACTCAATACTATAGTTGAATGATCAGGGCAATCGAAACATTTTAACATTTCACATAGTTTCCCAATTCTTGTAAAATTAAACTATAGTTTTTATAAGGCTTTAAAATATGATAAAACAATCAATTTTGACAATTGTTTAACAAAACGAGACGCGCCTTATATAGAAATTCATTTACTCGATTAATAATATCTAAAATTCCAATTTATCAATCTCATAGATAAGTTGTTTAAATATTAATTTCAGATTCAAAAGCAATTCCAATTAACGTTGATCATAATTCAGTTGCCCATATCTTTTAATTCGTTCATCGAAATTTCGTGATCTCTAAATGAAAAGTTATTGATTTTTCGCCAGCTTTCCAAAAACATGCATATCATATACCTTTTATCAGTAATATATGTATTTAATTCGTGATTCATCATAAACTGTTTAACGACGAAATTTAGCATACTAGCATGCATAAACATATATACTCGAGCACTAGACATGTATACACTATTAATATATAAAAGATAAGATATGAATGCTCACGTATCAATATTGTGATTCAATATTGCAGAAAAGTACGTAGACGCAACAGAGATGATAAACACTAGGTTTGACTTGCGAACAATACCCATGAACGTTACCCATAACCTTCATAGCTATAACACATAGTTTCCTTAGCTCTATCCCGCTCGAAAACCCATTTCAAAAGTGACCCGCTCATGACCTCGTCGTAGTATTTTATGTATAATATTTCTAATAATAATAATAAGATTAATAATAATAATATTAATCTTAATAATAATAATAATAATAATAATAATAATAATAATAATAATAATAATAATAATTATACGAGTAATTGATAGAGAGATTGAGAGATGTGTGTGTGCAAAAACAGAAATCGACTGAATTTATAGATGTTGCCTGCCCAGCCTTCCCATGCGATCGCATGGGTCTGAGGCACAATGGCCATGCGATCGCATGGCCTCTTTTTCCAGCTCAGATTCGTTTTATCGTATTACTTGTCGACATATTTAAATATTAATATAATATATATAATATATATAATTAATTATATATTATATTATATTCACGTGCATAGTTGACTTGTAATTTTTGGTCCGTTGACTCGTACGTTGTCACTCGACTTATGTTCCGGTTCCGGTTTCTCAAATGCATTTTCGTACGCTTAGAAAACTAGTACTTTTCGTTACGCGACGTGTACCTTTATCAAAAATTAAACTTAATCATTGATAAACTATGTCACTCGAAGTGTAGCTTTAATCAATTAAGTGTTTTGGTTATTTGCTTCTATAAATCATCGTCTCTTAGTATATACATATACATATATACATTTTCAGTTTGAAATAGTGTTTTACTGTAGCAAAGTTTTTTTACTGTAGCAAATAGTGATTTTCGAAAACACTGTAGCTTTTCGGGTACTATAGCAATTCGAAAATACTGTAGCAAATTAATGTTTTACTGGTTCATCTTAAACGCTTTAGTTAACTTATCTAGATATCAATCGAATCAATAATCGAATGTTACTACCGTTTACTAAATAACTTGAAATTATATATATATATATATATATATATATATATATATATATATATATATATATATATATATATATATATATATATATATATATATATATATATATATATATTAACTTATCTAAATATCAATCGAATCAATAATCGAATGTTACTATCGTTTACTAAATAACTTGAAATTATATATATATATATATATATATATATATATATATATATATATATATATACACACATATACACATTAAGTTATATATATATTGTTCGTGAATCTTCGAGAACAGTCAAAGAATAATTGATTACATGAATATAGTTCCAAAACTTTGAGACTCAACATTACAGACTTTGCTTATCGTGTCGAAAACATTAAATCATTTAAAGATAAAGTTTAAATTTGGTCAGAAATTTCCGGGTCGTCACAAGTAACAATAATGATGAAGCTACAATGGCTACACTTAATTGACATACTGGATATTATCAATTCCTGTATCTATCCAACAGTGTAAACCAACCAAGCAATTGTAAAAGTCAAAAAAACAAACCTGGAAGTACCGGTAACTATCCGCACTGGTATAACTTTGCGTGCAGAGCTTCAAATCAACTGCAACATTAAGCAATTATTTAACTGAACAATCCTCTAAAGGAAACTAAAATAGGTATGTAAAAGACATGAAAAGCATAAGTTACCTGTCAAAAATGGCACAATCCTTCTAGTATCAAAGTTTAGCACATATGGTATCCCAAAATTGTGCTTGTTGTTAAACAAAAAACATAAATAAATAAATAAATAAATAAATAAACACATCATAGGCAGTAACTAAATATGTTCTGTAATTTGATGCACCTAACAATCAAAAAATCAGAATCACGTAAACCAAACGGAAATTCAAAACTTGCCACCGCCTCAATTTAATGCCCAGCTGCGTTTCATCTCTCTTTGTTTTTATTTTTCCAACTTCAATATCCATCATTTTTTTTCTACCTCAACATCCATCATTTATTTACATCGTCCAATTTATATTCAGGTATTACCTTTTCATCTTTATTTGTAAAGAGGATTTGTATGTAATTAAAGGCCCATAAGTTAGTAATCTAAAATTATAACCAACATACTGAAAAGGGCGAAGCATTAGTACCGCAATAATTTATGCCGATCGCAATACGAAAGAAACTTGAAACCGTAACTGAAACAATCAAATCCATGAATCACACGAAAAAAAAGAGAAATGAAACCCTTAACTTTTGCCGTTGACAATCGCTTCAGAAGGAAAACAATCGTTGGTCAAAAATACAGTCCCTAACTTCAAATGGACTCGTAACCGTTCGCCGTCATCGATCGCTAAAAAAGAATGCAGTCGTTCGTGTAAAATCAAAATATCACAACCCTATTTCCCCTTCCCAATCACTATCGTTAGCTGCTCACATGAAGCACAAATCATTAATTGTGAGTGAAGAAGGTGAATAGGTGATTAAGTGTATCAAAATCAAAAATAATGCATCGATACTGTGGAGGTGGTGGATGGTGGTTGAAAGCACGCGAGCGGTGGCAACGGTGAGCGGTGACAACGGTGAGCGGTGCAAAGAAACCTATGAAATTAGGGATTGAAGGGTGTTGGAAAGCAGAGGAAGGTTCCAGCGACTAAATATCTGAAGGAACAATGTGAAAATGACGAAAACGCCCTTTGAGTATTATTAGAAGAGTATTCTCACACACACTTTTTTGATCCTCACACACCAATTGAGTATTATTAGAAGAGTAAAAGGTTAAAATAGGTGTGTGAGGATCAAAAAAGTGTGTGTGAGAATCATCCCCCTTGCTCAATTATAATATTTATTTATTTATAATATAATATACGGCGTATATATTTGCGGATATATTCACGCTTCCTATAAATGTAAGCTTTTATTACTTCATTCTTTATATTTAAAAGCGTGAATATTTAGCTATAGTTTTTTCACAACTAAAAATGTGAGAAAAAAATATATAATTTACACATTTAAAGTTGTGATGAAAGTTTAGATATATTCATTCACAATCATAAAAGTGAACATATCTATTCACGCGTGGTTTATTCTTAACATACATAATTTCTTCACACCAACAAATGTGTTAACAAATTTGCACACTCACAAGTGTGAGCATCCTTAAATTTATGTTCACATTCCAACCAAATGTGAAGAAAAAAGCGTGAAAAATCAACTAATTTGTTGTAGTGATATATATATATATATATATATATATATATATATATATATATATATATATATATATGAAAATTAGTAGCAGAATAGTGATCATATATATATATATATATATATATATATATATATATATATGATCACTATTCTGCTACTAATTTTCATATATATATATATATATATATGAAAATTAGTAGCAGAATAGTGATGATATGTTAATATCATGGATTACTCTCAAAATTTAATAAAGTGGAATACATACATTTAAATATCTTTAATATAATTAACAATTAATTAGTCACTGAAGTGAAATACTAATATGTGAGTTAAGTGGTGCTCCGGGCCTTAACGGTTTTAATCTAGGCTTTAAAAAAAAAAAATTCTGGCTAATAAAAGATGACTTGAAAAAAGCAATCAATTAGTTTTGGAGTAAGGAGTCGATTTCAAGAGGATGTAACGCCAGTTTTCTATCCTTGATCCCAAAAAATGATAATCCAATGAATCTTGGAGATTACCGTCCAATTAGTTTAATCGGAAGCTACTACAAGATAGTATCGAAAATCTTATCCGGAAGCCTTCAAAAGGTCATCCATAAAGTAATTGGATCCGAGCAAAGTGTTTTTTTGAAGGGAAGGTTCATTTTAGATGGTATTTTAGTAGCAAATGATACGCTTGAAGATGTTAAAAAACAAAAGAAAAAATGCTTCATTCTCAAAGCGGATTTCGAAAAAGCATTCGATTGCATTAGTTGGGATTTCCTGTTCAAAGTGATGGAGAGAATGGGCTTCGGTGAAAAATGGAGAAATTGGATTCGGGCATGTTTAACATCGGCATCTGTGTCGGTTCTAGTAAATGGGAGTCCCACCGAAGAATTTGCTTTACATAGGGGGGTAAGGCAAGGAGATCCTTTGTCCCCATACCTATTCATTATGGTAGCAGAGGGGTTAAATTCCTTCATCAATCAAGCTACTCAAGTCAAAGTCATAAAAGGTTTGGAGGTTGGGAAAGACAGAATCCTTGTTTCACATTTGCAAAATGCGGACGATACCATTCTTTTTGGCGAGTGGAGTAAGAGAAACATTCGAAATGTCCTTAACATACTAAAATGCTTTGAAATTTTTTCGGGGTTAAAGGTAAATCTTTTGAAAAGTTGTCTCTATGACGTCGGTATCCAAAAGGGAAATGTGGATAACATGGCAAATTCATGTAGATGTCAATTTGGTTCCATTCCCTTCAATTACCTCGGGTTGCCAATAGGTAAAAAGATGACAAACATGCGTGATTGGGAATCCTATATTGACAAAATCCATTCAAGATTGGAGGATTGGAAAGCAAAATCGATCTCATTCGGTGGCCATCTTACCCTAATCAAATCCGTTCTTAGTAGCCTTCCTTTGTACGCTTTTTCCCTATTCTGTGCCCCATCGTGCGTCATCAACAAGCTAGAAGTTTTGCGTTGTAAGTTCTTTTGGGGAGGGTCGGGAGATACCAATAAAATATCTTGGGTCAAATGGCAAAATATCTTGTTACCATACGAGGGCGGGGGGTTAAACATTGGGTCTTTAAAAGCTAGAAACTTGGCACTCTTGGGAAAATGGGGGCGGCGTTTCCTCAATGAAAAAATGCATTTTGGGTAAAAATCATTACAAGCCTTTATGGTCGGGACGGGGGATTGGGTCTCATAGATTCTAATGGGTTCATGGGTTCGGGCACAATCTGGAGAAACATTATTAAATTGGGGCTGCATATCAACAATTTAAATATCATGTTTACTAACTCATTTGTCCAGAAAGTTTGCAAAGGTCATGAGGTTTTGGTTAGATAGATGGTTAAACAATGAAGTCTTAAGCTCCAAATTCCCAAGATTGTTCATGCTTGAAGTAGAGAAAAATGTACTATTGGAGAACAGGGTGATAAAGAATGGGACAGACACTTCTACTTGTTGGAATTGGGTGTGACCCCCTTCGGGAAGAACACTCCCTGAATTCAACGATTTATGCGAGTTGATCAAGTCCTTTACGTTCGAGGAGGGTGAAAAGGATAAATGGATAACGATTTATGCGAGTTGATCAAGTCCTTTACGTTCGAGGAGGGTGAAAAGGATAAATGGATATGGAATCTGCATCCGTGTGAAAAATACTTAACAAATGCTTTAACAAAAATTGTAGATGAGAAGCTCCTGTATAACGTGATAAATCCAAAAGAAACCATGCGATTACGAATACTTCCACAAAAGATAGGAATTTTGATTTGGCGGGCTAACAGGGAAGAATTCCGGTTAGAGTGGAGCTTGATAAAAGAGGAATTGATTTAGATTCGGTTCGATGCACCGTTTGTGATAACGATCTCGAAACTGTCGAACATATTCTCCTAAAGTGTTCATTCGCAAAGGATACATGGAATCGAGTTTTTAGATGGTGGGGAATTGACCGACCACTATATTCATGTTTGGAAGAAATGTTCATTGGAGATATTGGAGGTTCAAAATCCATGCTGTGGCAAGCCGTTGAGTGGGTAAGCGGGTATCTAATTTGGAAAAATCGTAACCTTACGCTATTCCAAAGGAAAAAAGGGAATGGGCCGATGATGCTAAACGAGGTTTAAATTAAATCCTATGAATGGATTTCGAGAAGATCGAGGAAGGCGAGCATATAATGGAGCCAATGGTTAATCAATCCAAACTCCTTTGACGATCACCGTTATTAGTAGTATATAGCTAGCTTTCGTTTGTTTCCTTACGCTCCATACTGATTTGGGGTGATAGTTTTCGTATTCTCTTGGCTTATGATGTAAAAATTGCCTTAAGCATGCTCTCACATGCTTAGTTGTTCATGTACTCTTCTTTAAGTAATAAAATGTGGTTGCTTTTCTAAAAAAAAAAAGAGGTCGAGCATGCCAATCTAACCGAGCCAAACAACAACATAAGATACACAAACAAACAAACCAAACAATGATCAAACATGACAAAATAAATCACCCACGAAACTCAAACGAAAAGACAACCCAAAAATGCCACCAAATAATCCACAAAAGAAAATCGCATGTCATCGGAGAAAAACCTCTTTAGGAAGACCCATGCACCTTCTTTGCCTTATTAAGCTTACCTTTAGGCTTAGAGTTGATCAACTTAGCTTTAACCTTATAAGTTTTAAAATTTATCATTACCGAGTCGAGGAAACCAAAAGAAGAACCATCAACCGCATTACCATCATTGGCCCACACATGACTACCATCACCCAAAGACGAGCCGACATCTTTACTGCCAAAAGAATCATCCACACCAAACCAACCACCCAGAACCGAATCCTCTTCATCTTCTTCGATAGCCAGCAAAACAAAAGACGCGCTAGCATCCGATCTTTAACTTCGCCTTTTCTTTGAAGAATTCTTGGAACGAGATCTGATCCCCTCACAAGTCTTACCAATCCACATGGGATAACGATCCTTGTGCACCCACACATTTCGCCCGAAGGAGTCTGATGTGTCAGCGGTGGTACGTGATATACTATTATTTTTAATACAGAATACGATACAAATTACACAAGTTTTAATTTATTTATTTACAGATGGGATATACCTAAACCTTGCTACAACACTATAGGCAGTATACCTAATCGTAGAGTAGTATAGTTTTTAGTAAGTCCGGTTCGTTCCACAGGGAGACGACTTATTTTACACTATATTTTAAACAACTATATTTGTACAAAATATATATAATTATTTATAGTAATAATATATAAAAGGGGGATTTACCGTTTAATGACCGGTTTGACTATTTTATATTTTAAGCGTAAAGATAAATGACGATAATTAAGTGCGTAAAATAAATAACAATATTTAAATGACGATATATAAAATTGCGATGAGATAAAATATGAAATAAAATAATTATGCTTATTTAAACTTCCGTAATCATGATGTTTGACGTTTTGATTTTAATTTATTACCCTGGGTTAATTGTCCTTTGTCCTGGTTTATTTGAAACCTATCTGGTTTTTGCCCATAATAGTCCATCGGTCATAATTATAAAATGCTCGTCAAATTAACCTTATTTCCGAAGTCAAATATTCCAACTAATTAGGGATTCGAACTATAACAAGGTTTTAATACTTTGTTAATAATTACACCAGGTTATCGACTGCGTGTAATCCAAGGTTTTAATACTTTGTTAACAATTACACCAATTACCCTTGTATGTAATCCACCCCTGTTTTAATGAGTCCATTGATTATTAATCCATCCCCGTGTTCGATCAAATGAACAATTATTAGTATTTATAAATATCCCGCTCACCGTACCCGATCAAGCGTATGTGGTTATATATAAATACGTCAAATTATAAATCTCTATATTAAATTAACGAGATATCATTTAGTTAATATAATGTCCATTAATAGCTCATAGTCCAATTTCCACAAGTGTCGATCTTTTGTCCAAACCCCAATTATGGTCCAAAGCCCAATAACTCCGTCTTAATATTTAGTCCAACATTACGATTACTTCGGCTCAAATAAGCATAATAATAACTTAAATACGAGACATTAATTTAAAAAGGAGAATCTAGCTTACAGTGATTATTAATCGAGTAGCGTTACACGGACAGAGTTCTGACTTTAAAACCCGTAAAATAACCGTTACATTACCCAAACTAACTAATATAAAACTAAACTAATATTTATATTATATATACATATATATATATATATATATATATATGTGTGTGTATATATATATATATATATATATATATATATATATATATATATATATATATATATATATATATTATACAAAGGGAGAGAGATATTGAATTGGTGTGTAATTCGGCCAGAATTCGTTGCAATTTATAGACCTAACCTGATCCTGAGGCCCATGAGATCTCATGGCTTCTTAGTGTTATTCCCATGCGATCGCATGGCCAGCCTGGCCATGCCCAATTGCTTCCAAAACGAGGGCGGCTGCTGATATATTTTAATATATAATATAATATATATAATTTTATATAATTATATATATATAAATTATATTATATTTTTGTGCATAGTTGACTTGTAATTTTAGCTCCGTTGAGTCATACGTTGATAGTTGGTTCATGTCTCAGTTCCGGATTTTCGAACGTCTTTTCGTACGCTTAGATATCTTGTACTTTACGTTCCACGACTTGTACTCTTATTAATATTTAGACGTTTCTCATCAATAAATTGAACCACTTGGATTGTAACTTGTACGTTTGAGCATTTTGGACGTTTGCGTCTTCAAATCTTCGTTTTCTTCTCGCACTTATTTATTTAAACGAATATTACTTGAAAATAGAACAATTGCAACTGAAAACTTTACATATTGGGATGATATTGCGACTAAATATATGTTCATTTGGAGCACTATCAAATATCCCCACACTTGAACGTTGCTTGTCCTCAAGCAATACAGAACTTGAAATTAAATCACACTTCACTCGAATCACTTTTTTTATTCTCACACTTTATACATCAGTGATTTTGATACGACGGTATAAACAATGATAGTAACAATGTGGTTTACAGTCCCACATGACTATGAAAATGTAGATCCTTTAAGGAAATTGGATCTTTATGAAAACATTTGATCTTTTGAAAATTCATTCTAGCTTTTACCCTAGATAAGTTTTATGAAATAACCCTTTACCGGTGTTTGCAAAATGTTTTTGTGGGTTTTGTGGGTTTTGTGGGTTTCAGATTTGAAAATTTTAGCTCAAAACTTGCGGTTTTGTGTCACCCACTTGCTAACCTTGTATTAGGAAAGCACACGTCTATTATACTTGCTCCGTATATTACCTTTCGGTAAACGACCTTCCGGTTGTAAAGGAAAGCGATGAACAAGCAACTGTTAAGGCAATGTCTAATGACATGCATTTGTTCATGGTCTAAAACGTGTCGGATGCAGTTACTATCCTTTGTAGGAGCAATAGTAAAGATCACCCTATAATTTTTCTGTAATGACCCGGAAATTTCCGATCAAATTTAAACTTTATTCTTTATACGATTCCGACACGATAAGCAAAGTTTGTAATGTTGAGTCTAGAAAATTTTGAAACGATGTTCATATATTCAATTACCCTCTGACCAGTTCCGACGATTCACGAAGAATAGATATGTACACGTATTATTATTAATACTGGTATTATTTTTAGTTTTATTTTTATAAATATTATCATTATCAAAGATTATATATTCTTTATACAATTATATTATTATCATTAGTATTATAAATTATATAAATATAACACTACAAAATAAGTTACTGATTACCATTAAACTGTTTAAGTTTTGTTTTTGTCTATTAAAGTTAACTAGTCAAATCTTTCAGAGATATAGGACAATTCATTAAACCCCAAATTCGGTTATATATCTATTTCACTTTTATAATTATATTATTATTTTTCTTTTAACTTTTTCTCTGATCCCTGTATTGCTTGTGAATTCTGCATACCATAAATTGAATTCAATCGATCAACCATTTACACTATAATCCAGTCACAACCCATTTACAAACCACCACTGCTTTTTGTTCATACTTTCTGTTCTTTCTTAATGGCATCATCCCTTATCTCCAAGAACAACCCTCACCACCACCGTGAACAACCACCTTCACCCTCACTTCATCTCTTTCTCTCTCTTAATAATATCCAAGAACACCACCACCGTACCCTCCCGTTTGCTGTTTTGATCACCACCCCATCGACATATATCACCACTACAAACCACAACCATTGTAAACAACCTTCCACTCACACCTTCAACTCAACTTGAGACCCATTTTAATCAACCCATCAACACCTTCATGTTTTATTCGAACCATCAATCACCATAACCATAGCCATCAAGCTTGTTGATCTTTTCGTGTTCGGTTTTCCATCAAACAACCACAAACCACCATGTTCACCACCACCGACTAATTAACACTCACAACATCACCTTTCATCGCCATTAAAAGCCACTGCAACATCTTCTGCTTGTATATTCCTGCTACGCTGCAAACTCTTTTCTATTTACTGCTATACGTTACTATATTTCTGTCTGATCAACCAGCACTGTTGCTGCTATACTTCTGTTCTATTTCTCAAACCATGGTTATCGCTACAGCTATTACTTGCTCTTTCTATTAAAAAAAAAGAAGATAAAAAGTTATATTATTTTTATTGATAAGGTAAGATTAGCTGTAAAGATAATCTCTGTCGGATACATTGAATAAAAAAAATTCACATAATAGTACCACTAACAAATCTATCTGATTCTATATTGGGGCCGTAATATATTTGGGCTAGAATCCTTTTTGTTGTTGGGCTGAGAGCTTTAAATTTGTTGGGCCACCATATTTTATTTCTTAGTTGGGCCGTGATCCAATCACTAGCCTTGTTGGCCTGGTGCTGCAATTGTTTCATATAACGAGGGTATTGTGATGATGAAGTATTACGAGACTTATATGGATTGTTCTGATTAAGAGGATGATAATGATAATAGTAATGATAGTGGTATGATATAGACGATGGTGTATGATGTCGAGATGATCAAAATGATGATGAATATTGTACGATGTTGGTGATAAAACGTTAGTAATAACTAATGATGATGATTAAAAACAATGAAGATACATGATACATGATGGATTAATGATGATGAAGATTTGATGAAAATGATAAACAGTTTAGTATATGTTAAATGAATAAGCGTGCGAGATATAATAATAAGTAACAAGCGAGGTAATAATTGAGTCGTATGTTGGTGATAAGAGTGGTCATGGGTTCAATCCCGGGCAATGCATTTATTTTTAGGCTTGATTTGAAGGTAGTCTCCTTTTATAATATTATTATTATTATCATTATTATTATTATTATTAGTATTAGTATTATAAAAACTATCATTTTTATTATTAGAGTTGTCATTATGTTTATTATTAATATCCTTATTATTATTATTATTATTATTATTATTATTATTATTATTATTATTATTATTATTATTATTATTATTATTATTATTATTATTATTATTATTATTATTATTATTATTATTATGATTATTGAAATGATTTAAAAAAAAACATTATTATTTTTAATATTATTATTATTAATTTACATTATTATTAAAAACTATCATTATTATTGTCATTACTACTTTAATTATCATTATTAATTCAATTATCATTCTTATTATTATTTTTATAACAAATAAATATTATACTTATATTACATATAATTATATACTAAACATATTAACATTATTTTTTTTATAAATATTACAAATAACAAAATTATTGATAAAATCCTAATATACATTAATGATATAGGTTCGAATCCGAGACCAACCCTACACTTGTTAAATGACGTCATATGTATTTTTACTACAAAATACAGTATGGTGAGTTTCATTTGCTCCTTTTTTAATTGCTTTTGCAAAATATATATTTTTGGGCTGAGAATACATGCGCTGCTTTTATAAATGTTTACGAAATAGACATAAGTACTTAAAAATATATTCTACGTTGAGTTATACCACTGGCATACTTCTCTGTAGCTTGGTAACTACTATTTACATGGGTATTGTAAACGCGAATCCCGTTGATAGATCTATCGGGCCTGACAACCCCAACCGGACTGGACGACCAGTATTCAACGGTTGCACAGTACTTCGTTTTGATAACTACATTTGGTACAGTGTAGTGAGATTTCATAATAAAGGGAATATGCGACGTTGATTAAATGTTAAGTATGGTTACCAAGTGCTCAACCACTTAGAATGCTTTACATACACTTGCCAGTGTATTATGTTTATGATTATGAAATCTTGTGGTCTATTAATATATTGAAATAATTGATACGATAAACCTATGAACTCACCAACCTTTTGGTTGACACTTTTAAGCATGTTTATTCTCAGGTACGAATTAAGTCTTCCGCTGTGCATTTGCTCATTTTAAGGACATTACTTGGAGTCGATCATCGCAATGGGACCAAATGTTAATGACTTCGTCCAGATGGATTAGGACGGGTTATTACAGGTGGTATCAGAGCGGTGGTCTTAGCGAAACAGGTCTTGCATTAATGTGTCTAACTGATAGTTGTTTAGATGCATTAGTGGATCTGGACTTCGACCGTGTCTGCATGTCAAAAGTTTTGGGCTTATCATTTTTTTGTCGAAAATCATCTGCTTATCATCTTTAGGAAATTACCTGCTCATTATTCTTAGTCTAGACACATCTTACTGCATTGACTGCATGATTAGTATATAGACAAAACTCATATCTTAGCGTATCTGCTAAATCATATCTTAGCGCATCTATTACGATAGACTTTGCTTGATATCTTCCGTAAATTTCTCCGCAATTTAGGGGAAACTGGCACTATATATATATCTATGCATAGGATGCATTGAGAATACCATCCAACTATCAATTGCTGTCACTAAACTCTTCATACCAAAAATTCTTTCTGAGATCGCGTAAGATGGCCTCTACGAATCTACCAAGTTCCTCTGACTCCGAAGACAGCGTGACAGGAGCACACCAACCAATCAACTACCGTGATTACTGGAGAAAATGGGGGTGGGTTCGCGACATACTCACCCTATGGAGAAGGTAAGAAGGTACTCCATATAATGAACCGAATCTACCACCTAATCTTGGAGTACTTGACCCGCTAACCGGCGAACCTGTTCGCAACACCGTTTATACCCTTTTTGCAAGAATTTTTCGTCTTGAGACTATCATTAACGGAACTAGGGAAGATATCCTACCTTTACCTCACACTGATAACCAACCAGGGTTAGTAGAAGAAGTTAGAGGACTTCGAGCTCGAGTATTAACTTTAGAGAACACGGTACACAATTTTCAAGCACCAGCAGTATCACCAACACCAGTAACATCACCAGCTTCAGCACCAACGGTACCAGTACCACCGATAACCCAAGTTTCAATAATCCATGCCTCACCATCTCATTCTGTACCTCGAGTATAATCATCGTTCTACGAATCGTTCTACATCGATTATCTTCGCTCGTTATGGCGATTATGTAATTTCTAAAGTTTTAGAGATTATGTAATCTAGTATTAACGATAAACCAAATGAGTTTAATATCTTATTGACTCATTAAATCTATGATTACATCTGAAGAAAATATATATGCAAGTATATTTTCATAAAGATTGTAATTAAAAATCCTTTTGTACAAACTGTTAATGATGAAAAATATTTTAACGGGTAGGTAGTACCCGAAGAATATTTGGATTTCACATTAATAAGTTACACTGTACATTCTTCGAATCTGATTCAACGATCATTTACTATCCTACTTACAACCATCGATATACGAATCCGTTCACCGAAAAATAACCATTTCCATTCAAATTTCATATTTGGATTTTGACCTATCAGAATCCAACAAGTGGCATAATGAAGAAACAATGGACAAATTAAAAATTTGTTAGAAACACACGAATTAACTATGATTAATATTTTTAAGATTCCACGCTAACTGTTCCTAGCTAACTGTTCCCAGCTAACTGATTAACATTTAATTTATCGTAATTTACATTCTCGCAATTTTATTTATCGTCATTTAATTTCTGCATACTGTCGGGACGCATGTACAACAATACGTCGAATTAATTCTGAGACAACACGTTGTATATTGGGTCATGATATACATTTATTTATTTTACGCATTATAAATAACGGGACACGTATACAAGGTTTCGACCTATCATATCGACCCATCTATATATATATTTCGGAACGACCATAGACACTCTATAGTTGGCTATACAGGGTTTAGGTGGATTCCAAAATATATATATACTTTGAGTTGTGATCAATACTGAGACCGGTGCACGGGTCACGATACGTATTATTTAATTCGAATATTATATATTAAATTATATATGAATATATTGGACTATTGGACAATTGGACTATTGGACTGCTAACTTTGGACAATTAAAATGAATTAAAATGTTGATGATAACATATGAAACTAAACAATTCTTCAAGTTTGCCACTTGATTTCATCCTAAATCTCATTTGAACCTCAACAGTTACAATTCGCGTTCAAATCTTTTCATGATTTTTGAAAACACCTCAATTGGGAGGATGAACCAGCCGCACATCATCTACTATACACCTGAGAAACTCTCGAACCTAAATTCGTAGTTTAACACGTACCTGTGTTGAATCCTTTATCATTTATTAGCAAAAATAACCTTACAATTCCTTTTCAAATTAGCCAATTTTGTCACAGCTCCTGCAAGTAAACTTCGACTTCTCAGTAAAACTAGTCTTATTATAACCTCGATATATATACGTTATCCTTTCGCCGTCGATACCGGAAAACCTTTTATATTCCACGACATCATCAGCAGGTATACCAGCAGCTCGTTATCTCTTCGGCAGAATTCGCAATTAGTATTTTGAAAATCTCGCAGAACTTCCCCAGTAACGTCTATCCCTAAGAATTACATACATCGAATGTGAAGTTTCTGAAAAACGCTCTGAACTATGAAGTAGTTCTTGAAATGCTGATGAAGCAGCAAAAACTGTAAACGACTTTAACAAGTCAAAAGTCTGACGATAAAGTACAGTGTGTTGGGAAAGCTCAGAAAAAGAGAAGGTGTGAAACTGGAAAACGGATTGAGCAAAGTATGAAAGAGGCTGTGGATAAATCACAAGGACTGAACCTGCTTTCAAAGAATCCAAACGATTCAGTGCCTGCTGAAACCGTTAGTAAGAACCTTACTCCTTATTCTAAACCTTTCCAGATGATATTCATCATCATCATTTATCTTAGATATTATAAGATATCTTCATATCTTCCGTTATACATATTCTCCATATTTCTGGAGATATTTCCACAACTATTCTTATCTGGGATCATTTATCTCTCCGTAACATCTGCGTTACAACATAAAAGAAACTGTGTTAGTTCTAAGTTCTAAAACCTTCGAGTTTAAAATAGGAATGTTCTGAAGCAGTGTTGGGAACTGATGCATGAATTAGTATAATATAATGAAACTTGATCAACTTCATTATATTACAGTAAGTCATGTTGAGTTTCTAATGAGATGTGATGATTCACAGTACCATCATCATGTGCCATGTTACACGGATCTTACATTCTATCCAATCTCTAAACACATCAGGAAAATATTTTTCTTGATGATTCAGTCATTTCCAGGATATTCTGGTAATTTGACAAATCAAAATCGTGCCATTACCATTTCTTTCTAAAGAGCATTAGCTATGTTCATTCCAAATTTCATACCTACGAATTTTGGACTATTGCTCGCTTGACTCGAGGACGGGAAGAAGAAACGAAGGGATAAAGCCCCAAAATAGAAATTGGAATATAAATCGCAGCAAATAGGAGAGAGCATTAACTGTGGATGACAATGATTATAGACAGATGTGAAAGTTAGGAGTATATCAAGAATCAGGATTGGATAGAGCATATTAATGAATGCTTTAAGGTATGAACTGAGGAGAAAGAATAGGATGTGAGATATGGAAATAAGGAAACGAAAGGGGTAGATTCATAGTGAAATATCTGACAGAGCAATCGAAAAAGATTATTTCATTTAATCAAAGAAGATCCTGATATTCTAAATCATCGAAGAATCAAATCTTATTACGTAAAATTTTCTTTAAATCCCTTAAATCTCGGAAGTTAATAATAACTACGTCATCGATTAAAACAAATATATTTATCTACTCATTTCGCTCTGTTGTGATGGCTTCACTCGTACGCTTCACATGATCAAATCGTTTTATCTATATCTCTCAATAATGATAAAACTCCATTATTACCTCATATTCGTCATGAAAACATTCCTATTGTTATCCATAATGACCTCTATCAAATTTTGGGGACGAAATTTCTTTAACGGGTAGGTAATGATCCGGAAATTTCCGATCAAATTTAAACCTTATTCTTTATATGATTCCGACACGATAAGCAAAGTTTGTAATGTTGAGTCTAGAAAATTTTGAAACGATGTTCATATATTCAATTACCCTCTGACCAGTTCCGACGATTCACGAACAATAGATATGTACACGTATTATTATTAATACTGGTATTATTTTTAGTTTTATTTTTATAAATATTATCATTATCAAAGATTATATATTCTTTATACAATTATATTATTATCATTAGTATTATAAATTATATAAATATAACACTACGAAATAAGTTACTGATTACCATTAAACTGTTTAAGTTTTGTTTTTGTCTATTAAAGTTAACTAGTCGAATCTTTCAGAGATATAGGACAATTCATTAAACCCCAAATTCGGTTATATATCTATTTCACTTTTATAATTATATTATTATTTTTCTTTTAACTTTTTCTCTGATCCCTGTATTGCTTGTGAATTCTGCATACCATAAATTGAATTCAATCGATCAACCATTTACACTATAATCCAGTCACAACCCATTTACAAACCACCACTGCCTTTTGTTCATACTTTCTGTTCTTTCTTAATGCATCATCCCTTATCTCCAAGAACAACCCTCACCACCACCTTGAACAACCACCTTCACCCTCACTTCATCTCTTTCTCTCTCTTAATAATATCCAAGAACACCACCACCGTACCCTCCCGTTTGCTGTTTTGATCACCACCACATCGACATATATCACCACTACAAACCACAACCATTGTAAACAACCTTCCACCCACACCTTCAACTCAACTTGAGACCCATTTTAATCAACCCATCAACACCTTCATGTTTTATTCGAACCATCAATCACCATAACCATAGCCATCAAGCTTGTTGATCTTTTCGTGTTCGGTTTTCCATCAAACAACCACAAACCACCATGTTCACCACCACCGACTAATTAACACTCACAACATCACCTTTCATCGCCATTAAAAGCCACTGCAACATCTTCTGCTTGTATATTCCTGCTACGCTGCAAACTCTTTTCTATTTACTGCTATACGTTACTATATTTCTGTCTGATCAACCAGCACTGTTGCTGCTATACTTCTGTTCTATTTCTCAAACCATGGTTATCGCTACAGCTATTACTTGCTCTTTCTATTAAAAAAAAAGAAGATAAAAAGTTATATTATTTTTATTGATAAGGTAAGATTAGCTGTAAAGATAATCTCTGTCGGATACATTGAATAAAAAAAATTCACATAATAGTACCACTAACAAATCTATCTGATTCTATATTGGGGCCGTAATATATTTGGGCTAGAATCCTTTTTGTTGTTGGGCTGAGAGCTTTTAATTTGTTGGGCCACCATATTTTATTTCTTAGTTGGGCCGTGATCTAATCACTAGCCTTGTTGGCCTGCTGCTGCAATTGTTTCATATAACGAGGGTATTGTGATGATGAAGTATTACGAGACTTATATGGATTGTTCTGATTAAGAGGATGATAATGATAATAGTAATGATAGTGGTATGATATAGACGATGGAGTATGATGTCGAGATGATCAAAATGATGATGAATATTGTACGATGTTGGTGATAAAATGTTAGTAATAACTAATGATGATGATTAAAAACAATGAAGATACATGATACATGATGTATTAATGATGATGAAGATTTGATGAAAATGATAAACAGTTTAGTATATGTTAAATAAATAAGCGTGCAAGATATAATAATAAGTAACAAGCGGGGTAATAATTGAGTCGTATGTTGGTGATAAGAGTGGTCATGGGTTCAATCCCGGGCAATGCATTTATTTTTAGGCTTGATTTGAAGGTAGTCTCCTTTTATAATATTATTATTATTATCATTATTATTATTATTATTATTATTATTATTAGTAGTATTATAAAAACTATCATTTTTATTATTAGAGTTGTCATTATGTTTATTATTAATATCCTTATTATTATTATTATTATTATTATTATTATTATTATTATTATTATTATTATTATTATTATTATTATTATTATTATTATTATTATTATTATTATTATTATTATTATTATTATTATTATTATTATTATTATTATTATTATTATTATGATTATTGAAATGATTTAAAAAAAACATTATTATTTTTAATATTATTATTATTAATTTACATTATTATTAAAAACTATCATTATTATTGTCATTACTACTTTAATTATCATTATTAATTCAATTATCATTCTTATTATTATTTTTATAACAAATAAATATTATACTTATATTACATATAATTATATACTAAACATATTAACATAATTATTTTATAAATATTACAAATAACAAAATTATTGATAAAATCCTAATATACATTAATGATATAGGTTCGAATCCGAGACCAACCCTACACTTGTTAAATGACGTCATATGTATTTTTACTACAAAATACAGTATGGTGAGTTTCATTTGCTCCTTTTTTAATTGCTTTTGCAAAATATATATTTTTGGGCTGAGAATACATGCGCTGCTTTTATAAATGTTTACGAAATAGACATAAGTACTTAAAAATATATTCTACGTTGAGTTGTACCACTGGCATACTTCTCTGTAGCTTGGTAACTACTATTTACATGGGTATTGTAAACGCGAATCCTGTTGATAGATCTATCGGGCCTGACAAACCCAACCGGACTGGATGACCAGTATTCAACGGTTGCACAGTACTTCGTTTAGATAACTACATTTGGTACAGTGTAGTGAGATTTCATAATAAAGGGAATATGCGACGTTGATTAAATGTTAAGTATGGTTACCAAGTGCTCAACCACTTAGAATGCTTTACATACACTTGCGAGTGTATTATGTTTATGATTATGAAATCTTGTGGTCTATTAATATATTGAAATAATTGATACGATAAACTTATAAACTCACCAACCTTTTGGTTGACACTTTTAAGCATGTTTATTCTCAGGTACGAATTAAGCCTTCCGCTGTGCATTTGTTCATTTTAAGGACATTACTTGGAGTCGATCATCGCAATGGGACCAAATGTTGATGACTTCGTCCAGATGGATTAGGACGGGTTATTACATTTTCGGTCTGGCACAAGGTCCTGTCTTCAACCATGCTATGCAACCACCGTTCTTACGGTTGACACCCGATTTGGCTCAGGTGACCTAATGAATTTTGGTGAATTCTTAGGATTTTACGTTCAATGGTAATGAACGCATTGAAAATAGGTTTTCAGAAAACAAATCAGTTTTAATTTTGATCAAAATATTTTCTCGTTCAAGCTCGAGTTTAGATATCATTTAATTTCATGAGTTTGTAATTCTCAATCTTTAAGGTCAATCTCAAGGATTGAGTAATATCAGGCATATTTTTAATCTTTAAGGAGATCATCCTTTCTGGGGGTCTGATTCATTAGTCTTATCAAGCTAATTTGCACGGCGCCCTCCCCATTTTATGAGACAGATCCTCTCATGGTTTGGATAAGTCTGACCACATGGCGACCCTGTTTAATACTGAGGTCCGTGGATTTCCTGCTGATTTTAGAGATGACTTTTCTAGATTTTTCGTCAACCTACAGCTGGTCTGGACGACAACTTCTTGACCTAAATCAAGAAGCACGTGTCTTTTTCAAAAGACACGTGTCTTTTTCGGAAGACTTTACTTCCTTCATTTATTTTTCCGGAAGACTTTACTTCCTTTTAAATCAAGTGGCACATTTCTTTCAAATATATTATAAGAAATCGGGTAAAACAGTTAATTTTGTCCAAAACAAAAGCACCTGCAATAACTTTACAGAAACATGTGATAGATAGTTTTTAGTTGAATAACTTGGTACATTCTCCCCCCACTTAGCTTTTATTTATTTCTTTCTTTGCCTTTTTATTCTCCTCTTTTCCATTTTAAATGAATTCAAGCATTTTAGGTTGTTTCTCAATTTATGTCCTTTCCGAGGTAACGATAATTTCGGTATTATAACCTAGTTTTATCGTTCATAAATATGTATAAACATGATTTTGAATTCATTAGCTGAAATTTTTTCAAATTTTCACAAAATTTGACAAATAAACCAAGTGCAAACCCGAGAGAATTTATAACCCTTCCCCACACTTGAGATCATGCAATGCCCTCATTTGCATGAAATCAGACTATAATTATAAATTCATGAGGGTGATTAGTGTAGAAAACTAATTAAAAATACCCAGTTTGTAATTACAAAGCTCGTCGAATGATAGATGGCGCGCCTTATCGTTCATTCCTTTTGTTGTTTTATCACACATGTTTTTCTTCAAAAACGGTTGCTTTTCTGAACTGTTTGCTAATTTTTGAAAATACTTCTTTTACCCTAATTTATCATGCATGTTTATTAACGAGTTATGCACTAACCCGAACCCCGAATTTAGCGTTAAGTGGGGTTAGACTTCCCCACACTTAGCTGACGACATGTGAAGTCAGTAGAATAAGTTCCACAAATTAAAATAGTGAGTCAGTTATTTACATCTCGGGTGGTCTATAATATATCAATGGGTTTAAAGTTTTGACCTACCTGATTGTCACTAATTAATTCTTCTTTAAGTGTAGCTTTTAGTAAATGGATATGTCTCTTTTCTGGTTTTTGGTCAAATGGATCGTTATACACCGACATACATATTTCTATAGGGTGGACAATTCCTAACATTTCATTCCGTTCATTCTCGGGATCAAAGTTTTCACCTCTATTACCCAATTGGGTAAAATCTGAGGTGTCATTATCTATTACAGCTCGTAGTTTATCTTCGGTAGATGACTCGTCTATTGAGAATATTGGGTTGGAAGGTTATGGAATGGTGAATTTCGGGATCGAAGCAAAATCTTCTTCTTTAACGGTCCTTATCGGTCCCTCCACTTTGGTCTCGGGGGTAAAATTTTCAACGTTATCATTTTTCCAAGAGTACCAATTTGTCACCCTTACTTCTTCTTCATCCATTGATAGATCGATGATTTCTTCGGTAGAGGCTAATGTGTCGAAAAGTTGTGAAATTGGTAGGACTGAATAAAAAATATCATGGGATAATTGGTGATTTCGGAGCTCTCGAATTCATCAAAATTCGATGATATGAGATTTTCTTGCACAATACTCCTCAGATCAATAGGTGTGTAGTCTGGTAGAGTTTCAGCTTGCCTATTTGAAAACTCTCTTATCTGTTCATTTTGAGCATCAAATTCTTCGAGTTTGATTTTCATATAATCTAATAAATTTTCCGACACATTATTTTCCTCGTCCTCTGGTTGTTGACTTTAGATATATTCTTAGGAATAATCCCAATTTGAATTGTATTCCTCATAATCATTCCATTCAGGTTCTATGAGTGCATAATTTTCTATAGGAACGTAATAATAACATTCCCATGTTGAATGATAATCTCCACAGATTTCACAACCAGTTATTGTTTCGTTATTCGTGATCCAAGTTTGACCGAATGAATTTTTATCAACACTCGTTTGAGAGTATTGATTTAATTGATTTTGCATGTCAGAAAGAGTTTCCAAAATATTTTTGAGATTTTCAATAATACGCTTATTACTAAATTTTAGCTACAATGTGGTGCATTTACTAATTATCCTATTAGTTATAAAACTAAAATTATATAAGTTATCAAATTAATAGACTTTTCTGTTTTGCCCACGTTTCGAATAGTCAATAGATGCAGCAGGTAGCCAGGATCCTTTAAATCGGAAAATCCACAACTCACCACAAACAAATCCAACTATTACTACGAACCAGAAAATTGGTGTCTATCAATTTAATTGCTTACAATAATTTTTAGTCTAAATTTAAAGAAATTTAAAGAAAATTTTATGTCCTAAAAACTAGAGCGTAGGAATGAAAAAGTGGGGGAGAGTTGTAAGACCCTAATATTTATTATACATAGAGTATTATTGGTGTACATCAAGTGTGTGAAGCGTGGAACAATTTGTAAACTGGCAGGCTGTTCTGACCTCTATGCGCGCCGCGCAAGGTCAAGGATGCGCGCCGCGCACCCCACCTGGGACAGTTTTTCTGTTTTGTTTTAATTAGAGTTTAATGAGAGACTTTTTGGTCTTTTCACTTGAGGACGGATCTGAGAGCTTATCAGCTGGTTCGGATCCAATTTTGGATCACATTTCATATCCATAAACACTCTCAACTATCTTAGAGAGAGGGAGAGTTCTAGAGAGAGAAATGGGGTTTTGCAGAAGAAGAAGCTTGAATTGATCAAAAGCTCGAGTTTTAATGTTGGTCACCTCATTTCTAGCTACGTTTTGGTTGTTGTGGTAAGTTCTAACTCCGAATTTCAATGTTTGATTTGATATTCAAAGTTAGGGTTTGAACTTGAATTGTAGAGAAACCCATTTAAACTCTTGAAGTGAGTTCATTGATGCTAGTAATCGGGTTTACTATTGTGGTTGGTGGGTTTTGGGTTGGAAACTGACTTGGCCATGATTTAGGACTTGTAATAGGTTTTAATCACTAGGTTTAGTGATTATGGAAGTGTTGGAATCCATTTTAGTGTATTTGAAAGACTAATTTTGAATTGAGTCAAAATTTGGGGTTACGGGTGATTTTGAGAATGATAAGTGTTTAACACTTGTGTATGGGTTTAATTGGCGTATTAGGACCATTTTCACTTGTGATAGTGATAATTGGTTAGTTTGGGCACGTTTTGTGCTTGGAAGTGCAATTGGTCGAAATTGCACTAAGTGTCGTTTTGAGTTGGTTGCGGATTCACTAAGGCTCGTGTAGTTCGACCAACCTCGATGTTGTTGTGGTAATGAAGATAGTAGTCTCGTGTGGATGCGGATTTACTATGGCTCGTGTAGTTCGGCCAATCTTCATTGTGGTAATTGACTTTTGGTATTGAGTTAAGGGGTTAACCTTGGGCGTTGTACACTTTATTGTTATATATATATCGTTGTATTGTTGTGATGTAGCTAACCCTCCAGGTGTAGCTTGTTGGAGTGGTTTATATCGTCGTTGGTGAACTTACTTGTCGATTATTTAGCTTGTTATATAGCGGTTGTGAAATGACCCGTTCATATTGATTATAAACGTTCTATATTAATTGATTTCGTTGCGAGGTTTTGACCTCTATATGAGACGTTTTTCAAAGATTGCATTCATTTTTAAAACAACCATAACCTTTATTTTATCAATAAAGGTTTCAAAAGTATTACGTAGATTATCAAATAATGATAATCTAAAATATACTGTTTACACACGACCATTACATAATGGTTTACAATAGAAATATATTACATCGACATATGTTTCTTAAATGCAGTTTTTACACAATATCATACAAACATGGACTCCAAATCTTGTCCTTATTTTAGTATGCAACAGCGGAAGCTCTTAGTATTCACCTGAGAATAAACATGCTTTAAACGTCAACAAAAATGTTGGTGAGTTATAGGTTTAACCTATATATATATATATCAAATCGTAACAATAGACCACAAGATTTCATATTTCAATATACATCCCATACATAGAGATAAAAATCATTCATATGGTGAACACCTGGTAACCGACATTAACAAGATGCATATATAAGAATATCCCCATCACTCCGGGACACCCTTCGGATATGATATAAATTTCGAAGTACTAAAGCATCCAGTACATTGGATGTGGTTTGTTAGGCCCAATAGATCTATCTTTAGTATTCGCGTCAATTAGGGTGTCTGTTCCCTAATTCTTAGATTACCAGACTTAATAAAAAGGGGCATATTCGATTTCGATAATTCAACCATAGAATGTAGTTTCACGTACTTGTGTCTATTTTGTAAATCATTTATAAAACCTGCATGTATTCTCATCCCAAAAATATTAGATTTTAAAAGTGGGACTATAACTCACTTTCACAGATTTTTACTTCGTCGGGAAGTAAGACTTGGCCACTAGTCGATTCACGAACCTATAACAAATATGTACATATATATCAAAGTATGTTCAAAATATATTTACAACACTTTTAATACATTTTGATGTTTTAAGTTTATTAAGTCAGCTGTCCTCGTTAGTAACCTACAACTAGTTGTCCACAGTTAGATGTACAGAAATAAATCGATATATATTATCTTGAATCAATCCACGACCCAGTGTATACACGTCTCAAGCTAGATCACAACTCAAAGTATATATATATTTAGAATCAACCTCAACCCTGTATAGCTAACTCCGACATTACTGCATATAGAGTGTCTATGGTTGTTCCAAATAACATATATACATGGGTCGATATGATATGTCAAAACATTTGCATACGTGTCTATGGTATCCTAAGATTACATAATATATTAGAATATATGTATAATACAATATAAGTTAGCTAGGATATGATTTGTATAGATTTGTTACCAATTTCCACGTTGCTACAACAAGACAAATTATCCAATCTTGTTTTACCCATAACTTCTTCATTTTAAATCCGTTTTGAGTGAATCAAAATGCTATGGTTTCATATTGAACTCTTTTATGATTCTAAATAGAAAAAGTATCGGTTTATAGTCAAAAATATAAGTTACAAGTCATTTTTGTAAAGGTAGTCATTTCAGTCGAAAGAACGACGTCTAGATGACCTTTTATAAAACATACTTCCACTTTGAGTTTAATCATGATTTTTGGATATAGTTTCATGTTCATAAGAAAAATCATTTTCCCAGAAGAACAACTTTTAAATCAAAGTTTATCATAGTTTTTAATTAACTAACCTAAAACAGCCCGCAGTGTTACTACGACGGCGTATGTCCGGTTTTACAGTGTTCTTCGTGTTTTCAGGTTTTAAATCATTAAGTTAGCATATAATATAGATATAGAACATGTGTTTAGTTGATTTTAAAAGTCAAGTTAGAAGGATTAACTTTTGTTTGTGAACAAGTTTAGAATTAACTAAACTATGTTCTAGTGATTACAAGTTTAAACCTTCGAATAAGATAGCTTTATATGTATGAATCGAATGATGTTATGAACATCATTACTACCTCAAGTTTTCAGGATAAAGCTACTGGAAATGAGAAAAATGGATCTAGCTTCAAAAGATCCTTGGATGGCTTGAAAGTTCTTGAAGCAGAATCATGACACGAAAACAAGTTCAAGTAAGATTTCCACTCGAAATAAGATTGTTATAGTTATAGAAATTGAATCAAAGTTTGAATATGAGTATTACCTTGTATTAGAAAGATATCTTACTATAAATAAGAAAGATTTCTTGAGGTTGGATGATCACTCTACAAGATTGGAAGTAAGCTAGCAAACTTGGAAGTATTCTTGATTTTATGAAACTAGAACTTGTAGAATTTATGAAGAACACTTAGAACTTGAAGATAGAACTTGAGAGAGATCAATTAGATGAAGAAAATTGAAGAATTAAAGTGTTTGTAGGTGTTTTTGATCGTTGGTGTATGGATTAGATATATAGGATATGTAATTTTATTTTCATGTAAATAAGTCATGAATGATTACTCATATTTTTGTAATTTTATGAGATATTTCATGCTAGTTGCCAAATGATGGTTCCCACATGTGTTAGGTGACTCACATGGGCTACTAAGAGCTGATCATTGGAGTGTATATTCCAATAGTACATACATCTAAAAGCTGTGTATTGTACGAGTACGAATACGGGTGCATACGAGTAGAATTGTTGATGAAACTGAACGAGGATGTAATTGTAAGCATTTTTGTTAAGTAGAAGTATTTTGATAAGTGTCTTGAAGTTTTTCAAAAGTGTATGAATACATATTAAAACACTACATGTATATACATTTTAACTGAGTCGTTAAGTCATCGTTAGTCGTTACATTTAAGTGTTGTTTTGAAACCTTTAGGTTAACGATCTTGTTAAATGTTGTTAACCCATTGTTTATTAAATCAAATGAGATGTTAAATTATTACATTATCATGATATCATGATGTATTAATATATCTTAATATGATATATATACATTAAATGTCGTTACAACGATAATCGTTACATATATGTCTCAAAATCATTAAGTTAGTAGTCTTGTTTTTACATATATAGTTCATTGCTAATATACTTAATGATATGTTTACTTATCATAATATCATGTTAACTATATATATATATATATCCATATATATGTCATCATATAGTTTTTACAAGTTTTAACGTTCGTGAATCGCCGGTCAACTTGGGTGGTCAATTGTCTATATGAAACCTATTTCAATTAATCAAGTCTTAACAAGTTTGATTGCTTAACATGTTGGAAACACTTAATCATGTAAATACCAATTTCATTTAATATATATATAAACATGGAAAAGTTCGGGTCACTACAGTACCTACCCGTTATATAAATTTCGTCCCGAAATTTTAAGCTGTTGAAGGTGTTGACGAATCTTCTGGAAATAGATGCGGGTATTTCTTCTTCATCTGATCTTCACGATCCCAGGTGAACTCGGGTCCTCTACGAGCATTCCATCGAATCTTACCAATCAGTATCTTATTTTGCTTAAGTCTCTTAACCTCCCGATCCATTATTTCGACGGGTTCTTCAATGAATTGAAGTTTTTCATTGATTTGGATTTCGTCCAACGGAATAGTGAGATCTTCTTTAGCAAAACATTTCTTCAAATTCGAGACGTGGAAAGTGTTATGTACAGCCGCGAGTTGTTGAGGTAGCTCCAGTTGGTAAGCTACTGGTCCGACACGATCTATAATCTTGAATGGTCCAATGTACGTTGGATTTAGTTTCCCCCGTTTACCAAATCGAACAATGCCTTTCCAAGGTGAAACCTTAAGCATGACCATTTCTCCAATTTCAAACTCTATATCTTTTCTTTTACTGTCCGCATAGCTCTTTTGTCGACTCTGGGCGGTTTTCAATCGTTGTTGAATTTGGATGATTTTCTCGGTAGTTTCTTGTATTATCTCCGGACCCGTAATCTGTCTATCCCCCACTTCATTCCAACAAATCGGAGACCTGCACTTTCTACCATAAAGTGCCTCAAACGGTGCCATCTCAATACTAGAATGATAACTGTTGTTGTAGGAAAATTCTGCTAACGGTAGGTGTCGATCCCAACTGTTTCCGAAATCAATAACACATGCTCGTAGCATGTCTTCAAGCTTTTGTATCGTCCTTTCGCTCTGACCATCAGTTTGTGGATGATAGGTAGTACTCATGTCTAGACGAGTTCCTAATGCTTGCTGTAATGTCTGCCAGAATCTTGAAATAAATCTGCCATCCCTATCAGAGATAATAGAGATTAGTATTCCATGTCTGGAGATGACTTCCTTCAAATACAGTCGTGCTAACTTCTCCATCTTGTCATCTTCTCTTATTGGCAGGAAGTGTGCTGATTTGGTGAGACGATCAACTATTACCCAAATTGTATCAAAACCACTTGCAGTCCTTGGCAATTTAGTGATGAAATCCATGGTAATGTTTTCCCATTTACATTCTAGGATTTCGGGTTGTTGAAGTAGACCTGATGGTTTCTGATTCTCAGCTTTGACCTTAGAACACGTCAAACATTCTCCTACGAATTTAGCAACATCGGCTTTCATACCCGGCCACCAAAAATGTTTATTGAGATCCTTGTACATCTTCCCCGTTCCAGGATGTATTGAGTATCTGGTTTTATGAGCTTCTCTAAGTACCATTTCTCTCATATCTCCAAATTTTGGTACCCAAATCCTTTCAGCCCTATACCGGGTTCTGTCTTCCCGAATATTAAGATGCTTCTCCGATCCTTTGGGTATTTCATCCTTTAAATTTCCCTCTTTTAAAACTCCTTGTTGCGCCTCCTTTATTTGAGTAGTAAGGTTATTGTGAATCATTATATTCATAGATTTTACTCGAATGGGTTCTCTGTCCTTCCTGCTCAAGGCGTCGGCTACCACATTTGCCTTCCCCGGGTGGTAACAAATTTCAAAGTCGTAATCATTCAACAATTCAATCCACCTACGCTGCCTCATATTCAGTTGTTTCTGATTAAATATGTATTGAAGACTTTTGTGGTCGGTATATATAATACTTTTGACTCCATATAAGTAGTGCCTCCAAGTCTTTAATGCAAAAACAACCGCGCCTAATTCCAAATCATGCGTTGTATAATTCTGTTCGTGAATCTTCAATTGTCTAGACGCATAAGCAATTACTTTCGTTCGTTACATTAATACACAACCGAGACCTTTCTTTGAGGCGTCACAATATATCACAAAATCATCATTCCCTTCAGGTAATGACAATATAGGTGCCGTAGTTAACTTTTTCTTTAACAATTCAAACGCTTTCTCTTGCTCATCTTTCCATTCAAATTTCTTCCCTTTATGCGTTAATGCAGTTAAGGGTTTTGCTATTTTGGAGAAATCTTGGATGAATCTTCTGTAGTAACCAGCCAATCCTAAAAATTGATGTATATGCTTCGGAGTTTTTGGGGTTTCCCACTTTTCAACGGTTTCGATCTTTGCCGGGTCCACCTGGATACCTTCTTTGTTCACTATATGACCGAGGAATTGAACTTCTTCTAACCAAAATGCACACTTTGAAAACTTAGCGTACAGTTTTTCTTTCCTCAATACTTCTAGCACTTTTCTCAAATGTTCTTCGTGCTCTTGATCATTCTTTGAGTAAATAAGTATGTCATCGATGAAAACAATGACAAACTTGTCAAGATATGGCCCACACACTCGGTACATAAGGTCCATGAACACAGCTGGTGCGTTAGTAAATCCAAACGGCATAACCATAAACTCGTAATGACCATAACGCGTCCTAAAAGCAGTTTTTGGAATATCAACCTCCTTTACCCGCATTTGATGATATCCAGAACGTAAATCGATTTTCAGATAAACTGACGAGCCTTGTAGTTGATCAAATAAGTCGTCAATTCTCGGCAGTGGATAACGGTTTTTAATGGTAAGTTTGTTCAACTCTCTGTAGTCAATACACAACCTAAATGTACCATCCTTCTTCTTAACAACCAAAACAGGAGCTCCCCATGGTGATGTGCTTGGTTGAATGAAACCACGTTCTAATAGTTCTTGCAGTTGGCTTTGCAGTTCTTTCATCTCGCTGGGTGCGAGTCTATAAGGAGCACGAGCTATTGGTGCAACTCCAGGTACAAGATCTATTCGAAATTCAACAGATCGATGTGAAGGTAGTCCCGGTAATTCTTTCGGAAATACATCGGGAAATTCTTTTGCGACGGGAACATCATTGATGCTCTTTTCTTCAGTTTTTACTTTCTCGACGTGTGCTAGAACAGCATAGCAACCTTTTCTTATCAGTTTTTGTGCCTTCAAATTACTAATAAGATGTAGCTTCGTGTTGCCCTTTTCTCCGTACACCATTAAGGGTTCTCCTTCTTCTCGTACAATGCAAATTGCATTTTTATAACATACGATCTCTGCTTTCACCTTTTTCAGCCAGTCCATGCCAACTATTACATCAAAACTCCCTAACTCTACTGGTATCAAATCAATCTTAAATATTTCGCTACCCAGTTTAATTTCTCGATTCCGGTATATATAATCTGCTGAAATTAATTTACCGTTTGCTAATTCGAGTAAAAATTTACTATCCAACGGCATCAATGGACAACTTAATTTAGCACAAAAATCTCTACTCATATAGCTTCTATCCGCACCCGAATCAAATAAAACGTAAGCATATTTATTGTCAATAAGAAATGTACCCGTAAAAAGCTCTGGGTCTTCCCGTGCCTCTGCCGCATTAATATTGAAAACTCTTCCGCGGCCTTGTCCATTCGTGTTCTCCTGGTTCGGGCAATTTCTAATAATGTGGCCCGGTTTTCCACATTTATAACAAACTGCATTAGCATAACTTGCTCCGACACTACTTGCTCCGCCATTACTCGTTCCGACACCATTTGTTCCTTTCGTTCTGTTAACCCCTGGTCCGTAGACCTCACACTTCGCCGCGCTATGACCATTTCTTTTACACTTGTTGCAAAATTTGGTGCAGAACCCCGAGTGATACTTTTCACACCTTTGGCATAGCTGCTTCTGATTGTTGTTGTTGTGGTTGTTATTGTTGTTAGGATGATTGTTGTAGTAGTTGTTGTTGTTGTTGTTGTTGTTGTTGTTGTTGTTGTGCCGTTTGTTGTAGTTGCGATTGATGTTACGATTGTTGGGATAGTTGTTGTTGTTTTGGTGAATCTTATCACCGTTTTCCTCCCACTTTCTTTTGACTAGCTTCACGTTGGCCTCTTCGGCCGCCTGTTCTTTAATTCTTCCCTCAATCTGGTTCACTAGTTTGTGAGCCATTCTACATGCCTTTTGTATGGAGGCAGGCTCGTGTGAACTTATATCTTCTTGGATTCTCTCCGGTAACCCTTTCACAAACGGGTCGATCTTCTTTTCCTCATCTTCGAACGCTCTCGGACACAATAGGCACAATTCTGTGAATCGTCTTTCGTACGAAGTAATATCGAATCCCTGTGTTCGTAACCCTCTAAGTTCTGACTTGAAATTATTGACCTCGATTCTAGGACGGTACTTCTCGTTCATCAAGTGCTTGAATGCTGACCACGGTAGCATGTAAGCAGCATCTTGTCCCACTTGCTCTAGATAGGTATTCCACCATGTTAATGCAATACCTGTGAAGGTATGCGTAGCGTACTTCACTTTGTCTCCTTCAGAACACTTACTTATGGCAAAGACCAATTCAACTTTCTCGGTCCACCGTTTCAATCCGATTGGTCCTTCGGTCCCATCAAATTCTGAAGATTTACAGGCAGTGAATTCCTTGTAGGAGCATCCTACACGATTTATTGCACCGTTAGCTGTATTTCTTGATTCAGAGTTATTGTTGGTATGTAGCGCGGCCTATACTGCGGCTATGTTTGAAGCAAGAAAGGCACGAAATTCCTCTTCGCTCATATTCAAGGTGTGTCGAGTAGTCGGTGCCATTTCCTTCAAAATAGTCAAATGAAACAATTTAATCATACAGAATATTAAGAGTAGTCAATAGTATCTCGTAGCATAATATGAACTCATTTATAAAAGCTTTTTCTTCATATTAGCATTTTATAAGTTTAAATTCGGGTAGTACCTACCCGTTAAGTTCATACTTAGTAGCTAATATACAATTCAACTACTACAATTCTATATGAAAAACTGATTATAATAATATTTCGCTTTCAAACTTTTACACAATATTTTACAAACTTACAATACCGCTTATTTTACATATAGCATGAAATATAGCACACAATAACTTTGATACAAGATAGTTGTGAAGATAATTCTAGCTAGTACATAAGTCGTTCAGTAAAGGCAATAAAGACACGTAATTCATACGTCCAGAAACAAGTCATGCATTCTGGTTTTACTAGGATTACTTCCCATCCTTGGTCTTATGGAACATAACCGTTATGGCCGTTGATAAGATAGCATGTTGTAACGTCGTCAAAGGGATGAGGGTTACGTAATGTCCAACAGTCCCGTAACAATCTAAAAACCTCATTTCTTACCCCAATTACCGACTCCGTCACTTGTGGGAACGTTTTGTTTAATAGTTGTAGCCCGATGTTCTTGTTCTCACTTTGGTAAGAAGCGAACATTACTAACCCGTAAACATAACATGCTTCTTTATGTTGCATGTTAGCCGCTTTTTCTAAATCACGAAGTCCTATATTCGGATATATTGAGTCAAAATAATTTCTTAACCCGTTGTGTAAAATAGCATTTGGGTTCCCCGCAATATATGCGTCAAAGTAAACACATCGTAATTTATGGATTTCCCAATGTGATATCCCCCATCTTTCGAACGAAAGCCTTTTATAAACCAAGGCATTCTTGGAACGTTCTTCGAATGTCTTACAAACTGATCTCGCCTTAAATAGTTGTGCCGAGGAATTCTGACCGACTCTAGACAAGATTTCATCAATCATGTCTCCGAGTAGGTCTCTTAAAATATTGGGTTGTCTATCCATTTTGTGTTTTTAAACTGTAAAATAGACAAGAGTTAGATTCTTAAAAAAAAATACTTATTAATACAAGCAATTTTTACATATATCATAAAGCATAAGCACACTATATTACATATATTACACCACACGAATACAACTATCTTATTCCGACTCGCTCGTTTCTTCTTCTTCGGTTTTGGTTCGTTTTGCCAAGTTTCTAGGGATATATGATGTTCCCCTAATACGAGCCGTCATTTTCCACATTGGTTTAGAAAAACCTGGTGGTTTAGAGGTTCCCGGGTTATTGTCACAACTTAAGAAATATGGGTGTTGACGATACATATAAAATTCATCGGGTTTGGAATCAAAATTTTCTATTTTTATGCCCTTTCCCTTATTGTTCTCTTTTGCCTTATTAAATTGTGTTGGGGTAATTTCTATAACATCATCGGAATCCTTGTCGGGATCCGATTCATCGGAGAATTGGTAATCCTCCCAATACTTTGCTTCCTTGGCGGAAACACCATTGACCATAATTAACTTTGGTCGGTTGGTTGAGGATTTTCTTCTACTTAACCGTTTTATTATTTCCCCCACTGGTTCTATTTCTTCTTCCGGTTCCGATTCTTCTTCCGGTTCCGATTCTTCTTCCGGTTCCGACTCTTCTTCCGGTTCTTCTTCGGGAACTTGTGAATCAGTCCACGAATCATTCCAATTTACATTTGACTCTTCATTATTATTAGGTGAGTCAATGGGACTTGTTCTAGAGGTAGACATCTATCACATAATATCAAACACGTTAAGAGATTAATACATCACATAATATTCACATGTTAAAAATATATAGTTTCCAACAAAATTTGTTAAGCAATCATTTTTCAAGTAAACACGGTCGAAGTCCAGACTCATTAATGCATCCTAACAAACTCGATAAGATACACTAATGCAAAATTCTGGTTCTCTAAGACCAACGCTCGGATACCAACTGAAATGTCCCGTTCATATTGATTATAAACGTTCCATATTAATTGATTTCGTTGCTAGGTTTTGACCTCTATATGAGACGTTTTTCAAAGACTGCATTCATTTTTAAAACAACCATAACCTTTATTTTATCAATAAAGGTTTCAAAAGCATTACGTAGATTATCAAATAATGATAATATAAAATATACTGTTTACACACGACCATTACATAATGGTTTACAATAGAAATATATTACATCGACATATGTTTCTTAAATGTAGTTTTTACAAAATATCATACAAACATGGACTCCAAATCTTGTCCTTATTTTAGTATGCAACATCGAAAGCTCTTAGTATTCACCTAAGAATAAACATGCTTTAAACGTCAACAAAAATGTTGGTGAGTTATAGGTTTAACCTATATATATATCAAATCGTAACAATAGACCACAAGATTTCATATTTCAATACACATCCCATACATAGAGATAAAAATCATTCATATGGTGAACACTTGGTAACCGACATTAACAAGATGCATATATAAGAATATCCCCATCATTCCCGGACACCCTTCGGATATGATATAAATTTTGAAGTACTAAAGCATCCAGTACATTGGATGGGGTTTGTTAGGCCCAATAGATCTATCTTTAGGATTCGCGTCAATTAGGGTGTCTGTTCCCTAATTCTTAGATTACCAGACTTAATAAAAATGGGCATATTCGATTTCGATAATTCAACCATAGAATGTAGTTTCACGTACTTGTGTCTATTTTGTAAATCATTTATAAAACTTGCATGTATTCTCATCCCAAAAATATTTGATTTTAAAAGTGGGACTATAACTCACTTTCACAGATTTTTACTTCGTCGGGAAGTAAGACTTGGCCACTGGTCGATTCACGAACCTATAACAAATATGTACATATATATCAAAGTATGTTCAAAATATATTTATAACACTTTTAATACATTTTGATGTTTTAAGTTTATTAAGTCAGCTGTCATCGTTAGTAACCTACAACTAGTTGTCCACAGTTAGATGTACAGAAATAAATCGATATATATTATCTTGAATCAATCCACAACCCAGTGTATACACGTCTCAGGCTAGATCACAACTCAAAGTATATATATTTTTGGAATCAACCTCAACCCTGTATAGCTACCTCCAACATTACTGCATATAGAGTGTCTATGGTTGTTCCAAATAACATATATACATGGGTCGATATGATATGTCAAAACATTTGCATACGTGTCTATGGTATCCCAAGATTACAAAATATATTAGAATACATGTATAATACAATATAAGTTAGCTAGGATATGATTTGTATAGATTTGTTACCAATTTTCACGTTGCTACAACAAGAAAAATTATCCAATCTTGTTTTACCCATAACTTCTTCATTTTAAATCCGTTTTGAGTGAATCAAATTGCTATGGTTTCATATTGAACTCTATTTTATGAATATAAACATAAAAAGTATAGGTTTATAGTCAAAAATATAAGTTACAAGTCGTTTTTGTAAAGGTAGTCATTTCAGTCGAAAGAACGACGTCTAGATGACCATTTTAGAAAACATACTTCCACTTTGAGTTTAATCATGATTTTTGGATATAGTTTCATGTTCATAAGAAAAATTATTTTCCCAGAAGAACAACTTTTAAATCAAAGTTTATCATAGTTTTTAATTAACTAACCCAAAACATCCCGCGGTGTTACTACGACGGCGTATGTCCGATTTTACAGTGTTCTTCGTGTTTCCAGGTTTTAAATCATTAAGTTAGCATATCATATAGATATAGAACATGTGTTTAGTTGATTTTAAAAGTCAAGTTAGAAGGATTAACTTTTGTTTGCGAACAAGTTTAGAATTAACTAAACTATGTTCTAGTGATTACAAGTTTAAACCTTCGAATATGATAGCTTTATATGTATGAATCGAATGATGTTATGAAAATCAATACTACCTCAAGTTTTCAGGATAAAGCTACTAGAAATGAGAAAAATGGATCTAGCTTCAAAGGATCCTTGGATGGCTTGAAAGTTCTTGAAGCAGAATCATGACACGAAAACAAGTTCAAGTAAGATTTCCACTCGAAATAAGATTGTTATAGTTATAGAAATTGAATCAAAGTTTGAATATGAGTATTACCTTGTATTAGAAAGATATCTCACTGTAAATAAGAAAGATTTATTGAGGTTGGATGATCACTCTACAAGATTGGAAGTAAGCTAGCAAACTTGGAAGTATTCTTGATTTTATGAAACTAGAACTTGTAGAATTTATGAAGAACACTTAGAACTTGAAGATAGAACTTGAGAGAGATCAATTAGATAAATAAAATTGAAGAATGAAAGTGTTTGTAGGTATTTTTGGTCGTTGGTGTATGGATTAGATATATAGGATATGTAATTTTGTTTTCATGTAAATAAGTCATGAATGATTACTCATATTTTTGTAATTTTATGAGATATTTTATGCTAGTTGCCAAATGATGGTTCCCACATGTGTTAGGTGACTCACATGGGCTTCTAAGAGCTGATCATTGGAGTGTATATACCAATAGTACATACATCTAAAAGCTGTGTATTGTACGAGTACGAATACGGTGCATACGAGTAGAATTGTTGATGAAACTGAACGAGGATGTAATTGTAAGCATTTTTGTTAAGTAGAAGTATTTTGATAAGTGTCTTGAAGTCTTTCAAAAGTGTATGAATACATATTAAAACACTACATGTATATACATTTTAACTGAGTCGTTAAGTCATCGTTAGTCGTTACATATAAGTGTTGTTTTGAAACCTTTAGGTTAACGATCTTGTTAAATGTTGTTAACCCATTGTTTATTAAATCAAATGAGATGTTAATATATTACATTATCATGATATCATGATGTATTAATATATCTTAATATGATATATATACATTAAATGTCGTTACAACTATAATCGTTACATATATGTCTCGTTTCAAAATCATTAAGTTAGTAGTCTTGTTTTTACATATATAGTTCATTGCTAATATACTTAATGATATGTTTACTTATCATAATATCATGTTAACTATATATATATCCATATATATGTCATCATATAGTTTTTACAAGTTTTAACGTTCGTGAATCGCCGGTCAACTTGGGTGGTCAATTGTCTATATGAAACCAATTTCAATTAATCAAGTCTTAACAAGTTTGATTGCTTAACATGTTGGAAACACTTAATCATGTTAATAACAATTTCATTTAATATATATATAAACATGGAAAAGTTCGGGTCACTACAGGTTGAACGATATGCTTAGTTTGCCTTATACGTGGATGCTCCGGTATGTGTTAATTGATTATTTGTGTGGCGTGTCCATTTTACGCATGTATATGTATGTAGTATATTGTCACTCACTAAGCGTTAGCTTACCCTCTCGTTGTTTTTTTTTTATAGATTTGTATGGATGCGGTGGCTCGGGTAAGCGTGGAAACTAATGGACTCGCGTAGGTTGCTTTAGAAGACGTGCTTTGTATATGATTAGGATTGGGTAGCGTATCCCCAATCGCCATGCTCGGTCTTTAATTTGTGTTAAAAATCATGTGGTCGAAAACTTGTATTTTGTACGAAAGTCGTAAAACGGCCGATGTGGGCCCGGTGTCGTAAAACTTATTTTATTATGAAAACGTGTGAGTTTTACTATTTATATTATGTTATGAAAACCGTTTCGTCTAAAAGTGTCAGGAAGTGGGAGATCATTAAATGAAAATTGGAAAATCCGGACAGAAGCTGAATGGCCTTGTGCGTGCCGCGCACAAGGAGGGTTGCGCGCCGCGCACCCTATCTGTATAAAAAAAATTATTCCGCGTTTTTGGTTGGATAACGGGTTGGGTCATTACAAGTGGTATCAGAGCATGATCTAAGGGATTTAGGTGACTTAAGATAGGTGCATAGACTTAGACTTTTGTGTGTGCTTATTTGTTACGGGACTTGTAGGATTACGGGTCGGAATGAGAATTTGATTAGTGCCTTAATTTGTTGGTGGACTAATGGTTATATTAATATGCGGATATTATTAATATACTTTGCGTTGTGTTTGTATTTGTGTTTGCATTGCGAATATCATCAAGCAAGATAGTCGTTGTACTAACAAGTTGATACGGCGTGTGTGCGTAATAAGGATTTGCAAACCTTATTACGGGTGCAAATCGTGTCTAACAAGTGATGTACGACAAGTGTTTAGCAAGATGAGGCGGTGTTGTGCGTATGGTTTTATACGTTCGTGGACTAATCGTTTTTCATTCTTTAGAATGACGACGCGAAACGAGATCGAGACGAATGACGAGGAGTTTAAAGCTAGAGTTGTGTGACGCCCCGTACAAAACCATCGTGTACGATTCGTCAACAACAACACTGTCAAGTACTACATGCTGTTTGAAAACCAGTTTGCATTCATAAAAACATAGCGTTTACAAAAGATAACGTGACACAAGGGTCGTTACAAAGTCATTATTTGAAAATAACATAAACTACGAATGCAAAAGAAAAAGTTCCATGATTGAGATATCTCTAAGATTATGCAGCGAAATTCTAGCACAGCAGGTCCTTAACAGCAAGTCTAAACACCAAGACAGCAAGTCTAAACAGTGGAAGCAACAAACCTCTAAGCACCTGAGAAAACATGCTTAAAAACGTCAACAATAATGTTGGTGAGCTATAGTTTAAGTTGTAACAATAATGTAAGGTAGGCCACGAGATTTCAGTGCTTCAAATAGCGTTTCAAAATAGTATGAAAAGTATATGTTTAACTGTGGGCACTTGGTAACTAACTGAACGTTTATAACCCCCTAAAAGTACACTTGACGAGTGTGTATGTTTACGAAGTATTTGAAATGTCCCGTTCTTATTGATTAAAAATGTTCCATATTAATTGATTTCGTTGCGAGGTTTTGACCTCTATATGAGACGTTTTTCAAAGACTACATTCATTTTAAAACAAACCATAACCTTTATTTCATCAATAAAGGTTTAAAAAGCTTTACGTAGATTATCAAATAATGATAATCTAAAATATCCTGTTTACACATGACCATTACATAATGGTTTACAATACAAATATGTTACAACAAAATAAGTTTCTTGAATGCAGTTTTTACACAATATCATACAAGCATGGACTCCAAATCTCGTCCTTATTTAAGTATGCGACAGCGGAAGATCTTAATAATCACCTGAGAATAAACATGCTTATAACGTCAACAAAAATGTTGGTGAGTTATAGGTTTAACCGATATATATCAAATCATAATAATAGACCACAAGATTTCATATTTCAATACACATCCCATACATAGAGATAAAAATCATTCATATGGTGAACACCTGGTAACCGACATTAACAAGATGCATATATAAGAATATCCCCATCATTCCGGGACACCCTTCGGATATGATATAAATTTCGAAGTACTAAAGCATCCGGTACTTTGGATGGGGTTTGTTAGGCCCAATAGATCTATCTTTAGGATTCGCGTCAATTAGGGTGTCTGTTCCCTAATTCTTAGATTACCAGACTTAATAAAAAGGGGCATATTCGATTTCGATAATTCAACCATATAATGTAGTTTTGATTTACTCGTGTCTATTTCGTAAAACAGTTATAAAAGCAGCGCATGTATTCTCAGCCCAAAAATATAAAGGGTAAAAAGGCAAATGAAACTCACGCATATTAATATTGTAAAATATTTATTAAAACATTGCATGTATTCTCAGCCCAAAAATATATATAAAAAGGGAATAATGAAACTCACTTTCACAGATTTTTACTTCGTCGGGAAGTAAGACTTGGCCACTGGTTGATTCACGAACCTATAACAATATATACATATATATCAAAGTATGTTCAAAATATATTTACAACACTTTTAATATATTTTGATGTTTTAAGTTTATTAAGTCAGCTGTCCTCGTTAGTAACCTACAACTAGTTGTCCAAAGTTAGATGTACAGAAATAAATTGATAAATATTATCTTGAATCAATCCACGACCCAGTGTATACGTATCTCAGTATTGATCACAACTCAAACTATATATATTTTGGAATCAACCTCAACCCTGTATAGCTAACTCCAACATTCACATATAGAGTGTCTATGGTTGTTCCGAAATATATATAGATGTGTCGACATGATAGGTTAAAACATTGTATACGTGTCTATGGTATCTCAAGATTACATAATATACAATTCAATTTGATTAAGTTATGGTTGGAAAAGATTTGTTACCAATTTTCACGTAGCTAAAATGAGAAAAATTATCCAATCTTGTATTACCCATAACTTCTTCATTTTAAATCCGTTTTGAGTGAATCAAATTGCTATGGTTTCATATTGAATTATATTTTATGAATCTAAACAGAAAAAGTATAGGTTTATGGTCGGAAAATAAGTTACAAGTCGTTTTTGTAAAGGTAGTCATTTCAGTCGAAAGAACGACGTCTAGATGACCATTTTAGAAAACATACTTCCACTTTGAGTTTAACCATAATTTTTGGATATAGTTTCATGTTCATAATAAAAATCATTTTCCCAGAATAACAACTTTTAAATCAAAGTTTATCATAGTTTTTAGTTAACTAACCCAAAACAGCCCGCGGTGTTACTACGACGGCGTAAATCTGGTTTTACGGTGTTTTTCGTGTTTCCAGGTTTTAAATCATTAAGTTAGCATATCATATAGATATAGAACATGTGTTAAGTTGATTTTAAAAGTCAAGTTAGAAGGATTAACTTTTGTTTGCGAACAAGTTTAGAATTAACTAAACTATGTTCTAGTGATTACAAGTTTAAACCTTCGAACAAGATAGCTTTATATGTATGAATAGAATGATGCTATGAACATCATTACTACCTCAAGTTCCTTGGATAAACCTACTGGAAATGAGAAAAAATAGATCTAGCTTCAACGGATCCTTGGATGGCTCGAAGTTCTTGAAGCAGAATCATGACACGAAAACAAGTTCAAGTATGATAATCACTTGAAATAAGATTGTTATAGTTATAGAAATTGAACCAAAGTTTGAATATGATTATTACCTTGTATTAGAATGATAACCTACTGTAAGAAACAAAGATTTCTTGAGGTTGGATGATCACCTTACAAGATTGGAAGTGAGCTAGCAAACTTGAAAGTATTCTTGATTTTATGTAACTAGAACTTGTAGAATTTATGAAGAACACTTAGAACTTGAAGATAGAACTTGAGAGAGATCAATTAGATGAAGAAAATTGAAGAATGAAAGTGTTTGTAGGTGTTTTTGGTCGTTGGTGTATGGATTAGATATAAAGGATATGTAATTTTGTTTTCATGTAAATAAGTCATGAATGATTACTCATATTTTTGTAATTTTATGAGATATTTCATGCTAGTTGCCAAATGATGGTTCCCACATGTGTTAGGTGACTCACATGGTCTGCTAAGAGCTGATCATTGGAGTGTATATACCAATAGTACATACATCTAAAAGCTGTGTATTGTATGAGTACGAATACGGGTGCATACGAGTAGAATTGTTGATGAAACTGAACGAGGATGTAATTGTAAGCATTTTTGTTAAGTAGAAGTATTTTGATAAGTGTATTGAAGTCTTTCAAAAGTGTATAAATACATATTAAAACACTACATGTATATACATTTTAACTGAGTCGTTAAGTCATCGTTAGTCGTTACATGTAAGTGTTGTTTTGAAACCTTTAGGTTAACGATCTTGTTAAATGTTGTTAACCTAATGTTTATAATATCAAATGAGATTTTAAATTATTATATTATCATGATATTATCATGTATGAATATCTCTTAATATGATATATATACATTAAATGTCTTTACAACGATAATCGTTACATATATGTCTCGTTTAAAAATCATTAAGTTAGTAGTCTTGTTTTTACATATGTAGTTCATTGTTAATATACTTAATGATATGTTTACTTATCATAGTATCATGTTAACTATATATATATATATATATATCCATATATATGTCATCATATAGTTTTTACAAGTTTTAACGTTCGTGAATCACCGGTCAACTTGGGTGGTCAATTGTCTATATGAAACATATTTCAATTAATCAAGTATTAACAAGTTTGATTGCTTAACATGTTGGAAACACTTAATCATGTAAATATCAATTTCATTTAATATATATAAACATGGAAAAGTTCGGGTCACTACAGTACCTACCCGTTAAATAAATTTCGTCCCGAAATTTTAAGCTGTTGAAAGTGTTGACGAATCTTCTAGAAATAGATGCGGGTATTTCTTCTTCATCTGATCTTCATGCTCTCAGGTGAACTCGGGTCCTCTACGAGCATTCCATCGAACCTTGACAATCGGTATCTTGTTTTGTTTAAGTCTCTTAACCTCACGATCCATTATTTCGACGGGTTCTTCAATGAATTGAAGTTTTTCATTGATTTGGATTTCGTCCAACGGAATAGTGAGATCTTCTTTAGCAAAACATTTCTTCAAATTTGAGACGTGGAAAGTGTTATGTACAGCCGCGAGTTGTTGAGGTAGCTCCAGTTGGTAAGCTACTGGTCCGACACGATCTATAATCTTGAATGGTCCAATATACCTTGGATTTAATTTCCCTCGTTTACCAAATCGAACAACGCCTTTCCAAGGTGCAACTTTAAGCATGACCATCTCTCCAATTTCAAATTCTATATCTTTTCTTTTAATGTCAGCGTAGCTCTTTTGTCGACTTTGGGCGGTTTTCAACCGTTGTTGAATTTGGATGATCTTCTCGGTAGTTTCTTGTATAATCTCCGGACCCGTAATCTGTCTATCCCCCACTTCACTCCAACAAATTGGAGACCTGCACTTTCTACCATAAAGTGCTTCAAACGGCGCCATCTCAATGCTTGAATGGTAGCTGTTGTTGTAGGAAAATTCTGCTAACGGTAGATGTCGATCCCAACTGTTTCCGAAATCAATAACACATGCTCGTAGCATGTCTTCAAGAGTTTGTATCGTCCTTTCGCTCTGCCCATCAGTTTGTGGATGATAGGCAGTACTCATGTCTAGACGTGTTCCTAATGCTTGCTGTAATGTCTGCCAGAATCTTGAAATAAATCTGCCATCCCTACCAGAGATAATAGAGATTGGTATTCCATGTCTGGAGACGACTTCCTTCAAATACAATCATGCTAACTTCTCCATCTTGTCATCTTCTCTTATTGGCAGGAAGTGTGCTGATTTGGTGAGACGATCAACTATTACCCAAATAGTATCAAAACCACTTGCAGTCCTTGGCAATTTAGTAATGAAATCCATGGTAATGTTTTCCCATTTCCATTTCGGGATTTTGGGTTGTTGAAGTAGACCTGATGGTTTCTGATGCTCAGCTTTGACCTTGGAACACGTCAAACATTCTCCTACGTATTTAGCAACATCGGCTTTCATACCCGGCCACCAAAAATGTTTCTTGAGATCCTTGTACATCTTCCCCGTTCCAGGATGTATTGAGTATCTGGTTTTATGAGCTTCTCTAAGTACCATTTCTCTCATATCTCCAAATTTTGGTACCCAAATCCTTTCAGCCCTATACCGGGTTCCGTCTTCCTGAATATTAAGATGCTTCTCCGATCCTTTGGGTATTTCATCCTTTAAATTTCCCTCTTTTAAAACTCCTTGTTGCGCCTCCTTTATTTGAGTAGTAAGGTTATTATGAATCATTATATTCATAGATTTTACTCGAATGGGTTCTCTGTCCTTCCTGCTCAAGGCATCGGCTACCACATTTGCCTTCCCCGGGTGGTAACGAATCTCAAAGTCGTAATCATTCAATAATTCAATCCACCTACGCTGCCTCATATTCAGTTGTTTCTGATTAAATATGTGTTGAAGACTTTTGTGGTCGCTATATATAATACTTTTGACCCCATATAAGTAGTGCCTCCAAGTCTTTAATGCAAAAACAACCGCGCCTAATTCCAAATCATGCGTAGTATAATTTTGCTCGTGAATCTTTAATTGTCTAGACGCATAAGCAATCACCTTCGTCCTTTGCATTAATACACAACCGAGACCTTGCTTTGATGCGTCACAATAAATCACAAAATCATCATTCCCTTCAGGCAATGACAATATAGGTGCCGTAGTTAGCTTTTTCTTCAATAATTGAAATGCCTTCTCTTGTTCATCTTTCCATTCAAATTTCTTCCCTTTATGCGTTAATGCAGTCAAGGGTTTTGCTATTTTGGAGAAATCTTGGATGAATCTTCTGTAGTAACCAGCCAATCCTAAAAATTGACGTATGTGTTTCGGAGTTTTCGGGGTTTCCCACTTTTCAACAGTTTCTATCTTTGCCGGATCCACCTTAATACCTTCTTTGTTCACTATGTGACCGAGGAATTGAACTTCTTCCAACCAAAATGCACACTTTGAAAACTTAGCGTACAATTCTTCCTTCCTCAATACTTCTAACACCTTTCTCAAATGTTCACCGTGTTCTTGGTCATTCTTTGAGTAAATAAGTATGTCATCAATGAAAACAATGACAAACTTGTCAAGGTATGGTCCACACACACGGTTCATAAGGTCCATGAACACAGCTGGTGTATTAGTTAAACCCAACGGCATGACCATAAACTCGTAATGACCGTAACGTGTTCTGAAAGCAGTCTTTGGAATATCATCTTCTTTCACCCGCATTTGATGATACCCGGAATGTAAGTCAATCTTTGAATAAACAGACGAGCCTTGTAGTTGATCAAATAAGTCGTCGATTCTCGGTAGTGGGTAGCGGTTCTTGATGGTAAGTTTGTTCAACTCTCGGTATTCGATACACAACCTGAATGTACCATCTTTCTTCTTGACAAACAAAACAGGAGCTCCCTACGGTGATGTGCTTGGTCGAATGAAACCACGCTCTAAAAGTTCTTGTAATTGGCTTTGCAGTTCTTTCATCTCGCTGGGTGCGAGTCTGTAAGGAGCACGAGCTATTGGTGCAGCTCCTGGTACAAGATCTATTTGAAATTTAACAGATCGATGTGGGGGTAATCCCGGTAATTCTTTCGGAAATACATCAGGAAATTCTTTTGCAATGGGAACATCATTGATGCTCTTTTTTTCAGTTTGTACTTTCTCGACGTGTGCTAGAACAGCATAGCAACCTTTTCTTATTAGTTTTTGTGCCTTCAAATTACTAATAAGATGTAGCTTCGTGTTGCCCTTTTCTCCGTACACCATTAAGGGTTTTCCTTTTTCTCGTATAATGCGAATTGCATTTTTGTGACAAATGATCTTTGCTTTCACTTCTTTCAACCAGTCCATACCGATTATCACATCAAAACTCCCTAACTCTACTGGTATCAAATCAATCTTAAATGTTTCGCTAACCAGTTTAATTTCTCGATTCCGACATATATTATCTGCGGAAATTAATTTACCATTTGCTAATTCGAGTAAAAATTTACTATCCAAAGGCGTCAATGGACAACTTAATTTAGCACAAAAATCTCTACTCATATAGCTTCTATCCGCACCTGAATCAAATAAAACGTAAGCAGATTTATTGTCAATAAGAAACGTACCCGTAACAAGCTCCGGGTCTTCCTGTGCCTCTGCCGCATTAATATTGAAAACTCTTCCGCGGCCTTGTCCATTCGTGTTCTCCTGGTTCGGGCAATTTCTAATAATGTGGCCCGGTTTTCCACATTTATAACAAACTACATTGGCATAACTTGCTCCGACACTACTTGCTCCGCCATTACTCGTTCCGACACCATTTGTTCCTTTCGTTCTATTAACCCCTGGTCCGTAGACGTCACACTTCGCCGCGCTATGACCATTTCTTTTACACTTGTTGCAAAATTTGGTGCAGAACCCCGAGTGATACTTTTCACACCTTTGGCATAGCTGCTTCTGATTGTTGTTGTTATTGCGGTTATTATTGTTGTTGGGATGATTATTGTAGTTGCTATTGTTGTTGTTGTTGTTGTTGTTGTTGTTGTTGGGCCGTTTGTTGTAGTTGCGATTGATGTTGCGATTGTTGGGATAATTGTTGCGATTATTGTTGTAATTGCTGTTGTTGTTGTATTGGTGATTCTTATCACCGTTTTCTTCCCACTTTCTTTTGACTTGCTTCACATTGGCCTCTTCAGCAGTCTGTTTTTTAATTCTTTCTTCAATCTGGTTCACTAGTTTGTGAGCCATTCTACATGCCTGTTGTACGGAGGCGGGCTCGTGTGAACTTATATCTTCTTGGATTCTTTCCGGTAATCCTTTCACAATTGCGTCGATCTTCTCTTCATCATCTTCGAATGCTCCCGGACACAATAGGCACAATTCTGTGAATCGTCTTTCGTACGTGGTAATATCAAATCCTTGGGTTCATAACCCTCTAAGTTCTGTCTTGAGCTTATTGACCTCGGTTCTGGGACGGTACTTCTCATTCATCAAGTGCTTGAATGCTGACCAAGGTAGTGCGTAAGCATCATCTTGTCCCACTTGCTCTAGATAGGTATTCCACCATGTTAATGCAGAACCTGTGAAGGTATACGTAGCGTACTTCACTTTGTCCTCTTCAGTACACTTACTTATGGCAAACACTGATTCGACCTTCTCGGTCCACCGTTTCAATCCGATCGGTCCTTCGGTTCCATCAAATTCCAAAGGTTTGCAGGCAGTGAATTCTTTGTTGGTGCATCCTATACGATTTCCAGTACTGCTAGATCCAAGGTTATTGTTGGTATGTAGCGCAGCCTGTACTGCGGCTATGTTTGCTGCAAGAAAGGTGCGAAATTCCTCTTCGCTCATATTCATGGTTTGTCGAGTAGTCGGTGCCATTTCTTTCAAATAGTCAAATGAAACAAGTTAATCATACAGAATATTAAGAGTAGTCAATAGTATCTCGTAGCATAATATGAACTCATTTATAAAAGCTTTTTCTTCATATTAGCATTTTATAAGTTTAAATTTGGGTAGTACCTACCCATTAAGTTCATACTTATTAGGTAATATACAATTCAACTACTACAATTCTATATGAAAAACTGATTATAATAATATTTCGCGTTCAAAGTTTTATACAATATTTTACAAACTTACAATACCGCTTATTTTACATATAGCATGAAATATAGCACACAATAACTTTGATACAAGATAGTTGTGAAGATAATTCTAGCTAGTACACAAGTCGTTCAGTAAAGGCAATAAAGACACGTAATTCATACGTCCAGAAACAAGTCATGCATTCTGGTTTTACTAGGACTACTTCCCATCCTTGGTCTTGTGGAACATAACCGTTATGGCCGTTGATAAGACAGCGTGTTGTAACGTCATCAAAGGGACGAGGGTTACGTAATGTCCAACAGTCCCGTAACAATCTAAAAACCTCATTTCTTACCCCAATTACCGACTCCGTCACTTGTGGGAACGTTTTTTTTAATAGTTGTAGCCCGATGTTCTTGTTCTCACTTTGGTGAGAAGCGAACATTACTAATCCGTAAGCATAACATGCTTCTTTATGTTGCATGTTAGCCGCTTTTTCTAAATCACGAAGTCCAATATTCGGATATATTGAGTCAAAATAATTTCTTAACCCATTGTGTAAAATAGCATTTGGGTTCCCCGCAATATATGCGTCAAAGTAAACACATCGTAACTTATGGATTTCCCAATGTGATATCCCCCATCTTTCGAACGAAAGCCTTTTATAAACCAAGGCATTCTTGGAACGTTCTTCGAATGTCTTACAAACTGATCTCGCCTTAAATAGTTGTGCCGAAGAATTCTGACCGACTCTAGACAAGATTTCATCAATCATGTCTCCGGGTAGGTCTCTTAAAATATTGGGTTGTCTATCCATTTTGTGTTTTTATACTATAAAATAGACAAGAGTTAGATTCATAAAAAAAATACTTATTAATACAAGCAATTTTTACATATATCATAAAGCATAAGCACACTATATTACATATATTACACCACACGAATACAACTATCTTATTCCGACTCGCTCGTTTCTTCTTCTTCGGTTTTGGTTCGTTTTGCCAAGTTTCTAGGGATATATGATGTTCCCCTAATACTAACTGTCGTTTTCCACAACGGTTTAGAAAAACCTGGTGGTTTAGAGGTTCCCGGGTCATTGTTACAACTTAAGGACTTCGGGGGTTGACGATACATATAAAGTTCATCGGGGTTGGAATTAGATTTCTCTATTTTTATGCCCTTTCCCTTATTATTTTCTTTTGCCTTTTTAAATTCAGTTGGGGTAATTTCTATAACATCATCGGAATTCTCGTCGGAATCCGATTCATCGGAGAATTGGTAATCCTCCCAATATTTTGCTTCCTTGGCGGAAACACCATTGACCATAATTAATCTTGGTCGGTTGGTTGAGGATTTTCTTTTACTTAACCGTTTTATTATTTCTCCCACCGGTTCCGATTCTTCTTCCGGTTCCGATTCTTCTTCCGGTTCCGACTCTTCTTCCGGTTCCTCTTCGGGAACTTGTGAATCAGTCCACGAATCATTCCAATTTACATTTGACTCTTCATTATTATTAGGTGAGTCAATGGGACTTGTTCTAGAGGTAGACATCTATCACATAATATCAAACGCGTTAAAAGATTAATATATCACATAATATTTACATGTTAAAAATATATAGTTTCCAACAAAATTTGTTAAGCAATCATTTTTCAAGTAAACACGGTCGAAGTCCAGACTCACTAATGCATCCTAACAAATTCGATAAGACACACTAATCCAAAATTCTGGTTCTCTAAGACCAACGCTCGGATACCAACTGAAATGTCCCATTCTAATTGATTAAAAACGTTCCATATTAATTGATTTCGTTGCGAGGTTTTGACCTCTATATGAGACGTTTTTCAAAGACTGCATTCATTTTAAAACAAACCATAACCTTTATTTCATCAATATAGGTTTAAAAAGCTTTACGTAGATTATCAAATAATGATAATCTAAAATATCCTGTTTATACACGACCATTACATAATGGTTTACAATACAAATATGTTACAACAAAATAAGTTTCTTGAATGCAGTTTTTACACAATATCATACAAGCATGGACTCCAAATCTCGTCCTTATTTAAGTATGCGACAGCGGAAGATCTTAATAATCACCTGAGAATAAACATGCTTATAACGTCAACAAAAATGTTGGTGAGTTATAGGTTTAACCTATATATATCAAATCATAATAATAGACCACAAGATTTCATATTTCAATACACATCCCATACATAGAGATAAAAATCATTCATATGGTGAACACCTGGTAACCGACATTAACAAGATGCATATATAAGAATATCCCCATCATTCCGGGACACCCTTCGGATATGATATAAATTTCGAAGTACTAAAGCATCCGGTACTTTGGATGGGGTTTGTTAGGCCCAATAGATCTATCTTTAGGATTCGCGTCAATTAGGGTGTCTGTTCCCTAATTCTTAGATTACCAGACTTAATAAAAAGGGGCATATTCGATTTCGATAATTCAACCATATAATGTAGTTTTGATTTACTCGTGTCTATTTCGTAAAACAGTTATAAAAGCAGCGCATGTATTCTCAGCCCAAAAATATAAAGGGTAAAAAGGCAAATGAAACTCACGCATATTAATATTGTAAAATATTTATTAAAACATTGCATGTATTCTCAGCCCAAAAATATATATAAAAAGGGAATAATGAAACTCACTTTCACAGATTTTTACTTCGTCGGGAAGTAAGACTTGGCCACTGGTTGATTCACGAACCTATAACAATATATACATATATATCAAAGTATGTTCAAAATATATTTACAACACTTTTAATATATTTTGATGTTTTAAGTTTATTAAGTCAGCTGTCCTCGTTAGTAACCTACAACTAGTTGTCCACAGTTAGATGTACAGAAATAAATCGATAAATATTATCTTGAATCAATCCACGACCCATTGTATACGTATCTCAGTATTGATCACAACTCAAACTATATATATTTTGGAATCAACCTCAACCCTGTATAGCTAACTCCAACATTCACATATAGAGTGTCTATGGTTGTTCCGAAATATATATAGATGTGTCGACATGATAGGTCGAAACATTGTATACGTGTCTATGGTATCTCAAGATTACATAATATACAATACAATTTGATTAAGTTATGGTTGGAAAAGATTTGTTACCAATTTTCACGTAGCTAAAATGAGAAAAATTATCCAATCTTGTTTTACACATAACTTCTTCATTTTAAATCCGTTTTGAGTGAATCAAATTGCTATGGTTTCATATTGAATTCTATTTTATGAATCTAAACAGAAAAAGTATAGGTTTAGAGTCGGAAAATAAGTTACAAGTCGTTTTTGTAAAGGTAGTCATTTCAGTCGAAAGAACGACGTCTAGATGACCATTTTAGAAAACATACTTCCACTTTGAGTTTAACCATAATTTTTCGATATAGTTTCATGTTCATAATAAAAATCATTTTCCCAGAATAACAACTTTTAAATCAAAGTTTATCATAGTTTTTAATTAACTAACCCAAAACAGCCCGCGGTGTTACTACGACGGCGTAAATCTGGTTTTACGATGTTTTTCGTGTTTTCAGGTTTTAAATCATTAAGTTAGAATATAATATAGATATAGAACATGTGTTAAGTTGATTTTAAAAGTCAAGTTAGAAGGATTAACTTTTGTTTGCGAACAAGTTTAGAATTAACTAAACTATGTTCTAGTGATTACAAGTTTAAACCTTCGAATAAGATAGCTTTATATGTATGAATAGAATGATGTTATGAATATCATTACTACCTCAAGTTCCTTAGATAAACCTACTGGAAATGAGAAAAATTAGATCTAGCTTCAACGGATCCTTGGATGGCTCGAAGTTCTTGAAGCAGAATCATGACACGAAAACAAGTTCAAGTAAGATAATCACTTGAAATAAGATTGTTATAGTTATAGAAATTGAACCAAAGTTTGAATATGATTATTACCTTGTATTAGAATGATAACCTACTGTAAGAAACAAAGATTTCTTGAGGTTGGATGATCACCTTACAAGATTGGAAGTGAGCTAGCAAACTTGAAAGTATTCTTGATTTTATGTAACTAGAACTTGTAGAATTTATGAAGAACACTTAGAACTTGAAGATAGAACTTGAGAGAGATCAATTAGATGAAGAAAATTGAAGAATGAAAGTGTTTGTAGGTGTTTTTGGTCGTTGGTGTATGGATTAGATATAAATGATATGTAATTTTGTTTTCATGTAAATAAGTCATGAATGATTACTCATATTTTTGTAATTTTATGAGATATTTCATGCTAGTTGCCAAATGATGATTCCTACATATGTTAGGTGACTCAAATGGTCTGCTAAGAGCTGATCATTGGAGTGTATATACCAATAGTACATACATCTAAAAGCTGTGTATTGTATGAGTACGAATACGGGTGCATACGAGTAGAATTGTTGATGAAACTGAACGAGGATGTAATTGTAAGCATTTTTGTTAAGTAGAAGTATTTTGATAAGTGTATTGAAGTCTTTCAAAAGTGTATAAATACATATTAAAACACTACATGTATATACATTTTAACTGAGTCGTTAAGTCATCGTTAGTCGTTACATGTAAGTGTTGTTTTGAAACCTTTAGGTTAACGATCTTGTTAAATGTTGTTAACCCAATGTTTATAATATCAAATGAGATTTTAAATTATTATATTATCATGATATTATCATGTATGAATATCTCTTAATATGATATATATACATTAAATATCTTTACAACGATAATCGTTACATATATGTCTCGTTTAAAAATCATTAAGTTAGTAGTCTTGTTTTTACATATGTAGTTCATTGTTAATATACTTAATGATATGTTTACTTATCATAGTATCATGTTAACTATATATATATATATCCATATATATGTCATCATATAGTTTTTACAAGTTTTAACGTTCGTGAATCACCGGTCAACTTGGGTGGTCAATTGTCTATATGAAACATATTTCAATTAATCAAGTCTTAACAAGTTTGATTGCTTAACATGTTGGAAACACTTAATCATGTAAATATCAATTTCATTTAATATATATAAACATGGAAAAGTTCGGGTCACTACAGTATTAAACACCCGTTAAATGCTAGCGCGACTAGCCCGAGTGGGGATATTAAACCCTATGGATCTATATCTAAGATTCGCGTTCACCGGTTCAAAAACCAATGACTAAACGTTACCGAGCTAAGGGTAAAGTTTATGCCGTTGTATAACCCACACATATATAAAGTTTAAGTACTCGTGCCTAGTATGTAAAACGTAAAAAGCGCATGTATTCTCAGTCCCAAAATAGTTAAAGTAAAAAGGGATGCTATAACTCACAGTGATACGAGCGGTAAAGTCGATAATGAAAGTACGCAAGTAGTAAGTCGGTCCGAAAGGTCGTCAACCTAAGTCAAAGGTTACTAGGTCAGTATGTTATCCTCATAAGTTTTAATAGTGCATAAAATAAGTTTAAGTGTCATCATCATCATCGTTCATCATCATAAAAGCTAAGTAAGTTTGACAAGAATAGAGATCGAAACAATAGGCTGACTTCGGTCAGATGCTATGACCTCTACGTAAATCGAAAAGATGCGTAATCAGTGGCTATGGCTCCGTATATGATTCCCCTATTTGCTGACCAATTTCTAGAACCAAACTCATCTTTGTTTGACCGTGGTGATGGTTTAAGTACGAGTAGGTCAGAAATTTCAGCACAACGTTAATAGGGTGTAATGACTTTCGGAAGGCCATAAATCCTAAACCTGAACTCGGATTAAGACGAGGTCTAAACAGAAAATCATCTAATCGAACCGAACTAACTGAAAATCAACTTTCCAGTAGCCCAGGTGGTCTGATCAGATCCCGAAAATAGTAAGCAAGGTGCTCCGGTGGGGTTCTTAGTGCTTGATGCTCATCACGGTTCTCATCCTTGATGCCTGTAGCTTCAAGTGTACAACTCGTTGATGGGGTAGCATCACTTTGACCAAGATTGTACCATCAACATACAATATGTTAAGACCAAGTAAGAACACAACTCATTTAAGAGTCTTAGATGGATGATGAACCATGGTAACATCATATCCTTAGTCTTAACACAATTACAAGTTACATTTACAACTAAAGCTACAAACTTTACTTCAATCAAGAAAGTATGAACATAATATAGGTCAAATGAAGTGATGGAACCCTAAGCTAGAGAGCTTGGATCCCTTTCACACAAGTTTTAAGGTCACAAAGCTAGAAAGCTTGAACCTTTAGTGTTCTTGAAGATCTTGAAGCATAAAGCTTGGATCTTTAAGTTACATGAAGACCATAAACACAAGTTTTGATCTTTATAACAAAATAATGAGATCATAAGTTAGAAAACTTAGATCCATCAAAAGATATGAAGATCCAAGCTAGAAAGCTTGCATCTTGGTTGTTCTTGAAGATCTTGAAGCATAAAGCTTGGATCTTTAAGTTACATGAAGATTACAAACACAAGTTTGAATCTTTATAACAAAATAACAAGATTTAAAGTTAAAAGATATAGATCTACAAAGTAGGTGAAGATTCAAAGCTAGAAAGCTTGAATCTTCCATGTTCTTGAAGGATTCAAATCCATGTTTGAATCTACAAGATGTAATCAAGATCAAAAGCTAAAAAGCTAGACCCATGATGATGATGATGATGGTGAATTCGTGATGATGAGAAGGAGAAGAAGAAGAGAAATTCAAAATACTTACACTTTTTAGAGAGAGAAAGACTAGAGAGAGAATTAGAGAGTGAGTGTGTGTGAATTACAAATGAAAGCAAGTGTAAAATGGATGGAATGAGGCTTGTATTTATAGGTGGTGAGGGGATGGTGGTGGTGTTTGTGGCTGTTGGAATTAGGGGGGACAAGGGGGGACAAAAGTTTGCTTTTTGGTTAATGGTTGTCTAAAGTTGGTGCTTATGTTAGGATCCCATGCAACATTAAGGATAATACTTGACATAAATGCTAGCATGTTCCCTCTAATAAATGGACATTTGTCTTACATATTAATAGGTCACTAGCTAATAATAATTGGGCTAATTAAATAGTCCACTAACTTGTGTAGGGTGGGCTAAGGCCCAAAAAGGTAGAAAGTCCAACAAGACTAACTAGTAAGCATAAGTAAATTACTACGCGTAATTAAGCATCCATAAAACCAAGTAATTATTATTATGAAATAATAATTAAGATTTCGTAGTCATAATATTCCGATTACGACAAAAGTTAAACGTGTACGCAGTACGCAGTCTGTTCGTAATGTCAAGTGACACTAACGGTCATAAAGGTTTCCGGTGATCAAGTTAAGTATCCTACGTGCTTAAAGGCACGTTTTAACACATAAATGAAAGTAATCCATGTGTATAAAGATTCCAGAGTATAAAGTAGCACAATACGCACAAATATGCAGTTTCGCAAAAACACAAGGCACAAAAGCAAGTCGAAAAAGTCGGGTCGTTACATTACCCACCTGTTAATGGAAATTTCGTCCCGAAATTTAAGCTGAGGCAGATGTTGAAGTCGGGAAGAGGTGAGGATACTTCTGCATCATTTGATCCTCTCGTTCCCAGGTAAACTCAGGTCCATGTTTGGCATTCCATCGGACTCGAACAATTGGAATCTTATTGTGCTTCAAAGTATTAACCTCACGGTCCATGATTTCGACAGGTTCTTCCACAAAGTGAAGTTTGTCATCAATCGTAAGCTCATCGAGAGGGATGACAAGTTCGGGTTCGGAAAGACATTTCTTCAGATTCGACACGTGAAAAGTAGGGTGAACTGCGCTCAACTGAGTCGGAAGATCCAAACGGTAAGCAACGGGTCCAACACGTTCCAAGATTTCAAAAGGACCAATATATCGCGGGTTTAACTTTCCGCGCTTTCCAAAACGGATCACACCTTTCCAAGGTGCGACCATCAACATTACACGGTCACCCACGTTGAATTCGAAGTCTTTACGTTTAAGTTCAGCATAACTCTTTTGGTGATCACGGGCCGCCTTAAGTCTCTCTTGAATTTGGACAATCATCTCGATTGTTTCATGGACTACCTCAGGTCCGGTGATTTGCTTTTCGCCTACTTCGACCCAACAAATAGGAGATCGGCACTTACGTCCATACAACGCTTCAAAAGGTGCGGCATTAATACTCGAATGATAAATGTTATTGTAAGAGAATTCAGCTAGCGACAAATGTCTCTCCCAAGCTTTTCTGATGTCAATAACACAGGCACGCAACATGTCCTCCAAAGTCTGAATCGTTCGTTCGCTCTGACCGTCGGTCTATGGGTGATATGCGGTACTCATGTCGAGACAAGTTCCCAAGGCTTCTTGCAAAGAACGCCAAAATCTAGAAGCAAAACGGGTATCGCGATCTGCGATAATCGATAAGGGCACACCATGACGGGATACAACCTCTTTGATGTATAGTTAAGCGAGTCTCTCCATCGTATCCGTTTCTTTCATGGCTAAGAAGTGTGCAGATTTGGTAAGTCGGTCAACGATAACCCAGATGGTATCATAACCGCCTACCGTCTTCGGTAGCTTTATGATGAAGTCCATCGTTATCTTTTCCCACTTCCATTATGGGATTTCCGGTTGTTGAAGTAATCCAGATGGCCTTTGATGTTCGGCCTTTACTTTCGAGCAAGTCAAACACTTACCAACGTAAGTTGCAACATCCTTCTTAAGATTAGGCCACCAATACTATTCCTTGAGATCGTGGTACATTTTACCGGCTCCTGGATGAATCGAATATCTCGACTTGTGGGCTTCATCTAGTATAAGGCTCCGTAGATCTCCATAACTAGGTACCTAAATCCTTCCGGCAAAGCATCGGAGTCCAGTCTCCTTAACCTCGAATCGTGAAACGAGAATGTTCAAGTGTTCTCCTCTTTGAGAGCCTCTTCTTGAGTTACTCGGATCTGGCTATTGAGATTTGAATGAATGGTGATGTTCAAAGCACGGACACGAAGAGGAACCGTCCTCTCCTTTCGGCTCAGGGCATCGGCTACAACATTTGCCTTCCCAGGATGGTAACGAAGTTCACAATCATAGTCGTTTAGCGTCTCGATCCATCGTCGCTGCCTCATGTTCAGTTATTTCTGATCGAATATGTGCTGGAGGCTTTTGTAGTCGGTGTAGATGGTACTTTTAGTTCCATACAGATAATGTCTCCACAATTTGAGCACAAAGACAACGGCTCCAAGCTCGAGGTCGTGAGTAGTGTAGTTTCGCTGGTGAATCTTTAGTTGACGAGAAGCATAGGCAATAACCTTCGATCTTTGCATCAATACGCAACCAAAACCATTTTTCGAGGCATCACAATATATGACAAAATCATTACTGCCTACAGGAAGAGATAAGATAGGTGCGGTGGTCAATTTCTGCTTCAAGTTTTGAAATGCTGATTTGTGTTTTTTTTTCTAAACGAACTTCTTTCCTTCGTGAGTCAGCGCGGTCAAAGGTCGCGAAATCAGAGAGAAACCTTCAATAAATCTTCGGTAGTAACCGGCAAGACCTATAAATTGGCGGATGTGAGTCGGAGTAGTGGGGGTTTCCCACCCATTGATAACTTCGATCTTTGCGGGATCAACTTTGATACCTTGATCACTCACAATATGACCCAGAAATTGGACTTCCTTCAACCAAAATTCACACTTAGAGAATTTGGCATAAAGTTGCTCTTGTCTCAAGAGTTCCAATACTAGTCGAAGATGTTGTTCATGTTCTTCTTCACTTCGGGAATAGATGAGGATATCATCTATGAAAACGTGACGAACTTATCCAGGTATGGCTTGTATACACGATTCATGAGATCCATAAACACGGCAGGTTCGTTGGTTAAACCGAATGGCATCACGAGAAACTCATAATGACCATAACGGGTTCTAAATGTAGTTTTCATCACATCGTTCTCCTTCACCCTCAATTGGTGATAACCGGATCGCAAATCGATCTTGGAGTAAACGCTGGATCCTTACAGCTGGTCGAAAAGATCGTCAATTCTGGGAAGGGGATACAGATTCTTAATCGTCAACTTGTTCAGCTCACGATAATCGATACGCATGCGGAAAGACCTGTCCTTCTTCTTCACGAATAAAATAGGTGCGCCCCAAGGTGATGAACTCGGTTGGATAAATCTGTAGTGACCCGAACTTTTCCATATTTATATATATTAATTGAGATTGATATTTACATGACTAAATGTTTCCAACGTGTTAAGCAATCAAACTTATTAAGACTTGATTAATTGAAATAAGTTTCATATAGACAATTGACCACCCAAGTTGACCGGTGATTCACGAAGGTTAAAACTTGTAAAAACTATACGATGACATATATATGGTTATATATATAGTTAACATGATTTTATTATAAGTAAGTATCTCATTAGGTATTTTAACAATGAGTTATATACATAAAAATGAGACTATTAAATTAAGAAACTCGAAAACGATATATATAATGATTATCGTTATAACAACGTCTTACTAGGTACATATGAATCATATTAATATATTGATACACTTGGTTAATTATGTTAAATGATAAGTAATTATATCATTAAGTGTATTAACAATGAACTACATATGTAAAAATAAGACTACTAACTTAATGATTTCGAAACGAGACATATATGTAACGATTATCGTTGTAACGACATTTAACTGTATATATATCATACTAAGATATATTATATATCATAATATCATGATAATGTAATAATTTAACATCTCATTTGATATAATAAACAATGGGTTAACAACATTTAACAAGATCGTTAACCTAAAGGTTTCAAAACAACATTTACTTGTAACGACTAACGATGACTTAACGACTCAGTTAAAATGTATATACATGTAGTGTTTTAATATATATTCATACACTTTTGAAAGACTTCAAGACACTTATCAAAATACTTCTACTTAACAAAAATGCTTACAATTACAACCTCGTTCAGTTTCATCAACAATTCTACTCGTATGCACCCGTATTCGTACTCGTACAATACACAGCTTTTAGATGTATGTACTATTGGTATATACACTCCAATGATCAGCTATTAGCAGCCCATGTAAGTCACCTAACACATATGGGAACCATCATTTGGCAACTAGCATGAAATATCTCATAAAATTACAAAAATATGAGTAATCATTCATGACTTATTTACATGAAAACAAAATTACATATCCTTTATATCTAATCCATATACCAACGACCAAAAACACCTACAAACACTTTCATTCTTCAATTTTCTTCATCTAATTGATCTCTCTCTCAAGTTCCATCTTCAAGTTCTAAGTGTTCTTCATAAATTCCATAAGTATAGTTTCATAAAAATCAAGAATACTTCCAAGTTTGCAAGTCTACTTCCAAGCTTTCTAATCCATTCCAACTAATCATCTAAGATCAAGGAACCTTTGTTATTTACAGTAGGTTATCTTTCTAATTCAAGGTAATATTCATATCAAACTTTGATTCAATTTCTACAACTATAACAATCTTATTTCGAGTGAAAATCTTACTTGAACTGTTTTCGTGTCATGATTCTGCTTCAAGAACTTTCAAACCATCCAAGGATTCTTTGAAGCTAGATCCATTTTTCTCATTTCTAGTAGTTTTATCCAGAAAACTTGAGGTAGTAATGATGTTCATAACATCATTTGATTCATACATATAAAGCTATCTTATTCGAAGGTTTAAACTTGTAATCACTAGAACATAGTTTAGTTAATTCTAAACTTGTTCGCAAAAAAAGTTAATCCTTCTAACTTGACTTTTAAAATCAAATAAACACATGTTCTATATCTATATGATATGCTAACTTAATGATTTAAAACCTGAAAACACGATGAACACCATAAAATCGGATATACGCCGTCGTAGTGAAACTGGGGGCTGTTTTGGTTTGGATAATTAAAAACTATGATAAACTTTGATTTAAAAGTTGTTCTTCTGAGAAAATTATTTTTCATATGAACATGAAACTATATCCAAAAATCTTGGTTAAACTCAAAGTGAAAGTATGTTTTTCAAAATGGTCATCAAGATGTCGTTCTTTCGACGGAAATGACTACCTCTTTAGTAATTGATATGTAACTTAAATTTCCGACTATAAACCTATACTTTTTCTGTTTAGATTCTTAAATTAGAGTTCAATATGAAACCATAGCAATTTGATTCACTCAAAACGGATTTAAAATGAAGAAGTTATGGGTAAAACAAGATTGGATATTTTTGATCTTTTTAGCTACGGGAAATGTTTAACAAATCTATACAAATCATATCCTAGCTAACTTATATTGTATTATACATGTATTATAATATATTATATAATCTTGGGATACCATAGACACGTATGCAAATGTTTTGACATATCATATCGACCCATGTATATATATTATTTGGAACAACCATAGACACTCTATATGCAGTAATGTTGGAGTTAGCTATACAGGGTTGAGGTGGATTCCAAAAATATATATACTTTGAGTTGTGATCTTACCTGAGACGTGTATACACTGGGTCGTGGATTGATTCAAGATAATATATATATCGATTTATTTCTGTACATCTAACTGTGGACAACTAGTTGTAAGTTACTAACGAGGACAGCTAACTTAATACACTCAAATCTTTAAAACATAATAAAAATGGTTGTAATTATATTTTGATCATACTTTGATATATATGTACATATTTGTATAGGTTCGTGAATCGATCCGTGGCCAAGTCTTATTTCTGAGGAAGGAAATATCTGTGAAAGTGAGTTATAGTCTCACTTTTAAAATCTAATATTTTTGGGATGAGAATACATGCAGGTTTTATAAATGATTTACAAAATAGACACAAGTACGTGAAACTACATTCTATGGTTGAATTATCGAAATCGAATATGCCCCTTTTTATTAAGTCTGGTAATCTAAGAATTAGGGAACAGACACCCTAATTGACGCGAATCCTAAAGATATATCTATTGGGCCTAACAAACCCCATCTAAAGTACCGGATGCTTTAGTACTTCAAAATTTATATCATATCCGAAGGGTGTCCCAGAATGATGGGGATATTCTTATATATGCATCTTGTTAATGTCGGTTACCAGGTGTTCACCATATGAATGATTTTTATCTCTATGTATGGGATGTGTATTGAAATATGAAATCTTGTGGTCTATTGTTACGATTTGTTATATATAGGTTAAACCTATAACTTACCAACATTTTTGTTAACGTTTAAAACATGTTTATTCTCAGGTGAATACTAAGAGCTTCCGCTGTTGCATACTAAAATAAGGACAAGATTTGGAGTCCATGCTTGTATGATATTGTGTAAAAACTGCATTCAAGAAACATATGTCGATGTAATATATTTCTATTGTAAACCATTATGTAATGGTCGTGTGTAAACAGTATATTTTAGATTATCATTATTTGATAATCTACGTAATGTTTTTAAAACCTTTATTGATAAAATAAAGGTTATGGTTGTTTTAAAAATGAATGCAGTCTTTGAAAAACGTCTCATATAGAGGTCAAAACCTCGCAACGAAATCAATTAATATGGAACGTTTATAATCAATATGAACGAGACATTTCAGTTGGTATCCGAGCGTTGGTCTTAGAGAACCAGAAAATTTGCATTAGTGTGTCTTATCGAGTTTGTTAGGATGCATTAGTGAGTCTGGACTTCGACCGTGTTTTCTTTAAAAATGATTGCTTAACATTTTTGTTGGAAACTATATATTATTAACATGTAAATATTATGTGACATATTAATCTCTTAACATGTTTGATATTGTGTGATAGATGTCTACCTCTAGCACAAATCCCATTGACTCACCTAAAATAACGAAGAGTCGAATATATATTGGCAAGATTCACAAGTTCCCGAAGAACCGGAAGAAGAGGAATCGGAAGAAGAGGAACCAGAAGAAGAGGAACTGGAAGAAGAAGAGGTTCTGGAGGGGGGAATAGTAGGAACCACAGAAAACCGGTCAAATAAACGAAAATCCTCAACCAATGGACCAAAGTTAATAATGGTCAATGGTGTTTCCGCTAAGGAAGTAAAATTTTGGGAAAATTACCAATTTTCCGATGAATCGGATCCTGATGAGGATTCCGATGATGTTATAGAAATTACCCCGACCCAATTTAATGAGGCAAAAGAAAATAATAAGGGAAAAGGCATCAAAATAGAGAAATCTGATTCCGACCCCGATGAACTTTATATGTACCGTCAACACCCGTATTTTCAATATCGTGACAATAACACGGGAACCTCTAAACCACCAGGTTTTTCTAAACCAATGTGGAAAACGACGACTCATATTAGAGGAACATCATATATCCCTAGAAGATTAGGAAAAGGAACCAAGTCCGAAGAAGAAGAAACCAGTGATTCAGATTAGAGGGGTGTGATCATGTTGTGTAATAAATGTATTGTAGTGTGCTTGTACTTTTATGTTCTATGTAAAAATTGCTTGTATTGTTTGTTATTACGAATCTAATCCTTGTCTATTTTACAGTATAAAAACAAAATGGACGTTAAGGGTAGACAACCGAATATTTTAGAAGACCTACTAGAGGATATGATTGAGGAAATCTTGTCTAGAGTCGGTCAGAATTTATCAGCACATTTAGTTATGGCGAAATTAACTTGTCAAATATTTGAAAGACTTTCCAAAAATGCCTTAGTTTATAAAAGGCTTTCCTTTGATAGGTGGGGTATATCACATTGGGGAGACCGTAAGTTACGCCGTGTTTTCTTTAAAGCATTAAATGCGGGGAACCCAAATGCAATTTTACGCTACGGGTTAAGAACCTATTTTGACTCAACATATCCCAACATAGGATTTCGTGAATTAGAAAGAGCTTCTAACATGTAACATAAAGAAGCATGTTATGCTTACAGGTTAGTGATGTTCGCTTCTTACCAAAGTGAGAAATAGAACATCGGAATGCAGCTTTTAAATAAAACTTTCCCACAAGTGACGGATTCAGTAGTTGGGGTGAGAAACAAGGTTTTTAAATTATTATGGGGCTGTTGGACATTACGAAACCCTCGTCCTTTTGATGACATTACAACATGCTGCCTAGCTAATGGTCATAACGGTTATTTTCCACAAGACCAAGGATGGGAATTCGTCTTAGTAAAACCAGAATGCATGACTTGTTTATGGACTTATGAATTACGTGTCTTTATTTCCTTTGCTGAACAACTTGCGTATTAACTAGATTTATCTTCAAAACTGTCGTGTATCATAGTGTACTATATTTCATGTTATATGTAATATAGCAAAGTTGTAAGTTTGAAGAATATTTGTATGTGATATATTATTATAATCAGTTTTTCATATGGAATTGTAGTAGTTGAATTGTATATTAGCTACTAAGTATGAACTTAACGGGTAGGTAGTACCCGAATTTAAACTTATAAAACGCTAATATGAAGAAAAAGCTTTTATAAATGAGTTCATATTGATACTATTGACTACTCTTAATATTCTGTATGATTAAATTGTTTCATTTGACTATTTTGAAGGAAATGGCACCGACTACTCGACACACCTTGAATATGAGCGAAGAGGAATTTCGTGCCTTTCTTGCTTCAAACATAGTCGCAGTACAGGCCGCGCTACATACCAACAATAACTCTGAATCTAGCAATACAGCTAACGGCGCAAGAAATCGTGTAGGATGCTTCTACAAGGAATTCACTGCCTGCAAACCTTCAGAATTTGATGGGACCGAAGGACCAATCGGATTGAAACGGTGGAACGAGAAAGTTGAATCGGTGTTTGCCATAAGTAAGTGTGCTGAAGGAGACAAAGTGAAGTACGCTACGCATACCTTCATAGGTATTGCGTTAACATGGTGGAATACCTATCTAGAGCAAGTGGGACAAGATGCTGCTTACGCGCTACCGTGGTCAGCATTCAAGCACTTGATGAATGAGAAGTACCTTCCGAGAACCGAGGTCAATAAGCTCAAGTCAGAACTTAGAGGGTTACGAACACAGGGATTCGATATTACTTCGTACGAAAGACGATTCACAGAATTGTGCCTATTGTGTCCGAGAGCGTTCGAAGATGAGGAAGAGAAGATCGACGCATTTGTGAAAGGGTTATCGGAGAGAATCCAAGAAGATATAAGTTCACACGAGCCTGCCTCCATACAAAAGGCATGTAGGATGGCTCACAAACTAGTGAACCAGATTGAGGGAAGAATTAAAGAACAGGCGGCCGAAGAGGCCAACGTGAAGCTAGTCAAAAGAAAGTGGGAGGAAAACGGTGATAAGAGTCACCAAAACAACAACAACTATCCCAACAATCGCAACATCAATCGCAACTACAACAAACGGCAAAACAACAACAACAACAACAACTACAACAATCATCCCAACAACAATAACAACCGCAGCAACAACAACAATCAGAAGAAGCTATGCCAAAGGTGTGAAAAGTATCACTCGGGGTTCTGCACCAAATTTTGCAACAAGTGCAAAAGAAATGGTCATAGCGCGGCGAAGTGTGAGGTCTACGGACCAGGGGTTAATAGAACGAAAGGAACAAATGGTGTCGGAACGAGTAATGGCGGAGCAAGTAGTGTCGAAGCAAGTTATGCCAATGTAGTTTGTTATAAATGTGGAAAACAGGCCACATTATTAGAAATTGCCCGAACCAGGAGAACACGAATGGACAAGGCCGCGGAAGAGTTTTCAATATTAATGCGGCAGAGGCACAGGAAGACCCGGAGCTTGTTACAGGTACGTTTCTTATTGACAATAAATCTGCTTACGTTTTATTTGATTCGGGTGCGGATAGAAGTTATATGAGTAGATATTTTTATGCTAAGTTAAGTTGTCCATTGAAGCCGTTGGATAGTAAATTTTTACTCGAATTAGTAAACGGTAAATTAATTTCAGCAGATTATATATGCCGAAAGTGAGATATTAAACTGGGTAGCGAAATATTTAAGATTGATTTGATACCAGTAGAGTTAGGGAGTTTTGATGTAATAGTTAGCATGGACTGGCTGAAGGAGATGAAAGCAGAGATCGTATGTTACAAAAATGCAATTTGCATTGTACGAGAAGAAGGAGAACCCTTAATGGTGTACGGAGAAAAGGGCAACACGAAGCTACATCTTATTAGTAATTTGAAGGCACAAAAACTAATAAGAAAAGGTTGCTATGCTGTTCTAGCACATGTCGAGAAAGTACAAACTGAAGAAAAGAGCATCAATGATGTTCCCGTAGCAAAAGAATTTCCCGATGTATTTCCGAAAGAATTACCGGGACAACCTCCACATCGATCTGTTGAATTTCAAATAGATCTTGTACCAGGAGCTGCACCAATAGCTCGTGCTCCTTACAGACTCGCACCCAGCGAGATGAAAGAACTGCAAAGCCAACTGCAAGAACTATTAGAACGTGGTTTCATTCGACCGAGCACATCACCATGGGGAGCTCCTGTTTTGTTTGTCAAGAAGAAGGATGGTACATTTAGGTTGTGTATTGACTACAGAGAGTTGAATAAACTTACCATCAAAAACCGTTATCCACTGCCGAGAATTGACGACTTATTTGATCAACTACAAGGCTCGTCAGTTTATTTGAAAGTCAATTTACGTTTTGGATATCATCAAATGCGAGTAAAGGAGGATGATATTCCAAAAACTGCTTTTAGGACGCGTTATGGTCATTACGAGTTTATGGTTATGCCGTTTGGATTGACTAACGCACCAGCTGTGTTCATGGACCTTATGAACCGAGTGTGTGGGCCATATCTTGACAAGTTTGTCATTGTTTTCATCGATGACATACTTATTTACTCAAAGAATGATCAAGAGCACGAAGAACATTTGAGAAAAGTGCTAGAAGTATTGAGGAAAGAAAAACTGTACGCTAAGTTTTCAAAGTGTGCATTTTGGTTGGAAGAAGTTCAATTCCTTGGTCACATAGTGAACAAAGAAGGTATCCAGGTGGACCCGGTAAAGATCGAAACCGTTGAAAAGTGGGAAACCCCAAAAACTCCGAAGCATATACGTCAATTTTTAGGATTGGCTGGTTACTACAGAAGATTCATCCAAGATTTCTCCAAAATAGCAAAACCCTTGACTACATTAACGCATAAAGGGACGAAATTTGAATGGAAGGATAAACAAGAGAAGGCGTTTCAGTTATTGAAGAAAAAGCTAACTACGACACCTATATTATCATTGCCTGAAGGGAATGATGATTTTGTGATTTATTGTGACGCATCAAAGCAAGGTCTCGGTTGTGTATTAATGCAACGAACGAAGGTAATTGCTTATGCGTCTAGAAAATTGAAGATTCACGAGCAAAATTATACAACTCACGATTTGGAATTGGGTGCTGTTGTTTTTGCATTAAAGACTTGGAGGCATTATTTATATGGGGTCAAAAGTATTATATATACCGAACACAAAAGTCTCCAACATATATTTAATCAGAAGCAACTGAATATGAGACAACGCAGGTGGATTGAACTGTTGAATGATTATGATTTTGAGATTCGATACCACCCGGGGAAGGCGAATGTGGTAGCCGACGCTTTGAGTAGAAAGGACAAAGAACCTATACGGGTAAAAGCTATGAATATAATTATTCGTACTAATCTTACTAATCAAATAAAGGAGGCGCAACAGGGGGTTGTAAAAGAGGGAAAGTTGAAGAATGAGATACCCAAACGATCAGAGAAACATATTAATATTCGGGAAGACGGAACCCAATATAGGGCTGATAGAATTTGGGTACCAAGGTTTGGAGATGTGAGAGAAATGGTACTAAAGAAGCACATAAAACCAGATATTCAATAAATCCCGGAGTGGGGAAGATGTATAAAGATCTCAAGAAACACTTTTGGTGGCCGGGTATGAAAGCCGATATTGCTAAATATGTAGGAGAATGTTTGACGTGTTCTAAGGTCAAAGCTGAACATCAGAAACCATCAGGTCTACTACAACAACCTGAAATCACGGAATGGAAATGGGAAAATATTACCATGGATTTCATTACTAAATTGCCAAGGACTGCAAGTGGTTATGATACTATTTGAGTAATAGTTGATCGTCTCACCAAGTCAGCACACTTCCTGCCAATGAGAGAAGATGACAAAATGGAGAAGTTGGCGCGATTGTATTTGAAGGAGGTTGTCTCCAGACATGGAATACCTGTCTCTATTATCTCTGATAGGGATGGTAGATTTGTTTCAAGGTTCTGGCAGACATTGCAACAAGCATTGGGGACTCGTCTAGACATGAGTACTGCCTATCATCCACAAACTGATGGGCAGAGTGAAAGGACGATATAAATTCTTGAAGACATGCTACGAGCATGTGTTATTGATTTCGGAAACAGTTGGGATCGACACCTACCGTTAGTAGAATTTTCCTACAACAATAGTTATCATTCTAGTATTGAGATGGTGCCATTTGAGGCACTTTATGGTAGAAAGTGTAGGTCTCCGATTTGTTGGAATGAAGTGGGGGACAGACAGATTACGGGTCCGGAGATAATACAAGAAACTACCGAGAAAATCATCCAAATTCAACAACGATTGAAAACCGCCCAGAGTCGACAAAAGAGCTACGCGGACAGTAAAAGAAAAGATATAGAGTTTGAAATTTGAGAAATGGTCATGCTTAAGGTTTCACCTTGGAAAGGCATTGTTCGATTTGGTAAACGGGGGAAACTAAATCTAAGGTACATTGGATCATTCAAGATTATAGATCATGTCGGACCAGTAGCTTACCAACTGGAGCTACCTGAACAACTCGCGGCTGTACATAGCACTTTCCACGTCTCGAATTTGAAGAAATGTTTTGCTAAAGAAGATCTCACTATTCCGTTGGACGAAATCCAAATCAATGAAAAACTTCAGTTCATTGAAGAACCCGTCGAAATAATGGATCGTGAGGTTAAGAGACTTAAGCAAAACAAGATATCGATTGTTAAGGTTCGATGGAATGCTCGTAGAGGACCCGAGTTCACCTGGGAGCGTGAAGATCAGATGAAAAAGAAATATCCGCATCTATTTCCAGAAGATTCGTCAACACCTTCAACAGCTTAAAATTTCGGGACGAAATTTATTTAACGGGTAGGTACTGTAGTGACCTGAACTTTTCCATGTTTATATATATTAATTGAGATTGATATTTACATGACTAAATGTTTCCAATGTGTTAAGCAATCAAACTTGTTAAGACTTGATTAATTGAAATAGGTTTCATATAGACAATTGACCACCCAAGTTGACCGGTGATTCACGAACGTTAAAACTTGTAAAAACTATACGATGACATATATATGGTTATATATATAGTTAACATGATTTTGTTATAAGTAAGTATCTCATTAGGTATTTTAACAATGAGTTATATACATAAAAATGAGACTATTAAATTAAGAAACTCGAAAACGATATATATAACGATTATCGTTATAACAACGTCTTACTAGGTACATATGAATCATATTAATATATTGATACACTTGGTTAATTATGTTAAATGATAAGTAATTATATCATTAAGTGTATTAACAATAAACTACATATGTAAAAATAAGACTACTAACTTAATGATTTCGAAACGAGACATATATGTAACAATTATCGTTGTAACGACATTTAACTGTATATATATCATACTAATATATATTATATATCATAATATCATGATAATGTAACAATTTAACATCTCATTTGATATAATAAACAATGGGTTAACAACATTTAACAAGATCGTTAACCTAAAGGTTTCAAAACAACATTTACTTGTAACGACTAACGATGACTTAACGACTCAGTTAAAATGTATATACATGTAGTGTTTTAATATGTATTCACACACTTTTTAAAGACTTCAATACACTTATCAAAATACTTCTACTTAACAAAAATGCTTACAATTACATCCTCATTCAGTTTCATCAACAATTCTACTCGTATACACCCATATTCGTACTCGTCCAATACACAGCTTTTAGATGTATGTACTATTGGTATATACACTCCAATGATCAGCTCTTAGAAGTCCATGTGAGTCACCTAACATATGTGAGAACCATCATTTGGCAACTAGCATGAAATATCTCATAAAATTACAAAAATATGAGTAATCATTCATGACTTATTTACATGAAAACAAAATTACATATCCTTTATATCTAATCCATATACCAACGACCAAAAACACATACAAACACTTTCATTCTTCAATTTTCTTCATCTAATTGATCTCTCTCAAGTTTCATCTTCAAGTTCTAAGTGTTCTTCATAAATTCCATAAGTATAGTGTAACGACCCGCACTTTTTCGATCATACTATACTTATAAGATTAATATTTACATAAATTAAACCTTGCCAACATGATAAGCAATCCAAATTGTCGAGACTTATATTTCCGAAAAGAGTTTTACACAACGTTTGACCGTCTAGTTTGACCGATGATATCACGAACTATACAATATATGATAATTATACGTTTGTGTATATAAATGTATATATACATATTTAACATGATTAATAAATGTTTTAATACCTCATTTTATATTAATAACAACAAGTTATATGTGTATTTTGAAACTACTAACTTAAGTTTTCAAAACGATAACTATACGTAACGTTATTTGACATAAATACTTAAGACATATAATGTTTATACATATATTGTATAAGTAATGTATTTAATCACTTTTAAGAACTTAAATACATAAAATCATATAAGTGTATTCACAAAAGATAGCTATATTTGAATCCTCATTCCATTTTTCACAAAATTTCTATACGTATACCTAGAGTATTTGTACTCGTATCATACCAAGCTTCTATACGTATTTACTATTGGTATATACACATCAAATCACCACCTAACCAGCCCTTATTCATGCCTTATGTATAAGGTAATTACTTTTGAATCATTGCAAGACTAATTACAAAAATACAAACTAAAATTTTGTCATGTTATCCTTAAAGATCACATTTTTAGGAGTATACATGTATCATCATTTTTGATTCATTTTTACTTCAATCTCTTAACTAAAAACACACACTCTTTCTTACTCTCTAAACTCCATAACAATCCAGCAAAGTTCCATAAAGATCTAGCTTCAAAAACCATACTAAAACACCATAAGAAAACCATACAAAAACACTTCAAGAAAACCCTCCAAGAACACCAACTTACTTCCAATCTTTCATCCACTTCTATCACCCTTTTGATTCTAGCTTCTTACTCCTCTTTTACAGCAAACTTATCCAAGGAACTTGAGGTAGAATCTATGTTCATAACCTTATTCGATTCATATATATATAGCTATCTTATTTTGTGGTACAAAAGTTTAACAACAAGAACATAGTTTGAATGTTTTCAAACTTGTTTGCAAACTAAATAGATCCTTCTAACTTAACTTTTAAAATACTTCAAGACCTGTAATATAACTTATGTATATGCTAATTTAACAAGGTAAAACTTGGTTTTTCAAAGTATAAGTATTTTTAGAAAAATGGTCATTAAATGATTTTGTTGTAACAAAAATGTTTAACTTCATATGTTTCACTAATGTTTCACTTATGCCGTATGATTTTGAATACAAACCAAGGTATTTACAGTTCATAGTCTTAAAGAAGAACTCGATCCAAGAAGATGGCAATTTGAATCAACGAAAACGGATTTGTAACGAAGAAACTATGACCGAAACAAAATTGGTTATCCTAGATCATTTCAACTACGGGATCAATTGGAAAAAAATGATATAAATCACATATTTCTAAGATAACATGATATTTTATATATATGTACTCATAATTCAATTTCATATGGTTCAGGATCACCCGTAAGCAACACGAGAAGATTAATCATAAGATCCTATGATTGTACGCAACACGTCATTTGACAACACCGGTACTTTATGTACGCAACACGTCATTTGACAACACCGGTACCATGGGTCAAGATTAATCTCGACCAATACATATACGATGGGATTTTATTTATTTCGTTGGGGGTTTTGTTTATTGCGGGTATATTAAACATCTAAAAATGAACCATTAAAATTGAATTACTAACATCGGACTGCTAACTACGGACTAAGGAATTATTCAAAGTATTAAAAGTATAACAAGTATATATTTATAACGTTTGTTTAAAAATGAAAACATATTGATATATTATATATGGATAGGTTCGTGATATCAACCGGAAGACCGAGTCAAATTATTTATATCATCAAGACAAGAGTGAGTATATAGTCCCACTTTTAAACTCTAAATATTTCGGGATGAGAATACATGTATTTTATGTTTTACGATATGGACACAAGTAACTGAAAAATATGTTCTACGTTGAGTTGTACCACTGGCATACTTCCCTGTAGCTTGGTAACTAATATTTACAGCGGTATTGTAAACGCGAATCCTGTTGATAGATCTATCGGGCCTGACAACCCCAACCGGACTGGACGACCAGTATTCAACGGTTGCACAGTACTTCGTTTTGTGACTACACTTGGTACGGTGTAGTAAGATTTCATATTAAAGGGAATATGCGACGTGAAAATGTTAAGTATGGTTACCAAGTGCTCAACCACTTAGAATACTTTTATTAAACTGTTTATATACGAAATCTTGTGGTCTATATATATATTGCTGCCGGCATTAAACCTATATCTCACCAACTTTATGTTGACCTTTTTTTAAAACATGTCTATTCTCAGGTGATTTCTAAAGCTTCCGCTGCATCATGTTGGATCTAACCAGGATCTTGCGTACGCATGTTTGTGTCAAAAATAAAACTGCATATCCGAGATGTTGTATTGTAAAATATGCTAGAAACCGTGTTGTTGTCATCATTTGTAAAGTTTGTAAGTCGAAGATTATCGCTAAACGTTAATCTTCTTTTTATTGTCTTAAGCTTGTAACAAAAATAATGGTTATGGTTTGTAATGTATAATATATGCAGTTTTCTTTCAAAAATGTCTCATATAGAGGTCAATACCTCGCAATGAAATCATACGTTATCTAACGCGTTCTTATGGTTAAGGACGGGTTATGACATGTGGTATCAGAGCGTTGGTCTTAGCGAACCAGGTTTGCATTAGTGTGTCTAGCCGAGAAGTCGTTAGGATACATTAGTAAAGTCTGGACTTTGACCGGGTCTGATTTAAAAAAAAAAAAAAAAAAAAAAAAAAAAAAAACATTGCTTATCACTGTTGGTTAAAATTTATATGTAAATATTATGTAAGTACTAATGGGTTAGTTGTTATGTGATAGATGTCGGGCTCGAAACTTATTATCACATTCAGCGACTCCGAATCAGAACCTTCAGATTGTGTTTCAGTCATTAACATATCCGATGACGAAAGTGGTATTTTTGGGGAAGACTCACAATTTCCGGATGAACCAACTATAGAAATATCGGAAAGTGAACCCGAGGAGGAAAGTGAACCCGAAGAGGAAAGTGAACCCGAAGAAGAAAGTGAACCCGAGGAAGAAAGTGAACCCGAAGAGGAAAGTGAACCTGAGGAAATTACGAAAGAAAAATATAATCAAGGAAAGAAACGAAAAGCTAGTGAATTAGAAAATCCAAATCCCGAGTTTAATGAGAATGAAGTGGCACCAATTCCACTAAACACTACCACCCCTATCCCCGCTATTCCTATTAGTGCTATCCCGGCGTCTAGTTCTTCGGCTCCTCAGCCAAAACGTAGGGAGACAGCTAGGATTCGCGTTGGGGGATTCCCTGGACATAAATGTTTTGGGAAATAGACCAAACGATGCGCTGCAGAATTAAACCATGGAATCACATAATGTTTTGTATAATATTATTAGTGTGGTTTGTTTAAAGTTTGATGTAAGCATATGTAAAATAGCGAAGTATGAAATGCAATAATTTTCCATGGTTAAGTATTATTTAGATTGTAGTAATTGGTTCTGTACTAAGCTATTAAGTATGAACATTAACGGGTAGGTACTACCCAAGATATAATTATAAAACGCTAATAAGAAGAAAAGGCTTTTATAATAATACCTGGTTCATATTATTAACAAGCTATAAATGTACTATAAATACACACTACATCTATAATATTCCATGTGAATAATTATTTTCTTTCATTAGGAAATGGCGCGATTGAATCGAATGACGGAACAAGAACTCGAGGAACTCATCAACCAGCGAGTGAACGACAGAATGTTATGGGTTGAGGCTGCAAGAGCTGCTGCAGTTAATCCAAATCCTCGTGTAGGATGCTCCTACAAGACGTTTCAAGCTTGCAAGCCATCATCATTCAGTGGAACGGAAGGACCGATCGGTTTAACCCGATGGATAGAAAAGATGGAGACGGTGTTTAAAATCAGTGGTTGTGATGAAAAAGACATGACCAAGTTTGCATCGTGCACTTTACAAGATAGTGCACTCACATGGTGGAAGAATTATGTGAAGGCGGTAGGAGGAGATGTAGCTTATGATACTCCATGGGAAGAATTCAAAGCAATGATAATCACCGAGTATTGTCCAAGGAATGAGGTTATTAAGTTAGAAGATGAGTTACGAAGTTTGAAGGTGGTTGGTACTGAAATCACCAACTACAATCAGCGATTCATGGAATTGGTTTTACTATGTCCTGAATTGGTTCCAACCGAAGCACGGAAGATTGAAATGTACAAAGGTGGTTTGCCCAGAAAGGTCAAGGCAAACATTACGGCGTCGAAACCTAAGACAATTCATGAAGCTATAACCATGGCGAACGAGTTAATGGATCAGGTCATTCTGGATAAGAAAGCATTCACTACTGAGGTGAAGGTATCGAGTAACAAAAGGAAGTGGAACGGAAATTATGATCGAGGTTACCAACAGCAATCTTTTAAGAAACCAGAAACCCCGAAAGGTGCGGGTAGCGGTTCAGGCTTTGGTTACAAAGGACAAAGTCCTTTATGCAACCGTTGTCACAAACATCATTTTGGTTACTGTAGTGTGTTGTGCACTAAATGCAATAGACAGGGACATCTTGCTGAAGATTGTAAGGCTCTCGTTACAAATGCAAATGGTAACAAGACTCCTGCCACCAACGCAAATAGAACTGCTTTGGCTAACATTACTTGTTTTGGGTGTGGAAAACAAGGTCACTATAAGAGCCAGTGCCCGAATCAGAATGGCGGACCTGCACGTGGAAGAGCGTTTGTTATTAATGCTAGAGAGGCACGAGAAGACCCGGAGCTTGTTATGGGTACGTTTACCATTAATAACTTATCAGCATCTATTTTATTTGATACTGGCGCCGATAGAAGTTACGTGTGTATAAATTTTTACACAAAATTGAATTGTTCATCATTACCTCTAGATGCTAAGTACTTGATTGAGTTAGCTAATGGTAAACTAATTAAAGCCGATAAAATTTATCGTGATTGTGAAATAAATCTAGCCGGAGAAACGTTTAAAATCGACTTAATACCCGTAGAATTAGGAGGTTTTGATGTAATAGTCGGCATGGACTGGATGTCCAAAATAGGAGCGGAAGTTGTTTGTGCTAAGAAGGCAATTCGTATTCCTGGTAAGGATAAAATACCGGTGATGATTTATGGAGAGAAGGGTAATTCAAAGCTAAAACTCATTAACTGTTTGAAAGCCAAGAAGTGTTTAGAAAAGGGATGTTACGCTATTTTAGCACATGTTAATAAAGTCGAAAAGAAAGAAAAGTGCATCAACGACGTGCCTGTGGCAAGAGATTTTCCTGAAGTTTTTCCGGAAGAATTGCCGGGATTACCTCCATTTAGATCGGTAGAATTTCAAATAGATTTAGTACCAGGAGCTGCACCAGTGGCTCGTGCTCCATATAGACTTGCACCGTCCGAGTTAAAAGAACTTCAAAGTCAGTTAAAAGAATTACTGGACCGTGGATTCATACGACCGAGTACTTCACCGTGGGGAGCTCCAATTTTGTTTGTTAAGAAGAAAGATGGATCTTTTAGGATGTGTATAGACTATCGTGAATTAAATAAGTTAACTATCAAGAATCGGTATCCACTACCGAGAATTGATGACTTATTTGATCAATTGCAAGGATCATGTGTTTATTCAAAAATCGACTTAAGATCGGGCTATCATCAACTACGCGTCAAAGAAGAGGACATTCCGAAAACTGCTTTTCGGACACGTTATGGTCATTACGAATTTTTGGTTATGCCGTTTGGATTGACGAATGCGCCAGCTGTATTCATGGACCTCATGAATCGAGTTTGTAGTCCGTATTTAGATAAGTTTGTTATCGTTTTCATTGATGATATTCTTATCTATTCCAAGAGTGAGCAAGAGCATGAAGAGCATTTAAGGTTGATATTGGAGTTGTTAAGAAAAGAACAGCTATATGCTAAATTTTCTAAGTGTGCTTTTTGGTTGAAAGAAGTGCAATTTCTTGGCCACGTTGTTAATAGCGAAGGAATTCAGGTTGATCCAGCAAAAACTGAAGCTATTGAAAAATGGGAGACTCCTAAGACACCAACGCAGATACGCCAATTTTTGGGTTTAGCCGGTTATTATAGAAGGTTTATTCAAGATTTTTCCCGAATAGCTAAGCCGTTGACAGCATTAACGCAAAAAGGGAAGAAATACGAATGGACCTCGGAGCAGGAGAACGCATTTCAATTATTGAAGAAGAAGTTAACTACGGCGCCTATTTTATCGTTACCTGAAGGGAACGATGATTTTGAAATATATTGTGACGCTTCGCGACAAGGTTTTGGTTGTGTTCTTATGCAACGGAAGAAAGTTATTGCATTTGCATCTCGACAATTGAAGATTCACGAGCGAAATTATACGACGCATGATCTAGAATTGGGAGCAGTCGTGTTTGCATTGAAGATGTGGAGACACTACTTGTATGGGGTTAAATTCACTGTGTTTACTGATCATAAAAGCCTTCAACATATTTTTGATCAGAAACAATTGAACATGAGGCAACGTAGGTGGGTCGAGTTAATAAACGACTATGATTGTGAAATTCGTTATCATCCCGGAAAGGCGAACGTGGTGGCCGATGCTTTAAGCAGAAAGGAACGAGAACCAATTCGAGTACGAGCGATGAACATAAAAATTCGCATGAATCTCAACTCACAAATCAAAGAAGTTCAACGAGAAGCACTTACTAAAGAAAATATAGGAAATGAAATAATGAAGAAGTATGAGAAGCAACTCGTTATGCGGGAAGATGGAATTCGATATTTTGCAAATCGTATTTGGGTACCGAAGTTGGGTGGATTAAGGAAGTTGATATTGAACGAGGCACATAAGACAAGATATTCGATACATCCTGGAGTTGGAAAGATGTACCAAGATCTTAAGACGCATTATTGGTGGCCTAATTTGAAGACAGACGTTGCAACATATGTTGGGGAATGTTTAACTTGTTCCAAAGTCAAAGCAGAACATCAAAAGCCGTCAGGGTTACTTCAACAACCAGAAATCCCAGAATGGAAATGGGATGGTATTACCATGGATTTCATCACGAAGTTACCAAAGACTGCCTGGGGATACGACACCATTTGGGTGATTGTTGATCGTCTCACCAAGTCTGCACATTTCTTGCCTATAAAGGAAACAGATAGAATGGAGAAACTATTACGATTGTATATAAAGGAAGTTGTTTCAAGGCATGGAATACCTATTTCCATTATATCCGATCGGGATAGTAGATTTACCTCAAAGTTTTGGCAATCGCTACAGGAGGCATTAGGAACTCGGTTGGATATGAGTACCGCATATCATCCACAAACTGATGGACAGAGTGAAAGAACGATTCAGACTCTCGAAGACATGCTCAGGGCATGTGTGATCGATTTTGGAAACGGATGGGATAAATATCTACCGTTAGCAGAATTCTCGTATAATAATAGTTATCATGCGAGCATTGGAGCTGCGCCATTCGAAGCATTGTACGGAAGGAAGTGTATATCTCCTATCTGTTGGAATGAAGTAGGAGATCGACATTTAACTGGTCCCGAGATCATACATGAAACGACTGAGAAGATAGTGCAAATCAAGGAGAGATTGAAAACAGCCCGTAGTCGCCAAAAGAGCTACGCCGATGTTCGAAGGAAACCATTAGAGTTTCAGGTCGGGGACATGGTTATGCTAAAGGTGTCACCTTGGAAAGGTGTAATACGTTTCGGCAAAAGGGGTAAACTGAACCCAAGGTACGTAGGCCCGTTCAAGATCATCGAACGCATTGGACCGGTAGCTTATCGACTCGAGTTACCGCAACAACTCGCTGGAGTACATAATACCTTTCACGTCTCAAACCTGAAGAAGTGTCTTGCAAAGGAAGACCTCACCATTCCTCTTGAAGAAATCCATGTCGACGAGAAACTACAATTCGTCGAAGAACCAATCGAAATCATGGACCGTGAAGTTAAACAGCTCAAACAGAGCAATATACCGATTGTTAAGGTTCGTTGGAATGCTAGAAGAGGTCCCGAGTTTACTTGGGAACGAGAGGATCAGATGAAACGAAAGTATCCACACTTGTTTCTCGATGACGCAAAATAGGTACAATTTTAAAATTTCGGGACGAAATTTATTTAACGGGGAGGTAATGTAACGACCCGCACTTTTTCGATCATACTATACTTATAAGATTAATATTTACATAAATTAAACCTTGCCAACATGATAAGCAATCCAAATTGTCGAGACTTATATTTCCGAAAAGAGTTTTACACAACGTTTGACCGTCTAGTTTGACCGATGATATCACGAACTATACAATATATGATAATTATACGTTTGTGTATATAAATGTATATATACATATTTAACATGATTAATAAATGTTTTAATACCTCATTTTATATTAATAACAACAAGTTATATGTGTATTTTGAAACTACTAACTTAAGTTTTCAAAACGATAACTATACGTAACGTTATTTGACATAAATACTTAAGACATATAATGTTTATACATATATTGTATAAGTAATGTATTTAATCACTTTTAAGAACTTAAATACATAAAATCATATAAGTGTATTCACAAAAGATAGCTATATTTGAATCCTCATTCCATTTTTCACAAAATTTCTATACGTATACCTAGAGTATTTGTACTCGTATCATACCAAGCTTCTATACGTATTTACTATTGGTATATACACATCAAATCACCACCTAACCAGCCCTTATTCATGCCTTATGTATAAGGTAATTACTTTTGAATCATTGCAAGACTAATTACAAAAATACAAACTAAAATTTTGTCATGTTATCCTTAAAGATCACATTTTTAGGAGTATATATGTATCATCATTTTTGATTCATTTTTACTTCAATCTCTTAACTAAAAACACACACTCTTTCTTACTCTCTAAACTCCATAACAATCCAGCAAAGTTCCATAAAGATCTAGCTTCAAAAACCATACTAAAACACCATAAGAAAACCATACAAAAACACTTCAAGAAAACCCTCCAAGAACACCAACTTACTTCCAATCTTTCATCCACTTCTATCACCCTTTTGATTCTAGCTTCTTACTCCTCTTTTACAGCAAACTTATCCAAGGAACTTGAGGTAGAATCTATGTTCATAACCTTATTCGATTCATATATATATAGCTATCTTATTTTGTGGTACAAAAGTTTAACAACAAGAACATAGTTTGAATGTTTTCAAACTTGTTTGCAAACTAAATAGATCCTTCTAACTTAACTTTTAAAATACTTCAAGACCTGTAATATAACTTATGTATATGCTAATTTAACAAGGTAAAACTTGGTTTTTCAAAGTATAAGTATTTTTAGAAAAATGGTCATTAAATGATTTTGTTGTAACAAAAATGTTTAACTTCATATGTTTCACTAATGTTTCACTTATGCCGTATGATTTTGAATACAAACCAAGGTATTTACAGTTCATAGTCTTAAAGAAGAACTCGATCCAAGAAGATGGCAATTTGAATCAACGAAAACGGATTTGTAACGAAGAAACTATGACCGAAACAAAATTGGTTATCCTAGATCATTTCAACTACGGGATCAATTGGAAAAAAATGATATAAATCACATATTTCTAAGATAACATGATATTTTATATATATGTACTCATAATTCAATTTCATATGGTTCAGGATCACCCGTAAGCAACACGAGAAGATTAATCATAAGATCCTATGATTGTACGCAACACGTCATTTGACAACACCGGTACTTTATGTACGCAACACGTCATTTGACAACACCGGTACCATGGGTCAAGATTAATCTCGACCAATACATATACGATGGGATTTTATTTATTTCGTTGGGGGTTTTGTTTATTGCGGGTATATTAAACATCTAAAAATGAACCATTAAAATTGAATTACTAACATCGGACTGCTAACTACGGACTAAGGAATTATTCAAAGTATTAAAAGTATAACAAGTATATATTTATAACGTTTGTTTAAAAATGAAAACATATTGATATATTATATATGGATAGGTTCGTGATATCAACCGGAAGACCGAGTCAAATTATTTATATCATCAAGACAAGAGTGAGTATATAGTCCCACTTTTAAACTCTAAATATTTCGGGATGAGAATACATGTATTTTATGTTTTACGATATGGACACAAGTAACTGAAAAATATGTTCTACGTTGAGTTGTACCACTGGCATACTTCCCTGTAGCTTGGTAACTAATATTTACAGCGGTATTGTAAACGCGAATCCTGTTGATAGATCTATCGGGCCTGACAACCCCAACCGGACTGGACGACCAGTATTCAACGGTTGCACAGTACTTCGTTTTGTGACTACACTTGGTACGGTGTAGTAAGATTTCATATTAAAGGGAATATGCGACGTGAAAATGTTAAGTATGGTTACCAAGTGCTCAACCACTTAGAATACTTTTATTAAACTGTTTATATACGAAATCTTGTGGTCTATATATATATTGCTGCCGGCATTAAACCTATATCTCACCAACTTTATGTTGACCTTTTTTTAAAACATGTCTATTCTCAGGTGATTTCTAAAGCTTCCGCTGCATCATGTTGGATCTAACCAGGATCTTGCGTACGCATGTTTGTGTCAAAAATAAAACTGCATATCCGAGATGTTGTATTGTAAAATATGCTAGAAACCGTGTTGTTGTCATCATTTGTAAAGTTTGTAAGTCGAAGATTATCGCTAAACGTTAATCTTCTTTTTATTGTCTTAAGCATGTAACAAAAATAATGGTTATGGTTTGTAATGTATAATATATGCAGTTTTCTTTCAAAAATGTCTCATATAGAGGTCAATACCTCGCAATGAAATCATACGTTATCTAACGCGTTCTTATGGTTAAGGACGGGTTATGACATATAGTTTCATAAAAATCAAGAATACTTTCAAGTTTGCAAGTCTACTTCCAAGCTTTCTAATCCATTCCAACTAATCATCTAAGATCAAGGAACCTTTGTTATTTACAGTACGTTATCTTTCTAATTCAATGTAATATTCATATTCAAACTGTGATGCCCCATACAACAGTGGCAGGTGTAGAGGTTGAAGTGTCTGAACTGCCCAAAACGATAGTAGGTGGAATATCCGACATCTGAATAAGGAAAAATAAATTTTCCATGTCAGTAAGTCATAAAGCAAGCACGTATTAGGCTAACAGTCTAAATCATGTATAACAGTAAGTAGCATGGCAATAACGACAAGTATCATGTAATCGAAAGTAGATAATAGCATGCAGTAGTGAAATCATGTAATAGCATACTGCATATAGCAGTAACAGTAAGCAGCAGCATGCAGTAAGTTCAACGGAAATAAGTAAACTAGCAAGTTGTAGATTAGTCCTATTAGTGAATCCTACTCGGGTCGGTCTTAGACTCACTAATGCAACCTAATTCCCTACAATCAACGCTCTGATACCAAATGTGATGCCCCGTACAAAACCATCATGTACGAATCATCAACAACAGGATCATTACAAGGTCAAACACTATATGCTATTTCAAAAAAACGTTTGCATTCAAGATAAAAGGTGACGTCATAACTAACGTTGAATGTTTTATATCGAAAGTATGCTCCTATGAATAGAGCAAAGATAATAGTACATGACCCTTAGGTCGTTACAAATCATAGTTCCAAATGTAATTAAGTTTGAATGCAAGATAAAGTAGTTCATGCGGTGATAACACTAGAGCAGCGGGTGTCTACGGCAAGACTAGTACACAGCGAAAGCAACCTTAAGCACCTGAGAAAAACATGCTTAAAAACGTCAACACAAAGGTTGGTGAGCTATAGTTTAAGTATAACAGTATGTAAGGTAGGCCACGAGATTTCAGTGCTACAAAGAGCGTTTCAAAACAGTATGATAAAGTATATGCTTAACCGTGGGCACTTGGTAACTAACTTAACGTTTATACCCCCTGAAAGTACACTTGGCAAGTGCGTATGTATACGAAGTATTAAACAATCGTTAAATGCTAGCGCGACAAGCCCGAGTGGGGATGTCAAACCCTATGGATCCATATCTAAGATTTGCGTTCACCAGTTCAAAAACCAATGACTAAACGTTACATAGCTAAAGGGAATGTTTATGCCGTTGTATAATCCACACATATATAAGTTTAAGTACTCGTGGCTAGTATGTAAAATGTAAAATGTGCATGTATTCTCAGTTCCCAAAATAAGTTAAAGTAAAAAGGGAATGCTATAACTCACAATGATAAAGTAGCGGTAAAATAAGACTCGGGAAATAAGCAAGTGTGTAGGTCCGGAAAGTCCTCAACCTAAGTCAAATAGTATTAAGTCAGTAAATCGTCCCAATAGGTTTAAATGTATGTAAATAAGGTCTTAAAGGTCATCATCGTTCATCATCAAACAAAAGGTGTAAGGTAAGTTTCGTTCATGAAAAGAGTTTAAAACAAAGTCTGAGTTCGGCCAGTCACCACGGCCTATATACCTACTGAAATAAGCTGAGAACAGTGGCCATGGCTCCGTATATGAGTCCTTTAATTGTGGTAAAAATTCCAGAAACAAACTCGTCTTCGTTTGACCGTGGCGACGGTCTAAGTGGGAGTAGGTCAGAATTTTCAGCACAACGTTAAAAGGACATAGGGACGATCGGAGGGCCATAAATCCTAAACCGTAACTCGGATTAAGACGAGTCCTAAATGAAAAATTATCTACTCGAACAGAGCTATCTGAAAATCATCTTTACAGTAGCCCAGATTGTACGGGTCAGACACAGAAACAGTAAAACAATAGGTTCCGGGAGTTCTTGGTACTCAATGCTAATCACGGTTCTCATTCTTGATGCATATAGCTTCAAGTGTACAACTCATTGATGGGTTTACATCATCTCTACCAAGTTTTGACCATCATAACCCAAATGCAAGTCTAAGATGTGTAGCACAACACAATCAAGTGTTGCAAGTGTTTTGATGAACCAAAGTTACATCAAAGTCTTAGATTTAACACATACATGAAATATAAAAGAAATGTAGAACTTCAAACTTGAAAATAAACTATCTAATCAAGATCTTAAGATGTAGAACATAGTTCTTAGTTCGATCTTGAAGATTCAAGACTCTAAAGTCTAGATCTAACATAAGTGTACAAAGTTATAATTAAAGAAAGCTTACTTACAAGTTCTTGAACTTTTAAAGTTAACTTTTGTTCAAGATAAATGAGATCAAAGTTAACTAGTAACACTTGACCAATTTTAACCAACAAATATGAATTTAAAGTGCATAATATAAGGAAATAAACTAAGTAAACTAGTAACTAGTTCATGGGTTGTTCATACTTTAAAGATTCAAACCAAAGTTTGATCTTTAAGAAAGTAAACTTTAAAGTTTACTAACATGAATTACAAGTATGCTTTCACAACACATGAACTTAAATCTTTTTAAAACAACAAGTGTAGAACATAACTAGAAAGCTTATGTTCTTGTTTGTTCTTGTAAATACAAGATAAGATGAAGAATAAAATAAAGAGTTTGATTCTTGTTAACTAGTAAGAAAATAATAACAAGTACAAGTAAGTAAACAATAATCAAGTAAACAACAAGTAACAAAAGATGATGATGATTTGAATACTTGGTCACGGTTTTTAGCAAGAGAAAGGAAGAGGATTTTGTTCATGTTACTTACAAGAATGTAGAGAAAATTGAGAGAGAAATGAATTGCAAGTATTGTGTGTTTTTGGAAATGAGAGAATACAAGTGAACTAGTAATACAAAAGTGCAGCCAAAAACTCCCTCCTTGGCCATGTAGGCCGACGGTTTGGAGGAGAGAAGGGGGGAGTGGATTACATACTAGTCTCATGCAAGTAAAGCCTTAAAAAGTTGGATATAAGAGGTAGTTTTATGGGAAAGATGTGGTAACTAGATTCTTATGTAAAAACTAGCTAGTTACATCATTAAGTAATACTTACACATGAAAGACATGGGCTAATGAATCCATTTAAGATGTAGGGTGGGCTTATAAGCCCAATATCATGAGTTCATAACATTAACAAGGCCCAAGTTTAAGTATTTAACAAGTCAATCCAATTAAAGCCCAAGTAACTAACTAATAACCATAGTTAATTAAAATGATTAATAAAATTTAATCATGAACGTAAATAATACTTGAAAATATTATTCGTGCAAGTTTCATGTGTCACAAAGACGTTTCGGGCAATTAAAGTCAAGTACGGGCAATCATGGCAACATGTAAATGTAATAACATACATTTGTTTAATCACAAGTATTAATAATAATAATTATTAATAATTAACGTTGGAAAATCCAGGGTCGTTACATTACCCACCTGTTAAAGAAAATTTCGTCTCGAAATTTTAAGCTGAGGTAGATGGAGGAGTCGGGAAAAGGTGAGGATACTTTTGCATCATTTGATCCTCTCGCTCCCAGGTAAACTCAGGTCCTCGTTTGGCATTCCATCGTACTCGGACGATCGGAATCTTGTTGCATTTGAAAGTTTTGATCTCACGATCCATAATTTCAACAGGTTCTTCCACAAAGTGGAGTTTGTCATCAATTGTATGTTCTTCAAGTGGTATGATGAGTTCGGGTGCAGCAAGACACTTCTTCAAGTTTGACACGTGGAAGGTAGGATGAACTGAGCTCAATTGTGCTGGTAGATCCAAACGGTATGCAATGGGTCCAACACGTTCCAAGATTTCAAAAGGACCAATGTATCGTGGGTTTAACTTTCCACGTTTTCCAAAACGGATCACACCTTTCCAAGGTGCAACCTTCAACATTACACGGTCACCAACGTTGAATTCAAAGTCTTTACGTTTAAGATCGGCATAACTCTTTTGACGATCGCGGGCAGTCTTAAGTCTAGCTTGAATCTGAGCAATCTTCTCCGTGGTTTCATGGACTACCTCGGGTCCGGTGATTTGCTTTTCGCCTACTTCGGCCCAACAAATAGGAGATCGGCACTTACGGCCATACAATGCTTCAAAAGGTGCGGCATTAATGCTTGAGTGATAACTGTTGTTGTACGAGAATTCGGCTAACGGCAAATGCCTTTCCCAAGCCTTTCCAAAATCAATGACACATGCACGCAACATGTCCTCCAAAGTCTGAATTGTGCGTTCACTTTGCCCGTCAGTCTGAGGGTGATAAGCAGTACTCATGTCAAGACGAGTTCCCATGGCTTCTTGCAAAGAACGCCAAAATCTAGAAGCAAAACGGGGATCGCGATCGGAGATGATCGATAAAGGCACACTGTGACGAGATACAACCTCTTTAATGTAAAGTTGAGCAAGTCTCTCCATCGTATCTGTTTCTTTCATTGCTAAGAAATGTGCAGATTTAGTAAGGTGGTCAACAATAACCCAAATGGTATCGTATCCGCCCACCGTCTTTGGCAACTTGGTAATGAAATCCATTGTGATCCTTTCCCACTTCCATTGTGGGATTTCCGGTTGTTGGAGTAACCCAGAAGGTCTCTGATGCTCGGCTTTAACCTTCGAGCAAGTCAAACACTTACCAACATAAGTCGCAACGTCCTTCTTAAGATTCGGCCACCAATACTGTTCTTTAAGGTCGTGGTACATCTTGCCGGCTCCGGGGTGAATCGAATATCTCGATTTGTGTGCTTCATCAAGTATAAGGTTCCGTAGATCTCCATAAAGAGGTACCCAAATTCTTCTGGCATAACATCGGAGTCCAGACTCCCTAACCTCGAATCAAGAGATAAGTATGTTCAAATGTTCATGAGATATATTCTTCTCCTTGAGAGCCTCATCTTGGGCTACTCTGATCTGGCTGTTGAGTTTCGAATGAATGGTGATGTTCAGAGTCCTAACACGAAGAGGTGCCATCCTCTCCTTTCGGCTCAAAGCGTCAGCTACAACATTGGCCTTGCCAGGATGATAACGAAGTTCACAATCGTAGTCGTTGAGTGTCTCGATCCATCAACGCTGTCTCATATTCAGTTGCTTCTGATCAAAGATGTGCTGGAGACTCTTGTGATCGGTGAAGATAGTGCTCTTAGTTCCATAAAGATAGTGTCTCCACAATTTGAGCGCAAAGATAACGGCTCCAAGTTCGAGATCGTGAGTAGTGTAGTTCCGCTCGTGAATCTTCAGTTGATGGGAGGCGTAAGCGATAACCTTTGATCGTTGCATCAGTACATAACCAAAACCACTTTTCAAAACATCACAATAAACAACAAAGTCGTCACTGCCCTCAGGAAGTGATAGGATAGGTGCGGTGGTTAACTTCTTCTTCAAAGTTTGAAATGCTGACTCGTGTGCGGGTTCCCAAATGAACTTCTTCCCTTTATGAGTCAGTGCGGTTAAAGGATGCGCAATCAGAGAGAAACCTTTGATAAACCTTCGGTAATAACCGGCGAGACCTAGGAATTTGCGAATATGCGTCGGAGTAGTGGGGGTCTCCCACTTACTGATAGCTTCAATCTTGGCGGGATCAAGTTTGATACCCTGGTCGCTCACAAAATGACCCAGAAACTGGACTTCCTTCAACTAAAATTCACACTTGGAGAATTTGGCATAAAGCTGCTCTTGTCTCAAGAGTTCAAGTACTAGTCGGAGGTATTGCTCATGCTCTTCTTCACTCTTAGAGTAGATGAGGATATCATTTATGAAGACGATAACAAACTTATCCAAGTACGGCTTGCAGGCACGATTCATGAGGTCCATGAACATGGCAGGTGCATTTGTCAAACCGAATGGCATCATGAGAAACTCATAATGACCATAACGGGTCCTGAATACAGTTTTCATCACGTCACTTTCCTTCACCCTCAACTGGTGATAACCGGATCGCAAATCGATCTTTGAGTAAACGCTCGATCCTTGTATTGATCAAAAAGATCGTCAATTCGGGGAAGAGGATACCGATTCTTGATCGTCATTTTATTGAGTTTACAGTAGTCGATACACATACGGAAGGATCCATCCTTCTTCTTCAAAAACAGAATAGGTGCGCCCCAAGGCGAGAAACTTGGTTGGATAAATCCACGGTCTAACAGCTCTTGTAGTTGACTCTGTAATTCTTGCATCTCGGAAGGTGCGAGTCTATAAGGTGCGCGAGCTACAGGTTCAGCTCCTGGCACTAAGTCGATCTGAAACTCTACTGCTTTCGGCGGAGGTAATCCAGGCAATTCTTCAGGGAAGACATCGGAAAATTCGTTCACAATTCGAACGTCGTTCACATTCTTCACCTCGGTTTCTACCGTTTTCACATGTGCTAGAACAGCAAGACGTCCCTTCTTCATGATATTTTGCGCTTTCACGCAACTAATGAGGTTCAGCTTCGAGGTACATCTCTCTCCGTAAATGATCAGTAGCTCACCGTCTCCGTGTGGTATACGAAGTGCTTTATCTCCACAGATAATGTCGGCCCTTATCTTGCTCAACCAATCTATACCGACTATCACGTCAAAACTTCCCAATTTGATAGGTATCAAATCAAGTTCAAAATCTGCACCAGCTATGTTGATAATAGCTCCTCGACTAATATGGTCAACTTTCTCAAGTTTTCCATTGGCAACCTCGACAAGCATACTCTCTTTTAACGGGATTAACGACCAATTAATCTTATCACAAAAATGTCTACATACATAACTTCTATCGGCACCAGTATCAAATAAGACAGAAGCTAAAAGATTGTTGATAGTGAATATACCTGTCACCAAGTTGGGATTCTCGTGTGCATCCCTTGCATTAACGTTGAAAGCTCTACCACGAGGTGGTCCGTCGTATTTTTGCTTGTTGGGGCATGCATTTCTGAAATGGCCCATCTGTCCGCATTCGTAGCACTTCCTCGGTCCTGTGGGGTTCGGCTTTACATTCAAAGTAGTGACCTTGCAGTCCTTCCCGATATGCCCAGTCCATTGGCACTTTTCACAAACAACGTTACAATACCCAGTATAGTGCTTGTAGCACTGCTTGCATTGTGGTAAGGTTCCTTTGTAGTTCGGGTTTGAGTTGGTGTTCGGATTCAGGTTTCCACCGTTGTTGTTTCCTCTGAAACCCTCATGTCGCTTCGCCAGGTTCTGATCATAGGTCCTTCCCCTGTTGTTATCCCATTTGCGCTTCTCGTTACTACCCGCTTCAGATTTAGTTTTCTCCGGTTCATTGATGATGATTTGATTCATTAAAGTATGCGCCATGCGCATCGCTTCCGGGACATTTGGTGGCTTGGACGAGGTGACATTTCCCTTAATGCTCTTAGGAAGTCCCCAAAAGTACCTTTCCATTCGTTTGAACTCCGGTGTAACCATGGTAGGACACATCAGGGCTAGTTCCAAAAATCTCCGGTTGTAGCTATCAAGGTCGTTCCCAACGGCCTTTAACTGCATAAATTCCATTTCCATCCTCTGGATTTCGGTCCTAGGGTAATATTCCTCAATCAGGGCCCTTTTGAACTCCTCCCATGGAGTAGCAAACGCCTCATCAATACCTTTCGCTTGAGCTAACATGTTCCACCATGTTAGTGCACCATCAGATAGCGTGCACGAAGAAAACTTGGTTTTATTCTCCTCTGAACAGTTGCTGACTCGAAACACAGATTCAAGTTTTTCAAACCATCTAGTGAGACCAACCAGCCCCTCTGTTCCACTGAAGTTATGAGGTTTGCAGCTTTGGAACTCTTTGTACGTACACCCATTATGAACGGGCTGAATAACCGGTGGCGGTGGCAGTGGAGCTTGGGGTTGCATTTCCGCAATGGCTGCGGCTACCCTTTCGGCAATCATCTCTTCGATTTGGGCGGTGGTAGGTGTTGATCGTCCGTTGGCCATGGTGTTCTAAACAAAAATTTTGACTCAAGTCAAAATTCAGTATGCAAATAGTAATAATACAGTATATAGTAACTAACATGGAATCAACATATCACATGTTTATTAAGTAATGCAATCCAGGTACAAATACCACAGAATCATCATACAGTAACGTAAATAGAACATCGTGCTAGAATTAAATAATGCAAAGTTCCATTCATTAATAATAATAAGTTGCATACATCTGTATAAGTTCGTACAATACATAAATGAAACATAAAACTACAACTAGATTACATAATGAAATCTACTACAAAAGTCCTATGGTGAAGGTGGGTGTAGGATATCCAATACATGGGACATATGGTCCTCGAGCTCAGTAACTCGAGCATGGAGGATCTCCACCTCCCTTGCCAGTTCCTCGACTGTGGGAGATGGTGGGGCTGGCGGTGCCGGTGGTGCAGGTGGTGCTGGCGGAGCAGGTGGTGCAGATGGTCCGGCTCCAGAAGTAGAGGCTGCAAGGCGGTAAGGCTTACGGATGAAGGGATCCGTAGGGTACGGCACAAGCCGCTTACGGGCAGTAACCCTACGATGCCGACCAAATGCGTCAGTGAATGCTCGTCCTCCGTTGATCCCGGGAATAATAGTACCGTCGAAGCGATACCGCTTCTTCGGCGGGGTGGAGGGTGGCTGTACAGGTGCATCAGGGTCCTCCTCTTCGGAGTCATCATCACTCGAGTTGTCTGTGGATGAGTCATCGGATGAAGAATCAGCAGATGATGGGTCGTCCGAATCATGTGGTGGTGACTGCACGGGCGGCCCTCCTTGGGCGGCTATCATCTGTCGGTAACGGGCGGGTCCGATCAGAATGAGACGTCCATCAGGGGCGCGTCGGCACCAATGGCGATACCGGTTACGTAATGGACCTTCCCCGAATTCCGCGGGAATCACAATCTCATCGGAGCGGGGCTGTGACACCGAGGGTCCGGGGGCAGATGGAATTGGAATATCCGGAGGGTCCTGGGTTCCGTTAGAAGAAACCACTGGGGCAGGCGCATGACTGCTAGCTCCGGAAGACGAAGCGCCAGGATCACTGGTGGGTAACGGGATCGGTGGATCGGCAATAGTGGCAGGTGTAGTGGCAGAAGTGTCTGAACTGCCCAAAACGATAGCAGGTGGAATATCCGACATCTGTACAAGGAAAAATAAATTTTCCATGTCAGTAAGTCATAAAGCAAGCACGTATTAGGCCAACAGTCTAAATCATGTATAACAGTAAGTAGCATGGCAATAACGACAAGTATCATGCAATCAAAAGTAGATAATAGCATGCAGTAGTGAAATCATGTAATAGCATACGGCATATAGCAGTAACAGTAAGCAGCAGCATGCAGTAAGTTCAGCGGAAACAAGTAAACTAGCAAGTTGTAGATTAGTCCTATTAGTGAATCCTACTCGGGTCGGTCTTAGACTCACTAATGCAACCTAATTCCCTACAACAAATGCTCTGATACCAAATGTGATGCCCCGTACAAAACCATCGTGTACGAATCATCAACAACAGGATCATTACAAGGTCAAACACTATATGCTATTTCAAAAAAACATTTGCATTCAAGATAAAAGGTGACGTCATAACTAACGTCGAATGTTTTACATCGAAAGTATACTCCTATGAATAGAGCAAAGATAATAGTACATGACCCTTAGGTCGTTACAAATCATAGTTCCAAATGTAATTAAGTTTGAATGCAAGATAAAGTAGTTCATGCGGTGATAACACTAGAGCAGCTGGTGTCTACGGCAAGACTAGTACACAGCGGAAGCAACCTTAAGCACCTGAGAAAAACATGCTTAAAAACGTCAACACAAAGGTTGTAGAGCTATAGTTTAAGTATAACAGTATGTAAGGTAGGCCACGAGATTTCAGTGCTACAAAGAGCATTTCAAAACAGTATGATAAAGTACATGCTTAACCGTGGGCACTTGGTAACTAACTTAACGTTTATACCCCCTGAAAGTACACTTGGCAAGTGCGTATGTATACGAAGTATTAAACACTCGTTAAATGCTAGCGCGACTAGCCCGAGTGGGGATGTCAAACCCTATGGATCCATATGTAAGATTCGCGTTCACCGGTTCAAAAACCAATGACTAAACGTTACCGAGCTAAAGGGAATGTTTATGCCGTTGTATAACCCACACATATATAAGTTTAAGTACTCATTCCTAGTATGTAAAATGTAAAATGCGCATGTATTCTCAGTTCCCAAAATAAGTAAAGTAAAAAGGGAATGCTATAACTCACAATGATAAAGTAGCGGTAAAGTAAGACTCGGGAAATAAGCAAGTGTGTAGGTCCGGAAAGTCCTCAACCTAAGTCAAATAGTACTAAGTCAGTAAATCGTCCCAATAGGTTTAAATGTATGTAAATAAGGTCTTAAAGGTCATCATCATTCATCATCAAACAAAAGGTGTAAGGTAAGTTTCGTTCATGAAAAGAGTTTAAAACAAAGGCTGAGTTCGTCCAGTCACCACGGCCTCTATACCTACCGAAATAAGGTGAGACTAGTGGCCATGGTTCCATATATGAGTCCTTTAGTTGTGGTAAAAATCCCAGAAGCAAACTCGTCTTCGTTTGACCGTGCCGACGGTCTAAGTGCGAGTAGGTCAGAATTTTTCAGCACAACGTTAAAAGGACATAGGGACGATCGGAGGGCCATAAATCCTAAACCGTAACTCGGATTAAGACGAGTCCTAAATGAAAAATTATCTACTCGAACAGAGATATCTGAAAATCATCTTTACAGTAGCCCAGGTCATACGGGTCAGACACAGAAACAGTAAAATAGTAGGTTCCGGGAGTTCTTGGTACTCGATGCTAATCACGGTTCTCATCCTTGATGCATATAGCTTCAAGTGTACAACTCGTTGATTGGTTTACATCATCTCTACCAAGTTTTGACCATCATAACCCAAATGCAAGTCTAAGATGTGTAGCACAACACAATCAAGTGTTGCAAGTGTTTTGATGAACCAAAGTTACATCAAAGTCTTAGATTTAACACATACATGAAATATAAAAGAAATGTAGAACTTCAAACTTAAAAATAAACTAACTAATCAAGATATTAAGATGTAGAACATAGTTCTTAGTTTGATCTTGAAGATCCAAGACTCAAAAGTCTAGATCTAACATAAGTGTACAAAGTTATAATTAAAGAAAGCTTACTTACATGTTCTTGAACTTTTAAAGTTAACTTTTGTTCACGATAAATGAGATCAAAGTTAACTAGTAACACTTGACCAATTTTAACCAACAAACATGAATTTAAAGTGCATAATATAAGGAAATAAACTAAGTAAACTAGTAACTAGTTCATGGGTTGTTCATACTTTAAAGATTCAAACCAAAGTTTGATCTTTAAGAAAGTAAACTTTAAAGTTTACTAACATGAATTACAAGTATGCTTTCACAACACATGAACTTAAATCTTTTTAAAACAACAAGTGTAGAACATAACTAGAAAACTTATGTTCTTGTTTATTCTTGTAAATACAAGATAAGATGAAGAATAAAATAAAGAGTTTGATTCTTGTTAACTAGTAAGAAAATAATAACAACTACAAGTAAGTAAGTAAACAATAATCAAGTAAACAACAACAAGTAACAAAAGATGATGATGATTTGAGTACTTGGTCGTGGTTTTTAGCAAGAGAAAGGAAGAGGATTTTGTTCATGTTACTTACAAAAATGTAGAGAAAATTGAGAGAGAAATGAATTGCAAGTATTGTGTGTTTTTGGAAATGAGAGAATACAAGTGAACTAGTAATACAAAAGTGAAGCCAATGAAATGTCCCGTTCTTATTGATTAAAAACGTTCCATATTAATTGATTTCGTTGCGAGGTTTTGACCTCTATATGAGACATTTTTCAAAGACTGCATTCATTTTTAAAACAAACCATAACCTTTATTTCATAAATAAAGGTTTAATAAGCTTTACGTAGATTATCAAATAATGATAATCTAAAATATCCTGTTTACACACGACCATTACATAATGGTTTACAATACAAATATGTTACATCGAAATCAGTTTCTTGAATGCAGTTTTTACACAATATCATACAAACATGGACTCCAAATCTTGTCCTTATTTTAGTATGCAACAGCGGAAGCTCTTAATATCCACCTGAGAATAAACATGCTTTAAACGTCAACAAAAATGTTGGTGAGTTATAGGTTTAACCTATATATATCAAATCGTAACAATAGACCACAAGATTTCTTATTTCAATACACATCCCATACATAGAGATAAAAATCATTCATATGGTGAACACCTGGTAACCGACAATAACAAGATGCATATATAAGAATATCCCCATCATTCCGGGACACCCTTCGGATATGATATAAATTTCGAAGTACTAAAGCATCCGGTACTTTGGATGGGGTTTGTTAGGCCCAATAGATCTATCTTTAGGATTCGCGTCAATTAGGGTGTCTGTTCCCTAATTCTTAGATTACCAGACTTAATAAAAAGGGACATATTCGATTTCGATAATTCAACCATAGAATGTAGTTTCACGTACTTGTGTCTATTTTGTAAATCATTTATAAAACCTGCATGTATTCTCATCCCAAAAATATTAGATTTTAAAAGTGGGACTATAACTCACTTTCACATATTTTTACTTCGTCGGGAAGTAAGACTTGGCCACTGGTTGATTCACGAACCTATAACAATATATACATATATATCAAAGTATGTTCAAAATATATTTACAACACTTTTAATATATTTTGATGTTTTAAGTTTATTAAGTCAGCTGTCCTCGTTAGTAACCTACAACTAGTTGTCCACAGTTAGATGTACAGAAATAAATCGATAAATATTATCTTGAATCAATCCACGACCCAGTGTATACGTATCTCAGTATTGATCACAACTCAAACTATATATATTTTGGAATCAACCTCAACCCTGTATAGCTAACTCCAACATTCACATATAGAGTGTCTATGGTTGTTCCGAAATATATATAGATGTGTCGACATGATAGGTCGAAACATTGTATACGTGTCTATGGTATCTCAAGATTACATAATATACAATACAAGTTGATTAAGTTTTGGTTGGAATAGATTTGTTACCAATTTTCACGTAGCTAAAATGAGAAAAATTATCCAATCTTGTTTTACCCATAACTTCTTCATTTTAAATCCGTTTTGAGTGAATCAAATTGCTATGGTTTCATATTGAACTCTATTTTATGAATCTAAACAGAAAAAGTATAGGTTTATAGTCGGAAAAATAAGTTACAAGTCGTTTTTGTAAAGGTAGTCATTTCAGTCGAAAGAACGACGTCTAGATGACCATTTTAGAAAACATACTTCCACTTTGAGTTTAACCATAATTTTTGGATATAGTTTCATGTTCATAATAAAAATCATTTTCTCAGAATAACAACTTTTAAATCAAAGTTTATCATAGTTTTTAATTAACTAACCCAAAACAGCCCGCTGTGTTACTACGACGGCGTAAATCCGGTTTTACGGTGTTTTTCGTGTTTCCAGGTTTTAAATCATTAAGTTAGCATATCATATAGATATAGAACATGTGTTTAGTTGATTTTAAAAGTCAAGTTAGAAGGATTAACTTTTGTTTGCGAACAAGTTTAGAATTAACTAAACTATGTTCTAGTGATTACAAGTTTAAACCTTCGAATAAGATAGCTTTATATGTATGAATCGAATGATGTTATGAACATCATTACTACCTTAAGTTCCTTGGATAAACCTACTGGAAAAGAGAAAAATGGATCTAGCTTCAATGGATCCTTGGATGGCTCGAAGTTCTTGAAGCAGAATCATGACACGAAAACAAGTTCAAGTAAGATCATCACTTGAAATAAGATTGTTATAGTTATAGAAATTGAACCAAAGTTTGAATATGATTATTACCTTGTATTAGAATGATAACCTACTGTAAGAAAAAAAGATTTCTTGAGGTTGGATGATCACCTTACAAGATTGGAAGTGAGCTAGCAAACTTGAAAGTATTCTTGATTTTATGAAACTAGAACTTTTGAAATTTATGAAGAACACTTAGAACTTGAAGATAGAACTTGAGAGAGATCAATTAGATGAAGAAAATTGAAGAATGAAAGTGTTTTTAGGTGTTTTTGGTCGTTGGTGTATGGATTAGATATAAAGGATATGTAATTTTGTTTTCATGTAAATAAGTCATGAATGATTACTCATATTTTTGTAATTTTATGAGATATTTCATGCTAGTTGCCAAATGATGGTTCCCACATGTGTTAGGTGACTCACATGGGCTGCTAAGAGCTGATCATTGGAGTGTATATACCAATAGTACATACATCTAAAAGCTGTGTATTGTACGAGTATGAATACGGGTGCATACGAGTAGAATTGTTGATGAAACTGAACGAGGATGTAATTGTAAGCATTTTTGTTAAGTAGAAGTATTTTGATAAGTTTATTGAAGTCTTTCAAAAGTGTATAAATACATATTAAAATACTACATGTATATACATTTTAACTGAGTCGTTAAGTCATCGTTAGTCGTTACATGTAAGTGTTGTTTTGAAACCTTTAGGTTAACGATCTTGTTAAATGTTGTTAACCCAATGTTTATAATATCAAATGAGATTTTAAATTATTATATTATCATGATATTATCATGTATGAATATCTCTTAATATGATATATATACATTAAATGTCTTTACAACGATAATCGTTACATATATGTCTCGTTTAAAAATCATTAAGTTAGTAGTCTTGTTTTTACATATGTAGTTCATTGTTAATATACTTTATGATATGTTTTCTTATCATAGTATCATGTTAACTATATATATATATATATATCCATATATATGTCATCATATAGTTTTTACAAGTTTTAACGTTCGTGAATCACCGATCAACTTGGGTGGTCAATTGTCTATATGAAACATATTTCAATTAATCAAGTCTTAACAAGTTTGATTGCTTAACATGTTGGAAACATTTAATCATGTAAATATCAATCTTAATTAATTTATATTAACATGGAAAAGTTCGGGTCACTACAGTACCTACCCGTTAAATAAATTTCGTCCCGAAATTTTAAGCTGTTGAAGGTGTTGACGAATCTTCTGGAAATAGATGCGGGTATTTCTTCTTCATCTGATCTTCACGCTCCCAGGTGAACTCGAGTCCTCTACGAGCATTCCATCGAACCTTAACAATTGGTATCTTGTTTTGCTTAAGTCTTTTAACCTCACGATCCATTATTTCGACGGGTTCTTCGATGAATTGAAGTTTTTCGTTGATTTGGATTTCATCTAACGGAATAGTGAGATCTTCTTTAGCAAAACATTTCTTCAAATTCGAGACGTGGAAAGTGTTATGTACAGCCGCGAGTTGTTGAGGTAACTCAAGTCGGTAAGCTACTGGTCCGACACGATCAATAATCTTGAATGGTCCAATATACCTTGGATTTAATTTCCCTCGTTTACCAAATCGAACAACGCCTTTCCAAGGTGCAACTTTAAGCATGACCATCTCTCCAATTTCAAATTCTATATCTTTTCTTTTAATGTCAGCGTAGCTCTTTTGTCGACTTTGGGCGGTTTTCAACCGTTGTTGAATTTGGATGATCTTCTCGGTAGTTTCTTGTATAATCTCCGGACCCGTAATCTGTCTATCCCCCACTTCACTCCAACAAATCGGAGACCTGCACTTTCTACCATAAAGTGCTTCAAACGGCGCCATCTCAATGCTTGAATGGTAGCTATTGTTGTAGGAAAATTCTGCTAACGGTAGATGTCGATCCCAACTGTTTCCGAAATCAATAACACATGCTCTTAGCATGTCTTCAAGCGTTTGTATCGTCCTTTCGCTCTGCCCATCAGTTTGTGGATGATAGGCAGTACTCATGTCTAGACGAGTTCCTAATGCTTGCTGTAATGTCTGCCAGAATCTTGAAATAAATCTACCATCCCTATCAGAGATAATAGAGATTGGTATTCCATGTCTGGAGACAACTTCCTTCAAATACAGTCGTGCTAACTTCTCCATCTTGTCATCTTCTCTTATTGGCAGGAAGTGTGCTGATTTGGTGAGACGATCAACTATTACCCAAATAGTATCAAAACCACTTGCAGTCCTTGGCAATTTAGTGATGAAATCCATGGTAATGTTTTCCCATTTCCATTCCGGGATTTCGGGTTGTTGAAGTAGACCTGATGGTTTCTGATGCTCAGCTTTGACCTTAGAACACGTCAAACATTCTCCTACGTATTTAGCAACATCGGCTTTCATACCCGGCCACCAAAAATGTTTCTTGAGATCCTTGTACATCTTCCCCGTTCCAGGATGTATTGAGTATCTGGTTTTATGAGCTTCTCTAAGTACCATTTCTCTCATATCTCCAAATTTTGGTACCCAAATCCATTCAGCCCTATACCGGGTTCCGTCTTCCCGAATATTAAGATGCTTCTCCGATCCTTTGGGTATTTCATCCTTTAAATTTCCCTCTTTTAAAACTCCTTGTTGCGCCTCCTTTATTTGAGTAGTAAGGTTATTATGAATCATTATATTCATAGATTTTACTCGAATGGGTTCTCTGTCCTTCCTGCTCAAGGCATCGGCTACCACATTTGCCTTCCCCGGGTGGTAACGAATCTCAAAGTCGTAATCATTCAACAATTCAATCCACCTACGCTGCCTCATATTCAGTTGTTTCTGATTAAATATGTGTTGAAGACTTTTGTGGTCAGTATATATAATACTTTTGACCCCATATAAGTAGTGCCTCCAAGTCTTTAATGCAAAAACAACCGCGCCTAATTCCAAATCATGCGTCGTATAATTTTGCTCGTGAATCTTCAATTGTCTAGATGCATAAGCAATCACCTTCGTTCGTTGCATTAATACACAACCGAGACCTTGCTTTGATGCGTCACAATAAATCACAAAATCATCATTCCCTTCAGGCAATGACAATATAGGTGCCGTAGTTAGCTTTTTCTTCAATAACTGAAACGCTTTCTCTTGTTCATCATTCCATTCAAATTTCTTCCCTTTATGCGTTAATGCAGTCAAGGGTTTTGCTATTCTGGAAAAGTCTTGGATGAACCTTCTGTAGTAACCAGCTAGTCCTAAAAACTGGCGTATGTGTTTCGGAGTTTTCGGGGTTTCCCACTTTTCAACAGTTTCTATCTTTGCCGGATCCACCTTAATACCTTCTTTGTTCACTATGTGACCGAGGAATTGAACTTCTTCCAACCAAAATGCACACTTTGAAAACTTAGCGTACAATTCTTCCTTCCTCAATACTTCTAACACCTTTCTCAAATGTTCACCGTGTTCTTGGTCATTCTTTGAGTAAATAAGTATGTCATCAATGAAAACAATGACAAACTTGTCAAGGTATGGTCCACACACTCGGTTCATAAGGTCCATGAACACAGCTGGTGCATTAGTTAAACCAAACGGCATGACCATAAACTCGTAATGACCGTAACGTGTTCTGAAAGCAGTCTTTGGAATATCATCTTCTTTCACCCGCATTGATGATACCCGGAACGTAAGTCAATCTTTGAATAAACAGACGAGCCTTGTAGTTGATCAAATAAGTCGTCGATTCTCGGTAGTGGGTAGCGGTTCTTGATGGTAAGTTTGTTCAACTCTCGGTAGTCGATACACAACCTGAATGTACCATCTTTCTTCTTGACAAACAAAACAGGAGCTCCCCACGGTGATGTGCTTGGTCGAATGAAACCACGCTCTAAAAGTTCTTGTAATTGGCTTTGTAGTTCTTTCATCTCGCTGGGTGCGAGTCTGTAAGGAGCACGAGCTATTGGTGCAGCTCCTGGTACAAGATCTATTTGAAATTCAACGGATCGATGTGGGGGTAATCCCGGTAATTCTTTCGGAAATACATCAGGAAATTCTTTTGCAACGGGAACATCATTGATGCTCTTTTCTTCAGTTTGTACTTTCTCGACGTGTGCTAGAACAGCATAGCAACCTTTTCTTATTAGTTTTTGTGCCTTCAAATTACTAATAAGATGTAGCTTCGTGTTGCCCTTTTCTCCGTACACCATTAAGGGTTTTCCTTTTTCTCGTATAATGCGAATTGCATTTTTGTAACAAACGATCTCCGCTTTCACTTCTTTCAACCAGTCCATACCGATTATCACATCAAAACTCCCTAACTCTACTGGTATCAAATCAATCTTAAATGTTTCGCTAACCAGTTTAATTTCTCGATTCCGACATATATTATCTGCTGAAATTAATTTACCATTTGCTAATTCGAGTAAAAATTTACTATCCAAAGGCGTCAATGGACAACTTAATTTAGCACAAAAATCTCTACTCATATAGCTTCTATCCGCACCCGAATCAAATAAAACGTAAGCAGATTTATTGTCAATAAGAAACGTACCCGTAACAAGCTCCGGGTCTTCCTGTGCCTCTACCGCATTAATATTGAAAACTCTTCCATGGCCTTGTCCATTCGTGTTCTCCTGGTTCGGGCAATTTCTAATAATGTGGCCTGGTTTTCCACATTTATAACAAACTACATTGGCATAAATTGCTCCGACACTACTTGCTCCGCCATTACTCGTTCCGACACCATTTGTTCCTTTCGTTCTATTAACCCCTGGTCCGTAGACCTCACACTTCGCCGCGCTATGACCATTTCTTTTACACTTGTTGCAAAATTTGGTGCAGAACCCCGAGTGATTCTTTTCACACCTTTGGCATAGCTGCTTCTGATTGTTGTTGTTGTTGCGGTTATTATTGTTGTTGGGATGATTGTTGTTGTTGCTGTTGTTGTTGTTGTTGTTGTTGTTGTTGTTGTTGTTGTTGGGCCGTTTGTTGTAGTTGCGATTGATGTTGCGATTGTTGGGATAATTGTTGCGATTATTGTTGTAATTGCTGTTGTTGTTGTATTGGTGATTCTTATCACCGTTTTCCTCCCACTTTCTTTTGACTTGCTTCACATTGGCCTCTTCAGCAGTCTGTTCTTTAATTCTTTCTTCAATCTGGTTCACTAGTTTGTGAGCCATTCTACATGCCTGTTGTATGGAGGCGGGCTCGTGTGAACTTATATCTTCTTGGATTCTTTCTGGTAATCCTTTCACAAACGCGTCGATCTTCTCTTCCTCATCTTCGAATGCTCCCGGACATAATAGGCACAATTCTGTGAATTGTCTTTCGTACGTGGTAATATCAAATCCTTGGGTTCGTAACCCTCTAAGTTCTGTCTTGAGCTTATTGACCTCGGTTCTGGGACGGTACTTCTCGTTCATCAAGTGCTTGAATGCTGACCACGGTAGTGCGTACGCATCATCTTGTCCCACTTGCTCTAAATAGGTATTCCACCATGTTAACGCAGAACCTGTGAAGGTATGCGTAGCGTACTTCACTTTGTCCTCTTCAGTACACTTACTTATGGCAAACACCGATTCAACCTTCTCGGTCCACCGTTTCAATCCGATCGGTCCTTCGGTTCCATCAAATTCCAAAGGTTTGCAGGCAGTGAATTCTTTGTAGGTGCATCCTACACGATTTCCTGTACTGCTAGATCCAAGGTTATTGTTGGTATGTAGCGCAGCCTGTACTGCGGCTATGTTTGAAGCTAGAAAAGTACGGAATTCCTCTTCATTCATATTCACGGTGTGTCGAGTAGTCGGTGCCATTTCCTTCAAAATAGTTAAATGGAACAAGTTAATCATACAGAATATTAAGAGTAGTTAATAGTATTTCGTAGCATAATATGAACTCATTTATAAAAGCTTTTTCTTCATATTAGCGTTTTATAAGTTTAAATTCGGGTAGTACCTACCCGTTAAGTTCATACTTAGTAGCTAATATACAATTCAACTACTACAATTCTATATGAAAAACTGATTATAATAATATTTCGCGTTCAAACTTTTATACAATATTTTACAAACTTACAATACCGCTTATTTTACATAAAGCATGAAATATAGCACACAATAACTTTGATACAAGATAGTTGTGAAGATAATTCTAGCTAGTACACAAGTCGTTCAGCAAAGGCAATAAAGACACGTAATTCATACGTCCAGAAACAAGTCATGCATTCTGGTTTTACTAGGACTACTTCCCATCCTTGGTCTTGTGCAACATAACCGTTATGGCAGTTGATAAGACAGCGTGTTGTAACGTCATCAAAGGGACGAGGGTTACGTAATGTCCAACAGTCCCGTAATAATCTAAAAACCCCATTTCTTACCCCAATTACCGACTCCGTCACTTGTGGAAACGTTTTGTTTAATAGTTGTAGCCCGATGTTCTTGTTCTCACTTTGGTGAGAAGCGAACATTACTAATCTGTAAGCATAACATGCTTCTTTATGTTGCATGTTAGCCGCTTTTTCTAAATCACGAAGTCCAATATTCGGATATATTGAGTCAAAATAATTTCTTAACCCGTTGCGTAAAATAGCATTTGGGTTCCCCGCAATATATGCGTCAAAGTAAACACATCGTAACTTATGGGTTTCCCAATGTGATATCCCCCATATTTCAAACGAAAGTCTCTTATAAACCAAGACATTCTTGGAACGTTCTTCGAATGTCTTACAAACTGATCTCGCCTTAAATAGTTGTGCCGAAGAATTCTGGCCGACTCTAGACAAGATTTCATCAATCATGTCTCCGGGTAGGTCTCTTAAAATATTGGGTTGTCTATCCATTTTGTGTTTTTAAACTGTAAAATAGACAAGAGTTAGATTCATAAAAAAAATACTTATTAATACAAGCAATTTTTACATATATCATAAAGCATAAGAACACTATATTACATATATTACACCACACGAATACAACTATCTTATTCCAACTCGCTCGTTTCTTCTTCTTCGGTTTTGGTTCGTTTTGCCAAGTTTCTAGGGATATATGATGTTCCCCTAATACGAGCCGTCGTTGTCCACATTGGTTTAGAAAAACCTGGTGGTTTAGAGGTTCCCGGGTCATTGTTACAACTTAAGGACTTCGGGGGTTGACGATACATATAAAGTTCATCGGGGTTGGAATTAGATTTCTCTATTTTTATGCCCTTTCCCTTATTATTTTCTTTTGCCTTTTTAAATTCAGTTGGGGTAATTTCTATAACATCATCGGAATTCTCGTCGGAATCCGATTTATCGGAGAATTGGTAATCCTCCCAATATTTTGCTTCCTTGGCGGAAACACCATTGACCATAATTAACTTTGGTCGGTTGGTTGAGGATTTTCTTTTACTTAACCGTTTTATTATTTCCCCCACCGGTTCTATTTCTTCATCCGGTTCCGATTCTTCTTCCGGTTCCGATTCTTCTTCCGGTTCCGACTCTTCTTCCGGTTCCTCTTCGGGAACTTGTGAATCAGTCCACAAATCATTCCAATTTACATTTGACTCTTCATTATTATTAGATGAGTCAATGGGACTTGTTCTAGAGGTAGACATCTATCACATAATATCAAACACGTTAAGAGATTAATATATCACATAATATTCATATGTTAAAAATATATAGTTTCCAACAAAAATGTTAAGCAATCATTTTTAAAGAAAACACGGTCGAAGTCCAGACTCACTAATGCATCCTAACAAACTCGATAAGACACACTAATGCCAATTTTCTGGTTCTCTAAGACCAACGCTCGGATACCAACTGAAATGTCCCGTTCTTATTGATTAAAAACGTTCCATATTAATTGATTTCGTTGCGAGGTTTTGACCTCTATATGAGACGTTTTTCAAAGACTGCATTCATTTTTAAAACAAACCATAACCTTTATTTCATAAATAAAGGTTTAATAAGCTTTACGTAGATTATCAAATAATGATAATCTAAAATATCCTGTTTACACACGACCATTACATAATGGTTTACAATACAAATATGTTACATCGAAATCAGTTTCTTGAATGCAGTTTTTACACAATATCATACAAACATGGACTCCAAATCTTGTCCTTATTTTAGTATGCAACAGCGGAAGCTCTTAATATCCACCTGAGAATAAACATGCTTTAAACGTCAACAAAAATGTTGGTGAGTTATAGGTTTAACCTATATATATCAAATCGTAACAATAGACCACAAGATTTCATATTTCAATACACATCCCATACATAGAGATAAAAATCATTCATATGGTGAACACCTGGTAACCGACAATAACAAGATGCATATATAAGAATATCCCCATCATTCCGGGACACCCTTCGGATATGATATAAATTTCGAAGTACTAAAGCATCCGGTACTTTGGATGGGGTTTGTTAGGCCCAATAGATCTATCTTTAGGATTCGCGTCAATTAGGGTGTCTGTTCCCTAATTCTTAGATTACCAGACTTAATAAAAAGGGGCATATTCGATTTCGATAATTCAACCATAGAATGTAGTTTCACGTACTTGTGTCTATTTTGTAAATCATTTATAAAACCTACATGTATTCTCATCCCAAAAATATTAGATTTTAAAAGTGGGACTATAACTCACTTTCACATATTTTTACTTCGTCGGGAAGTAAGACTTGGCCACTGGTTGATTCACGAACCTATAACAATATATACATATATATCAAAGTATGTTCAAAATATATTTACAACACTTTTAATATATTTTGATGTTTTAAGTTTATTAAGTCAGCTGTCCTCGTTAGTAACCTACAACTAGTTGTCCACAGTTAGATGTACAGAAATAAATCGATAAATATTATCTTGAATCAATCCACGACCCAGTGTATACGTATCTCAGTATTGATCACAACTCAAACTATATATATTTTGGAATCAACCTCAACCCTGTATAGCTAACTCCAACATTCACATATAGAGTGTCTATGGTTGTTCCGAAATAAATATAGATGTGTCGACATGATAGGTCGAAACATTGTATACGTGTCTATGGTATCTCAAGATTACATAATATACAATACAAGTTGATTAAGTTTTGGTTGGAATAGATTTGTTACCAATTTTCACGTAGCTAAAATGAGAAAAATTATCCAATCTTGTTTTACCCATAACTTCTTCATTTTAAATCCGTTTTGAGTGAATCAAATTGCTATGGTTTCATATTGAACTCTATTTTATGAATCTAAACAGAAAAAGTATAGGTTTATAGTCGGAAAAATAAGTTACAAGTCGTTTTTGTAAAGGTAGTCATTTCAGTCGAAAGAACGACGTCTAGATGACCATTTTAGAAAACATACTTCCACTTTGAGTTTAACCATAATTTTTGGATATAGTTTCATGTTCATAATAAAAATCATTTTCTCAGAATAACAACTTTTAAATCAAAGTTTATCATAGTTTTTAATTAACTAACCCAAAACAGCCCGCTGTGTTACTACGACGGCGTAAATCCGGTTTTACGGTGTTTTTCGTGTTTCCAGGTTTTAAATCATTAAGTTAGCATATCATATAGATATAGAACATGTGTTTAGTTGATTTTAAAAGTCAAGTTAGAAGGATTAACTTTTGTTTGCGAACAAGTTTAGAATTAACTAAACTATGTTCTAGTGATTACAAGTTTAAACCTTCGAATAAGATAGCTTTATATGTATGAATCGAATGATGTTATGAACATCATTACTACCTTAAGTTCCTTGGATAAACCTACTGGAAAAGAGAAAAATGGATCTAGCTTCAATGGATCCTTGGATGGCTCGAAGTTCTTGAAGCAGAATCATGACACGAAAACAAGTTCAAGTAAGATCATCACTTGAAATAAGATTGTTATAGTTATAGAAATTGAACCAAAGTTTGAATATGATTATTACCTTGTATTAGAATGATAACCTACTGTAAGAAACAAAGATTTCTTGAGGTTGGATGATCACCTTACAAGATTGGAAGTGAGCTAGCAAACTTGAAAGTATTCTTGATTTTATGAAACTAGAACTTTTGAAATTTATGAAGAACACTTAGAACTTGAAGATAGAACTTGAGAGAGATCAATTAGATGAAGAAAATTGAAGAATGAAAGTGTTTGTAGGTGTTTTTGGTCTTTGGTGTATGGATTAGATATAAAGGATATGTAATTTTGTTTTCATGTAAATAAGTCATGAATGATTACTCATATTTTTGTAATTTTATGAGATATTTCATGCTAGTTGCCAAATGATGGTTCCCACATGTGTTAGGTGACTCACATGGGCTGCTAAGAGCTGATCATTGGAGTGTATATACCAATAGTACATACATCTAAAAGCTGTGTATTGTACGAGTACGAATACGGGTGCATACGAGTAGAATTGTTGATGAAACTGAACGAGGATGTAATTGTAAGCATTTTTGTTAAGTAGAAGTATTTTGATAAGTTTATTGAAGTCTTTCAAAAGTGTATAAATACATATTAAAACACTACATGTATATACATTTTAACTGAGTCGTTAAGTCATCGTTAGTCGTTACATGTAAGTGTTGTTTTGAAACCTTTAGGTTAACGATCTTGTTAAATGTTGTTAACCCAATGTTTATAATATCAAATGAGATTTTAAATTATTATATTATCATGATATTATCATGTATGAATATCTCTTAATATGATATATATACATTAAATGTCTTTACAACGATAATCGTTACATATATGTCTCGTTTAAAAATCATTAAGTTAGTAGTCTTGTTTTTACATATGTAGTTCATTGTTAATATACTTTATGATATGTTTTCTTATCATAGTATCATGTTAACTATATATATATATATATATCCATATATATGTCATCATATAGTTTTTACAAGTTTTAACGTTCGTGAATCACCGATCAACTTGGGTGGTCAATTGTCTATATGAAACATATTTCAATTAATCAAGTCTTAACAAGTTTGATTGCTTAACATGTTGGAAACATTTAATCATGTAAATATCAATCTTAATTAATTTATATTAACATGGAAAAGTTCGGGTCACTACAGCCAAAAACTCCCTCCTTGGCCATGTAGGTCGACGGTTTGGAGGAGAGAAGGGGGAGTGGATTACACACTAGTCTCATGCAAGTAAAGCCTTAAAAAGTTGGATATAAGAGGTAGTTTTATGGGAAAGATGTGGTAACTAGATTCTTATGTAAAAACTAGCTAGTTACATCATTAAGTAATACTTACACATGAAAGACATGGGCTAATGAATCCATTTAAGATGTAGGGTGGGCTTATAAGCCCAATATCATGAGTTCATAACATTAACAAGGCCCAAGTTCAAGTATTTAACAAGTCAATCCAATTAAAGCCCAAGTAACTAACTAATAACCATAGTTAATTAAAATGATTAATAAAATTTAATCATGAACATAAATAATACTTGAAAATATTATTCGTGCAAGTTTCGTGTGTCACAAAGACGTTTCGGGCAATTAAAGTCAAGTACGGGCAATCATGGCAACATGTAAATGTAATAACATACATTTGTTTAATCACAAGTATTAATAATAATAATTATTAATAATTAACATTGGAAAATCCAGGGTTGTTACACAAACTTTGATTCAATTTCTACAACTATAACAATCTTATTTCGAGTGAAAATCTTACTTGAACTGTTTTCATGTCATGATTCTGCTTCAAGAACTTTCAAGCCATCTAAGGATTCTTTGAAGCTAGATACATTTTTCTCATTTCCAGTAGTTTTATCCAGAAAACTTGAGGTAGTAATGATGTTCATAACATCATTTGATTCATACATATAAAGCTATCTTATTCGAAGGTTTAAACTTGTAATCACTAGAACATAGTTTAGTTAATTCTAAACTTGTTCGCAAACAAAAGTTAATCCTTCTAACTTGACTTTTAAAATCAACTAAACACATGTTCTATATCTATATGATATGCTAACTTAATGATTTAAAACCTGGAAACACGATGAACACCATAAAATCGGATATACGCCGTCGTAGTGAAACCGGGGGCTGTTTTGGTTTGGATAATTAAAAACTATGATAAACTTTGATTTAAAAGTTGTTCTTCTGGGAAAATGATTTTTCATATGAACATGAAACTATATCCAAAAATCTTGGTTAAACTCAAAGTGAAAGTATGTTTTTCAAAATGGTCATCAAGATGTCGTTCTTTCGACGGAAATGACCACCTCTTTAGTAATTGATATGTAACTTAAATTTCTGACTATAAACCTATACTTTTTCTATTTGGATTCTTAAATTAGAGTTCAATATGAAACCATAGCAATTTGATTCACTCAAAACGGATTTAAAATGAAGAAGTTATGGGTAAAAAAAGATTGGATATTTTTGATCTTTTTAGCTACGGGAAATGTTTAACAAATCTATACAAATCATATCCTAGCTAACTTATATTGTATTATACATGTATTCTAATATATTATGTAATCTTGGGATACCATAGACACGTATGCAAATGTTTTGACATATCATATCGACCCATGTATATATATTATTTGGAACAACCATAGACACTCTATATGCAGTAATGTTGGAGTTAGCTATACTGGGTTGAGGTGGATTCCAAAAATATATATACTTTGAGTTGTGATCTAGCCTGAGACGTGTATACACTGGGCCGTGGATTGATTCAAGATAATATATATTGATTTATTTCTGTACATCTGACTGTGGACAACTAGTTGTAAGTTACTAACGAGGACAGCTAACTTAATACATTCAAATCTTTAAAACATAATAAAAATGGTTGTAATTATATTTTGATCATACTTTGATATATATGTACATATTTGTATAGGTTCGTGAATCGATCCGTGGCAAAGTCTTATTTTCGAGGAAGGAAATATCTGTGAAAGTGAGTTATAGTCCCACTTTTAAAATCTAATATTTTTGGGATGAGAATACATGCAGGTTTTATAAATGATTTACAAAATAGACACAAGTACGTGAAACTACATTCTATGGTTGAATTATCGAAATCGAATATGCCCCTTTTTATTAAGTCTGGTAATCTAAGAATTAGGGAACAGACACCCTAATTGACGCGAATCCTAAAGATAAATCTATTGGGCCTAACAAACCCCATCCAAAGTACCGGATGCTTCAGTACTTCGAAATTTATATCATATCTGAAGGGTGTCCCAGAATGATGGGGATATTCTTATATATGCATCTTGTTAATGTCGGTTACCAGGTGTTCACCATATGAATGATTTTTATCTCTATGTATGGGATGTGTATTGAAATATGAAATCTTGTAGTCTATTGTTACGATTTGATATATATAGGTTAAACCTATAACTCACCAACATTTTTGTTGACGTTTAAAGCATGTTTATTCTCAGGTAAATATTAAGAGCTTCTGCTGTTGCATACTAAAATAAGGACAAGATTTGGAGTCCATGTTTGTATGATATTGTGTAAAAACTGCATTCAAGAAACATATGTCGATGTAATATATTTCTATTGTAAACTATTATGTAATGGTCGTGTGTAAACAGTATATTTTAGATTATCATTATTTTATAATCTACGTAATGTTTTTAAAACCTTTATTGATAAAATAAAGGTTATGGTTGTTTTAAAAATGAATGCAATCTTTGAAAAACGTCTCATATAGAGGTTAAAACCTCGCAACGAAATCAATTAATATGGAACGTTTATAATCAATATGAACGGGACATTTCAAAATCCACGGTCTAGCAATTCCTCCAGTTGGCTCTGCAACTCTTTCAGTTCGGAAGGTGCTAGTCGATAAGGTGCACGAGCTACGGGTGCAGCTCCCGGCACTAGATCGATCTGGAACTCCACTGTTCTTGGTGGCGGTAATCCAGGCAATTCTTCCGGAAAGACATCGGGAAATTCGTTCACAACTCGTACATCAATCACACTCTTCACCTCGGCTTCTAATGTTTTCACATGGGCTAAAACAGCAAGACGTCCCTTCTTCATGATCTTTTGTGCTTTCATGCAACTAATGAGGTTTAGCTTCGAACTACATCTCTCTCCGTAAATAATCAGTGGCTCACCATCTCCGTGGGGTATACGAAGAGCTTTATCTCCACAGGTAACGTCGGCCCTTACTTTGGTCAACCAGTCCATACCGACAATCACATCAAAGCTTCCCAATTTGATGGGTATCAAGTCAATCTCTAAATCTACACCAGCTATATTGATAATAGCTCCTCGGCCAAGTTGGTCAACTTTCTCAAGTTTTCCATTGGCTACCTCAACAAGCATACTCTCCTTTAAAGGAACTAATGACCAATCTATCTTAGAACAAAAGTGTCTACAAACATAGCTCCTATTGGCACCAGTATCAAATAGGACAGAAGCTAATAGATTGTTGATAGTTAATATACCTGTAACCAAGTCGGGGTTCTCACGGGAATCCTTTGCGTTTACATTGAAAGCTCTTTCACGCGCTGGCCCGCCGTCCTTTCTCTTGTTGGGACATTCATTCCTGAAGTGGCCCTGTTGTCTGCACTCATAGCACTGCCTTGGTCCAGTAGGGTTTGTCTTCACCATTGGGGTGGGAATCTTGCAGCCCTTACCAATATGGCCGGTCCTTTTGCACTTTTCACAGAACACATTACAGTACCCGGTATGGTGCTTGTAGCACCTCTTGCACTACGGTAGAGTACCCTTGTAGTTGGGGTTCGAGCTAGGGGTCGGGTTGGGGTTCCTCCAGTCATTGTTTCCCTTGAAACCCTCATGCTTCTTAGCTGGGTTTTGATCAAAGACCTTTCCCTTACTTCCATCCCACTTACGCTTCTCATGACTAGTCCCCGATTTTGATTTCACTTTCTCAGGTTCCTTGCAGGTGATCTGGTTCATCAGGGTGTGCGCCATGCGCATTGCTTCCGGGACGTTGGGTGGCTTAGAAGAGGTTACATTTCCCTGAATGGACTTGGGAAGTCCCCACAAGTATCGTTCCATTCTCTTAAACTTCGGGGTAACCATCGAGGGACACATCAGCGCTAATTCCAGATACCTACGGTTGTAACCATCAAGATCGTTTCCCACAACCTTCAACTCCCATAACTCAGCCTCCATTTTCTGTATCTCTATTCTGGGGCAGTACTCTTCAATCATGGCTCCCTTAAATTCTTCCCAAGGAGTAGCATAAGCCTCGTCAATGCCTTTGGCCTGAGCAAGTGTGTTCCACCAGGTTAGGGCGCCGTCCAACAGCGTACATGAGGCATACTTGGTTTTGTTCGTCTCTGAGCTGTTGCTTACACGGAACACGGCTTCTAGTTTCTCAAACCATCTCGTCAATCCAACTGGCCCCTCAGTACCACTAAAGTTGTGGGGCTTGCGGCTTTGAAACTCCTTATATGTACACCCGTTATGGATGGGCGGGTTAACTGGTGAAGCTTGGGGGTTGATTTCTGCAATAGCTGCGGCTACTCTCTCATCAATCATTTCCTCAATTTGCGCTGCTGTGGGAGCTGCTCTTCCGTTTGCCATTGCTCTTCTTAAGTCAAAATCCAGCATTTAATAAATAATATTATAGTATAAGGCAACCAACATGGAACCAACGCAACACATGTTAACTAAGTAATGCAACTAGATACAGATACCACAGAAACAACATACAATAACGTAATTAGAACACCGCACAAAAAGTAAACAACACTAAGTTTCATTCATTAATAATAAGTTGCATACATCCGCATGGGTTCACACAATACATGAGTAAAACATGAAACTACAAACGAGATTACATAATGAAATCTACTACAATGCCCTATGGTGACGGTGGGTAAAGGATGTCCATTACGTGGGACATCTGGTCCTCGAGCTCAGTTACCCGAGCACGGAGGATCTCCACTTCCCTTGTCAGTTCCTCGACGGAGGGAGATGGTGGGGCAGGCGGTGCAGTCGGTACAGGTGGTGCAGGTGGTGCAGATGGTCCAGCACCAGAAGTAGATGGTGCGTAACGATAAGCCTTACGCACAAATGGATCGGTAAGATACGGCATAACCCGCTTGCGGGCGGTGACCCTAGTTCTCAGTCCATGTGCACTAACGAACGTCCTACCTCCGTTAATGTGATGCCCCATACAAAACCATCGTGTAAGATTCATCAACAACATCATCATTACAAGGTCAAACACTATATGCTGTTTCAAAACAAGTTTGCATTCATGAATAAAGGTGACGTTTTAACCAACGTCGAATGTTTAACAACCAAAAGTATGCTTCTATGAATATCAAGCAATAATAGTACGTGATCCGTAGGTCGTAACATATACATCGTTTCAAAAATAATAAAGTTTGAATGCAAGATAAAATGTTTCATGCGGTGACATCTCTAGTAAGCACAGCGGAAGTCTACAAGGCATGACTAGTACAACAGCGAAAGCAAGCAACCTTAAGCACCTGAGAAAAACATGCTTAAAAACGTCAACACAAAGGTTGGTGAGCTATAGTTTAAGTATAACAGTAATGTAAGGTAGGCCACGATATTTCAGTGCTTCAACAACGTTTCAAAACAGTATGAAAAGTATATGTATAACCGTGGGCACTTGGTAACTAACTTAACGTTTATCACCCCCTAAAAGTACACTTGGCGAGTGCGTATGTTTACGAAGTATTAAACACCCGTTAAATGCTAGTGCTACTAGCCCGAGTGGGGATGTCAAACCCTATGGATCCATATCTAAGATTCGCGTTCACCAGTTTAAAGACCAATGACTAAACGTTACCGAGCTAAGGGGAATGTTTATGCCGTTGTATAACCCACACATATATAAAGTTTAAGTACTCATGCCTAGTATGTAAAACGTAAAATGCGCATGTATTCTCAGTTCCCAAAATAGTTAAAGTAAAAAGGGATACTATAACTCACAGTGGAAAAGTAGTAGTAAAGTTGACTCGGGAAAAGTAAGCAAGTACGTTTGTCCAAAGGTCCTCAACCTAAGTCAAAAGTTACTAAGTCAGTAAATTGTCTCAATAGATTTAAATGTATGTAAATTAGGTCTTAAGTATCATCATCATTCATCATCAAACAAAAAAGTATAAAGTAAGTTTCATTCTAGATAAGAGTTTAAAACAAAGGCTGACTTCGATCAGTTTCCACGGCCTCTATACAAACTGAATTGAGGTGGGACCAGTGGCCATGGCTTCGTATATGAGTCCTTTAGTTGCTGTAAAAATTTCAGAACCAAACTCGTCTTCGTTTGACCGTGGCGACGGTTTAAGTGCGAGTAGGTCAGAATTTTCAGCACAACGTTAAAAGGACATAGTGACGTTCGGAGGGCCATAGATCCTAAATTGTAACTCGGATTAAGACAAGTCTTAAACGAAAAATTATCTAATCAAATAGAGATAACTGAAAATTAACTTTACAGTAGCCCAGGTATTCTGATCAGACCCAAAAAACAGTAGGTTCAGTGTTTCGGTGGGTTCTTGGTGCTCGATGCTCATCACGGTTCTCATCTTTGATGCATATAGCTTCAAGTGTACAACTCGTTGATGTGTTTGCATAATATTTACCAATTTTTGACCATCATAACACAAGTGTAAGTCTAAGATAAGTAGCACAACTCAATTAAGTGTTGCAAGTAGTTTGATGAACCAAAGTTACATCAAGATCTTAGATCCGACACCTACATGAACTCTAAAAGTAATATTAAGCTACAAACTTGAAAGTAAACTAAATAGTCAAGATCTTAAGTTGTAGAACATAGTTCTTAGTTAGATCTTGAAGATCCAAGACCCAAAAGTCTAGATCTAAAGTTACTAAGTTAGATCATAAGTTACAAAACTTGGATCTACACTTTAATGAAACCATAAGCTATGAAACTTAGATTTTTCAACTTGAAACATGTATGTAAGCTTGTAAGCTCTTATTTACAATAAAATTAGAAGACCATAAGCTATAGAAACTTAGATCCAACACAAGTATATGAAGTTATAACTAGAAAGTTATACTTCCATGTTCTTGAACTTACAAAGTTAACTTTGGTTCAAGAAAAATGAGATAAAGATTAACTAGTAATACTTGACCAAATTAACAACATTTCAACTTTAAAGTACATCAAATGAAGAAATAAATTAAATCTACAAGTAACAAGTTCATGGTTGTTCATACTTTAAAGATTCAAGCCAAGGCTTTGATCTTTAAGAAAGTAAACCTTAAGTTTACAAACATGGATTCAAGTATGATTTTAAAACTCATGAACTTTAAATCTTTAAAACATTAAGTGTAGAACCATAAACTAGAAAGTTTAGATTCTTTGTTCTTGGTTCTTTACAACAAAAGATGAAAATAACCAAGATTAGATGAAGATACAAGTTATAGAACTTGATCTTTAACAAAGATAAACAACAAGTAACTTAAACAAGTAAAAGATGATGATGATGTAGGTATATATTTCGGTTTTTAAAGCCAAGAAAGGAGAAGAAAAAAGTTCATGTTACTTACAATATTTGAGAGAAAAGATGAGAGAAAAAGTTGACAGAAAATGTAAGTATGTGTGTGTGAAGAAATGAGAAGGTAATACTTGTAAATAAGTAATCAAAATTTGAAAATGAAAACCTCTCCCCCCTCTACAAAAGCCGATGGCCAAAGGCTCCCAACCAGGCAAGGTTCAAATCTACTTTCTACATGGGAGATTGGTGTGTGCTTGAAGTAGTATTAAAGCTAAATGGTTATGGGAACAAGGTGTAAAGATACAAGTAACTAGATTCCTTTACTTATGTTAATTAATCCATGCTTCCATTAGTAAGTCACTAGCTTAAATGATGGGCTTATAAGTTCATTAAGTGTGTAGGGTGGGTTTCCAAGTCCATATCAAATAATAAAAGCCCAAGTTCAAGTAAGTATGCAATTAATCAAATAAAGCCCAAGTAATTAACTAGTAACCTTAGTTAATTAAAATGACTAATAATAATTAATCATGAATGTAAATAATATTCGAAAATATTATTCGTGAAAGGTACGTGTGTCACAAAGACAAGTCGGGCCATGAAAAATCAAATACGGTAACAAGTAAATGTATATAAATACATTTATTAAAGCGCGAGTATTAATAATAAATATTAATACATAAACGTTGAAAAATCCAAGGTCATTACATTACCTACCTGTTAAAGAAAATTTCGTCCTGAAATTTTAAGCTGAGGTAGATGGAGAAGTCGGGAAAAGGTGAGGATATTTCTGCATCATTTGATCCTCTCGTTCCAAGGTAAACTCAGGTCCTCGTTTGGCATTCCATTGTACTCAGACGATCGGAATCTTGTTGTGTTTCAAAGTTTTGACCTTACGGTCCATAATTTCAACAGGCTCTTCCACGAAGTGGAGTTTGTCGTCAATCGTAAGTTCTTCCAATGGTATGACATGTTCCGGTTCAGCAAGACACTTCTTCAAATTCGATACATGAAAAGTAGGATGAACGGAACTCAATTGAGTTGGAAGATCCAAACGGTAAGCAACGGGTCCAACACGCTCCAAGATTTTAAAAGGACCAATGTATTGTGGGTTGAGCTTCCCACGTTTTCCAAAATGGATCACACCTTTCCAAGGTGCGACCTTCAACATTACACGGTCACCCACGTTGAATTTGAAGTCTTTACGTTTAAGGTCGGCATAACTCTTTTGACGATCACGGGCCGTCTTGAATCTCACTTGAATCTGGACAACCTTCTCAGTGGTTTCATGGAGTATCTCGGGTCCGGTGATTTGCGTTTCGCCTACTTCGGCCCAACAAATAGGAGATCGGCACTTGCGGCCATACATGCTTCAAAAGGTGCGGCATTAATACTTGAATGATAACTGTTGTTGTAAGAGAATTCGGCTAGTGGCAAATGCCTTTCCCAGGCCTTTCCAAAATCAATGACACATGCACGCAACATGTCTTCTAAAGTCTGAATCGTGCACTCACTTTTCCCGTCGGTCTGTGGATGATACGCGGTACTCATGTCGAGACGGGTTCCCATGGCTTCTTGTAAAGAACGCCAAAATCTGGAAGCAAAACGGGGATCGCGATCTGAGATGATCGATAAAGGTACACCATGACGAGATACAACCTCTTTTATGTATAGTTGAGCGAGTCTTTCCATCGTATCCGTTTCCTTCATGGCTAAAAAGTGTGCAGATTTGGTAAGGCGGTCAACAATAACCCAGATGATATCGTATACGCCCACCGTCTTTGGTAACTTCGTAATGAAATCAATTATTATCCTTTACCACTTCCATTGCGGGATTTTCGGTTGTTGAAGTAATCCAGAGGGCGTCTGATGCTCAGCCTTAACTTTCGAGCAAGTTAAACACTTACCAACATAAGTTGCAACGTCCTTCTTAAGATTCGGCCACCAATACTGTTCCTTAAGATCGTGGTACATTTTACCGGCTCCTGGATGAATCGAATATCTCGACTTATGGGCTTCATCTAGTATAAGGTTCCGTAGATCTCCATAACGGGGTACCCAAATTCTTCTGGCATAACATCGGAGTCCAGTCTCCTTAACTTCAAATCGAGAAATGATAATGTTCAAGTATTCATGAGATATATTCTCCTCCTCAAGAGCCTCATCTTGGGCTACTCGGATCTGGCTGTTGAGGTTCGAATGAATGGTGATGTTCAGTGCTCGAACACGAAGAGGTGCCATCCTCTCCTTTCAGCTCAAAGCGTCAGCTACAACATTGGCCTTGCCAGGGTGATAACGAAGTTTACAATCATAATCATTCAGCATCTCGATCCATCGACGCTGTCTTATATTCAGTTGCTTCTGATCGAAGATGTGCTGGAGGCTTTTATGATCGGTGAAAATAGTGCTCTTAGTTCCATAAAGATAGTGTCTCCATAGTTTTAATGCGAAGACAACGGCTCCAAGCTCGAGATCATGCGTTGTGTAATTTCGTTCATGAATCTTCAGTTGTCGGGAGGCGTAAGCGATAACCTTTGTTCGTTGCATCAGTACACAACCAAAATCGCTTTTTGAAGCATTGCAATAAACGACGAAATCGTCACTGCCTTCAGGAAGTGATAAGATAGGTGCGGTGGTTAACTTCTTCTTCAAGGTTTGAAATGTTGATTCCTGTTCAGGTTCCCAAATGAACTTCTTCCCTTTGTGAGTCAGCGCGATCAAAGGACACGCAATCAGAGAGAATCCTTCAATAAATCTTCGGTAGTAACCGGCGAGACCTAAAAATTGGCGGATATAAGTCGGAGTAGTGGGGGTTTCCCACTTGCTGATAGCTTCAATCTTGGCGGGATCAACCTTGATACCTTGATCACTCACAACGTGACCCAGAAATTGGACTTCCTTCAACCAAAACTCACACTTGGAGAATTTTGCTTAAAGTTGCTCTTATCTCAAGAGTTCCAACACTAGACGAAGATGTTGCTCATGTTCTTCTTCGCTTTTGGAGTAGATGAGGATATCATCTATGAAGACGATAACAAAATTATCCAGGTATGTGTGACGATCGCTCCAAATCCATTTGGCCGAATACGTCATTCATTGATTTCATTGCGAGGTATTTGACCTCTATATGATACGTTTTATAAACATTGCATTCTTTTGAAAAGGCACACCATAAATGAATATTAAATCAAAGGTTTTCGACATCTGATGATTTCTACATATAAACAATCACCTTATATAATAGTTTACAACAGTACTTCCGTTGACAATGCAGTCTAAATAAGGTACATGGTGATGAATTGATGAATGCAACGTTTTCTTGAAAAATATGCCATGTAAGACTCCATGCACATAGCTTGTCTATCATATAAGCAAACAGCGGAAGACTTCTAGGGAACCTGAGAATAAACATGCTAACAAGTGTCAACACAAAGGTTGGTGAGTTCATAGTTTTAGTGTTTCGCATAATCTGCATATAAAAGTGGATAACAAGATTTCAGTTGTTTCATCCAGAAACGTTTATCAAAATGTTCTACAAAATTGAGCACCCTGGTAACTAAACTTAACGTATATATAATTTATACCCTTTGTATAATCATCTTAATAATACACGCAAACCAACGTGTACGCTTCTCAAATAGCATACTTCCGTTAAAAGGCTAGTGCTCTAGCTCGGACGGGGATATCAAGCCCTATGGATCCATATACTACTACTCGCGCCCACCAGTTCTTATAACTGGCAGTTAACAGTTACCAAAGCTAAGGGATTTTTGGTTCAAACTCAGTGTAGAATTTAGTATGTACTTGTATCCATTGCGTTTAAAATAAAATGCATATATTCTCAGCCCAAAAATATATATTGAAAAAGCAATTAAAAAGGGATCAATGAAACTCACGCATATAAATCTAGTATTTTTAGTATTTATAAACAGTCGCATGTATTCTCAGCCCAAAAATATATTGAGTAAAAGGGATCATATGAAACTCACACAAAATCAGTTTTAGTATTTGTATCCATTTAGTAAAACAGTTTATAAAACTGCGCATGTATTCTCAGCCCAAAAATGTAGAGAGTAAAAGGGATCTTATGAAACTCACTGTTTAATATTGATATACAATATTGTAGGAAAGCACGTAGACGCATCGGAGATGATAAACACGAGGTTTGCTTCACTAAAATACCCCCGAACATTACCCATAACCTCCTTGGTAATAACCCATATTTTCCCTAGCTCTAGCTCGCTTGGAAACTCGTTTTGAAAATTACTTGGACAGCACTCCGTCGTAATATTTTATGTACATTATTATTTTTGTATCGCAAAAATAATAACACTAATAATAAAAATAATAAGATTAATAATAATAATAATAATAATAATAATAATAATAATAATAATAATAATAATAATAATAATAATAATAAATATTATACGGAGTAATATATGTGAAAAAAATGGAACGAATTCGACTGAATTTATAGATGTTTTCTGGATCCAGCCTCCATGCGATCGCATGGAGTTTCTTTGGTATGCTCATGCGATCGCATGAGCTTAAATGACAGCTCAAATTTGATTTGTTTTGTAGTTCGTCGACATAATTAAATATTAATATAATTTATATAATTAATTATATATTATATTAAATTCACGTGCATAGTTGATTTGAAATTTTCGTTCCGATAAGTCGTACGTCATCACTCGACTTATGTCCCGGTTCCGGTTTCTCGAACGCATTTTCGTACGCTTAGAAAACTAGTACTTTTCGTTTTGTGACTCGTACCTTTGTCACAATATAAACTTAAATTATCCCTAAATTATATCACTCAAATTATAATTTATACATTTGAGTGTTTTGGTCATTTACTTCTATAAATCATCTTCTCGCTATTTGTTAAAATACATTTTAAAATAGTGTTTTACTGTAGCAAAGTTACTGTAGCAAAGTCAATTTTTACTGTAGCAATTTGAAAACACTGTAGCAAATTAGTGTTTTACTGGTTCATCTTAAACGCTTTAGTTAACTTATCTAAATATCAATCGAATCAATAAACGAATGTTACTATCGTTTACTAAATAACTTGAAATCATATATATTCAAATAGATATATAAACCAATAAGTTTAATGTATGGTATCATGCAATTAAAACTCTGTTACGTTTTCAAGTTATAGTATATATATGTATCTATTTACATATAATGGTTCGCGAATCGTTGAGAACAACCGAAGGGTAATTGAATAGTTCAAAATTTTGAGATTCAACTTCATAGGCTTTGCTTATCGTGTCGAAATCATTAATCATTTAAGATTAAGTTTAAATTTAGTCGAAATTTCCGGGTCATCACAGTACCTACCCGTTAAAGAAATTTCGTCCCGAAATTTGAGTGAGGTCGTCATGACTAACAATAAAAATGTTTTCATGACGAATATGAATTGATAATTAGAATTTTATCACCGTTGAATAATATGGACAAAACAATCCAATTACTCGAAGCGTATGAGAGAAGTTATCGTAATAGAGTGAAATGGAGAATAGAGATTCGTCTTATCTCTTGACGTAGTAACGTTTGATTTCCGGAATTTAAGGAATAGAAAATCTTCATAATCTAAATAAGATTTGATTCTTCGGAATTTGCGGAAATTAGGATTTCCTTTGATTAAATGCGTAATCTGCCTCGATTTCTATGTGAGATATTTCGCTATAAATTGACCTCTTCCGTTTCATTTATTTTCACCACTCCTACTTTCTTTCCCAATTAATACACTCAAAAGATTGTGAAAATGCTCAATCCAGTTCTGGTTCTTGACCTAATATTGACGTTTGCCACAATCATCCTTCTTTTCCAGCTCCCACCAGAAGAATCTGTTTATTTCTATTATGCTCTAGGGATTGTTGTATTTATCATTCTCCCGTGTCTATATATTGCTATACGCATTGATATACACGGTTTATAAAATTATTTGTTTTTATAGGCTTTTTATTCTCCGTTATATTTCAATGTCCCTACTTCTGTCTTCTATAATTATTGTCATTCACAGTTAATACTCCCTCCTATTTGCTGCGATTTATACTCCAATTTCTATTTCTGAGCTTTGTCCCTTCGTTTCTTCTTCTTGCGATTAGGCATCTCTTGTAATGGTCCAGAATTCGTAGGTATGGAGTTTTGGATGAACATAGTTAATGTTCCGAGAAGGTAATCGTAATGGCACGATCTTGATTTATCAAATTACCAGAATATCCGGAAAAGACCGAATCATCAAGAAATATATATTCTTGATATATTTAGAGATTATATAGAATGAAAGAGTTATGTAACATGGTTCATGATGAGGGTGGGATCTGTGAACTTTTATCACGTTCCATTAGAAACTCAGCATGACTTACTGTAATATAATCACGTTGATCAAGTGTCATTATATTATATTAACTCATGCTTCAATTCCCAACATTACTTCAAAACATTTATATTTTCAACTTGAAAGTTTCAGAATTTAGAAACTAAAATAGTTTCTTTTATGGTGTAACACAGATATCGTAAAGAGAAAATTGATTTTCGATAAGAATGATTATGAAATTATCTCCAGAAATATGCAGGATATTTATAATGAAAGATACGATGATATCTTAGAATTTCTAATATCAGAGGATGATGAAGAATATTGTCCGCAAGGGTTTAGATTCGGAAGCAAGGTATTCGTTAATGGCTTCAACAGATACTGAATCATTTGGATTCTTTGAAGACAGGTTTTGTCCTTGTGATTTATCCACAGCCTCTTGCATTTCGGAAGGTGCGAGTCGATAAGGTACTCGAGCTACAGGTGCAGCTCCTGGCACTAAGTCGATCTGAAACTTTACTGCTCTTGGTGGCGGTAATCTAGGAAATTCCTCTTGAAAGACATCAAAAAATTTGTTCACAATTCGTACGTCATCCACGCTCTTCACCTCGGTTTCTAATGTTTTCACATGTGCCAAAACAGGAAGACGTCATTTCTTCATGATCTTTTGCGCTTTCATGCAACTAATGAGATTCAGTTTCGAGCTACATCTCTCTCCGTAAATAATCAATGGCTCACCGTCTCTGTGTGGTATACGAAGAGCTTTATCTCCACAGATAATGTCGGCCCTTATCTTGGTCAACCAGTCCATACCTACAATAACATCAAAGCTTACCAACTTGATGAGTATCAAGTCAATCTCGAAATATACACCAGCTATGGTGATAATAGCTCCTCAGCTAATTTGGTCAACTTTCTCAAGTTTTCCATTGGCTACCTCTACAAGCATACTCTCCTTCAAAGGAACTAACGACCAATTTATCTTATCGCAAAAGTGTCTACATACATAACTTCTATCGGCACCAGTATTAAATAGGACAGAAGCTAATAAATTGTTGATAGTGAATATACCTGTAACCAAGTTGGGGTTCTCATGAGCATCCCTTGCATTTACATTAAAAGCTCTGCCACGCAGTGGTCTGCCGTCCTTTCGCTTGTTGGGACACTCATTTCTGAAGTGGCCCGTCTGTACGCATTCATAACACTTTCTCGGTCCATTGGGGTTCGGCTTCCCAGTCATGGTGGTGATCTTGCAGTCCCTGCCAATATGCCCGGTCTTTTTGCATTTTTCACAAAAAACGTTACAGTACCCGGTATGGTGCTTGTAGCACCTCTTGCACTGTGGTAGAGTACCTTTGTAGTTGGGGTTCGAGTTGGTATTCGGATTGGGATTTCCACCGTTGTTGTTTCCCCTAAAACCCTCATGTCGCTTCGCCGGGTTTTGAGAATAGGCTCTCCCTTTGTTGTTGTTGTTGTCCCACTTGCGCTTTTCACTACTACCCGCTTCAGATTTTGCCTTTTCCGGTTCATTGATAATGATTTGGTTCATTACGGTATGCGCCATGCGCATTGCTTCCGGGACATTGGGTGGCTTAGACGAGGTGACATTCCCCTTAATGGACTTAGGAAGTCCCCACAAATACCTTTCCATGCACTTGAACTCCGGGGTAACCATGGTAGGATACATCAGGGCTAATTTTAGATACCTACGATTGTAACCATCGAGATCGTTTCCCACAACCTTCAACTGTATAAACTCAATCTCCATCTTCTGGATATCTGTCCTAGGGCAATATTCCTCAATCAGGGCCCCTTTGAATTCCTCCCATGGGGTAACAAACGCCTCATCAATACCCTTTGCTTAAGCCAATGTGTTCCACCAAGTTAGTGCTCCATCAGACAGTGTACATGAGGCATACTTGGTTTTGTTCACCTCTGAGCAGTTACTAACTCGAAACACAGATTCTAATTTCTCAAACCACCTAGTGAGACCAACTGGCCCCTCAGTTCCACTAAAGTTGTGGGGCTTGCAGCTTTGAACCTCTTTGTATGTACACCCATTACGAATGGGCTGGATAACCGGTGGCAGTGGATCTTGGGGGTTCATTTCTGCTAAAGCTGCGGCGACTCGTTCATTGATCATTTCATCGATTTGGACTGCGGTGGGTGTTGAACTTCCTTTGGCCATTGATGTTCTAAACAAAAATTTTGACTCAAGTCAAAATCCGGTATTCAAATAGTAATAATACAGTATATGGTAACCAACATGGAATCAACACATCACATGTCTATTAAGTAATGCAACTAGATACAAATACCACAGAATCATCATACAGTAACGTAAATAGAACACCGTGCAAGAATTAAATAACGCAAAGTTCCATTCATTAATAATAAGTTCCATACATCCGCATAGATTCGTACAATACATAAGTGAGACATGAAACTACAAATGAGATTACATAATGAAATCTACTACAAATGTCCTATGGTGATGGTGGGTGTAGGATGTCCAATACGTGGGACATATGGTCCTCGAGCTCAGTTACCCGAGCACGGAGGATCTCCACCTCCCTCATCAGTTCCTCGACAGAGGGAGATGGTGGGGCAGGCGATGCAGTCGGTACGGGTGGTGCTGGTAGAGCTGGTGGTGCAGACGGTCTGACTCCAGAAGTAGAGGCTATGAAGCGGTAAGGCTTACGGATGAAGGGATGAGCAGGATACGGCACAAGCCACTTTCGGGCGGTAACCCTACGACGCCGACCATGAGCGTCAACGAATGGTCGACCTCCATTAATCCCTGGAACGACAGTACCATCAAAATGGTACCGTTTCTTCGGCGGGGTAGAGGGTGGCTGTACAGGTGCATCATCGGGGTCCTCATCTGAATCCTCATCACTAGAGTCGTCAGTGGATGAGTCGTCGGATGAAGAATCGGTGGATGATGGGTCATCTATATCGGCTGGGGTGGCTGCACGGGTGGCTCTCCTCGGGCGGCCATCATCTGTCGGTATCTGGCGGGTATGATCGGCACGAGATGTCCATCAGGAAGGCGTCGGCACCAATGGTTATGCTCATTACGGACTGGACCTTCCCCAAGTTTCGCAGGAATCACAGCATCACCGGGATGGTGCTGTGGCTCCGGAGGTCCAGGGGCAAGTGGAGCTGGAATCTCCGGTGGATCCTCGGCTCCGTCTGAGGTAATCACTGGGCCGGGTGTATGGCTACTAGCTCCGGAGGACGAAGCGCCTGAGTCACTGGAGGGTGTCGACGACGGGATCTGAGAATTAGCAACAACGGTAGGCGAGGTGGCTGATGAGTCTGAGTCGCTCTCCAAAATGATAACAGGTGGAATATCCGACATCTGAACAAGGAAAAATAACTTTTCCTTGTCAGTAAGTCATAAAGCAAGCATGTATTAGGCAAAGTAACTACGACAGTCTAGATCATGTAAAGCAGTAAATAACATGGCAATAACGAGAAGTATCATGCAATCAAAAGCAGATAATAGCATGCAGTAGTGAAATCAAGTAACAGTATACAGCGTATAGCAGTAAAAGTGAGCAGCAACATGCAGTAAGTTCTGCAGAAACAAGTAAACTAGCAAGTTGTAGATTGGTCCTATTAGTGAATCCTACTCGGGTCGATCCAGACTCACTAATGATGTAGTGACCCAAACTTTTCCATGTTTATATATATATATTAAATGAAATTGTTATTTACATGATTACGTGTTTCCAACATGTTAAGCAATCAAACTTGTTAAGACTTGATTAATTAAAATAGGTTTCATATAGACAATTGACCACCCAAGTTGACCAGTGATTCACGAACGTTAAAACTTGTAAAAACTATATGATGACATATATATGGTTATATATATAGTTAACATGATATTATGATAAGTAAACATATCATTAAGTATATTAATAATGAACTACATATGTAAAAACAAGACTACTAACTTAATGATTTTGAAACGAGACATATATGTAACGATTATCGTTGTAACGACATTTAATGTATATATATCATATTAAGAGATATTCGTACATCATAATATCATGATAATATAATAATTTAAAATCTCATTTGATATTATAAACATTGGGTTAACAACATTTAACAAGATCGTTAACCTAAAGGTTTCAAAACAACACTTACATGTAACGACTAACGATGACTTAACGACTCAGTTAAAATGTATATACATGTAGTGTTTTAATATCTATTCATACACTTTGAAAGACTTCAAGACACTTATCAAAATACTTCTACTTAACAAAAATGCTTACAATTACATCCTCGTTCAGTTTCATCAACAATTCTACTCGTATGCACCCGTATTCGTACTCGTACAATACACAGCTTTTAGATGTATGTACTATTGGTATATACACTATAATGATAAGCTCTTAGTAGCCCATGTGAGTCACCTACCATATGTGGGAACCATCATTTGGCAACTAGCATGAAATATCTCATAAAATTACAAAAACATGAGTAATCATTCATGACTTATTTACATGAAAACAAAATTACATATCCTTTATATCTAATCCATACACCAACGACCAAAAACACCTACAAACACTTTCATTCTTCAATTTTCTTCATCTAATTGATCTCTCTCAAGTTCTATCTTCATGTTCTAAGTGTTCTTCATAAATTCTACAAGTTCTAGTTTCATAAAATCAAGAATACTTCCAAGTTTGCTAGCTTACTTCCAATCTTGTAGAGTGATCATCCAACCTCAAGAAATCTTTCTTATTTATAGTAAGATATATTTCTAATACAAGGTAATACTCATATTCAAACTTTGATTCAATTTCTATAACTATAACAATCTTATTTCGAGTGAAAATCTTACTTGAACTGTTTTCGTGTCATGATTCTGCTTCAAGAACTTTCAAGCCATCCAAGGATCCTTTGAAGCTAGATCCATTTTTCTCATTTCCAGTAGCTTTATCCAGAAAACTTGAGGTAGTAATGATGTTCATAACATCATTCGATTCATACATATAAAGCTATCTTATTCGAAGGTTTAAACTTGTGATCACTAGAACATAGTTTAGTTAATTCTAAACTTGTTTGCAAACAAAAGTTAATCCTTCTAACTTGACTTTTAAAATCAACTAAACACATGTTATATATATATATATGATATGCTAACTTAATGATTTAAAACCTGGAAACACGAAAAACACCGTAAAACCGAATTTACGCCGTCGTAGTAACACCGCGGGCTGTTTTGGGTTAGTTAATTAAAAACTATGATAAACTTTGATTTAAAAGTTGTTCTTCTGGGAAAATGATTTTTCTTATAAACATGAAACTATATCCAAAAATCATGGTTAAACTCAAAGTGGAAGTATGTTTTCTAAAATGGTCATCTACACGTCGTTCTTTCGACTGAAATGACTACCTTTACAAAAACGACTTGTAACTTATATTTCCGACTATAAACCTATACTTTTTCTGTTTAGATTCATAAAATAGAGTTCAATATGAAACCATAGCAATGTGATTCACTCAAAACGGATTTAAAATGAAGAAGTTATGGGTAAAACAAGATTGGATAATTTTTCTTGTTGTAGCAACGTGAAAATTGGTAACAAATCTATATTAATCATATCCTAGCTAACTTATATTGTATTATAGATGTATTCTAATATATTATGTAATCTTGGGATACCATAGACACGTATGCAAATGTTTTGACATATCATATCGACCCATGTGTATATATTATTTGGAACAACCATAGACACTCTATATGCAGTAATGTGGGAGTTAGCTATATAGGGTTGAGGTTGATTCCAAAAATATATATACTTTGAGTTGTGATCTAGCCTGAGACGTGTATACACTGGGTCGTGGATTGATTCAAGATAATATATATCAATTTTTTTTCTGTACATCTAACGTTGGACAACTAGTTGTAGGTTGCTAACGAGGACAGCTGACTTAATAAACTTAAAACATCAAAATGTATTAAAAGTGTTGTAAATATATTTTGAACATACATTGATATATATGTACATATTTGTTATAGGTTCGTGAATCGACCAGTGGCCAAGTCTTACTTCCAGACGAAGTAAAAATCTGTGAAAGTGAGTTATAGTCCCACTTTTAAAATCTATTATTTTTGGGATGAGAATACATGCAGGTTTTATAAATGATTTACAAAATAGACACAAGTACGTGAAACAACATTCTATGGTTGAATTATCGAAATTGAATATGCCCCCTTTTATTAAGTCTGGTAATCTAAGAATTAGGGAACAGACACCCTAATTGACGCGAATCCTAAAGATAGATCTATTGGGCCTAACAAACCCCATCCAAAGTACCGGATGCTTTAGTACTTCGAAATTTATATCATATCTGAAGGGTGTCCCGGAATGATGGGGATATTCTTAAATATGCATCTTGTTAATGTCGGTTACCAGGTGTTCACCATATGAATGATTTTTATCTCTATGTATGGGATGTATATTGAAATATGAAATCTTGTGGTCTATTGTTACGATTTGATATATATAGGTTAAACCTATAACTCACCAACATTTTTGTTGACGTTTAAAGCATTTTTATTCTCAGGTGAATACTAAGAGCTTCCGCTGTTGCATACTAAAATAAGGACAAGATTTGGAGTCTATGTTTGTATGATATTATGTAAAAACTGCATTCAAGAAACATATGTCGATGTAATATATTTCTATTGTAAACCATTACGTAATGGTCGTTTGTAAACAGTATATTTTAGATTATCATTATTTGATAATCTACATAATGCTTTTGAAACTTTTATTGATAAAATAAAGGTTATGGTTGTTTTAAAAATGAATGCAGTCTTTGAAAAACGTCTCATATAGAGGTCAAAACCTCGCAACAAAATCAATTAATATGGAACGTTTATAATCAATATGAATGGGACATTTCAGTTGGTATCCGAGCGTTGGTCTTAGAGAACCAGAAAATTTGCATTAGTGTGTCTTATCGAGTTTGTTAGGATGCATTAGTGAGTCTGGACTTCGACCGTGTTTTCTTTAAAAATGATTGCTTAACATTTTTGTTGGAAACTATATATTTTTAACATGTGAATATTATGTGATATATTAATCTCTTAACTTGTTTGATATTATGTGATAGATGTCTACCTCTAGAACAAGTCCCATTGACTCACCTAATAATAATGAAGAGTCAAATGTAAATTGGAATGATTCGTGGACTGATTCACAAGTTCCCGAAGAGGAACCGGAAGAAGAGTCAGAACCGGAAGAAGAATCGGAACCGGAAGAAGAATCGGAACCGGAAGAAGAAATAGAACCAGTGGGGGAAATAATAAAACGGTTAAGTAGAAGAAAATCCTCAACCAACCAACAAAAGTTAATTATGGTCAATGATGTTTTCGCCAAGGAAGCAAAGTATTGGGAGGATTACCAATTCTCCGATGAATCGGATCCCGACAAAGATTCCGATGATGTTATAGAAATTACCCCAACACAATTTAATAAGGCAAAAGAGAACAATAAGGGAAAGAGCATAAAAATAGAGAAATTTGATTCCAAACCCGATGAACTTTATATGTATCGTCAACACCCGTATTTCTTAAGTTGTGTGGAAAACGACGGCTCGTATTAGGGGAACATCATATATCCCTAGAAACTTGGCAAAACGAACCAAAACCGAAGAAGAAGAAACGAGCGAGTCGGAATAAGATAGTTGTATTCGTGTGGTGTAATATATGTAATATAGTGTGCTTATGCTTTATGATATATGTAAAAATTGCTTGTATTAATAAGTATTTTTTTTTATGAATCTAACTCTTGTCTATTTTACAGTATAAAAACACAAAATGGATAGACAACCCAATATTTTAAGAGACCTACCCGGAGACATGATTGATGAAATCTTGGCTAGAGTCGGTCAGAATTCCTCGGCACAACTATTTAAGGCGAGATCAGTTTGTAAGACATTCGAAGAACGTTCCAAGAATGCCTTGGTTTATAAAAGGTTTTCGTTCGAAAGATGGGGGATATCACATTGGGAAATCCATAAGTTACGATGTGTTTACTTTGACGCATATATTGCGGGGAACCCAAATGCTATTTTACGCAACGGGTTAAGAAATTATTTTGACTCAATATATCCGAATATAGGACTTCGTAATTTAGAAAAAGCGGCTAACATGCAACATAAAGAAGCATGTTATGCTTACGGGTTAGTAATGTTCGCTTCTCACCAAAGTGAGAACAAGAACATCGGGCTACAACTATTAAACAAAACATTCCCATAAGTGATGGAGTCGGTAATTGGGGTAAGAAAAGAGGTTTTTAGGTTATTACGAGACTGTTGGTCATTACGTAAACTTCATCCTTTTGACGACGTTACAACACATTGTCTTACTATCGGTCACAACGGTTATGTTCCACAAAACCAAGGATGGGAAGTGGTATTAGTAAAACCAGAATGCATGACTTGTTTCTGGACGTATGAATTACGTGTCTTTATTACCTTTGTTGAACGCCTTATTTATTTACTAGAATTATCTTCGCAACTACTTTGTATCAAAGTTTTATGTGCTATATTTCATGCTATATGTAAAATAGCGGTATTGTAAGTTTGCAAGTTATTGTATAAAGGCTTGAATATGATATATTTTTTTGTTTTGTTTTTGTGATTAGTTTTTCATATAGAATTGTAGTAGTTGAAATGGTATGTTAGCTACTAAGTATGAACTTAACGGGTAGGTACTACCCGAATTAAAGAGTATAAAACGCTAATATGAAGAAAGAGCTTTTATAAATAAGTTCATATTACGCTACGAAATACTATTGACTACTCTTGATATTCTATATGATTAACTCGTTTCATTTGACTATTTTGAAGGAAATGGCACCGACTAATCGACACACCTTGAATATGAGCGAAGAGGAATTTCGTGCCTTTCTTGCTTCAAACATAGCCGCAGTACAGGCTGCGCTACATACCAACAATAACCTTGGATCTAGCAGTACAGGAAATCGTGTAGGATGCACCTACAAAGAATTCACTGCCTGCAAACCTTTGGAATTTGATGGAACCGAAGGACCGATCGGATTGAAACGGTGGACCGAGAAGGTCGAATCGGTGTTTGCCATAAGTAAGTGTACTGAAGAGGACAAAATGAAGTACGCTACGCATACCTTTACAGGTTCTGCGTTAACATGGTGGAATACCTATCTAGAGCAAGTGGGGCAAGATGATGCTTACGCACTACCGTGGTCAGCATTCAAGCACTTGATGAACGAGAAGTACCGTCCCAGAACCGAGGTCAATAAGCTCAAGACAGAACTTAGAGGGTTACGAACCCAAGGATTTGATATTACCACGTACGAAAGACGATTCACAGAATTATGCCTATTGTGTCCGGGAGCGTTCGAAGATGAGGAAGAGAAGATCGACGCGTTTGTGAAAGGATTACCGAAAAGAATCCAAGAAGATATAAGTTTACACGAGCCTGCCTCCATACAACAGGCATGTAGAATGGCTCACAAACTAGTGAACCAGATTGAAGAAAGAATTAAAGAACAGACTGCTGAAGAGGCCAATGTGAAGCAAGTCAAAAGAAAGTGGGAGGAAAACGGTAATAAGAATCACCAATACAACAACAACAGCAATTACAACAATAATCGCAACAACTATCCCAACAATCGCAACATCAATCGCAACTACAACAAACGGCCCAACAACAATAACAACAACAACAACAACAACAACAACTACAACAATCATCCCAACAACAATAATAACCGCAACAACAACAACAATCAGAAGCAGCTATGCCAAAGGTGTGAAAAGTATCACTCGGGGTTCTGCACCAAATTTTGCAACAAGTGTAAAAGAAATGTTCATAGCGCGGCGAAGTGTGAGGTCTACGGACCAGGGGTTAACAGAACAAAAGGAACAAATGGTGTCGAAACGAGTAATGGCGGAGCAAGTAGTGTCGGAGCAAGTTATGCCAATGTAGTTTGTTATAAATGTGGAAAATCGGGCCACATTATTAGAAATTGCCCGAACCAGGAGAACACGAATGGACAAGGCCGTGGAAGAGTTTTCAATATTAATGCGGCAGAGGCACAGGAAGACCCGGAGCTTGTTACGGGTACGTTTCTTATTGACAATAAATCTGCTTACGTTTTATTTGATTCGGGTGCGGATAGAAGCTATATGAGTAGAGATTTTTGTGCTAAATTAAGTTGTCCATTGACGCCTTTGGATAGTAAATTTTTACTCGAATTAGCAAATGGTAAATTAATTTCAGCAGATAATATATGTCGGAATCGAGAAATTAAACTGGTTAGCGAAACATTTAAGATTGACTTGATACCAGTAGAGTTAGGGAGTTTTGATGTGATAATCGGTATGGACTGGTTGAAAGAAGTGAAAGCAGAGATCGTTTGTTATAAAAATGCAATTCGCATTATACGAGAAAAAAGAAAACCCTTAATGGTGTAGGAGAAAAGGGCAACACGAAGCTACATCTTATTAGTAATTTGAAGGCACAAAAACTAATAAGAAAAGGTTGCTATGCTGTTCTAGCACACGTCGAGAAAGTACAAACTGAAGAAAAGAGCATCAATGATGTTCCCGTCGCAAAAGAATTTCCCGATGTATTTCTGAAAGAATTACCGGGGTTACCTCCACATCGATCCGTTGAATTTCAAATAGATCTTGTACCAGGAGCTGCACCAATAGCTCGTGCTCCTTATAGACTCGCACCCAGCAAGATGAAAGAACTGCAAAGCCAATTACAAGAACTTTTAGAGCGTGGTTTCATTCGACCAAGCACATCACCGTGGGGAGCTCCAGTTTTGTTTGTCAAGAAGAAAGATGGTACATTCAGGTTGTGTATCGACTACCGAGAGTTGAACAAACTTACCATCAAGAACCGCTACCCACTACCGAGAATCGACAACTTATTTGATCAACTACAAGGCTCGTCTATTTATTCAAAGATTGACTTACGTTCCGGGTATCATCAAATGCGGGTGAAAGAAGATGATATTCCAAAGACTGCTTTCAGAACATGTTACGGTCATTATGAGTTTATGGTCATGCCGTTTGGTTTAACTAATGCACCAGCTGTATTCATGGACCTTATGAACCGAGTGTGTGGACCATAGCTTGACAAGTTTGTCATTATTTTCATTGATGACATACTTATTTACTCAAAGAATGACCAAGAACACGGTGAACATTTGAGAAAGGTGTTAGAAATATTGAGGAAGGAAGAATTGTACGCTAAGTTTTCAAAGTGTGCATTTTGGTTGGAAGAAGTTCAATTCCTCGGTCACATAGTGAACAAAGAAGGTATTAAGGTGGATCCGGCAAAGATAGAAACTGTTGAAAAGTGGGAAACCCCAAAAACTCCGAAACACATACGCCAGTTTTTAGGACTAGCTGGTTACTACAGAAGGTTCATCCAAGACTTTTCCAGAATAGCAAAACCCTTGAATGCATTAACGCATAAAGGGAAGAAATTTGAATGGAAGGATGAACAAGAGAAAGCGTTTCAGTTATTGAATAAAAAGCTAACTACAGCACCTATATTGTCATTACCTGAAGGGAATGATGATTTTGTGATTTATTGTGACGCATCAAAGCAAGGTCTCGGTTGTGTATTAATGCAACGAACGAAGGTGGTTGCTTATGCGTCTAGATAATTGAAGATTCACGAACAAAATTATACGACGCATGATTTGGAATTAGGCGCGGTTGTTTTTGCATTAAAGACTTGGAGGCACTACTTATATGGGGTCAAAAGTATTATATATACCGACCACAAAAGTCTTCAACACATATTTAATCAGAAACAACTGAATATGAGGCAGCGTAGGTGGATTGAATTGTTGAATGATTACGACTTTGAGATTCATTACCACCCGAGGAAGGCAAATGTGGTAGCCGACGCCTTGAGCAGGAAGGACAGAGAACCCATTCGAGTAAAATCTATGAATATAATGATTCACAATAACCTTACTACTCAAATAAAGGAGGCGCAACAAGGAGTTTTAAAAGAGGAAAATTTAAAGGATGAAATACCCAAAGGATCGGAGAAGCATCTTAATATTCGGGAAGACGGAACCCGGTATAGGGCTGAAAGGATTTGGGTACCAAAATTTGGAGATATGAGAGAAATGGTACTTAGAGAAGCTCATAAAACCAGATACTCAATACATCCTGGAACGGGGAAGATGTACAAGGATCTCAAGAAACATTTTTGGTGGCCGGGTATGAAAGCCGATGTTGCTAAATACGTAGGAGAATGTTTGACGTGTTCTAAGGTCAAAGCTGAGCATCAGAAACCATCAGGTCTACTTCAACAACCCGAAATCCCGGAATGGAAATGGGAAAACATTACCATGAATTTCATCACTAAATTGCCAAGGACTACAAGTGATTTTGATACTATTTGGGTAATTGTTGATCATCTCACCAAATCAGCACACTTCCTGCCAATAAGAGAAGATGACAAGATGGAGAAGTTAGCATGACTGTATTTGAAGGAAGTCGTCTCCAGAGATGGAATACCAATCTCTATTATCTCTGATAGGGATGGCAGATTTTTTTCAAGATTCTGGCAGACATTACAGGAAGCATTAGGAACTCGTCTAGACATGAGTATTGCCTATCATCCACAAACTGATGAGCAGAGCGAAAGGATGATACAAACTCTTGAAGACATGCTACGAGCATGTGTTATTGATTTCAGAAACAGTTGGGATCGACATCTACCGTTAGCAGAATTTTCCTACAACAACAGCTACCATTCAAGTATTGAGATGGCGCCGTTTGAAGCACTTTATGGTAGAAAGTGCAGGTCTCCGATTTGTTGGAGTAAAGTAGGGGATAGACAGATTACGGGTCCGGAGATAATACAAGAAACTACCGAGAAGATCATCCAAATTCAACAACGGTTGAAAACCGCCCAAAGTCGACAAAAGCGCTACGCTGACATTAAAAGAAAAGATATAGAATTTGAAATTGGAGAGATGGTCATGCTTAAAGTTTCACCTTGGAAAGGCGTTGTCCGATTTGGTAAATGAGGGAAATTAAATCCAAGGTATATCGGACCATTCAAGATTATTGATCGTGTCGGACCAGTAGCTTACCGACTTGAGTTACCTCAACAACTTGCGGCTGTATATAACACTTTCCACGTCTCGAATTTGAAGAAATGTTTTGCTAAAGAAGATCTCACTATTCTGTTAGATGAAATCCAAATTAACGAAAAACTTCAATTCATCGAAGAACCCGTCGAAATAATGGATCGTGAGGTTAAAAGACTTAAGCAAAACAAGATACCAATTGTTAAGGTTCGCTGGAATGCTCGTAGAGGACCCGAGTTCACCTGGGAATGAGAAGATCAGATGAAGAAGAAATACCCGCATTTATTTCTAGAAGATACGTCAACACCTCCAACTGCTTAAAATTTCGGGACGAAATTTATTTAACTGGTAGGTACTGTAGTGACCCGAACTTTTCCATGTTTATATATATATTAAATGAAATTGTTATTTAAATGATTAAGTCTTTCCAACATGTTAAGCAATCAAACTTGTTAAGACTTGATTAATTAAAATAGGTTTCATATAGACAATTGACCACCCAAGTTGACCGGTGATTCACGAACGTTAAAACTTGTAAAAACTATATGATGACATATATATGGTTATATATATAGTTAACATGATATTATGATAATTAAACATATCATTAAGTATATTAATAATGAACTACATATGTAAAAACAAGACTACTAACTTAATGATTTTGTAACGAGACATATATGTAACGATTATCGTTGTAACGACATTTAATGTATATATATCATATTAAGAGATATTCGTACATCATAATATCATGATAATATAATAATTTAAAATCTCATTTGATATTATAAATATTGGGTTAACAATATTTAACAAGATCGTTAACCTAAAGGTTTCAAAACAACACTTATATGTAACGACTAACGATGACTTAACGACTCAGTTAAAATGTATATACATGTAGTGTTTTAATATATATTCAAACACTTTTGAAAGACTTCAAGACACTTATCAAAATACTTCTACTTAACAAAAATGCTTACAATTACATCCTCGTTCAGTTTCATCAACAATTCTACTCGTATGCACCCGTATTCGTACTCGTACAATACACAGCTTTTAGATGTATGTACTATTGGTATACACACTATAATTATCAGCTCTTAGCAGCCCATGTGAGTCACCTAACACATGTGGGAACCATCATTTGGCAACTAGCGTGAAATATCTCATAAAATTACAAAAACATGAGTAATCATTCATGACTTATTTACATGAAAACAAAATTACATATCCTTTATATCTAATCCATACACCAACGACCAAAAACACCTACAAACACTTTCATTCTTCAATTTTCTTCATCTAATTGATCTCTCTCAAGTTCTATCTTCATGTTCTAAGTGTTCTTCATAAATTCTACAAGTTATAGTTTCATAAAATCAAGAATACTTCCAAGTTTGCTAGCTTACTTCCAATCTTGTAGAGTGATCATCCAACCTCAAGAAATCTTTCTTATTTACAGTAAGATATCTTTCTAATACAAGGTAATACTCATATTCAAACTTTGATTCAATTTCTATAACTATAACAATCTTATTTCGAGTGAAAATCTTACTTGAACTGTTTTCGTGTCATGATTCTGCTTCAAGAACTTTCAAGCCATCCAAGGATCCTTTGAAGCTAGATCCATTTTTCTCATTTCCAGTAGCTTTATCCAGAAAACTTGAGGTAGTAATGATGTTCATAACATCATTCGATTCATACATATAAAGCTATCTTATTCGAAGTTTTAAACTTGTAATCACTAGAACATAGTTTAGTTAATTCTAAACTTGTTTGCAAACAAAAGTTAATCCTTCTAACTTGACTTTTAAAATCAACTAAACACATGTTATATATCTATATGATATGCTAACTTAATGATTTAAAACCTGGAAACACGAAAAACACCGTAAAACCGAATTTACGCCGTCGTAGTAACACCGCGGGCTGTTTTGGGTTAGTTAATTAAAAACTATGATAAACTTTGATTTAAAAGTTGTTCTTCTGGGAAAATGATTTTTATTATAAACATGAAACTATATCCAAAAATCATGGTTAAACTCAAAGTGGAAGTATGTTTTCTAAAATGGTCATCTAGACGTCGTTCTTTCGACTGAAATGACTACCTTTACAAAAACGACTTGTAACTTATATTTCCGACTATAAACCTATACTTTTTCTGTTTAGATTCATAAAATAGAGTTCAATATGAAACCATAGCAATGTGATTCACTCAAAACGGATTTAAAATGAAGAAGTTATGGGTAAAACAAGATTAGATAATTTTTCTTGTTGTAGCAACGTGAAAATTGGTAACAAATCTATATTAATCATATCCTAGCTAACTTATATTGTATTATACATGTATTCTAACATATTATGTAATCTTGGGATACCATAGACACGTATGCAAATGTTTTGACATATCATATCGACCCATGTGTATATATTATTTGGAACAACCATAGACACTCTATATGCAGTAATGTGGGAGTTAACTATACAGAGTTGAGGTTGATTCCAAAAATATATATACTTTAAGTTGTGATCTAGCCTGAGACGTGTATACACTGGGTCGTGGATTGATTCAACATAATATATATCAATTTTTTTTTCTGTACATCTAACGTTAGACAACTAGTTGTAGGTTACTAACGAGGACAGCTGACTTAATAAACTTAAAACATCAAAATGTATTAAAAGTGTTGTAAATATATTTTGAGCATACTTTGATATATATGTACATATTTGTTATAGGTTCGTGAATCGACCAGTGGCCAAGTCTTACTTTCCGACGAAGTAAAAATCTGTGAAAGTGAGTTATAGTCCCACTTTTAAAATCTAATATTTTTGGGATGAGAATACATGCAGGTTTTATAAATGATTTACAAGATAGACACAAGTACGTGAAACTACATTCTATGGTTGAATTATCGAAATCGAATATGCCCCTTTTTATTAAGTCTGGTAATCTAAGAATTAGGGAACAGACACCTTAATTGACGCGAATCCTAAAGATAGATCTATTGGGACTAACAAACCCCATCCAAAGTACCGGATGCTTTAGTACTTCAAAATTTATATCATATCCGAAGGGTGTCCCGGAATGATGGGGATATTCTTAAATATGCATCTTGTTAATGTCGGTTACCAGGTGTTCACCATATGAATGATTTTTATCTCTATGTATGGGATGTATATTGAAATATGAAATCTTGTGGTCTATTGTTACAATTTGATATATATAGGTTAAACCTATAACTCACCAACATTTTTGTTGACGTTTAAAGCATGTTTATTCTCGGGTGAATACTAAGAGCTTCCGCTGTTGCATATTAAAATAAGGACAAGATTTGGAGTCCATGTTTGTATGATATTATGTAAAAACTGCATTCAAGAAACATATATCGATGTAATATATTTCTATTGTAAACCATTACGTAATGGTCGTGTGTAAACAGTATATTTTAGATTATCATTATTTGATAATCTACGTAATGCTTTTTAAACCTTTATTGATAAAATAAAGGTTATAGTTGTTTTAAAAATGAATGCAGTCTTTGAAAAACGTCTCATATTGAGGTCAAAACCTCAAAACAAAATCAATTAATATGGAACGTTTATAATCAATATGAATGGGACATTTCAAATGCAAGCTAATTCCCTACAACCATTGCTCTGATAACAAATGTGATGCCCCGTACAAAACCATCGTGTATGATTCATCAACAACAGGATCATTACAGGGTCAAACACTATATACTGTTTCAAAATAAGTTTGCATTCATGAATAAAGGTGATGTTTGAACCAACGTCGAATGCTTAACAACCAAAAGTATGCTTCTACGAATAGCAAGCAATATTAGTACGTGACCCGTAGGTCGTTACAAATACATCGTTTTAAAAATAATAAAGTTTGAATGCAAGATAAAATGTTTCATGCGGTGACATCTCTAGTAAGCACAACAGAAGTTTACAAGGCACGACTAGTACAACAGCGGAAGCAAGCAACCTTAAGCACCTGAGAAAAACATGCTTAAAAACGTCAACACAAAGGTTGGTGAGCTATAGTTTAAGTATAACAGTAATGTAAGGTAGGCCATGAGATTTCAGTGCTTCAACAGCGTTTCAAAACAGTATGAAAAGTATATGTATAACCGTGGGCACTTGGTAACTAACTTAACATTTATCACCCCCTTAAAGTACACTTGGCAAGTGCGTATGTTTACAAAGTATTAAACACCCGTTAAATGCTAGCGCTATTAGCCCGAGTGGGGATGTCAAACCCTATGGATCCATATCTAAGATTCGCGTTCACCGGTTCAAAGACCAATGACTAAACGTTACCGAGCTAAGGGGAAAGTTTATGCCGTTGTATAACCCACACATATATAAAGTTTAAGTACTCATGCCTAGTATGTAAAACGTAAAATGCGCATGTATTCTCAGTTCCCAAAATAGTTAAAGTAAAAAAGGGATGCTATAACTCACAGTGGAAAAGTAGTAGTAAAGTTGACTCGGGAAAAGTAAGCAAGTACGTTTATCCAAAAGGTCCTCAACCTAAGTCAAAAGTTATTAAGTCAGTAAATTGTCCCAATAGGTTTAAATGTATGTAAATTAGGTCTTAAGTATCATCATCATTCATCATCAAACAAAAAAGTATAAAGTAAGTTTCATTCTAGAAAAGAGTTTAAAATGAAGGCTGACTTCGATCAGTCTCCACGGCCTCTAAACAAACTGAATTGAGGTGAGACCAGTGGCCATGGCTCCGTATATGAGTCCTTTAGTTGCTGTAAGAATTTCAGAACCAAACTCGTCTTCGTTTGACCGTGGCGACGGTTTAAGTGCGAGTAGGTCAGAATTTTCAGCACAACGTTAAAAGGACATAGTGACGTTCGGAGGGCCATAGATCCTAAACCGTAACTCGGATTAAGACGAGTCTTAAACGAAAAATTATCTACTCGAACAGAGATAACTGAAAATCAACTTTACAGTAGCCCAGGTATTCTGATCAGACCCGAAAAACAGTAGGTTCAGTGTTCCGGTGGGTTCTTGGTGCTCGATGCTCATCACGGTTGTCATCCTTGATGCATATAGCTTCAAGTGTACAAATCGTTGATGTGTTTGCATCATCTTTACCAAGTTTTGACCATCATAACACAAGTGTAAGTCTAAGATAAGTAGCACAACTCAATTAAGTGTTGCAAGTAGTTTGATGAACCAAAGTTACATCAAGATCTTAGATCCGACACCTACATGAACTCTAAAAGTAATATTAAGCTACAAACTTGAAAATAAACTAAATAATCAAGATCTTAAGTTGTAGAACATAGTTCTTAGTTAGATATTGAAGATCCAAGACCCAAAAGTCTAGATCTAAAGTTACTAAGTTAGATCCTAAGTTACAAAACTTGGATCTACACTTTAACGAAACCATAAGTTATGAAACTTAGATTTTTCAACTTGAAACATGTATGTAAGCTTGTAAGCTCTTATTTACAAAAAAAATAGAAGACCATAAGCTATAGAAACTTAGATCCAACACAAGTATATGAAGTTATAACTAGAAAGTTATACTTCCATGTTCTTGAACTTACAAAGTTAACTTTGGTTCAAGAAAAATGAGATCAAGATTAACTAGTAATACTTGACCAAATTAACAATATTTCAACTTTAAAGTACATAAAATGAAGAAATAAATTAAATCTACAAGTAACAAGTTCATGGTTGTTCATACTTTAAAGATTCAAGCCAAAGCTTTGATCTTTAAGAAAGTAAACCTTAAGTTTACAAACATGGATTCAAGTATGATTTTAAAACTCATGAACTTTAAATCTTTAAAACATTAAGTGTAGAACCATAAACTAGAAAGTTTAGATTCTTTATTCTTGGTTCTTTACAACAAAAGATGAAAATAACCAAGATTAGATGAAGATACAAGTTATAGAACTTGATCTTTAACAAAGATAAACAACAAGTAACTTAAACAAGTAAAAGATGATGATGATGTAGGTATATATATTTTGGTTTTTAAAGCCAAGAAAGGAGAAGAAAAAGTTCATGTTACTTGCAATATTAGAGAGAAAAGATGAGAGAAAAAGTTGAGAGAAAATGTAAGTATGTGTGTGTGAAGAAATGAGAAGGTAATACTTGTAAATAAGTAATCAAAATTTGAAAATGAAAACCTCTCCCCCCTCCTCAAAAGCCGACGGCCAAAGGCTCCCAACAAGGCAAGGTTCAAATCTACTTTCTACATGGGAGAGTGGTGTGTGTTTGAAGTAGTATTAAAGCTAAATGGTTATGGGAACAAGGTGTAAAGATACAAGTAACTAGATTCCTTTACTTATGTTAATTAATACATGCTTCCATTAGTAAGTCACTAGCTTAAATGATGGGCTTATAAGTCCATTAAGTGTTTAGGGTGGGCTTCCAAGTCCATATCAAATAATAAAAGCCCAAGTTCAAGTAAGTATGCAATTAATCAAATAAAGCCCAAGTAATTAACTTGTAACCTTAGTTAATTAAAATGACTAATAATAATTAATCATGAATGTAAATAATATTCGAAAATATTATTCGTGAAAGGTACGTGTGTCACAAAGACAAGTCGGGCCATGAAAAATCAAATACGGTAACAAGTAAATGTATATAAATACATTTATTAAAGTGTGAGTATTAATAATAAATATTAATAAATAAATGTTGGAAAATCCAAGGTCGTTACATTACCCACCTGTTAAAGAAAATTTCGTCCCGAAATTTTAAGCTGAGGTAGATGGAGGAGTCGGGAAAAGGTGAGGATACTTCTGCATCATTTGATCCTCTCGTTCCAAGGTAAACTCAGGTCCTCATTTGGCATTCCATCGTACTCGGACGATCCGAATCTTGTTGTGTTTCAAAGTTTTGACCTCACGGTCCATAATTTCAACAGGTCTTCCACAAAGTGGAGTTTGTCGTCAATCGTAAGTTCCTCCAATGGTATAACATGTTCCGGTTCAGCAAGACACTTCTTCAAATTCGATACATGAAAAGTAGGATGAACGGAACTCAATTGAGTTGGAAGATCCAAACGGTAAGCAACGGGTCCAACACGCTCCACGATTTTAAAAGGACCAATGTATCACGGGTTGAGCTTCCCACGTTTTCCATAATGGATCACACCTTTCCAAGGTGCGACCTTCAACATTACACGATCACCCACGTTGAATTCGAAGTCTTTACGTTTAAGGTCGGCATAACTCTTTTGACGATCACGGGCCGTCTTGAGTCTCGCTTGAATCTGGACAACCTTCTCAGTGGTTTCATGGACTATCTTGGGTCCGGTGATTTGCGTTTCGCCTACTTCGGCCCAACAAATAGGAGATCGGCACTTGCGGCCATACAACGCTTCAAAAGGTGCGGCATTAATACTCGAATGATAACTGTTGTTGTAAGAGAATTCGTCTTGCGACAAATGCCTTTCCCAGGCCTTTCCAAAATCAATGACACATGCACGCAACATGTCTTCTAAAGTCTAAATCGTGTGCTCACTTTGCCCGTCGGTCTGTGGATGATACGCGGTACTCATGTCGAGACGGGTTCCCATGGCTTCTTGTAAAGAACGCCAAAATCTGGAAGCAAAACGGGGATCGCGATCTGAGATGATCGATAAAGGTACACCATGACGAGATACAACCTCTTTTATGTATAGTTGAGCGAGTCTTTCCATCGTATCCGTTTCCTTCATGGCTAAAAAGTGTGCAGATTTGGTAAGGCGGTCAACAATAACCCAGATGGTATCGTATCCGCCCACCGTCTTTGGTAACTTCGTAATGAAATCCATTGTTATCCTTTCCCACTTCCATTACGGGATTTTCGGTTGTTGAAGTAATCCAGAGGGCCTCTGATGCTCAGCCTTAACTTTCGAGCAAGTTAAACACTTACCAACATAAGTTGCAATGTCCTTCTTAAGATTCGGCCACCAATACTGTTCCTTAAGATCGTGGTACATTTTACCAGCTCCTGGATGAATCGAATATCTCGACTTATGGGCTTCATCTAGTATAAGGTTCCGTAGATCTCCATAACGGGGTACCCAAATTCTTCTGGCATAGCATCATAGTCCAGTCTCCTTAACTTCGAATCGAGAAACGAGAATGTTCAAGTATTCATGAGATATATTCTTCTCCTCAAGAGCCTCATCTTGGGCTACTCGGATATGGCTGTTGAGGTTCGAATGAATGGTGATGTTCAGTGCCCGAACACGAAGAGTTGTCATCCTCTCCTTTCGGCTCAAAGCGTCAGCTACAACATTGGCCTTGCCAGGGTGATAACGAAGTTCACAATCATAATCGTTCAGCGTCTCGATCCATCGACGCTGTCTCATATTCAGTTGCTTCTGATCGAAGATGTGCTGGAGGCTTTTATGATCGGTGAAAATAGTGCTCTTAGTTCCATAAAGATAGTGTCTCCACAGTTTTAATGCGAAGACAACGGCTCCAAGCTCGAGATAGTGCGTTGTGTAATTTCGTTCGTGAATCTTCAGTTGTCGGGAGGCGTAAGCGATAACCTTTGTTCGTTGCATCAGTACACAACCAAAACCACTTTTCGAAGCATTGCAATAAACGACGAAATCGTCACTGCCTTCAGGAAGTGATAAGATAGGTGCGGTGGTTAACTTCTTCTTCAAGGTTTGAAATGCTGATTCCTGTTCAATTTCCCAAATGACCTTCTTCCCTTTGTGAGTCAGCGCGGTCAAAGGACGCGCAATCACAGAGAATCCTTCAATAAATCTTCGGTAGTAACCAGCGAGACATAAAAATTGGCGGATATGAGTCGGAGTAGTGGGAGTTTCCCACTTGCTGATAGCTTCAATCTTGGCGGGATCAACCTTGATACCTTGATCACTCACAATGTGACCCAGAAATTGGACTTCCTTCAACCAAAACTCACACTTGGAGAATTTTGCTTAAAGTTGCTCTTGTCTCAAGAGTTCCAACACTAGACGAAGATGTTGCTCATGTTCTTCTTCGCTTTTGGAGTAGATGAGGATATCATCTATGAAGACGATAACAAACTTATCCAGGTATGGCTTGCAGACACGATTCATGAGGTCCATGAACACGGCAGGTGCGTTGGTTAATCCGAATGGCATCACGAGAAACTCGTAATGACCATAACGAGTTCTGAACACAGTCTTCATCACATCACTTTCCTTCACCCTCAACTGGTGATAACCGGATCACAAATCGATCTTAGAGTAAACGCTTGATCCTTGTAGCTGATCGAAAAGATCGTCAATTCGGGGAAGAGGATACTGATTCTTGATTGTCAATTTGTTGAGTTCACGGTAGTCGATACACATACGGAATGATCCGTCCTTCTTCTTCACAAATAAAACAGGTGCGCCCCAAGGCGAGAAACTTGGTTGGATGAATCCACGGTCTAGCAGTTCTTACAATTGGCTCTGCAACTCTTGCATTTCGGAAGGTGCTAGTCGATAAGGTGCGCGAGCTACAGGTGCAGCTCCTGGCACTAAGTCGATCTTAAACTTTACTGCTCTCGGTGGCGGTAATCCAGGCAATTCCTCTGGAAAGACATCGGAAAATTCATTCACAATTCGTACGTCATCCACGCTCTTCACCTCGATTTCTAATGTTTTCACATATGCCAAAACAGCAAGACGTCCTTTCTTCATGATCTTTTGTGCTTTCATTCAACTAATGAGATTCAGTTTCGAGCTACATCTCTCTCCGTAAATAATCAATGGCTCACCATCTCCGTGTGGTATACGAAGAGCTTTATCTCCACAGATAATGTCGGCCCTTATCTTGGTCAACCAGTCCATACCGACAATAATATCAAAGCTTCCCAACTTGATGGGTATCAAGTCAATCTCGAAATCCACACCAGCTATGTTGATAATAGCTCCTCGGCTAATTTGGTCAACTTTCTCAAGTTTTCCATTGGCTACCTCTACAAGCATACTCTCCTTCAAAGGAACTAACGACCAATTTATCTTATCGCAAAAGTGTCTACATACATAACTTTTATCGGCACCAGTATCAAATAGGACAGAAGCTAATAAATTGTTGATAGTGAATATACCTGTAACCAAGTCGGGGTTCTCACGAGCATCCCTTGCATTTACATTAAAAGCTCTGCCATGCGGTGGTCCGCCGTCCTTTCGCTTGTTGGGACACTCATTTCCGAAGTGGCCCGTCTGTCCGCATTCATAACACTTTCTAGGTCCATTGGGGTTCGGCTTCCCAGTCATGGTGGTGATCTTGCAGTCCCTTCCAATATGCCCGGTCTTTTTGCAGTTTTCACAAACAATGTTACAGTACCATGTATGGTGCTTGTAGCACCTCTTGCACTGTGGTAGAGTACCTTTGTAGTTGGGGTTCGAGTTGGTATTCGGAGTGGGATTTACACCGTTGTTGTTTCCCCTAAAACCCTCATGTCGCTTCGCCGGGTTTTGATCATAGGCTCTCCCTTTGTTGTTGTTGTTGTCCCACTTGCGCTTTTCACTAGTACCCGCTTCGGATTTTGCCTTTTCCGGTTCATCGATGATGATTTGGTTCATTAAGGTATGCGCCATGCGCATTGCTTCCGGGACATTAGGTGGCTTAGACGAGGTGACATTCCCCTTAATGGACTTAGGAAGTCCCCACAAATACCTTTCCATGCACTTGAACTCCAGGGTAACCATGGTAGGACACATCAGGGCTAATTCTAGATACCTACGGTTGTAACCATCGAGATCGTTTCCCACAACCTTCAACTGCATAAACTCAATCTCCATCTTCTGGATCTCTGTCCTAGGGCAATATTCCTCAATCAGGGCCCCTTTGAATTCCTCCCATGGGGTAGCAACCGCCTCATCAATACCCTTTGCTTGAGCCAATGTGTTCCACCAAGTTAGTGCACCATTAGACAGTGTACATGAGGCATACTTGGTTTTGTTCGCCTCTGAGCAGTTACTAACTCGAAACATAGATTCTAATTTCTCAAACCACCTAGTGAGACCAACTGGCCCCTCAGTTCCACTAAAGTTGTGGGGCTTGCAGCTTTGAAACTCTTTGTATGTACACCCATTACGAATGGGCTGGATAACCGGTGGCGGTGGATCTTCGGGGTTCATTTTCGCTAAAGCTGCGGCAACTCGTTCATTGATCACTTCCTTGATTTGGGTTGCGGTGGGTGTTGATCTTCCGTTGGCCATTGATGTTCTAAACAAGAATTTTGACTCAAGTCAAAAATCCGGTATTCAAATAGTAATAATACAGTATATGGTAACCAACATGGAATCAACACATCACATGTCTATTAACTAATGCAACTAGATACAAATACCACAGAATCATCATACAGTAACGTAAATAGAACACCGTGCAAGAATTAAATAACGCAAAGTTCCATTCATTAATAATAAGTTCCATACATCTGCATAGATTCGTACAATACATAAGTGAAACATGAAACTACAAATGAGATTACATAATGAAATCTACTACAAATGTCCTATGGTAATGGTGGGTGTAGGATGTCCAATACGTGGGACATCTGGTCCTCTAGCTCAGTTACTGGAGCACGGAGGATCTCCACCTCCCTCATCAGTTCCTCGACAGAGGGAGATGGTGGGGCAGGCGGTGCAGTCGGTACGGGCGGAGCTGGTGGAGCTGGCGGAGCTGGTGGTGCAGACGGTCCGACTCTAGAAGTAGAGGCTGTGAAGCGGTAAGGCTTACGGATGAAGGGATCAGCAGGATACGGCACAAGCCGCTTTCGGGCGGTAACCCTATGACGCCGACCATGAGCGTCAACGAATGGTCGACCTCCATTAATCCCTGGAACAAGGGTACCATCGAAACGGTACTGCTTCTTCGGCGGGGTGGAGGGTGGCTGTACAGGTGCATCATCAGGGTCCTCATCTTAATCCTCGTCACTAGAGTCATCAAAGGATGAGTCATCGGATGAAGAATCGGCGGATGATGGGTCGTCTAGATCAGCTGGTGGTGGCTGCACGGGTGGCTCTCCTCGGGCGGCCATCATCTGTTGGTATCTGGCGGGTCCGATCGGCATGAGACGTCCATCAGGAAGTGTGACGACCCGGAAATTTCCGACTAAATTTAAACTTTATCTTTATATTATTCTGACACGATAAGCAATGTTTGTTAAGTTAAATCTCAAGGATTTTAAACTATGTTTATACATTCATTTAAACCTCGACCAAATTCCAATGATTCACGAACCATTAAATGAACATATATGAATATGTATGTATATGTGTATATGTTATAAATTGAAAATGTCAACAAAGTATTTAAACGTATAATGCTTTATATGAACGTATTTGTTTCAATATGATTATCGACGAAATTAAAAAAATATATATTAAATGATTGAATTATCAGAAATACTGAATTATGATTGCAAGTCTCTGTTGAGAGGTCCACTATGATTTGAGAAAATCTATTCCTCTTAACGATATTCGGAATAATTTGTAAAGCTATTTATAAATAAAAATAAAAAGTGTCATTTACGAAAGTTAGACAAAAGCTAGTGGAGAATTGGTTTCCATAATATTCTATTAATCTATTTTCAAACGTACAAAAACGTTTTTAGTTTAAAAAGAACTTTATTATTAAAACGTATATAACTTTTATAAATATCTAGAATCACTTTTGACAACTCATTACTTAACCAGTATAATAAATATAACGATATTTATATTTTATTTCATTAAATATATATAACGATTTAAATTAATATTATATATATTTATACGCGTATTATACATACATAGTTTTTATACTTTTCTATACTTTAACTTTACCTTTACTTTACTTTTACTTTAATTTTACTTTACTTTAACTTTAATAATTCACTTTAATAATTCATTTTAATAATTCACTTTAATAATTCATACTTTAATAATTCATACTTTAATAATTCACTTTAATAATTCATACTTTAATAATTTACTTTAATAATTCATACTTTAATAATTCACTTTAATAATTCATACTTTAATAATTCACTTTAATAATTCAAAAATCTATTATAAATAGAATTCAATAGGTTTCATTATTTCATAGAAACTTGAAAATATATTTCTCTAAACTCTCTCAATCGATTTATATATATATATATATATATATATATATATATATATATATATATATATATATATATATATATATATATATATATATATATATATATATATATATATATATATATATATTTACTCTGTATTTTTTCAAGATATTATTAGTATACATAAAATATTAAGACGGAGTGATGTTCGAGTGATTTCAAAATAGTTTTTTTGAATGAGTCGAAGCTAAGGAAATTATGGGTTATAGCTATGGAAGTGATGGGTATGGTTCATGGGTATGCTCGTGAGGTCAATCTAGTGTTTATCATCTCCGTTGCGTCTACGTACTTTCCTGCAATATTGAATCTCAATATTGATACGTGAGCACTCATAATTTAACTTTTATATATCAATAGTGTATCCCTGACTAGTGCTCAAGTATATAGGATTATGCATGCTTGTACATTCGATATTGTCCTTAGATAGGTTTGTTGAATCCTGAATTAGATACATATGCTACTGAGATAGGATATATGATATGCATGTCATTGGAAAGCTAGCGAAAAATTAAGAACTTTTCATTTAGATATCGAATAGTTTCGATGAACGGATTAGAAGTTATAGTCAACTGAATGCTAGTATTATTGTTAAAATGATTATTATTACTATCGTCGTTATAATTTTAATATAAATATCATTGTTATTATAAAATATCATTATTACTATTATGTTAGTATTATCATTTTATCATAATACCATTTTTAGTAAATATAAATATTGTTATTTTTTTATAGAATAATAATAATTATTATTACAAAATAATACAACTTTTACTTATTATTATTATGATCAATATTATTTTATCAAATAAATAGGGGATACAAAGATATTTTTCACCATGCGTAATATAATTACATTAATAATACTTACCACTATAGTTTTACGATATTAAGTGAACTTTATAAATTTTACTACTTAAGATATATAAAAGTATATTTTATCATATATAAACGTTAATATAAATTTTTATTAATAAATGACTTTTATTATTATAAAATCTAATAAATATATTTAAATATATAAAACGACTATAGTTAAGTTATATAATAAACACGTATAAATTTTAGAAGTCATTTTGGGTCAAGTTGACTTTTGTTGACTTTTGTATATTAGTCTCGAGCATTAAGATTGTGGTACACTATGACTTGACCAAAAATTGTTAGACAAATATTGACCAACATATAAATATATATAATTAATATAGGTTCGTGAATCCGAGGCCAACCTTGCACTTGTTAAATGACGTTATATGTATTTTTACTACGAAATATAGTATGGTGAGTTTCATTTGCTCCCTTTTATATATATTTTTGGGACTTAGAATACATGCGCTGTTTTTATAAATGTTTTACGAAATAGGCACAAGTACTAAAACTAATTCTACGTGGGTTTAAACCAGAAATATACCCTTAGCTTGGTAACATTAAATTACTTGTCTATGTACGGTAGGCGCGAATCCTAAAGATAGATCTATTGGGCCTGACAAACCCCATCCTGACTATGGGATGCTTTAGTACTTCGAGGATATTTTAAATACACCTGATCTGGTGTACTTCAGAGGGTAAAACATGAACATCAAGGCTTGTTACCGGGTGCCTACAACTTATAGAATACTTTTATACACTTGCGAGTGTACATATATTTATAAACGGAAATCTTGTGGTCTATTAATATATTGAAATGATTGTTATGATAAACCTATGAACTCACCAACCTTTTGGTTGACACTTTAAAGCATGTTTATTCTCAGGTATTAAAGAAATCTTCCGCTGTGCATTAGCTCATTTTAAGGATATTACTTGGAGTCATTCATGGCATATTTTGAAAGACGTTGCATTCGAGTCATTGAGTTTATCAAGATTATTATTATGACAATTATAGTTGGATGTATTATGAAATGGTGTGTATGCCGTCAACTTTCGTTGTAATGAAAGTTTGTCTTTTAAAAATGAATGCAATGTTTGTAAAATGTATCATATAGAGGTCAAATACCTCGCGATGTAATCAACTATTGTGAATCGTTTATAATGTATATGAACGGGTCATTTCAGGAAGGCGTCGGCACCAATGGTTATGCTCATTACGGACTGGACCTTCCCCAAGTTCCGCGGGAATCACAGCACCACTGGGATGGTGCTGTGGCTCCGGAGGTCCTGGGGCAAGTGGAGCTGGAATCTCCGGTGGGTCCTCGGCTCCGTCTGAGGTAATCACTGGGCCGGGTGCATGGCTACTAGCTCCGAAGGAAGAAGCGCCTGAGTCACTGGAGGGTGTCGATGATAGGATCTGAGAATTGGCAACAACGGTAGGCGAGGTGGCGGATGAGTCTGAGTCGCTCTCCAAAATGATAACAGGTGGAATATCCGACATCTGAACAAGGAAAAATAACTTTTTCCATGTCAGTAAGTCATAAAGCAAGCACGTATTAGGCAAAGTAACTACGACAGTCTAGATCATATAAAGCAGTAAATAACATGGCAATAACGACAAGTATCATGCAATCAAAAGCAGATAATAGCATGCAGTAGTGAAAGCAAGTAACAGTATACGGCGTATAGCAGTAAAAGTGAGCAGCAGCATGCAGTAAGTTCTGTAGAAACAAGTAAACTAGCAAGTTGTAGATTAGTCCTATTAGTGAATCATACTCGGGTTGATCCAGACTCACTAAAGCAACCTAATTCCCTACAACCAATGCTCTGATACCAAATGTGATGCCCCGTACAAAACCATCGTGTATGATTCATCACCAACAGGATCATTACAAGGTCAAACACTATATGCTGTTTCAAAATAAGTTTGCATTCATAAATAAAGGTGACGTTTTAACCAACGTCGAATGCTTAAAAACCAAAAGTATGCTTCTACTAATAGCAAGCAATAATAGTACGTGACTCGTAGGTCGTTACAAATACATCGTTTTAAAAATAATAAAGTTTGAATGCAAGATAAAATGTTTCATGCGGTGACATCTCTAGTAAGCACAATGGAAGTCTACAAGGCATGACTAGTACAACAGCGGAAGCAAGCAACCTTAAGCACCTGAGATTGGTGAGCTATAGTTTAAGTATAACAGTAATGTAAGGTAGGCCACGATATTTCAGTGCTTCAACAGCGTTTCAAAATAGTATGAAAAGTATATGTATAACCGTGGGCACTTGGTAACTAACTTAACGTTTATCAACCCCTAAAAGTACACTTGGCGAGTGCGTATGTTTACGAAGTATTAAACACCCGTTAAATGCTAGCGCTATTAGCCCGAGTGGGGATGTCAAACCCTATGGATCCATATCTAAGATTCGCGTTCACCGGTTCAAAGACCAATGACTAAACGTTACCGAGCTAAGGGGAAAGTTTATGCCGTTGTATAACCCACACATATATAAAGTTTAAGTACTCATGCCTAGTATGTAAAACGTAAAATGCGCATGTATTCTCAGTTCCCAAAATAGTTAAAGTAAAAAGGGATGCTATAACTCACAGTGGAAAAGTAGTAGTAAAGTTGACTCGGGAAAAGTAAGCAAGTACGTTTGTCCAAAAGGTCCTCAACCTAAGTCAAAAGTTATTAAGTCAGTAAATTGTCTCAATAGGTATAAATGTATGTAAATTAGGTCTTAAGTATCATCATCATTCATCATCAAACAAAAAAGTATAAAGTAAGTTTCATTCTAGAAAAGAGTTTAAAACAAATGCTGATTCGATCAGTTGCCACGGCCTCTATACAAACTGAATTGAGGTGGGACTAGTGGCCATGGCTCCGTATATGAGTCCTTTAGTTGCTTTAAAAATTTCAGAACCAAACTTGTCTTCGTTTGACCGTGGCGGCGGTTTAAGTGCGAGTAGGTCAGAATTTTCAGCACAACGTTAAAAGGACATAGTGACGTTCGGAGGGCCATAGATCCTAAACCGTAACTCGGATTAAGACGAGTCTTAAACGAAAAATTATCTAATCGAACAGAGATAACTGAAAATCAACTTTACAGTAGCCCAGGTATTCTGATCAGACCCGAAAAACAGTAGGTTCAGTGTTCCGGTGGGTTCTTGGTGCTCGATGCTCATCACGGTTCTCATCCTTGATGCATATAGCTTCAAGTGTACAACTCGTTGATGTGTTTGCATCATCTTTACCAAGTTTTGACCATCATAACACAAGTATAAGTCTAAGATAAGTAGCACAACTCAATTAAGTGTTGCAAGTAGTTTGATGAACCAAAGTTACATCAAGATCTTAGATCCGACACCTACATGAACTCTAAAAGTAATATCAAGCTACAAACTTGGAAGTAAACTAAATAATCAAGATCTTAAGTTGTAGAACATAGTTCTTAGTTAGATCTTGAAGATCCAAGACCCAAAAGTCTAGATCTAAAGTTACTAAAATAGATCCTAAGTTACAAAACTTGGATCTACACTTTAATGAAACCATAAGTTATGAAACTTAGATTTTTCAACTTGAAACATGTATGTTAGCTTGTTAGCTCTTATTTATAACAAAATTAGAAGACCATAAGCTATAGAAACTTAGATCCAACACAAGTATATGAAGTTATAACTAGAAAGTTATACTTAGAAAGTTATACTTCCATGTTCTTGAATTTACAAAGTTAACTTTGGTTCAAGAAAAATGAGATCAAGATTAACTAGTAATACTTGACCAAATTAACAACATTTCAACTTTAAAGTACATAAAATGAAGAAATAAATTAAATCTACAAGTAACAAGTTCATGGTTGTTCATACTTTAAAGATTCAAGCCAAGGCTTTGATCTTCAATAAAGTAAACCTTAAGTTTACAAACATGGATTCAAGTATGATTTTAAAACTCATGAACTTTAAATCTTTAAAACATTAAGTGTAGAACCATAAAATAGAAAGTTTAGATTCTTTGTTCTTGGTTCTTTACAAAAAAAGATGAAAGTAACCAAGATTAGATGAAGATACAAGTTATAGAACTTGATCTTTAACAAAGATAAACAACAAGTAATTTAAACAAGTAAAAGATGATGATGATGTAGGTATATATATTGGTTTTTAAAGCCAAGAAAGGAGAAGAAAAAGTTCATGTTACTTACAATATTAGAGAGAAAAGATGAGAGAAAATGTAAGTATGTGTGTGTGAAGAAATGAGAAGGTAATACTTGTAAATAAGTAATCAAAATTTGAAAATGAAAACCTCTCCCCCCTCCTCAAAAGCCGACGGCCAAATGCTCCCAACAAGTCAAGGTTCAAATCTACTTTCTACATGGGAGAGTGGTGTGTGCTTGAAGTAGTATTAAAGCTAAATGGTTATGGGAACAAGGTGTAAAGATACAAGTAACTAGATTCCTTTACTTATGTTAATTAATCCATGCTTCCATTAGTAAGTCACTAGCTTAAATGATGGGATTATAAGTCCATTAAGTGTGTAGGGTGGGCTTCCAAGTCCATATCAAATAATAAAAGCCCAAGTTCAAGTAAGTATGCAATTAATCAAATAAAGCCCAAGTAATTAACTAGTAACCTTAGTTAATTAAAATGACTAATAATAATTAATCATGAATGTAAATAATATTCGAAAATATTATTCGTGAAAGTTACGTGTGTCACAAAGACAAGTCAGGCCATGAAAAATCAAATACGGTAACAAGTAAATGTATATAAATACATTTATTAAAGCGCGAGTATTAACAATAAATATTAATAAATAAACGGTGGTGCAGGTGGTGCAGATGGTCCAGCACCAGAAGTAGATGGTGCGTAACGATAAGCCTTACGCACGAATGGATCGGCAGGATACGACACAACCTGCTTGCGGGCGGTGACCCTATTCCTTTGTCCATGTGCGCTAACGAACGACCTACCTCTGTTAACCCCTGGAATAACGGTAGCATAGAAACGATACCGCTTCTTCGGCGGGGTAGAGGGTGGCTGCACGGACGCCTCTTCAGCGTCCTCGTCGGAATCCTCATCACTGGAGTCATCAGAGGATGAGTCGTCGGATGATGAGTCGTCGAAAACAGCTGAAGGTGGCTCTGCTCGGCCGGTAGTCATAACCAATATCTGAAAGGTGGAATCGGCACGACACGTCCATCAGGAAGGCGTCTGCACCAATGGTTATGCTCATTACGGAACGGAACGTCCCCGTATTCCCCGGGAATTACAACATCACTGGAATGGAGCTGTGGCTTCGTGGGTCCTGGGATGAGTGGAGCTGGAATCTCTGGTGGATCCTCGTGTCCATCTGAGGTGATCACTCGGTCTGGTGCATGACCACTGGCTCCAGAGGACGAAGCGCCAGAGTCACTAGAGTGTGTCGACGACGAGATATGTGAATTGGCAACAATGGCAGGCGAGGTGGAGGGTGATTCTGAGTCGCTCTCCAAAATTATAACGGGCGGGACATCCGACATCTGAACAAGGAAAAATGACTTTTTCCATGTCAGTAAGTCATAAAGCAAGCACATATTAGGCAAAATAACTACGACAGTCTAGATCACCTATAGCAGTAAATAGCATGGCAATAAATCGTACAGAAGTATCATGCAAATTGAAAGCAGATAATAGCATGTAGTACTGAAAATCAAGTAGCAGTATACGTCATATAGCAGTAAAAGTAAGCAGCAGCATGCAGTAAGTTTCGCGAAAACAAGTAAACTAGCAAGTTGTAGATTAGTCATATTAGTGAATCCTACTTGGTCCGGTCTAGACTCACTAATGCAACCTAATTCCCTATAACCAATGCTCTGATACCAAATGTGACGCCCCGTACAAAACCATCATGTACGATTCGTCAACAACAGGATCTTTACACGGTCAAGTACTACATGCTGTTTGAAAACCAGTTTGCATTCATAAAAATATAGCGTCTACAAAAGATAACGTGACACAAGGGTCGTTACAAAGTCATTATTTGAAAATAACATAAACTACGAATGCAAAAGAAAAAGTTCCATGATTGAGACATCTCTAAGATTATGCAGCGGAATTCTAGCACAGCAGGTCCTTAACAGCAAGTCTAAACACCAAGACAGCAAGTCTAAATAGCGGAAGCAACAAACCTCTAAGCACCTGAGAAAACATGCTTAAAAAGGTCAACAATAATGTTGGTGAGCTATAGTTTAAGTTGTAACAATAATGTAAGGTAGGCCACGAGATTTTAGTGCTTCAAACAGCGTTTCAAAACAGTATGAAAAGTATATGTTTAACCGTGGGCACTTGGTAACTAACTTAACGTTTATAACCCCCTAAAAGTACACTTGGCGAGTATGTATGTTTAAGAAGTATTGAACACCCGTTAAATGCTAGCGCGACTAGCCCGAGTGGGGATGTCAAACCCTATGGATCCATATCTAAGATTCACGTTCACCGGTTCAAAAACCAATGACTAAATGTTACCGAGCTAAGGGAAAAGTTTATGCCGTTGTATAACCCATACATATATAAAGTTTAAGTACTCGTGCCTAGTATGTAAAACGTAAAAAGCGCATGTATTCTCAGTCCCAAAATAGTTAAAGTAAAAAGGGATGCTATAACTCACAGTGATACGAGCAGTAAAGTCGATAATGAAAGTACGTAAGTAGTAAGTCGGTCCGAAAGGTCGTCAACCTAAGTAAAAGGTTACTAGGTCAGTATGTTATCCTCATAAGTTTTAATAGTGCATAAAATAAGTTTAAGTGTCATCATCATCGTTCATCATCATAAATGCTAAGTAAGTTTGACAAGAATAGAGATTGAAACAATAGGCTGACTTCGGTCAGCTGCTACGACCTCTACGTAAATCGAAAAGACGCGTTGTGACGCCCCGTACTAAATCATCATGTACGGACCATCAACAACAGGATCATTACAAGGTCAAACGCTATATGCTATTTCAAAATACATTTGCATTCATGATAAAAGGTGACGTCATAACTAACGTTGAATGTTTTACATCAAAAGTATGCTTCTATGAAAGGAAGCAATTAAAAATTGTACGTGACCCCAATGGTCGTTAAAAATCATAGTTTCGAAAGTAATAATGTTTATGAATGCAAGATAAACGTTCATACGGTGACATCTCTAAAGCAGCGGGTGTCTACAGCAAGACTAGTACAACAGCGGAAGCAAGCAACCTTAAGCACCTGAGAAAAACATGCTTAAAAATGTCAACACAAAGGTTGGTGAGCTATAGTTTAAGTATAACAGTAATGTAATGTAGGCCACGAGATTTCAGTGCTACAAAGAGCGTTTCAAAATAGTATGTAAAGTATATGTTTAACAGTGGGCACTTGGTAAATAACGTAACATTTATAACCCCCTGAAAGTACACTTGGCGAGTGCGTATGTTTATGAAGTATTAAACACCCGTTAAATTCTAGCGCTACTAGCCCGAGTGGGGATGTCAAACCCTATGGATCCATATCTAAGATTCGCGTTCACCGGTGCAAAAACCAATGACTAAACGTTACCGAGCTAAAGGGAATGATTATGCCGTTGTATAACCCACACATATATAATGTTTAAGTACTCGTGCCTAGTATGTAAAATGTAAAATGCGCATGTATTCTCAGTTCCAAAAATAGTTAAAGTAAAAAGGAATGCTATAACTCACAGTGGTAAAGTAGTGGTAAAGTTGAGTCGGGAAGTAAGCAAGTACGTAGGTCCGGAAAGTCCTCAACCTAAGTCAAATATTACTAAGTCAGTAAATCATCCCAATAGGTTTAAATGTATATAAATTAGGTCTTAAGGGTCATCATCATTCATCATCAAACAAAAGGTGTAACGTAAGTTTCATTCTAGAAAAGAGTTTAAAACAAAGGCTGACTTCGGTCAGTCACCACGGCCTCTAAACCTACTGAAATAAATTGAGACCAGTGGCCATGGCTCCGTATATGAGTCCTTTAGTTTCTGTAAAAATTCCAGAAGCAAACTCGTCTTTGTTTGACCATGGTGACGGTTTAAGTGCGAGTAGGTCAGAATTTTCAGCACAGCGTTAAAAGGACATAGTGACGTTCGGAGGGCCATAGATCCTAAACCGTAACTCGGATTAAGACGAGTCTTAAATGGAAAATTATCTACTCGAACAGATCTAATGGAAAATCATCTTTACAGTAGCCCAGGTTTTCTGGTCAGTTCCAGAAAACAGTAAAAAGTAGGTTCCGGTGGGTTCTTGGTGCTTGATGTTCATCACGGTTCTCATCCTTGATGCATATAGCTTCAAGTGTACAACTTGTTGATGTGTTTACATCATCTTTACTAAGTTTTGACCATCATAACACAAGTATAAGTCTAAGATAAGTAGCACAACTCAATTAAGTGTTGCAAGTAGTTTGATGAACCAAAGTTACATCAAAATCTTAGATCTGACACATACATGAACTCTAAAAGTAATATTAACCAAGTTTTGACTATCATGACACTAGTGTAAGTCTAAGATAAGTAGAAAAACTCACTTAAGAGTTGTATGATGTTTGATGAACCAAAGTTACATCAAGATCTTAGATCCAACACCTACAAGAGTTGTAAAAGTAATATTAAACTACAAACTTGAAAATAAACTTAAGCAAACAAGATCTTAAGTTGTAGAACATAGTTCTTAGTTAGATCTTGAAGATCCTAGACCCAAAAGTCTAGATCTAAAGTTCTTAAGTTAAATCCAACACAAGTATATGAAGTTATAACTAAAAAGTTATACTTCCATGTTCTTGAACTTACAAAGTTAACTTTTTGCTCCAAGAAATATGAGATCAAGATTAACTAGTAATACTTGACCAAATTACAACTTTAAAGTACATAAAATGAAGAAGTAAGTTAAATCTACAAGTAATAAGTTCATGGTTGTTCATACTTGGAAAGATTCAAGCCTAAGCTTTGATCCTTAAGAAAGTAAACTTTAAGTTTACATCATGAACACAAGTATGATTATAACTCATGAACTTTCTTTAACAAGTTTTATGGAAGAATCAAAACATAAACTTGATTCTCCTAGGTTCTTTATGTTCTTGAATAAACAAGATGATATGAAGAATAAACTAAAGAGTTTGATTCTTATTAACTAGTAAGTAACAACAACTAAGAACAAGTAACAAAACAACAACAAAGAATGATGATGATGAGTGTGTTTATGTTCGGTTTTTAAAAGAGAAAAAGAAGAAGAAAAACACAAGTTACTTACAATATTTGAGAGAGAATGAGAGAAAAAGAAGAAGTATGTTTGTATGTGTGTAAAAGTGAAATGAGAACAAATGAAGAATACAAGTGATAAGTAATAAAAAAAATTTTGAACACTCCCTTTGCTACCCAATGCCGACGATTTTTCAAAGGGGAGGGGGGAGGGATTAGTCCACTAGTTTCATGCATGTAAAGGCTCAAAAGTTGGTAATAAGGTTGCATGGTGTTGGAATATGGTGTAAGTGAACTTGTAACTAGATTCCATATGCACTTACTAACTAGTTAAGTCTTAATGGACTACTTGTAACAAAAGGGCTCCTAAATTAATTCATTAAGTTAAGTAGGGTGGGCTTCTAAGTCCATTAACATTAATAAAATCCCAAGTTCGAGTAATTAACAAATTAATCCAACAAAGCCCAAGTAATTAACTAGTAATCTTAGTTAATAAAAAATGATTAATAAAACTTAATCATGAATGTAAATAATATCCAAAATATTATTCGTGTAAAGTTAGTGTGTCACAAAGACGTGTCGGGCAATTAATAGTCATTCGCGATAACAAGTAAATGTATATAAATAATACATTCATTAAATCACAAGTATTAATAATAAATATTAATAAGTAAACGTTGGAAAATCCAGGGTCGTTACATTACCCACCTGTTAAAGAAAATTTCGTCCCGAAATTTTTAGGCTGAGGTAGATGGAGGAGTTGGGAAAAGGTGAGAATACTTCTGCATCATTTGATCCTCTCGCTCCCAGGTAAACTCACGTCCTCGTTTGGCATTCCATCGTACTCAGACGATCGGAATCTTGTTGTGTTTTAAAGTTTTGACCTCACGATCCATAATTTCAACAGGCTCTTCCACGAAGTGGAGTTTGTCATCAATTGTAAGTTCTTCCAGTGGTATGATAAGTTCGCTTGCAGCAAGACACTTCTTCAAGTTTGACACGTGGAAGGTAGGATGAACTGAGCTCAATTGTGTGGGAAGATCTAAACGGTATGCAACGGGTCCAACACGTTCCAAGATTTTAAAAGGACCAATATATCGTGGGTTTAACTTTTCGCACTTTCCAAAACGAATTACACCTTTCCAAGGTGCTACTTTCAACATTACACGGTCGCCCACGTTGAATTCAAAGTCTTTACGTTTAAGATCGGCATAACTCTTCTGACGATCACGGGCCGTCTTAAGTCTAGCTTGAATTTGAGCAATCTTATCTGTTGTTTCATGGACTACCTCGGGTCCGGTGATTTGCTTTTTGCCTATCTCGGCCCAACAAATAGGAGATCGGCACTTGCGGCCATACAACGCTTCAAAAGGTGCGGCATTAATACTCGAATGATAACTGTTGTTGTATGAGAATTCGGCTAACGGCAAATGCCTTTCCCAAGCCTTTCCAAAATCAATGACACATGCACGCAACATGTCCTCCAAAGTCTGAATCGTGCGTTCGCTTTGCCCGTCGGTCTATGGGTGATAATTAGTACTCATGTCGAGACGAGTTCCCATGGGTTCTTGCAAAGAACGCCAAAATCTAGAAGCAAAACGGGGATCACGATCTGAGATGATCGAAAAAGGTACACCATGACGAGATACAACCTCTTTGATGTATAGTTGAGCGAGTCTCTCCATCGTATCTGTTTCCTTCATAGCTAGGAAATGTGCAGATTTGGTAAGACGGTCAACGATAACCCAGATGGTATCGTATCCACCCACCGTCTTTGGTAGCTTGGTGATGAAATCCATTGTGATCCTTTCCCACTTCCATTGTGGGATTTCCGGTTGTTGAAGTAACCCTGAAGGTCTCTGATGCTCGGCCTTAACTTTCGAGCAAGTCAAACACTTACCAACTTAAGTTGCAACGTCCTTCTTAAGATTCGGCCACCAATACTGTTCTTTAAGATCGTGGTACATTTTGCCCGCTCCTGGATGAATCGAATATCTCGACTTATGGGCTTCATCTAATATAAGGCTCCGTAGATCTCCATAACGGGGTACCCAAATTCTTCCGACACAACATCAGAGTCCAGTATCCCTAACCTCAAATCAAGAAACAAGAATGTTCATGAGATATATTCTCCTTCTTGAGAGCTTATCTTGGGCAACTCGGATCTGGCTATTGAGATTCGAATGAATGGTGATGTTCAGTGCCCGAACACGAAGGGGTGCCATCCTCTCCTTTCGGTTCAAAGCGTCAGCTACGACATTGGCCTTGCCAGGATGATAACGAAGTTCACAATCATAGTCGTTCAGCGTCTCGATCCATCGACGCTGTCTCATATTCAGTTGCTTCTGATTGAAGATGTTCTGGAGACTCTTGTGGTCGGTGAAGATAGTACTTTTAGTTCCATACAAATAGTGTCTCTACAATTTGAGCGCAAAGACAATGGCTCCAAGTTTAAGATCGTGAGTAGTGTAGTTCCACTCATGAATCTTCAATTGACAGGAAGCATAAGCGATAACCTTTGTGCGTTGCATCAGTACACAACCAAAACCGCTTTTCGAAGCATCGCAATAAACGACGAAATCGTCACTGCCTTCAGGAAGAGATAAGATACGTGCGGTGGTCAACTTCTTCTTCAAGGTTTGAAATGTTGATTCGGGTGCGGGTTCCCAAATGAACTTCTTCCCTTTGTGAGTCAACGCGGTCAAAGGACGCGCAATTAGAGAGAAACCTTCAATAAATCCTCGGTATTAACCGGCGAGACCTAGAAATTGGCGAATGTGAGTTGGAGTAGTGGGGGTTTCCCACTTGCTGATAGCTTCAATCTTGGTGGGGTCAACCTTGATACCCTGGTCGCTCACAACATGACCCAAAAATTGGACTTCCTTTATCCAAAATTCACACTTGGAGAATTTCGCATAAAGTTGTTCTTGTCTCAAGAGTTCAAGTACTAGTCGGAGGTGTTGCTCATGCCCTTCTTCGCTCTTAGAGTAGATGAGGATATCATCTATGAAGACGATAACGAACTTATCCAAGTATGGTTTGCAGACACGATTTATAAGATCCATAAACACGACAGGTGCGTTGGTTAGACCGAATGGCATCACGAGAAACTCATAATGACCATAATGGGTTCTGAATGTAGTCATCATCACGTCGCTCTCTTTCACCCTCAACTGGTGATAACCGGATCGCAAATCGATCTTAGAGTAAACGCTCGATCCTTGTAGTTGATCAAAAAGATCGTCAATACGGGGAAGAGGATACCGACTCTTGATCGTCAATTTGTTGAGTTCACGGTAGTCGATACACATGCGGAAGAATCCGTCCTTCTTCTTCACAAACAACACAGGTGCGCCCCAAGGCGAGAAACTTGGTTGGATAAATCCACGGTCTAACAGTTCTTGTAATTAGCTCTGCAACTCCTGCATCTCGGAAGGTGCAAGGTGATAAGGTGCGCGAGCTACAGGTGCAGCTCCTGGCACTAAATCGATCTGAAACTCTACTGCCCTCGGTGGCGGTAATCCAGGAAATTCTTCAGGAAAGACATCGGAAAACTCGTTCACAATTCGAACATCGTTCACACTCTTCACCTCTGTTTCTAATGTTTTCACATGTGCTAGCATGACAAGACGTCATTTCTTCATGATCTTTTGCGCTTTCACACAACTAATGAGGTTCAGCTTCGAGGTACATCTCTCTCTGTAAATGATCAGTGGCTCACCATCTCCTTGTGGTATACGAAGAGCTTTATCTCCACAGATAATGTCGGCCCTTATCTTGGTCAACCAATCCATACCGACAATCACGTCAAAACTTCCCAATTTGATGGGTATCAAGTCAATCTCGAAATCCACACCAGCTATGTTGATAATGGCTCCTCGGCTAATATGGTCAACTTTCTCAAGTTTTCCATTGGCTACCTCTACAAGCATACTCTCCTTTAAGGGAACTAACGACCAATTTATCTTATCGCAAAAATGTCTACATACATAACTTCTATCAGCACCAGTATCAAATAGGACAGAAGCTAATAGATTGTTGATAGTGAATATACCTGTCACCAAGTCGGGGTTCTCACGGGCGTCCCTTGCATTAACGTTGAAAGCTCTACCATGTGGTGGTCCGCCGTCCTTTCTTTTCTTGGGACACGCATTTCTGAAGTGGCCCGTCTGTCCGCATTCGTAGCACTTTTTCGGTCCATTGGGGTTCGCCTTCACATTCAGGGTGGTGACCTTACAGTCCTTACCGATATGTCCAGTTCGTTGGCACTTTTCGCAAACAACATTACAATACCCGTTATGGTGCTTGTAGCACCGCTTGCATTGTGGTAAGGTTCCCTTGTAGTTCGGGTTGGGGTTCCCACCGTTGTTGTTTCCTTTGAAACCCTCATGTTGCTTTGCCGGGTTTTGATCATAGGCTCTACCCTTGTTATTATCCCATTTACGCTTATCACTACTACCCGCTTCGGATTTAGCCTTCTACGGTTCATCGATGATGATTTGGTTCATTAAAGTATGCACCATGCGCATTGCTTCCAGGACATTGGGTGGCTTAGACGAGGTGACGTTTCCCTTAATGGACTTAGGAAGTCCCCACAAATATCTTGCCATACGCTTGAACTCTGGGGTGACCATGGTAGGACACATCAGGGCTAGTTCCAAATACCTACGATTGTACCCATCAAGATCGTTTCCCACAACCTTCAACTGCATAAATTCAATCTCCATCTTCTGGATCTCGGTCCTAGGGCAATATTCCTCAATCAGGGCCCCTTTGAATTCCTCCCATGGGGTAGCAAATTCCTCATCGATACCCTTTGCTTGAGCCAACGTGTTCCACCATGTTAGTGCATCGTCAGACAGCGTACATGAAGCAAACTTGGTTTTATTCGCTTCTGAGCAGTTACTAACTCGAAACACAGATTCTAATTTCTCAAACCACCTAGTGAGACCAACTGTCCCCTCCGTTCCACTAAAGTTGTGGGGTTTGCAGCTTTGAAACTCTTTGTATGTGCACCCATTACGAATGTACTGGATAACCGGTGATGGTGGCGGTGGAGCTTGGAGGTTCCTTTCCGCTAAAGCTGCGGTGACTCGTTCATTGATCATCTCCTCGATTTGGGCTGCGGTAGGTGTTGATCATCCGTTGGCCATGGTGTTCTAAACAAAAATTTTGACTCAAGTCAAAATCCATTATTCAAATAGTAATAATATAGTATACAACAACCAACTTGTAATCAGCACAACACATGTTAATTAAGTAGAGCCTCTAGATACAGATATCACAAAACCATCGTACAGTAACGAAAATAGAACACTTGTGCAAAAAGTAAACAACACAAAGTTCCATTCATTAATAATAAATTTCACACATCCACATAGATTCGTACAATACATAAGTAATACATAAAACTACAACTAGATTACATAATGAAATCTACTACAAAGGTCCTACGGTGATGGTGGGTGTAGGATGTTCAATACGTGGGACATCTGGTCCTCGAGCTCAGTTGCCCGAGCACGGAGGATCTCCACCTCCCTCATCAGTTCCTCGACAGAGGGAGATGGTGGGGCAGGTGGGTCAGTTGGTACGGGTGGTGCTGGTGGTGCAGAAGGTCCGGCTCCAGAAGTAGAGGCTGCGAAGCGGTAAGGCTTACGGATGAAGGGATCAGCAGGATATGGCACTAGCCACTTACGGGCGGTAACCCTACGACGCCGACCATATGCGTCAGTGAATTCTCGACCTCCATTAATCCCTGGAATGATGATACCATCGAAACGGTACCGCTTCTTCAGCGGGGTGGAGGGTGGCTGTACGGGTGCATCATCAGGGTCCTCTTCGTCGAAGTCATCGTCACTAGAGTCGTCTGTGGATGAGTCGTCGGATGACGGGTCATCTGAATCATGTGGAGGTGGCTGCACGGGTGGCTGTACTGGCTCTCCTCGGGCGAGCATCATCTGTCGGTATCTGGCGGGTCCGATCGGCACGAGACGTCCATCAGGAGCGTGTCAGTACCAATGGTTATGCTCATTACGGACTGGACCTTCCCCAAGATCCGCGGGAATTACAGCACCACCGGGATGGTACTGTGGCTCCGAGGGTCCGGGGGCAAGTGGAGCTAGAATCTCCTGGAGGTCCTCGGCTCCATTAGAGGTAACCACTGGGGCAGGTGCATGACCACTGGCACCAGAGGAAGAAGCGCCAGGGTCACTGGTGGGTGTCGACGACGACATCTGGGAATCGGCAACAATAGTCGGTGAAGTGGCTGATGAGTCTGTGTCACTGTCTAAAATGATGACAGGTGGAATATCCGACATTTGAACAAGGAAAAATAAATTTTCCATGTCAGTAAGTCATAAAGCAAGCACGTATTAGGCAAAGTAACTACAATAGTCTAAATCATGTATAACAGTAAATAGCATGGCAATAATAACAAATCGTACCAAAATAGCATGCAATCGAAAGCAAATAATATCATGCAGTAGAGAAATCATGTAGTAGCATACGGAATATAGTAGTAAAAGTAAGCAGCAACATGTGTAGTGACCCGTCCTAATCCATCCGAACGAAGTCCATATCGATTATAAACGATTCACAATAGTTGATTACATCGCGAGGTACTTGACCTCTATATGATACATTTTACAAACATTGCATTCGTTTTTAAAAAGACAATCTTTCATTACATTGAAAGTTGACGACAGGCATACCATTTCATACTATGTCTAACTATAATTGACTTAATAACAATCTTGATGAACGCAATGACTCGAATGCAACGTCTTTTGAAATATGTCATGAATGACTCCAAGTAATATCTCTAAGATGAGCAAATGCACAGCGGAATATTTCTTTCATACCTGAGAATAAACATGCTTTCAAGTGTCAACTAAAAGGTTGGTGAGTTCATTAGTTTACATAAATAATCATTTCATAATTTAAATAGACCACAAGATTTCATATTTCCATTTCTCATAAACATACGTCCCATGCATAGAGACAAAAATATCATTCATATGGATTGAACACCTGGTAACCGACATTCACAAAATGCATATAAGAATATCCCCATCATTCCGGGATCCTCCTTCGGACATGATATAAATTTCGAAGTACTAAAGCATCCGGTACTTTGGATGGGGCTTGTTGGGCCCGATAGATCTATCTTTAGGATTCGCGTCAATTAGGGTGTTTGTTCCCTAATTCTTAGATTATCAGACTTAATAAAAAGGGGCATATTCGATTTCGATAATTCAACCATATAATGTAGTTTCGATTACTTGTGTCTATTCCGTAAAACATTTATAAAAGCGCATGTATTCTCAGTCCCAAAAATATATATTGCAAAAGCATTTAAAAAGCGAGCAAATGAAACTCACACATATAAATATTGTAAATCAGTTAATAAAGCATTTGCATGTATTCTCAGCCCAAAATTTGTAATAAGTAAAAAGGGTAAATGAAACTCACGCATATAAATATTGTAAAATAGTTATTAAAACATTGCATGTATTCTCAGCCCAAAAATATATATAAAAAATGGAATAATGAAACTCACAGTACTGTATTTTGTAGTAAAAATACATATGACGACATTGAACAATGCAGGGTAGGCCTCGGATTCACGAACCTATATCATTTGTATATTTATTAATATACATAAATGTAATCGAACACACACACACACACACACACACACACACACACACACACACACATATATATATATATATATATATATATATATATATATATATATATATATATATATATATATATATATAAATTTATTAGTTATATCCTTTTTATATATCTTTGTAGTTATTTAGGATTTATTCTAAACTTCATTAGAAACATATTCGTTATTTATGTAAATCATATCTTAACTTATATATTATATGGGATATTATTTTAATTATAGTAAATGTAATAAATATCTTTTACGAAACTAATATTTATTTGTTAAAAATGGTAGTTTTGATAATAATAAGTTACTAATAATAATAATAACTTTATTAGTAATGATAATACTAATAATAATAGTAGTAATAATGATATTGTTAAAAATGATACTTTTATCTAATTATAAGATTAATGATACTAATAGTTACAAAAGTGATATTAATACTAATATTAATGAAAAATGATGATAACTTGTGTTATTTTCATAATAATAATAATAATAATCCTATAATACTTAGTAACAATACTAACAATACTTATAATACTTATATTTAGTGATGATAATAATAAATTGTAGTACGATAGTTATAATATTACTTAACTTGACAATGAAAATAAAAATATTCATTTTTGTAATTATAATCATAATGATAATAAAAATAATAGTTACAACTTGTCTTAGTAATAACAATAACGATAATTTTAATTCTAATACTAATAATAATAATGTTGATACTAATAATCCTTATAATGTAATTATATTGATGATAATAATTTAATAATACAATAATACTAGTAATAACAATAACAATAACTATAATAACAATACAATAACAAAGTAGTAGTAGTAATAATAATAATAATAATAATAATAATAATAATAATAATAATAATAATAATAATAATAATAATAATAATAATAATAATAATAATAATAATAGTAATCATAAAACATGGACCTACCTCAAAGGCTCCTTAAAAAAAGTGACCCAGCTGAGGATCGAACCCTCAACCCCTTGAATACCCATCTACACCCTTTACCATGCTGCTGTGTGTGTTTATCTGATTATATCAGTTCCCAATTATTTATAAACCGTATACTTTTCTATTTCCTAATACCTTTCTTCTTCCTCAAAATCAGACGACCCAGATTACCAAAATGTGAAACGAATTTCCATTACAATATTTAAGACTTTGCAAACAATTATGAACCATAAATTAGGATAATTGAAAAGAAAAATAATAATTAAAAGGACTCCAACAGCATACTGCTGTTCGTAAATATTAAGAAAAAAAATAGTGATTTCGAATTTTAGGCGTTTATGGACTCAAGTGTCTTCATGAAATAGATTGTAAATCACTCCAACAAACTTTATAAATCATCAATTGTTCCAGAAACGACATCATTGATCCAAATTTCTCTAAAATAAATTCGTTTGACTTTTTAACTTTAATCTTTGACTCCAAAATTAGAAGTTGATATGGGGAATTGGAATTTGAGTTTTTGCAGAAAGTTTTAACAGAGGATTACTAATAAAACTGTATTAATAGATTTGTAATCGATTTCAAAATCGATCTTTCAAAAAAAATAGACCCACGAACATAGAAGAAGCTGTGTTCTTCACTTTTTCTGTTTTAATTCGATCAATTTGAGAGTTGTTAAGGGTGTTTGAAATTGATAACTGATAATTTGAAGTAATTTGGTATTATTTACAACTGGTATTGAACGCGTTTAAAAAGAATTCAAGATCGACATATTTATTCATCAGGTACATAAATATATAAAAAAAAAGTTGAATGTGATTGTAAACAGATTTTTGGTTGTTTATAAGGACTTGAAATCGACGTTCCACTGATTAGGGACAGAAAAAAATTTTAATTACGGATTGAGAAGGACATCAACTGAATTCGTACCAGTATTTTTGATTTTATATATATAATATATAATATATAATATATAATTGATATTAATAATTATTAAATATAATTATCTAAATAATAATAATAATACTTTTAATATCCCTAGTAAAATTTATAATATTAATATTAATAAGATAATACTATTAATATTAATAATAATGATAAAAATAATAAAAGTCATGAGATTGATCATTTTAAATGAAAATAATAATTAATAATTAAAATGACAAAAATAATGATTTTTAATGATAATAGTAATAATAATTATAAAAATAATATTCACAAATTATATGTATCAAATTTATATCTATATACTATATATTGAGAATGATAACATTAATGCTAATATTATTACTAGTAATAATAATAATAATAATGAACGTGAGTTTAATAATATAACTTTAATATTTTAACTTGTGCTTAAATATAATAACATTCCTAATACTGATATTAATATTAATAGTTATAGTAATAATAAAAATATTAATATAATAACTATATTTTAACTTGTATTTACTTTTAATATATCAATATTACAATTTATCAATTATGTAATGTATAATAATTGTATAATATATATATAATTGAATATTTCTACCTTTTATATATATCTTAATATACATATAATAATAATCATGTATAGAAATCATAAATTTATATATGTATATAGATTCATTGTAATACTACATTTTATTATATCTTTTATTATTTTATTTTACACCATTAATTATAACAATTACAATATATAATAATTTATATTATTATATACATATATGTACATACATATGTATTTAAGTATATACATATCTATTTACAATTGATTGTTCGTGAATCGTTGGAAACAGTCAAGGGTAATTGATTATATGAATATAATTTCAAAAACTTTCGAGACTCAATATTACAGATTTTTACTTATCGTGTCGGAAACATATAAAGATTAAAGTTTAAATTTGATCGGAAATTTTCGGGTCATCACAGTACCTACCCGTTAAAGAAATTTTGTCCCGAAATTTGAGTGAGGTGGTCATGGTTAACAATAAAAATGTTTTCATGACGAATATGAGTTGATAAATAGAGTTTTATCATCATTGAGTGATATTGATAAAATACTTCGATTACTTGAAGCGTACGAGGGAAGCTATCACAAAAGATCGAGATGATGAAATGGAGATTTTCCATAACTTTTGACGTAGTCGCGATTGAATTCCGGAATTCAAGGGATTTAAAGAAAATCTTCGAAATCTAAAAGATTTGATTCTTCAGCGAGTAAGGAAATTAAGATCTCTATAATTAAATACGATGATCTGCCTCGATTACTCTGTCTGATATTTCCATTATAAATTAAACTCTTCCTTTCCATTATTCTCACCATTCCCATACTTTCTTTCTTAGTTCATACATCTAAAAGAAAATGCTTAATCCAGTTCTAATCCTTGTCCTTATCCTTACTATCACAACAATCATTCTCCTTTTCCAACTTCCACCGGAGGAATCTATTTTCTTCTTCTTCGCCCTTGTGTTCATAGTGTTTTTAATTCTTCCGTGTCTTTACATTGCAATAAACATTGATATACACGGTTTGTAATTTCCGTGTTGTTATTGGGCTTTATATCTTCCCATATACTTCGAAGTCCTTGCTTCTGTTTTCTATAATCATTGTCATCCCCAGTTAATACTTCCCCCTATTTGCTGCGATTTATACTCCAATTTCTGTTTCGGAGCTTTGTCCCTTCGTTTCTTCTTCTTGCGATTGGGCATCTCTTGTAATGGTCCAGAATTCGTAGATATAAGTTTCAGAATGAACATTATTAATGTCCTAAGAAAGAAACGGTAATAGCGCAATTTGACTTGTCAAATTACCAGAATATCCTGAAAAAAAAGATTTATCAAGAAGATATGTTCTCGATATGTTTGGAGACTAGATAGAATGTAAGAGTCGTGTACATGGCACATGATGATGTTAGAGTCTGTGAATCATCACGTTTCATTAGAAACTCAGCATGACTTACTGTAATATAATCACGTTGATCAAGTGTCATTATATTATACTAACTCATGCATCAGTTCCCAACATTACTTCAATAACATTCATATTTTAAGCTCGAAAGTTTACAGAATATAGAAACTAACAGTTTCTATATGATGTAATACTGATAGCACGAAGAGATTAATGATTTCAGATAAGATGAGTTACGAAAATATATTCAGAAATATCGAGTATATTTATAATGAAAGATACGATAATATCTCGGAATATCTAAGATCAGAGGATGATAGAAACTATTATCCGCAAGGGTTTAGAATAAAGAGAAAGATATTCGCTAAAGACTTTAACAGGCATTGAATCATTTGGATTCTTTGAAGTCAAACTTATTCTTTGTGATTTGTCTACGGCTTCCTTCATAGTTTCGCATAATCCGCTTTTCGGTACAAAAGTTTCTATTGAGTGTTTCCAATACTCCATTCTTTATCATCAAACTTTCGACAGTTAAGGTCGTGTAAAGTTTGTGCTGCTGTATTCAGCTTTTTCAGAATTTGTGGTATTGATTTGTAGACTGGGTGCTGTTCAAAATTTCAGAATGAAAGATCATAGTTCTAAGAGATAAATGTTATATGGATACATATAACTGTTGACGTAGAAACGTTGCAAGATTCAAAATACTGATTGCTAATTCTCGGTAATTAGTATGGCAATTCTTGTTACAAGATACGAATGAGTACATGATGAGACTTCAATAGATAAATATAGTGATTTGCCGGAGAGATTTAAGCCAAGGAGCAACGAGGTTACTGGTACGTCCGCTGATAATATGGTGGAATATAAAAGGTTCCCTGACAACGATGACGAAAGGCAGACTTATATATCAAGGCTATGATAAGGCTAATCCGAATGAAAGTCGAAGTTGACTTGTTGGAGCTGTGACAAAATTTGCTAATTTGGAAAGAGATTGCAAAGTTATTCTCGGTAATAACAACGTTAAAGGAATTAGCACAGCTACGTGCTAAACGTTTACTCAGGTTCTGATTGTTTTCAGGTGCATAAATATATGCATTAATCTCTTTTCCCGTAGATGAAGTGCGGTTAGTTCATCTTTTAGATTGAGGTGTTTTCAAGATTCATGAAAGGTTTGAACGTGGATTGTAATCGTCAAGATACAAACGAGGTTTAAGATGAAATCAAGTGGCAACTTGAAGAAATGTTTAGTTTCATATATTATAATCAATATTTTAATTCATTTTTAATTGTCCAATGTTATTAGTCCACAGTCGATAGTCCACAGTTGACAGTCCAATAATTCATATATAGTTTAATATATAATATTCGAATTAATTAATACGTATCGTGACCCGTATACGTCTCAGACTCGATCACAACTCAAACTATATATATTATTGTAGAATCAACCTCAACCCTGTATAGAGAACTCGATCATTACTGCATATAGACTGTCTACGGTGATTCCAAATAATATATATAGATGCGTCGATATGATATGTCAAAACCTTGTATACGTGTCCCGATATTTAAAGTGCGTAAAATAAATAACATAAATTAAATAACGATAAATAAAATGCGTAAAGTAAATAACAGAAATTAAATGATGATAAATAAAATTGCGAGAATGTAAATTGCGATAATTAAATTGCGATAAAAAAATGTAATCAGTTAGCTAGGAACAATTAGCTAGGAACAGTTAGCGTGGATTCTTAACAAAATTCCTCGTAGTTAATTTGTCTGTTTCTAACAAATTTTATTTTGTCAAATGTTTTCTTCATTATGCCACTTGTTGGATTCTGATAGGTCAAAATCCAAATATGAAATTGAATGAAAATGGTTATTAGGCGGTGAACGGATACGTATACCGGTGGATGTAAGTAGGATAGTAAATGACTGTTGAATCGGATTCGAAGAATGTACAATGTAACTTATTAATGTGGAATCTTATATATCCCTCGGGTATTACCTACCCGTTAAAATATTTTCACAATTAACACTTTGTACGGTAGAATTTTTAATTACAATCTTTATATATACATATATATTTTCTTCAGATGTAATCATGGATTTAATGAGTCAATATGATATTAAACTCATTTGATTTACCATTAGAACAAGAATATATAATCTCTAAAACATTAGAGATTACATAATCGTCATATAGAACGAAAATAAATGATATAGAACGTCATGTAGAACGATGATTATGCTCAAGATATAGGATGAGATGTTGAGACATGGATTGTTGATGGTACTGGTGCTGTTACTGGTGGTACTGTTGGTGCCGGTGATGTTGCTGAAGCTGGTACATTTTTGTACCATATTCTCCAGAGCCACTACTCGAGCGCAAAGCTCATTGACTTCTTCTATTACGCCGGGATGATTGTCGGTTCGGACGAGCGAATGAATGAGGTTTAGAATTTTAGATAGAATATAATCATGGCGAGATATTCGGGAAATGAGGGTGAAAATGGTGTTTCGGACTAGTTCACTGGTAAGTGCTTCGGGTTCTTCGTCAAGAGGCAAATTCGGTTGGTGAAAAGAATCGCCTTCTTCGCGTCTCCATTGATTAAGTCAACTACGAACCCATCAGATGAATTGGGGATGGCTTATTGGTTGATTCATTCTGAAAATGTTGCTTTCGGGGCTTAGGTGAACTTCCATATCGGAATAGCTGTCGGAATAACTATCGGAATAGCTATCGAAATCTGAGGGACTCGAACTGGTTGAGGGATTCATCCCGTACGATCAGATGAAGGATTTTCGATAAGAAATAGATTATAGGATATAGATTAGTACCCTGCAATACATAATTTTTCATATGCATATATAATACCAAAATCCCATAAGTTACGGAGGAATCTACGGAAGCTGTCAGGCATCGGTAACAATAACAGGTACGCTAAGATATGAATTAGCAGATATGCTAAGATATAAATTTTGTCTATACACTAATCATGCAATTAATGCAATAAGATGTGTCTAGACTAAGGGTGATAAGCAAGTAATTCTCTAAGAATGATAAGCAGAAAATTTTCGACACGAAATGATAAGCAAAACTTTTGACATGCAGACACGGTCGAAGTCCAGACTCATTAATGCATCCTAACAACTACTAGTTAGATACACTAATGCAAGACCCGGTTCACTAAGACCACCGCTCTGATACCAACTGTAGAGACCCGTCCTAATCTATCCGGAAGAAGTCCATATCGATTATAAACGATTCACAATAGTTGATTACATCGCGAGGTACTTGACCTCTATATGATACATTTTACAAACATTGCATTCGTTTTTGAAAAGACAATCTTTCATTACATCGAAAGTCGACAACAGGCATACCATTTCATACTATGTCTAACTATAATTGACTTAATAACAATCTTGATGAACGCAACGACTCGAATGCAACGTCTTTTGAAATATGTCATGAATGACTCCAAGTAATATCTCTAAGATGAGCAAATGCACAGCGGAATATTTCTTTCATACCTGAGAATAAACATGCTTTCAAGTGTCAACCAAAAGGTTGGTGAGTTCATTAGTTTACATAAATAATCATTTCATAATTTAAATAGACCACAAGATTTCATATTTCCATTTCTCATAAACATACGTCCCATGCATAGAGGCAAAATTATCATTCATATGGATTGAACACATGGTAACCGACATTCACAAAATGCATATAAGAATATCCCCATCATTCTGGGATCCTCCTTCGGACATGATATAAATTTTGAAGTACTAAAGCATACGGTACTTTGGATGGGGCTTGTTGGGCCCGATAAATCTATCTTTAGGATTCGCATCAATTAGGGTGTCTGTTCCCTAATTCTTAGATTACCAGACTTAATAAAAAGGGGCATATTCGATTTCGATAATTTGACCATATAATGTAGTTTCGATTACTTGTGCCTATTCCGTAAAACATTTATAAAAGCGCATGTATTCTCAGTCCCAAAAATATATATTGCAAAAGCATTTAAAAAGCGAGCAAATGAAACTCACGCATATAAATATTGTAAATCAGTTAATAAAGCATTTGCATGTATTCTCAGCCCAAAATTTGTAATAAGTAAAAAGGGCAAATGAAACTCACGCATATAAATATTGTAAAATAGTTATTAAAATATTGCATGTATTCTCAGCCCAAAAATATATATAAAAAGGGAATAATGAAACTCACAGTACTGTATTTTGTAGTAAAAATACATATGACGACATTGAACAATGCAGGGTAGGCCTCGGATTCACGAACCTATATCATTTGTATATTTATTAATATACATAAATATATATATATATATATATATATATATATATATATATATATATATATATATATATATATATATATATATATTATTAGTTATATCCTTTTTATATATATTTGTAGTTATTTAGGATTTATTCTAAACTTCATTAGAAACATATTCGTTATTTATGTAAATCATATCTTAACTTATATAATATATGGGATATTATTTTAATTATAGTATTTGTAATAAATATCTTTTACGAAACTAATATTTATTTGTTAAAAATGGTAGTTTTGATAATAATAAGTTACTAATAATAATAATAACTTTATTAGTAATGATAATACTAATAATAATAGTAGTAATAATGATATTGTTAAAAATGATACTTTTATCTAATTATAAGATTAATGATACTAATAGTTACAAAAGTGATATTAATACTAATATTAATGAAAAATGATGATAACTTGTGTTATTTTCATAATAATAATAATAATAATCCTATAATACTTAGTAACAATACTAACAATACTTATAATACTTATATTTAATGATGATAATAATAAATTGTAGTACGATAGTTATAATATTACTTAACTTGACAATGATAATAATAATATTCATTTTTGTAATTATAATCATAATGATAATAAAAATAATAGTTACAACTTGTCTTAGTAATAACAATAACGATAATTTTAATTCTAATACTAATAATAATAATGTTGATACTAATAATCCTTATAATGTAATTATATTGATGATAATAATTTAATAATACAATAATACTAGTAATAACAATAACAATAACTATAATAACAATACAATAACAAAGTAATAATAATAATAATAATAATAATAATAATAATAATAATAACAATAATAATAATAATAATAATAATAATAATATATTAATATTAATAATAATAATAATAATAATAATAATAATAATAATAATAATAATAATAATAATAATAATAATAATAATAATAATAATAATAATAATAATAATAATAATAGTAATCATAAAACATGGAACTACCTCAAAGTCTCCTTAAAAAAAGTGACCCATCTGAGGATCGAACCCTCAACCCCTTGAATACCCATCTACACCCTTTACCATGCTGCTGTGTGTATTTATATGATTATATCAGTTCCCAATTATTTATAAACCGTATACTTTTCTGTTTCCTAATACCTTTCTTCTTCCTCAAAATCAGACGACCCAGATTACCAAAATGTGAAACGAATTTCCATTACAATATTTAAGACTTTGTAAACAATTATGAACCATAAATTAGGATAATTGAAAAAAAAAAAATAATTAAAAGGACTCCAACAGCATACTGCTGTTCGTAAATATTAAGAAGAAAAAAATAGTGATTTCGAATTTTAGGCGTTTATGGACTCAAGTCTCTTCATGAAATAGATTGTAAATCACTCCAACAAACTTTATAAATCATCAATTATTCCAGAAACGACATCATTGATCCAAATTTCTCTAAAACAAATTCGTTTGACTTTTTAAATTTAATCTTTGACTCCAAAATTAGAAGTTGATATGGGGAATTAGAATTTGAGTTTTTGCAGAAAGTTTTAACAGAGGATTACTAATAAAACTGTATTAATAGATTTTGTAATCGATTTCAAAATCGATCTTTCAAAAAAATAGACCCACGAACATAGCAGAAGCTGTGTTCTTCACTTTTTCTGTTTTAATTCGATCAATTTGAGAGTTGTTAAGTGTGTTTGAAATTGATAACTGATAATGTGAAGTAATTTGGTATTATTTACAACTGGTATTGAACGCGTTTAAAAAGAATTCAAGATCGACATATTTATTCATCAGGTACATAAATATATAAAAATAAAATAAAAAGTTGAATGTGATTGTAAACAGATTTTTGGTTGTTTATGAGGACTTGAAATCGACGTTCCACTGATTAGGGACAGAAACAAATTTTAATTACGGATTGAGAAGGACATCAACTGAATTCATACCAGTATTTTTGATTTTATATATATAATATATAATATATAATTGATATTAATAATTATTAAATATAATTATCTAAATAATAATAATAATACTTTTAATATCCCTAGTAAAATTTATAATATTAATATTAATAAGATAATACTATTAATATTAATAATAATGATAAAAATAATAAAAGTCATGAGATTGATCATTTTAAATGAAAATAATAATTAATAATTAAAATGACAAAAATAATGATTTTTAATGATAATAGTAATAATAATTATAAAAATAATATTCACAATTTATATGTATCAAATTTATATCTATATACTATATATTGAGAATGATAACACTAACGCTAATATTATTACTAGTAATAATAATAATAATGAACGTGAGTTTAATAATATAACTTTAATATTTTAACTTGTGCTTAAATATAATAACATTCCTAATACTGATATTAATATTAATAGTTATAGTAATAATAAAAATATTAATATAATAACTATATTTTAACTTGTATTTACTTTTAACATTCCCAAGTAGATATATTAGAGCTATTATGGATATGTACGATGGGGCGAAGGCCTGCGTTCGGACGCCTGTGGGAAACACAGAGTATTTCCCGATAGAAGTAGGGTTGCACCAGGGATCGGCCCTTAGTCCTTTCCTTATTGCTTTGATCCTCGATGAGCTATATCGAGGAATACAAGAGAACATCCCTTGGTGTCTGATTTTTGCCGATGATATCGTGCTTGTATCGGAAACAAAGGATGAGCTTAATAGAAGGCTGAAACAATGGAGGGAAGCCTTAGAACAAAATGGGCTACGGTTCAGTAGACAAAAGACGGAATATCTTAGTTGCGAATTCGGTAGGACTGATGATGAACTAAATGTTGGAGGGAACATCAGCATTGGGGACCAGATCTTGCACCCACAAGAGTCGTTTAGATATCTAGGCTCGGTCCTCCACAAATCAGGGAGGATAGACGAGGACGTGACTCATCGTATTAAGGTAGGTTGGTTGAAGTGGAGAGCAGTGAAAGGGGTCTTGTGCGACAATAAGATACCACTCAAATTGAAAGGAAAATTCCTCAAGGTGGCAATCAGACCTGCCATGTTGTACGGATCAGAATGTTGGCCAATGACGAAGGCCCAAGAGAGAAGGATGGAGGTGGCAGAAATGAGGATGCTTAGGTGGACGTGTGGTAAAACCATGCTAGATATGATCCCAAATGGTGTGTTTAGGGAAAAACTTGGAGTCAGTAGCATCATCGACAAGCTAAGAGAAGAACGACTTCGTTGGTTTGGGCATGTGATGAGACGACCACGTATTGCCTCGGTTAGGAGAGTTGAGGCACTCACGGTAGATGGTGTAAGGAGAAGGGGTAGACCTACTCGTAGGTGGATGGATAGACTAAGACTCGACATGAGGGAGCTTTCGTTGACCGAGGACATGACTTCTGATAGGGATGCGTGGAGGGCTGGAATAAGAATAGTTGAGTAGGGCTACTTTTATTATTATTATTGTTATTGTTATTGTTACTGTTATTGTTATTGTTATTGTTATTACTGTTATTACTGCTATTACTGCTATTACTGCTATTATTCTTACTATTACAATTATTAGTATTATTATTGTTATTATTATTATTTTTGTATCACTATTATTAATTATTAGTGTATTAGTATTTGTATTACAAATATTTATTACTATTAATATTTATATGAACTATTATTATTACTATTATTTGTATTACTATTACTATCGTTTTTATTAGTTTTATGTACTGTTACTAATATTATTAAATGAGTATGTTTTTGGTATCTTTGGTTTTGGATGTATGCATGCTTGCTTGGTTTTTTGTACGTATGCACGTAGGTTCTTGTATGTTTGTATGTATGTATGAATGCATGTAGGTTTTGAAATGAAGGTGTGATGCAGTTACACACGTTTTTGTATGTGAGTTTGTTTTTTATGTATGTATATTTGTAGGTAGGTATGTATGTATGCTTGCTTTTTACTTGTCTGCAGGTGTGGTATATTCACTCATGTATGTATGTTTTGCTAATAGGTTTATGTAGGACTTGGTTTTTATGCTATGTATGTATGGTTGTATGTGTGGCTTTATGCATGTATGTATGTACGTAGGTATGTTTCATGATTGTACGTAGGTATGTCTCATGTATATACGTAGGTATGTCTGGTGTGTATGTAGGTTTAGGTATGTGTGTATGTATGTACGTATGTATGCATGTATGTATGATCAGGTGATTCGCATCGCTCGGTGCATCTTGGGACCATTATGGCTGAGGACGACTTCCCTTGCTCTAGAGCTTGGTTGGTTCCTTTTAGTTGGGTGGTTTCGGGGGTGTCTACCGTAAAGGTGCATGAGTGGTTTTTGGTTTGCTAAGGGTGGTTGGCTCTTTGCTTGCGCAACAACTTCCACCCGGCATGCCCTCGAGTTGCTGTCCACAAGGTCTTTTGGCTCTATTTATTGAGGCAACGACAAGCGTCATTTTAGTGGCGTCTTGACTGCCGCTCAGAGCCTAAATTGATTCTTAGGCATGCTTTAAACCCCATGAAAATCTGATTCTACCATTTTCATGGCGTCCCCCCCCCTTTTTTTTCTATATATTTATCTATTTATTTTATTATTTTTTTATTTATCTTTGTATTTTTTAATTTATTTTTTAATTTCTATTTTTTAGTTTTAAATTTAAAAAAAAAGTCTTTTTTTAGCCGGAGGTCCTCACGGAAGCAATCTCTCTACCCTGGAGTAGAGAGGGGGATGAATTTCCTTTCCCGTGGGTGGAGAATTCTCTCGACTCGTGGTAACAGAAACGACTTCTCTTCTAGTTTAGGGTAGAGGAAGGATTGTCTACATCTTACCTCCCCCATACCTCGCAGGCGCGGGATTGGGTATTGTTGTTGTTGTTGTTGTTGTTACTTTTAATATATCAATATTACAATTTATCAATTATGTAATGTATAATAATTGTATAATATATATATATAATTGAATATTTCTACCTTTTATATATATCTTAATATACATATAATAATAATCATGTATAGAAATCATAAATTTATATATGTATATAGATTCATTGTAATACTACATTTTATTATATCTTTTATTATTTTATTTTACACCATTAATTCTAACAATTACAATATATAATAATTTATATTATTATATACATATATGTACATACATATATATTTAAGTATATACATATCTATTTACAATTGATTGTTCGTGAATCATTGGAAACAGTCAAGGGTAATTGATTATATGAATATAATTTCAAAAACTTTCGAGACTCAATATTACAGATTTTTGCTTATCGTGTCGGAAACATATAAAGATTAAAGTTTAAATTTGGTCGGAAATTTCCGGGTCATCACAGCATGCAGCAAATTCCGCAGAAACAAGTAAACTAGCAAGTTGTAGATTAGTCCTATTAGTGAATCCTACTTGGTCGGGTCTTGACTCACTAATGCAACCTAATTCCCTATAACCAATGCTCTGATACGAAATGTGACGCCCCGTACTAAATCATCATGTACGGACCATCAACAACAGGATCATTACAAGGTCAAACGCTATATGCTATTTCAAAATACGTTTGCATTCATGATAAAAGGTGACGTCGTAACTAATGTTGAATGTTTTACATCAAAAGTATGCTTCTATGAACGGAAGCAATTAAAAATTTTACGTGACCCCAATGGTCGTTACAAATCATAGTTTCGAAAGTAATAATGTTTATGAATGCAAGATAAACGTTCATGTGGTGACATCTCTAAAGCAGCGGGTGTCCACAGCAAGACTAGTACAACAGCGGAAGCAAGCAACCTTAAGCACCTAAGAAAAACATGCTTAAAAACGTCAACACAAAGGTTGGTGAGCTATAGTTTAAGTATGACAATAATGTAATGTAGGCCACGAGATTTCAGTGCTACAAAGAGCGTTTCAAAACAGTATGTAAAGTATATGTTTAACCGTGGGCACTTGGTAACTAACTTAACGTTTATAACCCCCTGAAAGTACACTTGGCGAGTGCGTATGTTTACGAAGTATTAAACACCCTTTAAATGCTAGCGCTACTAGCCCGAGTGGGGATGTCAAACCCTATGGATCCATATCTAAGATTCGCGTTCACCGGTGCAAAAACCAATGACTAAACGTTACCGAGCTAAAGGGAATGTTTATGCCGTTGTATAACCCACACATATATAAAATTAAGTACTCGTGCCTAGTATGTAAAACGTAAAATGCACATGTATTCTCAGTTCCCAAAATAGTTAAAGTAAAAAGGGATGCTATAACTCACAGTGGTAAAGTAGTGGTAAAGTTGAGTCGGGAAGTAAGCAAGTACGTAGGTCCGGAAAGTCCTCAACCTAAGTCAAATATTACTAAGTCAGTAAATCATCCCAATAGGTTTAAATGTATGTAAATTAGGTCTTAAGGGTCATCATTATTCATCATCAAACAAAAGGTGTAACGTAAGTTTCATTCTAGAAAAGAGTTTAAAACAAAGGCTGACTTCGGTAAGTCACCACGGCCTCTATACCTACTGAAATAAGGTGAAACCAGTGGCCATGGCTCCTTATATGAGTCCTTTAGTTGTTGTAAAAATTCCAGAAGCAAACTCATCTTTGTTTGACCGTGGCGACGGTTTAAGTGCGAGTAGGTCAGAATTTTCAGCACAACGTTAAAAGGACATAGTGACGTTCGGAGGGCCATAGATCCTAAAACGTAACTCAGATTAAGACGAGTCTTAAACGGAAAATTATCTAATCGAATAGAGCTAACTGAAAATCAACTTTACAGTAGCACAGGTATTCTGGTCAGTTCCAGAAAACAGTAAACAGTAGGTTCCGGTGGGTTCTTGGTGCTTGATGTTCATCACGGTTCTCATCCGTGATGCATATAGCTTCAAGTGTACAACTCGTTGATGTGTTTACATCATCTTTACCAAGTTTTGACCATCATAACACAAGTGTAAGTCTAAGATAAGTAGCACAACTCAATTAAGTGTTGCAAGTAGTTTGATGAACCAAAGTTACATCAAAATCTTAGATCCGACACATACATGAACTCTAAAAGTAATATTAACCAAGTTTTAACTATCATGACACTAGTGTAAGTCTAAGATAAGTAGAACAACTCACTTAAGAGTTGTATGATATTTGATGAACCAAAGTTACATCAAGATCTTAGATCCAACACCTACAAGAGTTATAAAAGTAATATTAAACTACAAACTTGAAAATAAACTTAAGCAAACAAGATCTTAAGTTGTAGAACATAGTTCTTAGTTGGATCTAGACCCAAAAGTCTAGATCTAAAGTTCTTAAGTTAAATCCAACACAAGTATATGAAGTTATAACTAAAAAGTTATACTTCCATGTTCTTGAACTTACAAAGTTAACTTTTTGTTCCAAGAAATATGAGATCAAGATTAACTAGTAATACCTGACCAAATTACAACTTTAAAGTACATTAAATGAAGAAGTAAGTTAAATCTACAAGTAACAAGTTCATGGTTGTTCATACTTGGAAAGATTCAAGCCTAAGCTTTGATCCTTAAGAAAGTAAACTTTAAGTTTACATCATGAACACAAGTATGATTATAACTCATGAACTTTCTTTAACAAGTTTTATGGAAGAATCAAAACATAAACTTGATTCTCCTAGGTTCTTTATGTTCTTGAATAAACAAGATGATATGAAGAATAAACTAAAGAGTTTGATTCTTATTAACTAGTAAGTAACAACAACTAAGAACAAGTAACAAAACAACAACAAAGAATGATGATGATGAGTGTGTTTATGTTCGGTTTTTACAAGAGAAAAAGAAGAAGAAAAACTCAAGTTACTTACAATATTTGAGAGAGAATGAGAGAAAAAGAAGAAGTATGTTTGTGTGTGTGTAAAAGTGTTGCTACCCAATGCCGACGGTTTTTCAAAGGGGAGGGGGAGGGATAAGTCCACTAGTTTCATGCATGTAAAGGCTCAAAAGTTGGTAATAAGGTTGCATGGTGTTGGAATATGGTGTAAGTGAACTTGTAACTAGATTCCATATGCACTTACTAACTAGTTAAGTCTTAATGGACTACTTGTAACAAAAGGGCTCCTAAATTAATCCATTAAGTTAAGTAGGGTAGGCTTCTAAGTCCATTAACATTAATAAAAGCCCAAGTTCAAGTAATTAACAAATTACTCCAACAAAGCCCAAGTAATTAACTAGTAACCTTAGTTAATAAAAAATGATTAATAAAACTTAATCATGAATGTAAATAATATCCTAAATATTATTCGTGTAAAGTTAGTGTGTCGCAAAGACGTGTCGGGCAATTAATAGTCAATCGCGGTAACAAGTAAATGTATATAAACAATACATTCATTAAATCACAAGTATTAATAATAAATATTAATAAGTAAACGTTGGAAAATCCAGGGTCGTTACATGCGTAATCAGTGGCTATGGCTCCGTATACTAGGAACCAAACTCATCTTCGTTTGACCGTGGCGATGGTTTAAGTGCGAGTAGGTCAGAAATTTTAGCACAACGTTAATAGGGTGTAATGACTTTCGGAAGGCCATAAATCCTAAACCATAACTCGGATTAAGACGAGGTCTAAACGAAAAATCATTTACTCGAACCAAGATAACTGAAAATCAGCTTTCCAGTAGCCCAGGTGGTCTGATCAGATCCCAAAAATAGTAAGCAAGGTGCTCCAGTGGGGTTCTTAGTGCTTGATGCTCATCACGGTTCTCATCCTTAATGCTTGTAGCTTCAAGTGTACAACTCGTTGATGGGTTAGCATCACCTTGACCAAGATTCTACCATCAACACACAATATGTTAAGACTAAGTAAGAACACAACTCATTTAAGAGTCTTAGATGGATGATGAACCAAGGTAACATCATATCCTTAGTCTTAACACAATTACAAGTTACATTTACAACTAAAGCTACAAAATTTATTTCAATCAAGCAAGTATGAACATAATCTAGGTCAAATGAAGTGATGGAACCCTAAGCTAGAGAGCTTGGATCCCTTTCACACAAGTTTTAAGGTCACAAAGCTAGAAAGCTTGAACCTTTAGTGTTCTTGAAGATCTTGAAGCATAAAGCTTGGATCTTTAAGTTACATGAAGACCATAAACACAAGTTTTGATCTTTATAACAAAATAATGAGATCATAAGTTATAAAACTTAGATCCATCAAAAGATATGAAGATCCAAGCTAGAAAGCTTGCATCTTGGTTGTTCTTGAAGATCTTGAAGCATAAAGCTTGGATCTTTAAGTTACATGAAGATTACAAACACAAGTTTGAATCTTTATAACAAAATAACAAGATTTAAAGTTAAAAGATATAGATCTACAAAGTAGGTGAAGATTCAAAGCTAGAAAGCTTGAATCTTCCATGTTCTTGAAGGATTCAAATCCATGTTTGAATCTACAAGATGTACTCAAGATCAAAAGCTAAAAAACTAGATCCATGATGATGATGATGATGAATTCGTGATGATGAGAAGGAGAAGAAGAAGAGGAAGAGAAATTCAAAATACTTACACTTTTTAGAGAGAGAAAGACTAGAGAGAGAATTAGAGAGTGAGTGTGTGTGAATTACAAATGAAAGTAAGTGTAAAATGGATAGAATGAGGCTTGTATTTATAGATGGTGAGGGGATGGTGGTGGTGTTTGTGGCAGTTGGAATTAGGGGGGACAAGGGGGGACAAAAGTTTGCTTTTTGGTTAATGGTTGTCTAAAGTTGGTGCTTATGTTAGGATCCCATGCAACATTAAGGATAATACTTGACATAAATGCTAGCATGTTCCCTCTAATAAATGGGCATTTGTCTTACATATTAATGGGTCACTAGCTAATAATAATTGGGCTAATTAAATAGTCCACTAACTAGTGTAGGGTGGGCTAAGGCCCAACAAGGTAGAAAGTCCAACAAGACTAACTAGTAAGCATAAATAAATTACTACGCGTAATTAAGCATCCATAAACCCAAGTAATTATTATTATGAAATAATAATTAAGATTTCGTAGTCATAATATTCTGATTACGACAAAAGTTAAACGTGTACGCAGTACGCAGTCTGTTCGTAACGTCAAGTGACACTAACGGTCATAAAGGTTTCCGGTGATCAAGTTAAGCATCCTACATGCTTAAAGGTACGTTTTAACACATAAATGAAAGTAAGCCATGTGTATAAAGATTCCAGAGTATAAAGTAGCACAGTACGCACAAATACGCAGTTTCGCAAAAACACAAGGCACAAAAGCAAGTCGAAAAAGTCGGGTCGTTACAAGTTGCGGCCGCCATTGCAGAGCGAATAGGTGCATTTCAATAAGAAATGGATAGGAAGTATTCCAAATTTAGGAGTAGTAGTGAAATGGAGCGTTGTCTTAAGAGCTTCATGAGGACTAAACCCCCGATGTATGACGGGAAACCGAATCATTTGGTAAGCACAACATGGATCTCAGATGTCGAAGTGTGTTTTCACACTATTGAATGCCCTCTCGAGAAGATGACAAGACTCGCTACTAGCTTGTTGTGGGGTAGGGCGAAGGATTGGTTGGATGGTAAAATTGATCTTGTCGGTGGAGAAGCGTTTATGGGGTTATCGTGGGACGATTTTAAGAAGGAATTCTTCGAGGAGTTCCGAACATCAGCCAATTTATCGGAGTTACGTAATGAGTTACGAAATTTGCAACAGGGTTCTATGGATTTGAATACTCTCAAGACGACCTTTATGGCGAAGGCTCGTTTTTGCCCGGAGTATATGGGGAATGATCGTTTGTTGATGGAAGATTTCTACCGGACTTTGAATGATGACTTGAAGAATAAAATTATTCGGGGTTACGCGAAGTCATTTGCGGAGTTATTCACGATGGCTAGGGGTTTCGAATCGTATCCGCGGTCAAAGATTTGTGAACCTTCAAGTGAGAGAAGGGTTGTTTCGTATGGTGCTCCAAGTAAGAGAACTAAGGGTGCAAGTGTGAGCACGGGTGGTACACGGACGAGTATATCGGATTCTAGTGCGTCTAGATGTTACAATTGTGGCGTGAGGGGTCACAAGTCTTAGGAATGTTCGGTGCCAAAGGGCGATGGCACGGTGTGCTTCAATTGCTAAGAAGAAGGACATCGTAAGTCAGAGTGTCCCGAGTTAGCGGGGACGGGTGTGACAAGAAGATGTTAAAGTACTTTTTGTTTTAATAAATATGTCCTTTGATTATTTATTATGTGCCGATGAGTTCGGGTTTGTTAAATTCCTTGTGTTGTGCATAATATTGTTATGGGTGACGTTCCTAATGGAATTACCCCACGATGATGTTTTGATTGATGGGCGAAGGGCGTAAGACTTGGTGCAACCAAGCGTTCCTTAGTGTTGGGAAATGTTACTAAGCCATGGTTATGGGCTTTGGTGTTCGGATGTTAAGCGCATGTTTGCTTTTGTGTTGAAGATTGATGAACCATGAGGTTCGATGGGTGGATAAAACCCTAAAGATTGAGTGTTTGATCTCGATGTGTGTTGATAATGGAGTCTACATGATGCGATGTTAGGTGCCTCTTTCATACCTACTAGCGTGGTATTCGACTCCGATGGTGTTGCGGTTACATTGTACTTAGGGTTCCGGAGAGAAACCCTTAGGTACATGAGTGACTAGGTGGAAATTTGACAAGTTAGAGCAATCGGAAGATTTGCAAGATGTAAGGTTTGTGTAATTTGTGGTAAACTCTTCGTTCGTAGTGTTTGAGGATAGGTTAAAATCCTTTGTATGCTCATAGATAGGGCAAGGTATTGTGAAGTGTATGTTATGAGATACCTTTATCTCGATGATGTGGTTATGGAACGGAGTTCTAAGTGGGGGAGTTGTACTCTCGCACGAAGGTGTTCTAGTGTATTGATATTGGACGATGCTCGTATGGATTCGGAGCTAGTGTTGAGACCTACGTTGGTCGATTGTGGTAAAAGTATGATTTGGAATAAATTGTACTTATGGTTTTGGATTTAAATTATCACCGAGGTAGTAATGTGATGAATCTCATTTAAAGATAATGGACGTGTTTGACGAGCAAGTGAGATCCCTCGGTTAAGGGATGTGCGTGTCGGATTCTCTTCTAGAGAATTTTTGTTTTGTGCCTATGTGCGGTATGGGCGGTTCTTGCTCGATTGTGTTGGCGTTGTGTACGTATACGTATGATGCACGTACGTGTATGATGGATTTTACTTGGTTGGGTTAGTCGAGGTGTTAAGACACCACCTGGTGGTTAGTGTTACACGGTGTTAAGTACACTAATGGTTATTTGTTTGTGGTGAATGGTTAGTGTAATCCATTAGGATTCACTATGGTGTAGCAGTGCGCGATGTTGCACTACTCGTTGTGATCGAGGCCAAAAGAGCGTGTGTTGATGGTTTGTGTAATCTTTTAGGATTCACTACGGTGTAGCAGTGCGCGATGTTACACTACTCGTCATATGAGGCCAAAAGAGCGTGTGTGATTGGTGGGTTATGGTCGTTGACGTGGTCCGCTAACTTCATCATTGGAGTAGTGTTATATCAGTATGGTATAATGTTATCGGGAAATGCGAGTACCGATGGGGAATGGGAGCACCATTCCTGTGTTGAGATTTGAGAAGTGGATCACGTGTGGATGCGGATTCACGGTGACGCGTGTAGTTCGGTCATCTTATTGTGGAAGTGAGTCGCGTGTAGTTCGGATTCACAGTGACACGTGTGGATGCGGTCATTATATTGAGGAAGTGAGTCTCGTGTAGTTCGGATTCACAATGACTCATGTGGATGCGGTCATTCTTTTGGGATAGTGATTCTCGTGTAGTTTGGATTCACTGGGGTGCGTGTAGTTCGGCCAATCCGGATTGTTGTGCGGTGGAGGTAGTGAGTTGCGTGTGGTACGGATTCACTAAGGCGCGTGTAGTTTTCAGCCAGCCTTCATGTGGTTATGTTGTGAACTATTGGTTGTTTATACACCAATGGTGGGGTCGTGAGGACCATGTTGTGTGATTAGTGATGCGATAGCCGTGTTTCGCTCACATGTTGTTACGAGTGTGACAATGGTCGATTTTGTACACCTTAGGATTAGCGTTGCCATATTCGTTTTGGGTGCTAGCGGTTTTAGCCGTTTGCTTATGATGTTACGATAGCTGTGTATTGGTCGTATTGCACACTACAAGGGATGTTTAGTGGTAAGCGCATCCGTAAGGATTCGTTTTTGTTCGGTCTTTATCGTTTCGGGTTGTTGACCTTAGGTTGAACTTGGTGACTATTAGCATTGTACTTGGTAAAGTACGCTAAAGGGTTGATATCTCGGTAAGAGATTGGTTGTGTTTTTCCCGATGTGAGGGATTGAGCAAGTTTTAGTGCTCGAATTTGATAAATCGCGGATGACGATTTAGTGTTAAAGGCGATTCATTGGGAAGGATTGCATAGAGAAGTTAGAAGGAAACATTATGTTCCCGCGTGTGTTAAGCGATCGTGGTAAATTTTGAATGATGTGTGCATTGCATGTCTCGAAATGCGTGCAAGTGTGTCTTGGGTATGTAGGAATAATCTTCGAGTTTATGGTAATATGGTGGAAGTCGGTTTGAAACGTATGTTTGAGGACCATTGAGTGTGGGTCCGATTGGTTACGTGACGAGGATCGCGAGGACGTGATCGATTGTAAGTGGGGGAGAGTTGTAAGACCCTAATATTTATTATACATAGAGTATTATTGGTGTACATCAAGTGTGTAAAGCGTGGAACAATTTGTAAACTGGCAGGCTGTTCTGACCTCTGTGCGCGCCGCGCAAGGTCAAGGGTGCGCGACGCGCACCCCACCTGGGACAGTTTTTCTGTTTTATTTTAATTAGAGTTTAATGAGGGGCTTTTTGGTCTTTTCACTTGAGGACGGATCTGAGAGCTTATCAGCTGGTTTGGATCTAATTTTAGATCACATTTCATATCCACAAACACTCTCAACTATCATAGAGAGAGGGGGAGAGTTCTAGAGAGAAGTGGGGTTTTGGAGAAGAAGAAGCTTGAATTGATCAAAAGCTCGAGTGTTAAAGTTGTTCACCTCGTTCCTAGCTACGTTTTGGTTGTTGTGGTAAGTTCTAACTCCGAATTTCAATGTTTGATTTGATATTCAAAGTTAGGGTTTAAACTTGAATTGTAGAGAAACCCATTTAAACTCTTGAAGTGAGTTCATTGATGCTAGTAATCGGTTTTATTGTTGTGATTGGTGGGTTTTGGGTTAGAAACCGACTTGGCCATGATTTAGGACTTGTAATAGGGTTTAATCACTAGGTTTAGTGATTATGGAAGTGTTGGAACCCATTTTAGTGTATTTGAAAGACTAATTTTGAATTGAGTCAAAATTTGGGTTTATGGGTGATTTTGAGAATGATAAGTGTTTAACACTTGTGTATGGGTTTAATTGGCGTATTAGGACCATTTTCACTTGTGATAGTGATAATTGGTTAGTTTGAGCGCGTTTTGTGCTTGGAAGTGCAATTGGTCGAAATTGCACTAAGTGTCGTTTTGAGTTGGTTTGTAAATCCACTCTAAGTGTGTTACTTGTATTGTGATATTGGAATAAGTACATTCCATCGGCGAGTTACGGATTATTCAGTAGCATTCATTAAGACGACAAGGTGAGTGTTAATATCCTATGTGCATATGTATGTGTATGATGGGTGCGGGTCGAGTGAAGTGATTCTCGGCTATAGAGCTCACTTCATATATAGGTGGATTTGATAGACTTGTTTATAGGTCCAATTGGCACGGTTGTGCATTTTGGTTGACCACCTTTGGTGAGGTGCACACTTCGTGTGTACGTTATCACATGTTCTTGTGATGTGGATAATATAACCCCAATGGTGAAGGGTTGATATTGAGTTGTGATTGGAGAAGTGGATCACGTGTGGATGCGGATTCACGATGACGCGTGTAGTTTCGGTCATCTTATTGAGGTAGTGATCTCGTGTGGTTGCGGATTCACTAAGGCTCATGTAGTTCAGCCAACCTCGATGTTGTTGTGGTAATGAAGATAGTAGTCTCGTGTGGATGCGGATTTACTATGGCTCGTGTAGTTCGGCCAATCTTCATTGTGGTAATTGACTTTTGGTATTGGGTTAAGGGGTTAACCTTGGGCGTTGTACGCTTTATTGTTATATATATATATATATATATATATATATATATATATATATATATATATATATATATATATATATATATATATATATATATATATATCGTTGTATCGTTGTGATGTAGCTAACCCTCCGGGTGTAGCTTGTTGGAGTGGTTCATATCGTCGTTGGTGAACTTACTTGTCGATTATTTAGCTTGTTATATAGCGGTTGAACGGTATGCTTAGTTTGCCTTATACGTGGATGCTCCGGTATGTGTTAATTGATTATTTGTGTGGCGTGTCCATTTTACGCATATATATGAATGTAGTATATTCTCACTCACTAAGCGTTAGCTTACCCTCTCTTTGTTTATTTTTTTTTTTATAGATTTGCATGGATGCGGTGGCTCGGGTAAGCGTGAGAACTAGTGGACTCTCGTAGGTTTCTTTAGAAGACGTGCTTTGGATGTGATTAGGATTGGGTAGCGTATCCCCAATCGCCATGCTCGGTCTTTAATTTGTGTTAAAAATCATGTGGTCGGAAACTTGTATTTTATACGAAAGTCGTAAAATGGCCGATGTGGGCCCGGTGTCGTAAAACTTGTTTTATTATGAAAACGTGTGAGTTTTACTATTTATATTACGTTGTGAAAACCGTTTCGTCTAAAAGTGTCGGGAAGTGGGAGATCATTAAACGAAAAATGGAAAATCCGAACAGAAGCTGAATGGCCTTGTGCGCGCTGCGCACAAGGAGGGTTGCGCGCAACGCGCACCCTATTTGTATAAAACAAAATAATTATTCCGCGTTTTTGGTTGGACAACGGGTTGGGTCATTACAAACGACAAATACACAAATTACGAATTAAACGATTAAAAAGATACAAAAAGTAAAAATAAAACTGAATTTATAAAAATATAATTTTTATAAAAATATTGTTTTTATATTATTTATATAAAAGTATTAATTTATATAATTAATAAAATTAATAATCTTAATAATACAAATTATAATTAAACACTTAAAACTAAATAATATAAAAATTAAACCCTAATTATTATTAATTATATATAATTACAACCCTAATTCGGCTAGTCAAATGATTCAGATCTGTCACATCAGCTCTTGCGACCGCATGAGTTTGATGCGTTATGGCCATGAGATCGCATGGGCCAGAATTTCGAATCTGATTGTTGGGCTGCTACAGTTCCAGGCCCGAATTCTTTTTATTTTTTTTTCGATTTTAATTTTCTGATTTTAATCTATAGAAAATATTATATAATTTAACTAAAACTTAAAAAAAAATTATTTATTAGTTTTTATAACTTTTAATAAAAAAATATAAACTTTTTAATTTAAACACATAAAAATATAGATATATACTTTTCTTTTTTTTCTTTTTTTAACTTATATATATTTTTACAAAACTAGCTTAAAAATATAGCGTTCGTTTTCGTATCCCCGGTAGTGGCGCCAAAAACTTGATGTGTCAGCGGTGGTACGTGATATACTATTATTTTTAATACATAATACGATACAAATTACACAAGTTTTAATTTATTTATTTACAGATGAGATATACCTAAACCTTGCTACAACACTATAGGCAGTGTATCTAATCGTAGAGTAGTATAGTTTTTAGTAAGTCCGGTTCGTTCCACAGGGAGACGACTTATTTTACACTATATTTTAAACAACTATATTTGTACAAAATATATATAATTATTTATAGTAATAATATATAAAAGGGGGATTTACCTTTTAATGACCGGTTTGTCGATTTTATATTTTAACCGTAAAGATAAATGACGATAATTAAGTGCGTAAAATAAATAACAATATTTAAATGACGATATATAAAATTGCGATGAAATAAAATATGAAATAAAATAATTATGCTTATTTAAACTTCCGTAATCATGATGTTTGACGTTTTGATTTTAATTTATTACCCTGAGTTAATTGTCCTTTGTCCTGGTTTATTTGAAACCTGTCTGGTTTTTGCCCATAATAGTCCATCGGTCATAATTATAAAATGCACGTCAAATTAACCTTATTTCCGAAGTCAAATATTCCAACTAATTAGGGATTCGAACTGTAACAAGGTTTTAATACTTTGTTAATAATTACACCAGGTTATCAACTGCGTGTAATCCAAGGTTTTAATACTTTGTTAACAATTACACCAATTACCCTTGTATGTAATCCACCCTTGTTTTAATGAGTCCATTGACTATTAATCTATCTCTGTGTTCGGTCAAATGAACAATTATTAGTATTTATAAATATCCCGCTCACCGTACCCGATCAAGCGTATGTGGTTATATATAAATACGTCAAATTATAAATCTCTATATTAAATTAACGAGATATCATTTAGTTAATATAAAGTCCATTAATAGCCCATAGTCCAATTTTCACAAGTGTCGGACTTTTGTCCAAACCCCAATTATGGTCCAAAGCTCAATAACCCCGTCTTAATATTTAGTCCAACATTACGATTACTTCAGCTCAAATAAGCATAATAATAACTTAAATACGAGACATTAATTTAAAAAGGAGAATTTAGCTTACAGCGATTATTAATCGCGTAGCGTTACACGGACAGAGTTCCGACTTTAAAACCCGTAAAATAACCGTTATATTACCCAAACTAACTAATATAAAATTAAACTAATATATATATATATATATATATATATATATATATATATATATATATATATATATATATATATATATATATATATATATATATATATATATATATATATATATATATATATATATATATATATATATATATATATATATATATATATATATATATATATATATTATACAGAGGGAGAGAGATATTGAATTGGTGTGTGTAATTCGGCCAGAATTCGTTGCAATTTATAGACCTGACCTGATCCTAAGGCCCATGCGATCGCATGGCCAGCCTGGCCATGCCCAATTGCTTCCAAAACGTGGGCGGCTGCTGATATATTTTAATATATAATATAATATATTTAATTTTATATAATTATATATATATATTATATTATATTCTTGTACATAGTTGACTTGTAATTTTAGCTCCGTTGAGTCGTACGTTGATAGTTGGTTCATGTCTTAGTTCTGGATCTTCGAACGTCTTTTCGTACGCTTAGATATCTTGTACTTTACGTTCCGCGACTTGTACTCTTATTATTATTTAGACGTTTCTCATCAATAAATTGAACCACTTGGATTGTAACTTGTACGTTTGAGCATTTTGGACGTTTGCGTCTTCAAATCTTCATTTTCTTCTTTTGTCTTCGCTCTTATTTATTTAAACGAATATTACTTGAAAATAGAACAATTGCAACTGAAAACTTTACATATTGGGATGATATTGCGACTAAATATATGTTCATTTGGAGCACTATCAGAGTCACAACGACAACATTATTTCGGCAAACTAGATCAAGTAGCTTGACGCGCCTGTAAAAAATAAACATGTAAAGCCTACACACCATCACTCATAGCCAAAATAGGAGCAACATCAATACCTAAATCTTGTGAGGGATGTCGCCATCTGAACCACACGATGGAGAAACCATCCTCAACCCCCAAATTTATCCATAAAATAAAATTCACCCCCGAGAACCACAATGTGGTTTTAATCGAATCAAATTGTTGCGTGAATACATACGACACCGGGGCGACAGTTCAACGAAACACACTGTCTACCTAGATCAATTCCATGAATATCCAATGAATCCGACAGCTGTGAAGGATTCTCACCCCCATGTCTCACTAAAGGATCACCAGAATGAGAAACAAAACAATGTTAGCTCGAAACAAAGTTAACACCGAGGAGAAAACTACAGTCATATCTAACAATACTCTCCACAAAAAGATCATCTTCAAACAAACGATCCAACTAGGGAAAATCCATAAACTCTTCAACCAAAATTAGAATGGTTTCGCCAAATCCTTCGAAGCAATCGATACAAGTCGTCACGATAAAATTGAAGGACGATCCAACCCGAATAGAACCATTTGGAATCGTGGCCACGCTCAAAACCTCACCAAAAAATCACATGTGATCACCTTAATGTTTTCAACCATAGCACAAGAAAAGAAAACAGGAAGGCCTCGAATTTCGATCCACGCGACACGAAAAAACTTCTAGCGATGCCATGGAAATGATCGACATGTCATCATCTTTACTTTGGAAAAGATAGAAAATTGCTTCTGAAAGTTTTCTATGCCTCAGACAAATAACTATGAAACCAAAGAATCCTCAACTGAAACCGATTTTAGCCAACACCTTATGAGAAGACCGGAGCTTGGAGAAGGCAGCTTCAAATAAAGATCAGTAACCAACAATAACTGGGCAAAACTCCAAATTGATCCCAAAGTGTTAGCTTGAACACGAGCCTTAAAATCATCTCTTAGACAAACAGAACCATGGGCAGAATTCGCAGCAGACATAAATCTAAACCTCGAACACCACCCAACATAGATAGCCCTTTCGAACACTTGCTTATCGTTCATGGATTGCACAACACCGCACACAGTAATTTAGGAATCAAATATGATAAAAGCATATGTGGTATCCTCCAAAGACATGACTTCGACAGTCGAACCAAGTCTATCGAACTCTTCTGTTAATCTCTGCAGAGAAACATTCATCGATAAGTGACCGATGAAGATAGTAGCCTTCACACGATCATCCACACACCTATACTAAAGATATCGAGTGGGACAAGAGCCCTTGCCATTGACCCTCACCACTTGAGGTTGAATCACCAGCACACCCTGGAACAAATAGGAAAAATGGACTCGACAGCTTGGATGACGGTGAATGAGAAGATGGGTAAGTGGAACTTAAGGAAGAAAGTTGTTTATGCAGGGTGGAAGTGACTTTTAAAAAAGAGATGGAATTACGAGTTGTCCATAGATGAAAGTGGTGGTGATTGAAATTGAAAAGAGGTTATCGTTGGTGAACCCCATCAAAAGAGAGAGTGGGGGATGGAGGGAGAGAGAGAGAAAGAGAGAGAGAGAGAGAGAGAGAAGAATTACGTGTTTGTATTTATGTAGATGAATACTGACCTATATATATTGTAAGTGTACCGATTGGCTTCATTGATTAGATATTAGAGTTCTCATCAAGCCTAAAAAGATCAGGTAATGTAATTTTAACAACGTTGTGGATTATTTTACCGTGACACCGCTAAATTTTTTTTTTATACGTGGCGGAAGCATTCTATTAAACAAATACGATATAAATGGTAATCAACATTTGTACAAACCGATGTCACGTGTCATTAAAACAAATTACATATTTAACTAGAAAAGACATAGTTACATTCTGTGTAACGACCCAACCCATCGATTTCCGGCCCATAAAAGTTTTTCCTTTTTAATATACATTAAATAACACTTTATGTCCCATTACACAATTTCTAAAAGGTATTTGTTTTCACATTACGTCTAACGACTTTAATAAAACGTACATTACATGATTAAATCATAAACCGGGTTATACTCATGACCCATTTGACTAAACCAATATACGTCACATGACCCGACCAGTTACTTAACACAAAACCGAGCATGGTGATTGGGACTACGCTACCAAATCCTAAATCGAGTCCGAAAGCAAGATCTTCTAAAGCAACCTAGCCAAGATCTCTAATCCCCACGCTTACCCGAGCCGCCATCATGCGAACCTATAAAAATATCAACAACGAGAGGGTAAGCTAATGCTTAGTGAATGTAAAGGTACTATACACATACATATGCATAAAATGACAACGCATCACCAAGCACAAAAAGTAAACACATACCACCTCCGCATGGTAAACAAGTTACAAAAGAGCACATACACAAAGTAGCTACACGCTACGTAATCACCAAGCTAACGCTGAAATGTCCCGTTCTTATTGATTAAAAACGTTCCATATTAATTGATTTCGTTGCGAGGTTTTGACCTCTATATAAGACGTTTTTCAAAGACTGCATTCATTTTAAAACAAACCATAACCTTTATTTCATCAATAAAGGTTTAAAAAGTTTTACGTAGATTATCAAATAATGATAATCTAAAATATCCTGTTTACACGCGACCATTACATAATGGTTTACAATACAAATATGTTACAACGAAATAAGTTTCTTGAATGCAGTTTTTACACAATATCATACAAGCATGGACTCCAAATCTCGTCCTTATTTAAGTATGCGACAGCGGAAGCTCTTAATAATCACCTGAGAATAAACATGCTTAAAACGTCAACAAAAATGTTGGTGAGTTATAGGTTTAACCTATATATTATCAAATCATAATAATAGACCACAAGATTTCATATTTCAATGCACATCCCATACATAGAGATAAAAATCATTCATATGGTGAACACCTAGTAACCGACATTAACAAGATGCATATTTAAGAATATCCCCATCATTCCGGGACACCCTTCGGATATGATATAAATTTCGAAGTACTAAAGCATCCAGTACTTTGGAAGGGGTTTGTTAGGCCCAATAGATCTATCTTTCGGATTTGCGTCAATTAGGGTGTCTGTTCCCTAATTCTTAGATTACCAGACTTAATAAAAAGGGGCATATTCGATTTCGATAATTCAACCATAGAATGTAGTTTCACGTACTTGTGTCTATTTTGTAAATCATTTATAAAACCTGCATGTATTCTCATCCCAAAAATATTAGATTTTAAAAGTGGGACTATAACTCACTTTCACAGATTTTTCACTTCGTCGGGAAGTAAGACTTGGCCACTGGTCGATTCACGAACCTATAACAAATATGTACATATATATCAAAGTATGTTCAAAATATATTTACAACACTTTTAATACATTTTGATATTTTAAGTTTATTAAGTCAGCTGTCCTCGTTAGTAACCTACAACTAGTTGTCCACAGTTAGATGTACAGAAATAAATCGATATATATTATCTTGAATCAATCCACGACTCAGTGTATACATATCTCAGTATTGATCACAACTCAAACTATATATATTTTAGAATCAACCTCAACCCTGTATAGCTAACTCCAACATTCACATATAGAGTGTCTATGGTTGTTCCGAAATATATATATAGATGTGTCGACATGATAGGTCGAAACATTGTATACGTGTCTATGGTATCTCAAGATTACATGATATACAATACAAGTTGATTAAGTTATGGTTGGAATAGATTTGTTACCAATTTTCACGTAGCTAAAATGAGTAGTTTTTACCAATTTTGTTTTGCTCGCCATTTCTTCGTTTCTAATACGTTTTGAGTGATTTAAGCGGCCACTGTTTCGTATTGAACTTGACTTTATGAAACTAAACAGAAAAGGTATAGGTTTATAGTCGGAAATATAAGTTACAAGTCATTTTTGAAAGAGGTAGTCATTTCCGTCGAAAGAACGACATCTTGATGACTGTTTTGAAAAACATACTTTCACTTTGAGTTTAACCATGATTTTTGGATATGGTTTCATGTTCATAAGAAAAATCATTTTCCCAGAAGTATAGCTTTTAAATCAAAGTTTTTCATAGTTTTTAATTATCCAAACCAAAACAGCCCCCGGTTGTAACTACGACGGCGTAAATCCGGTTTTATGGTGTTTATCATGTTTCCGGGTTTTAAATCATTAAGTTAGCATATCATATAGATATAGATCATGTGTATAGTTGATTTTAAAAGTGTAGTTAGAAGGATTAACTTTATTTGCAAACAAGTTTAGAATTAACTAAACTATGTTCTAGTGATTACTAGTTTACCACTTCGAATATGATAGCTTTTTATGTATGAATCGAATGATGTTATGAACATCATTACTACCTTAAGTTCCTTGGATAAACCTACTGGAAAAGATAAAAATGGATCTAGCTTCAACGGATCCTTGGATGGCTCGAAGTTCTTAAAGCAGAATCATGACACGAAAACAAGTTCAAGTAAGAACATCACTTGAAATAAGATTGTTATAGTTATAGAAATTGAACCAAAGTTTGAATATGATTATTACCTTGTATTAGAATGATAACCTACTATAATAAACAAAGATTTTTTGAGGTTGGATGATCACCTTACACGATTGGAAGTGAGCTAGCAAACTTGAAAGTATTCTTGATTTTATGTAACTAGAACTTGTAGAATCTATTAAGAACACTTAGAACTTGAAGTTAGAACTTGAGAGAGATCAATTAGATGAATAAAATTGAAGAATGAAAGTGTTTGTAGGTGTTTTTGGTCGTTGGTGTATGGATTAGATATAAAGGATATGTAATTTTATTTTCATGTAAATAAGTCATGAATGATTACTCATATTTTTGTAATTTTATGAGATATTTCATGCTAGTTGCCAAATGATGGTTCCCACATATGTTAGGTGACTCACATGGGCTGCTAAGAGCTGATCATTGGAGTGTATATACCAATAGTACATACATCTAAAAGTTGTGTATTGTACGAGTACGAATACGGGTGCATACGAGTAGAATTGTTGATGAAACTGAACGAGGATGTAATTGTAAGCATTTTTGTTAAGTAGAAGTATTTTGATAAGTGTCTTGAAGTCTTTCAAAAGTGTATGAATACATATTAAAACACTACATGTATATACATTTTATCTGAGTCGTTAAGTCATCGTTAGTCGTTACATGTAAGTGTTGTTTTGAGACCTTTAGGTTAACGATCTTGTTAAATGTTGTTAACCCAAAGTTTATAATATCAGATGAGATTTTAAATTATTATATTATCATGATATTATGATATATTAATATATCTTAATATGATATATACATTTAAATGTCGTTACAACGATAATCGTTACATATATGTCTCGTTTCGAAATCCTTAAGTTAGTAGTCTTGTGTTTACTTATGTAGTTCATTGTTAATACACTTAATGATATATTTAATTATCATATTATCATGTTATATATAATATAAAAATGTATTAATATGCTTCATATATATTTAGTAAGACGTGGTTATAACGATAATCGTTATATGTATTGTTTCGAGTTTCATACGTCAATAGTCTCCTTTTTAAGTATATAACTTATTGTTACTATTTTTAATGAGATACTTGATGATCATTATATCATGTTAAACATATATATTTATTAATTTATGTATCATCATGTCATATACAACTTATAGCGTTCGTGAATCATTGGTCAAACTGGGTAATCAGACGTTTACAAAATTTCCGTTTCAATTAACCAAGTCTTAACAAATTTGATTGCTTAACATGTTGGAAACATTTAATCATGTAAATATAGTTTTCATTAAACATATAATCATAGAAAGGTTCGGAAAAGTTCGGGTCACTACAGTACCTACCCGTTAAATAAATTTCGTCCCGAAATTTTAAGCGATTGGAGGTGTTGGCTCATCTTCTGGAAATAAGTGCGGGTACTTCTTCTTCATATGATCTTCTCATTCCCAGGTGAACTCGGGTCCTCTACGAGCATTCCATCAAACCTTAACAATTGGTATCTTGTTTTGTTTAAGTCTTTTAACCTAACGATCCATTATTTCGACGGGTTCTTCGATGAATTGAAGTTTTTCGTTGATTTGGATTTCGTCTAACGGAATAGTGAGATCTTCTTTAGCAAAACATTTCTTCAAATTCGAGATGTGGAAAGTGTTATGTATAGCTGCGAGTTGTTGAAGTAACTCAAGTCGGTAAGCTACTGGTCCGACAGGATCAGTAATCTTGAATGGTCCAATATACCTTGGATTTAATTTACCTCGTTTACCAAATCTAACAATGCCTTTCCAAGGTGCAACCTTAAGCATGACCATCTCTCCAATTTCAAATTCTATATCTTTTCTTTTAATGTCGGCGTAACTCTTTTGTCGACTTTGGGCGGTTTTCAACCGTTGTTGAATTTGGATGATCTTCTCGGTAGTTTCTTGTATTATCTTCGGACCCGTAATCTGTCTATCCCCCACTTCACTCCAACAAATTGGAGACCTGCACTTTCTACCATAAAGTGCTTCAAATGGCGTCATCTCAATACTTGAATGATAGCTGTTGTTGTAGGAAAATTTGCTAACGGTAGATGTCGATCCGAACTGTTTCCGAAATCAATAACACATGCTCGTAGCATGTCTTCAAGTGTTTGTATCGTGCTTTAGCTCTGCCCATCAGTTTGTGGATGATAGGCAGTACTCATGTCTAGACGAGTTCCTAATGCTTGTTGTAATGTCTGCCAGAATCTTGAAATAAATCTGCCATCCCTATCAGAGATAATAGAGATTGGTATTCCATGTCTGGAGACGACTTCCTTCAAATACAGTCGTGCTAACTTCTCCATCTTGTCATCTTCTCTTATTGGCATGATGTAGTGACCCGAACTTTTCCATGTTTATATATATTAATTGAGATTGATATTTACATGATTAAATGTTTCCAACATGTTAAGCAATCAAACTTGTTAAGACTTGATTAATTAAAATATGTTTCATATAGACAATTGACCACCCAAGTTGACCGGTGATTTACGAACATTAAAACTTGTAAAAACTATATGATGACATATATATGGATATATATATATATATATATATATATATATATATATATATATATATATATATATATATATATATATATATATATATATATATATAGTTAACATGATACTATGATAAGTAAACATATCATTAAGTATTTAACAATGAACTACATATGTAAAAACAAGACTACTAACTTAATGATTTTTAAACGAGACATATATGTAACGATTATCGTTGTAAAGACATTTAATGTATATATATATATATATCATATTAAGAGATATTCATACATGATAATATCATGATAATATAATAATTTAAAATCTCATTTGATATTATAAACATTGGGTTAACAACATTTAACAAGATCGTTAACCTAAAGGTTTCAAAACAATACTTACATGTAACGACTAACGATGACTTAACGACTCAGTTAAAATGTATATAGATGTAGTGTTTTAATATGTATTTATATACTTTTGAAAGACTTCAATACACTTATCAAAATACTTCTACTTAACAAAAATGCTTACAATTACATCCTCGTTCAGTTTCATCAACAATTCTACTAGTATGCACCCGTATTCGTACTCGTACAATACACAGCTTTTAGATGTATGTAATATTGGTATATACACTCCAATGATCAGCTCTTATCAGCCCATGTGAGTCACCTAACACATGTGGGAACCATCATTTGGCAACTAGCATGAAATATCTCATAAAATTACAAAAATATGAGTAATCATTCATGACTTATTTACATGAAAACAAAATTACATATCCTTTATATCTAATCCATACACCAACGACCAAAAACACCTACAAACACTTTCATTCTTCAATTTTCTTCATCTAATTGATCTCTCTCAAGTTCTATCTTCAAGTTCTAAGTGTTCTTCATATATTCTACAAGTTCTAGTTACATAAAATCAAGAATACTTTCAAGTTTGCTAGCTCACTTCCAATCTTGTAAGGTGATCATCCAACCTCAAGAAATCTTTGTTTCTTACAGTAAGTTATCATTCTAATACAAGGTAATAATCATATTCAAACTTTGGTTCAATTTCTATAACTATAACAATCTTATTTCAAGTGATAATCTTACTTGAACTTGTTTTCTTGTCATGATTCTGCTTCAAGAACTTCGAGCCATCCAAGGATCCGTTGAAGCTAGATCCATTTTTCTCTTTTCCAGTAGGTTTATCCAAGGAACTTAAGGTAGTAATGATGTTCATAACATCATTCGATTCATACATATAAAGCTATCTTATTCGAAGGTTTAAACTTGTAATCACTAGAACATAGTTTAGTTAATTCTTAACTTGTTCGCAAACAAAAGTTAATCCTTCTAACTTGACTTTTAAAATCAACTAAACACATGTTCTATATCTATATGATATGCTAACTTAATTATTTAAAACCTGGAAACACGAAAAACACCGTAAAACCGGATTTACGCCGTCGTAGTAACACCGCGGGCTGTTTTGGGTTAGTTAATTAAAAACTATGATAAACTTTGATTTAAAAGTTGTTATTCTGAGAAAATGATTTTTATTATGAACATGAAACTATATCCAAAAATTATGGTTAAACTCAAAGTGGAAGTATGTTTTCTAAAATGGTCATCTAGACGTCGTTCTTTCGACTGAAATGACTACCTTTACAAAAATGACTTGTAACTTATTTTTCTGACTATAAACCTATACTTTTTCTGTTTAGATTCATAAAATAGAGTTCAATATGAAACCATAGCAATTTGATTCACTTAAAACGGATTTAAAATGAAGAAGTTATGGGTAAAACAAGATTGGATAATTTTTCTCATTTTAGCTACGTGAAAATTAGTAACAAATCTATTCCAACCATAACTTAATCAACTTGTATTGTATATTATGTAATCTTGAGATACCATAGACACGTATACAATGTTTCGACCTATCATGTCGACACATCTATATATATTTCGGAACAACCATAGACACTCTATATGTGAATGTTGGAGTTAGCTATACAGGGTTGAGGTTGATTCCAAAATATATATAGTTTGAGTTGTGATCAATACTGAGATACGTATACACTGGGTCGTGGATTGATTCAAGATAATATTTATCGATTTATTTCTGTACATCTAACTGTGGACAACTAGTTGTAGGTTACTAACGAGGACAGCTGACTTAATAAACTTAAAACATTAAAATATATTAAAAGTGTTGTAAATATATTTTGAACATACTTTGATATATATGTATATATTGTTATAGATTTGTGAATCAACCAGTGGCCAAGTTTTACTTCCCGACGAAGTAGAAATCTGTGAAAGTGAGTTATAGTCCCACTTTTAAAATCTAATATTTTTGGGATGAGAATACATGCAGGTTTTATAAATGATTTACAAAATAGACACAAGTATGTGAAACTACATTCTATGGTTGAATTATTGAAATCGAATATGCCTCTTTTTATTAAGTCTGGTAATCTAAGAATTAGGGAACAGACACCCTAATTGACGCGAATCCTAAAGATAGATCTATTGGGCCTAACAAACCCCATCCGAAGGGTGTCCCGGAATGATGGGGATATTCTTATATATGCATCTTGTTAATGTCGGTTACCAGGTGTTCACCATATGAATGATTTTTATCTCTATGTATGGGATGTGTATTGAAATATGAAATCTTGTGGTCTATTATTATGATTTGATATATATAGGTTAAACCTATAACTCACCAACATTTTTGTTGACGTTTTAAGCATGTATATTCTCAGGTGATTATTAAGAGCTTCTGCTGTCGCATACTTAAATAAGGACGAGATTTGGAGTCCATGCTTGTATGATATTGTGTAAAAACTGCATTCAAGAAACTTATTTTGTTGTAACATATTTGTATTGTAAACCATTATGTAATGGTCGTGTGTAAACAGGATATTTTATATTATCATTATTTGATAATCTACGTAAAGCTTTTTAAACCTTTATTGATGAAATAAAGGTTATGGTTTGTTTTAAAATGAATGCAGTCTTTAAAAAACGTCTCATATAGAGGTCAAAACCTCGCAACGAAATCAATTATTATGGAACGTTTTTAATCAATAAGAACGGGACATTTCAGTTGGTATCCGAGCGTTGGTCTTAGAGAACCAGAATTTTGCATTAGTGTGTCTTATCGAGTTTGTTAGGATGCATTAGTGAGTCTGGACTTCGACCGTGTTTACTTGAAAAATGATTGCTTAACAAATTTTGTTGAAAAATATATATTTTTAACATGTGAATATTATGTGATATATTAATCTCTTAACGCGTTTGATATTATGTGATAGATGTCTACTTCTAGAACAAGTCCCATTGACTCACCTAATAATAATGAAGAGTCAAATGTAAATTGGAATGATTCGTGGACTGATTCACAAGTTCCCGAAGAGGAACCGGAAGAAGAGTCGGAACCAGAAGAAGAATCGAAACCGGAAGAAGAATCGGAACCGGATGAAGAAATAGAACCGGTGGGGGAAATAATAAAACGGTTAAGTAAAAGAAAATCCTCAACCAACCGACCAAGGTTAATTATGGTCAATGGTGTTTCCGCCAAGGAAGCAAAATATTGGGAGGATTACCAATTCTCCGATGAATCGGATTCCGACGAGAATTTCGATGATGTTATAGAAATTACCCCAACTGAATTTAAAAAGGCAAAAGAAAATAATAAGGGAAAGGGCATAAAAATAGAGAAATCTAATTCCAACCCCGATGAACTTTATATGTATCGTCAACCCCCGAAGTCCTTAAGTTGTAACAATGACCCGGGAACCTCTAAACCACAAGGTTTTTCTAAACCAATGTGGAAAACGACGGCTCGTATTAGGGGAACATCATATATCCCTAGAAACTTGGTAAAATGAACCAAAACCGAAGAAGAAGAAACAAGCGAGTCGGAATAAGATAGTTGTATTCCTGTGGTGTAATATATGTAATATAGTGTGCTTATGCTTTATGATATATGTAAAAATTGCTTGTATTAATAAGTATTTTTTTTTATGAATTTAACTCTTGTCTATTTTACAGTATAAAAACACAAAATGGATAGACAACCCAATATTTTAAGAGACCTACCCGGAGACATGATTGATGAAATCTTGTCTAGAGTCGGTCAGAATTCTTCGGCACAACTATTTAAGGCGAGATCAGTTTGTAAGACATTCTAAGAACGTTCCAAGAATGCCTTGGTTTATAAAAGGCTTTCATTCGAAAGATGGGGGATATCACATTGGGAAATCCATAAGTTACGATGTGTTTACTTTGACGCATATATTGAGGGGAACCCAAATGCTATTTTACGCAATGGGTTAAGAAATTATTTTGACTCAATATATCCGAATATTGGACTTCGTGATTTAGAAAAAGCGGCTAACATGCAACATAAAGAAGCATGTTATGCTTACGGATTAGTAATGTTCGCTTCTCACCAAAGTGAGAACAAGAACATCGGGCTACAACTATTAAACAAAACGTTCCCACAAGTGACGGAGTCGGTAATTGGGGTAAGAAATGAGGTTTTTAGATTGTTATGGGACTGTTGGACATTACGTAACCCTCGTCCCTTTGACGACGTTACAACACGCTGTCTTATCAACGGCCATAATAGTTATGTTCCACAAGACCAAGGATGGGAAGTAATCCTAGTAAAACCAGAATGCATGACTTGTTTCTGGACGTATGAATTACGTGTCTTTATTGCCTTTGCTGAACGACTTGTGTACTAGCTAGAATTATCTTCACAACCATCTTGTATCAAATTTATTGTGTGCTATATTTCATGCTATATGTAAAATAAGCGGTATTGTAAGTTTGTAAAAAATTGTGTAAAAGTTTGAACGCGAAATATTATTATAATCAGTTTTTCATATAGAATTGTAGTAGTTGAATTGTATATTAGCTACTAAGTATGAACTTAACGGGTAGGTACTACTCGAATTTAAACTTATAAAACGCTAATATGAAGAAAAAGCTTTTATAAATGAGTTCATATTATGCTACGAAATACTATTAACTACTCTTAATATTCTGTATGATTAACTTGTTCCATTTGACTATTTTGAAGGAAATGGCACCGACTACTCGACACACCGTGAATATGAATGAAGAGGAATTCCGTACTTTTCTAGCTTCAAACATAGCCGCAGTACAGGCTGCGCTACATACCAACAATAACCTTGGATCTAGCAGTACAGGAAATTGTGTAGGATGCACCTACAAAGAATTCACTGCCTGCAAACCTTTGGAATTTGTAACGACCCGGAAATTTCCGACCAAATTTAAACCTTAAACTATATATGTTTCCGACACGATAAGCAAAAACCTTAATTTTAAGTCTAGAAAGTGTGAAATTTATATTCGGATAATCAATTACGCTTTGACCAAGCCTGACGATTCACGAACATTTAGATGTAAATAAATATGTGTATTTATATAAATGTAATTACATATAACAATTTGAAATTATAAAAATATATTATATTAGTGTATATATTACATAAATAATGAAATGTAATATTAATATTATAATAAGTTTAACTATAAGATAAAATATAGTTGATATAGTAATGTTATTAACACTTTCAATATAAACATGTATATAAATATAAAAATGAATATATATATATATATATATATATATATATATATATATATATATATATATATATATATATATATATATATATATATATATATATATATATATATATATATAAATAAATTGTTATTATGATTAGTATTATTATTAGTATCAATAATAATAATATTATTATTATTTGTTTCACTTTTATTTTTTTTACTAGTATTTTTTTTATTAAATTATTATTAACCTTATCAATATTATAATTCCATTATTATTTAGTATTCTTATTAAAAATTATTAATAGATTGATATTATTAACTAATATTGCAATATTTAATAAAACCGATATTTATATATATATAAATACAATTAAATAAATAGAGTTATATAATAGATATATAAACAGATATAATTAAATTCAGTTATTAAGATACATACAGATTTATATTAAAAAAAAATCGATACACATACAGGTCATAGATATATACGTAGCTAGTCACATATCATTATCAATCTGTTGTGAATGGAAATTAGCAAACGAATATGTATCAATCAGGAAATGAAACAAAAGAATGAAGCCAAAATTCTGTTAGGAGGCACGTTCATATTTTTTTTTATAATTATCTTGCTGTACAACAAAACAAAAGTATCTATGTCAACTCTCCTTTGCTATAAAACAATCGATATTTACAGAGTATTGGGTAACATCATTTAACCTATTATCACCATAATCAATTACAATCAATATCACTTCCATTTATATAAAGAATTATCTCAATTTTCATTTACAGACTCATAAAGCTCTGTTCTTCATCTTTATTGCTCGAAACCTTCGGTCAACCCTTCAATTCTTGAAATATAAATGGTTTCTGGAACAGACAAGTGATTTCGAATGTATTAAGGGAGATTCTAAACACCTTACATAAAGAAATCGATACCTGATACAATTTTAATTTCAGTTTCTGATTCCATGTTCTTCATCACTGTCGCCTCTATGCTCGACAAATTGGAAATTTATGCTTGTTCTAAGCTTTGATTTCCTTCACAAAACCTTGTAAGCGTGGATCCTGGAGTCAATTTCATTGATCTTATGATTTAATTTTAAGGAAGTTAAATTGGGAAATTTAGGGTAGCAAGTGAGTGAAGAGGGAATACGATTTGGGATAAACTAGGTGAATCGAAGGCCAACCTTATAAGTTACCTATGGTGTTATATGTATTTTTACTACAAAATACAGTATGGTGAGTATATAGTCCCACTTTTAAACTCTAAATATTTCGGGATGAGAATACATGTATTTTATGTTTTACGTTATGGACACAAGTAACTGAAAAATATATTCTACGTTGAGTTGTACCACTGGCATACTTCCCTGTAGCTTGGTAACTAATATTTACAGCGGTAGTGTAAACGCGAATCCTGTTGATAGATCTATCGGGCCTGACAACCCCAACCGGACTGGACGACCAGTATTCAACGGTTGCACAGTACTTCGTTTCGTGACTATACTTGGTACAGTGTAGTAAGATTTCATAATAAAGGGAATATGCGACGTGATTAAATGTTAAGTATGGTTACCAAGTGCTCAACCACTTAGAATATTTTTATTAAAATGTTTATATATAAAATCTTGTGTTCCATTGTTATAACGCTGCTAGCATCAAACCTATATATCTCACCAACTTTATGTTGACGTTTTAAAGCATGTTATTCTCAGGTACGAATTAAGTCTTCCGCTGTGCATTTGCTCATGTTAAGGACATATCTTGGAATCGATCATTGCAATGAAACCAAATGTTGATGACTTCGTCCAGGAGGATTAGGACGGGTCTCTACAGTTGGTATCAGAGCGTTGGTCTTAGCGAACCAGGTCTCCCAATAGTGTGTCTAACTGGTAGTTGTTAGGATACATTAGTGAGTCTGGACTTTGACCGTGTCTACATGTCAAAAGTTTTGCTTATCATTTCTAGTCGGAAATCATCTACTTATCATCCTTAGGGAATTGCCTGCTTACCATTCTTAAGTCTAGACATGCCTTACTGCCTTTATTGCATAGATAGTGTATAGACAAATTTATATCTTAGCGTATCTATTACGATAGACTTTGCTTAATATCTTCTGTAAATTTCTCCGTAATTTAAGGAATCCTGGTACTATATATATCTATGCATATTATGCATTGAGAATACCATCCAACTATTATTTGCTGTCACTAAGCTTTTCATACCAAAAATCTTTTCTGTGATCGCGTACAATGGCCTCTACGAATCGACCAAGTTCTTCTGACTCCGAAGATAGCGTGACGGGAGCGCACCAACCGATCAACTATCGTGATTTCTTTAGAAAGTGGGGATGGGTTCGCGAAATACTTACCCTATGGAGAAATGAAGAAGGTACTCCATATCACGAGCCGAACTTACCACCTAACGTCGGAGTGCTCGACCCGCTCACCGGAGAACCTGTTCGCAACACCGTTTATACCCTTTTTGCAAGAATTTTTCGTCTTGAGGCTACCATTAACGGAACTAGAGAAGATATCCGACCTTTACCTCACACTGATAACCAACCAGGGTTAGTAGAAGAAGTTAAAGAACTCCGAGCTCGAGTGTTAACTTTAGAGAGCACGGTACACAATTTGCAAGCACCAGCAGTATCACCAACACCAGTAACATCACCAGCTTCAGCACCAACGGTACCAGTACCACCAATAACCCAAGTTTCAACAATCCATGCCTCACCATCTCATTCTGCACCTCGAGTATAATCATCGTTCTACGAATCGTTCTACATCGATTATCTTCGCTCGACATGGCGATTATGTAATTTCTAAAGTTTTAGAGATTATGTAATCTAGTATTAATGGTAAATCAAATGAGTTTAATATATTACGGACTCATTAAATCCATGATTACATCTAAAGAAAATATATATGCAAATATATATTTTCATAAAGATTGTAATTAAAATTCTTTTGTACAAACTGTTAATGGTGAAAATATTTTAACGGGTAGGTAATACCCGAGGAATATTTAGATTTCACATTAATCAGCTACACGGTACATTCTTCGACTCTGATTCAACAGTCAGTCACTATCCTACTTGTATCCATAGATATACGTATCCGTTCATCACAGAATCCATTTTCGTTCAATTTCATATTTGGATTTTAACCTATCAGAATCCAACAAGTGGCATAATGAAGAAAAACATTGGACAAAATAAAATTTGTTAGAAACAAACGAATTAACTAATTGAAATTTTGTTAAGAATCCACGCTAACTGTTCCAGCTAACTGTTCCTAGCTAACTGATTACATTTTATTTATCGCAATTTAATTATCGCAATTTTATTTATCGTCATTTAATTCCTGTTATTTATTTTACGCCCTTTAAATATCGGGACACGTATACAAGGTTTTGACATATCATATCGACGCATCTGTATATATTATTTGGAATAACCATAGACACTCTATATGCAGTAATGCGGGAGTTAGCTATACAGGGTTGAGGTTGATTCTCAAATAATATATATACTTTGAGTTGTGATCGACACTGAGACCGGTACACGGGTCACGATACGTATTATTTAATTCGAATATTAAATATTAAATTATATATGAATCATTGAACTATTGAACCATCGGACTATTGGACTGCTAACTTTGGACAATTAAAATGAATTAAAATATTGATCATAACATATGAAACTAAACAATTCTTCAAGTTTGCCACTTGATTTCATTCTAAACCTCACTTGTACCTCGACAATTACAATTCGCGTTCAAACCTTTCATGATTCTTGAAAACACCTCGATCGAGAAGTTGAACCAACTGCACCTCATCTATGGAAGAAAAGATTCTTGCATATAATTATGCACCTGAAAAACTCTCGGAATCTGAGTCAACGCTTAATACGTAGCAGTGTTAATTCCTTTAGTGTTATTATTACCCAAAATAACTTGCAATTCCTTTTCAAATTAGCCAAATTTTGTCACAGCTCCAGCAAGTTGATTTCGATTTTTCGTTCAAAACAACCTTGTTATAACCTCGGAATATATACGTGTTTATTTATTGTTACCAGAGAACCTTTTATAATCCACCATACTACCATCAGCGTTTAATCATCTAAAAACACAATGCTCCTGAAATCACCTCGGTTTGATAACCGATGACTCGGATCTGTTAACTTCGAAAATGCTGACGAAGCAGCATGTTGTAGATGGTCTTAATGGTTAAAAGTTGATGATAAAGAAGGAAGTGTTAGAAACACTCGATAGCAAATTTGGTAATGAAGAACGGATTGAGCTAACCGTGAAGGAAACAAAGAACAAATACAAGAACTGAATCTTCTTTCAAAGAATCCAAACAATTCAGTGCCTGCTGAAACCGTTAGTAAGAACCCTACTTTTTATTCTAAACCTTTCCAGATGATATTCTTCATCATCATCTTATCTTAAGATATATAAGATATCTTCATATCTTCCGTTATACATATTCTCCATATTTCTGGAGATAATTTCACAACTATTTTTATCTGAAATCATTTATCTTTCCGTAACTTCTGCGTTACAATACAAAGGAAACTGTGTTAGTTTCTAAGTTCTAAAATCTTCGAGTTTAAAATAGGAATGTTCTGAAGCAGTGTTGGGAACTGATACATGAATTAGTATAATATAATGAAATTTGATCAACTTCATTATATTACAGTAAGTCATGTTAAGTTTCTAATGGAATGTGATGATTCACAGTACCATCATCATGTGCCATGTTACCCGACTCTTACATTCTATCTGATCTCTAAACATATCAAGAAAATGTTTTTCTTGATGATTCGGTCTTTTTCAGAATATTCTGGTAATTTGACAAATCAAAATCGTGCCGTTACCATTTCTTTCTAAAAACATCAGCTATGTTCATTCTAAATCTCATAACTACGAATTCTGGACCATTACTCGCTTGACTCGAGGACAGGAAGAAGGAAACGAATGGGAGGATTTATAGTGAAATATCCGACAGAGAAATCGAAACAGATTACCGCATTAAATCAAAGAAGATCCTGTTTCCTAAATCGCCGAAAAACCAAATCTTATTACATAAGATTTTCTTTAAATCCCTTAAATTCTGGAAATCAATTTTAATCACGTCATCGGTTAAAATAATTCCATATTCACTCATTTCATTCTTTTGTGATAGCTTCACTTGTGCGTTTCACATGATCGAATCGATTTATCCATATCTTTCGATAATGATAAAACTCTATTATTACCTCATACTCGTCATGAAAACATTCCTATTGTTATTTACGACAACCTCTACCAAATTTCGGGGACGAAATTTCTTTAACGGGTAGGTACTGTAACGACCCGGAAATTTCCGACCAAATTTAAACCTTAAACTATATATGTTTCCGACACGATAAGCAAAAACCTTAATTTTAAGTCTAGAAAGTGTGAAATTTATATTCGGATAATCAATTACGCTTTGACCAAGCCTGACGATTCACGAACATTTAGATGTAAATAAATATGTGTATTTATATAAATGTAATTACATATAACAATTTGAAATTATAAAAATATATTATATTAGTGTATATATTACATAAATAATGAAATGTAATATTAATATTATAATAAGTTTAACTATAAGATAAAATATAGTTGATATAGTAATGTTATTAACACTTTCAATATAAACATGTATATAAATATAAAAATGAATATATATATATATATATATATATATATATATATATATATAAATAAATTGTTATTATGATTAGTATTATTATTAGTATCAATAATAATAATATTATTATTATTTGTTTCACTTTTATTTTTTTTACTAGTATTTTTTTTATTAAATTATTATTAACCTTATCAATATTATAATTCCATTATTATTTAGTATTCTTATTAAAAATTATTAATAGATTGATATTATTAACTAATATTGCAATATTTAATAAAACCGATATTTATATATATATAAATACAATTAAATAAATAGAGTTATATAATAGATATATAAACAGATATAATTAAATTCAGTTATTAAGATACATACAGATTTATATTAAAAAAAAATCGATACACATACAGGTCATAGATATATACGTAGCTAGTCACATATCATTATCAATCTGTTGTGAATGGAAATTAGCAAACGAATATGTATCAATCAGGAAATGAAACAAAAGAATGAAGCCAAAATTCTGTTAGGAGGCACGTTCATATTTTTTTTTATAATTATCTTGCTGTACAACAAAACAAAAGTATCTATGTCAACTCTCCTTTGCTATAAAACAATCGATATTTACAGAGTATTGGGTAACATCATTTAACCTATTATCACCATAATCAATTACAATCAATATCACTTCCATTTATATAAAGAATTATCTCAATTTTCATTTACAGACTCATAAAGCTCTGTTCTTCATCTTTATTGCTCGAAACCTTCGGTCAACCCTTCAATTCTTGAAATATAAATGGTTTCTGGAACAGACAAGTGATTTCGAATGTATTAAGGGAGATTCTAAACACCTTACATAAAGAAATCGATACCTGATACAATTTTAATTTCAGTTTCTGATTCCATGTTCTTCATCACTGTCGCCTCTATGCTCGACAAATTGGAAATTTATGCTTGTTCTAAGCTTTGATTTCCTTCACAAAACCTTGTAAGCGTGGATCCTGGAGTCAATTTCATTGATCTTATGATTTAATTTTAAGGAAGTTAAATTGGGAAATTTAGGGTAGCAAGTGAGTGAAGAGGGAATACGATTTGGGATAAACTAGGTGAATCGAAGGCCAACCTTATAAGTTACCTATGGTGTTATATGTATTTTTACTACAAAATACAGTATGGTGAGTATATAGTCCCACTTTTAAACTCTAAATATTTCGGGATGAGAATACATGTATTTTATGTTTTACGTTATGGACACAAGTAACTGAAAAATATATTCTACGTTGAGTTGTACCACTGGCATACTTCCCTGTAGCTTGGTAACTAATATTTACAGCGGTAGTGTAAACGCGAATCCTGTTGATAGATCTATCGGGCCTGACAACCCCAACCGGACTGGACGACCAGTATTCAACGGTTGCACAGTACTTCGTTTCGTGACTATACTTGGTACAGTGTAGTAAGATTTCATAATAAAGGGAATATGCGACGTGATTAAATGTTAAGTATGGTTACCAAGTGCTCAACCACTTAGAATATTTTTATTAAAATGTTTATATATAAAATCTTGTGTTCCATTGTTATAACGCTGCTAGCATCAAACCTATATATCTCACCAACTTTATGTTGACGTTTTAAAGCATGTTATTCTCAGGTACCAATTAAGTCTTCCGCTGTGCATTTGCTCATGTTAAGGACATATCTTGGAATCGATCATTGCAATGAAACCAAATGTTGATGACTTCGTCCAGGAGGATTAGGACGGGTCTCTACAGAATTTGATGGAACCGAAGGACCGATCGGATTGAAACGGTGGACCGAGAAGGTCGAATCGGTGTTTGCCATAAGTAAGTGTACTGAAGAGGAAAAAGTGAAGTACACTACGCATACCTTCACAGGTTCTGCGTTAACATGGTGGAATACCTATCTAGAGCAAGTGGAACAAGATGATGCATACGCACTACCGTGGTCAGCATTCAAGCACTTGATGAACGAGAAGTACCGTCCCAGAACCGAGGTCAATAAGCTCAAGACAGAACTTAGAGGGTTACGAACCCAAGGATTTGATATTACCACGTACGAAAGACGATTCACAGAATTGTATCTATTGTGTCCGGGAGCATTCAAAGATGAGGAAGAGAAGATCGACGCGTTTGTGAAAGGATTACCAGAAAGAATCCAAGAAGATATAAGTTCACACGAGCCCGCCTCCATACAACAGGCATGTAGAATGGCTCACAAACTAGTGAACCAGATTGAAGAAAGAATTAAAGAACAGACTGCTGAAGAGGCCAATGTGAAGCAAGTCAAAAGAAAGTGGGAGGAAAACGGTGATAAGAATCACCAATACAACAACAACAGCAATTACAACAATAATCGCAACAATTATCCCAACAATCGCAACATTAAAAAAGGAGATAGAGATCTTCTTTTTAATTCACGATTCAAGCTATTTCCTGGAAAATTGAAATCAAGATGGTCTGAACCATTCATAGTCAAAAGAGTTTTCCCATACGGAACAGTAGAATTAATAAATTCAAATGGGATTGAATTTAAGGTTAATGGTCACAGAGTTAAACATTACATAGATAGTCCGATGGAAATTGACAACGAAGTTAATCACAATTTCGATACCACAGCTAACTAAGTGTGGGGAGAATCAAGTCTTTAAAGGATAATATGTATTTCTGTTAGAGTTAGATTTTCTGTTTTCGTGTAGTTCTCGAAAATAGAACCCGAATGGTCTTTCCCTAGCAGAACCTAAAGAACTAGTCTTCTCCCCCCATTCTAAATTTTTATTTTTTTTTAGGTTTTTACGAAATGAAGACTTCCTGTGAACTAAACCATGGTCTAATGCTACACGCTTTGATTACTAAACGTAATAATGACACACTTCCGAGTGAACTGGTATCAGTAATCAGAGAAAAATTGGACGGAGTAAGAAAAGAATCCAGATGCGAAAATAATAAGTTACAATTTGGTAAAGGAAAATCAAAATCCGCAGCGAAAAGAAGAGCACGACACCTTGAAAGATGTCACAAATGCGGAAAATGGTCACACGAAGGTAAATGTTCAAATAATCAAACCTATTCAAACACTGAATTTGTTACTTTATGCAGAGATGGACCGTTCATATGTTTAGAAGAAAAAACATTAAATGCTCGAGGTTACGCCTATGTAGCCATGAAAAATCAATTAGTCCGACTATCTTATGAGTGGGCTAGAGCATATCACTAAGAAATCTATTTCACAGGTAAGTATGTACAGTTTTTATTTTTATTTTTATTTTAAACCTTTTGATAATAAACGCTAATTTGTTCGCTATAAAGTATTAAATTGGTATTCGATAAATTAGGTATGCGTAACCGAAATTATTGATATCATACAAAAATTTATTACATCACTGCGAAATTTACCGTTTATTCTTAAGGTATAAATATCTTTAATCAATCAACCCAAAATATTTCAAAAATTCGTCATGAGTTAAACTAGGTTATGAAACCGAAATTACTTTTCCGAAAAGAGGGGCGTATATTTTTGATAATATTTGATTGATTAAAGTGGGATAAAAGCCAAAAAGATTTTTAATTTTATTTTTAAAAAAATTAATAAATTAATATTAAAATAATATTGTAAACTTTTTAAATCAATATATTTAAAATTGTAAATATTTGAAAAATTAATATTTTTAATATAAGTTTGTATGTATAAAAACAAAAATATAATTTAAGTTTGGTGTGAATTTTTAATATGAATTTTTACTTTTATGCATTTTAAATTTAAGTTTGGTGTGAATTTAAAAATAAAAATTTACTTTATTTCGCTAAGTTAAAAATATGATTTTTAAAAATTCGTCGTGAGTTGAAGACTAGGTCGTTGAACCGAAATTGCTCTACCCAAGGGAGGGACGAGAATTTTTATTATCATTATTTTTAATCTTATTAATTTAAAGTATGCCAAAAACATTAAAAAAACCCAAAAATCTTTGCTTTTAAAACAAACGCCAATATGTTTGGAAACTTTGGTAAAATTTAATCATTTTTCTACGCTAATCACCCTCAATAATTTAAATTGTTACTGATTTCTTGCAAATGAGGGCATTGCAAGATCTCAAGTGTGGGAAGGGGTTAAATTCTTTCGGAGGGTTAAATTCTTTCGGATTTTAAAATTTTTTAACTTAAACACTTGGTTACCATTAAAAATACTAGTAACGCAGTAGTTGTATTAGAATCTAGTGCTCTCTGATAACAAAGAACAGCCCTAGTCTTATATACTGACTACCCACTTCTAGTAAAAAAATTTCAAAAATTTCAAACTAAATGAATTCAAAATCATGTTTATACATATTTATGAACGATGAAAACTAGGTGTTAATACCGAAATTATTGTTACCTTGGAAAGGACATAAAATTGAGAAACAAACCAAAATGTTAGAATTCATTTAAAATGGAATAGAGGAGAACAAAAAGGAAAAATAAAAGCCAAGTGTGGGAAAATTCACCAAGTTATCTTAAACATATGTTACATATTTCTGTAACAAATAATTGAAGATACTTTTGTTTTGGACTAATCTAATCAGTTTTACCCGATTTACTGTAATATTTTTGAAAAAAAGATGGATCTACACGATGAATCAATTCCATCATTAAAAGGAAGTAAAGTCTTCCGAAAAAGAAACGCGCTTCTTGATTTAGGTCATGAAGTTGTCATCCAGACCAGCTGTAGGTTGACGAAAAATCTAGAAAAGTCATCTCTAAAATTAGCAGGAAATTCACGGACCTCAGCATCAAACAGGGTCGCCAAGTGGTCAGACTTATCCTAACCATGAGAGGATCTGTCTTGTAAAATGGGGAGGACGCCGTGCAAATTAGCTTGATAAGACTAATGAATCAGATCCCCAGAAAGGATAATCTCCTTAAAGATTAAAAATCAGCTTTTAAGCTTGATATTACTCAATCCTTGAGATTGACCTTAAAGATTGAGAATTCAAAATCATGGAATTCAATGATATCTAAACTCGAACTTGAACGAGAAAATATTTTGATCAAAATTTCAAACCGATTTGTTTTCTAAAAACCCATTTTCAATGCGTTCAATACCATTGAACGTAAAATCCTAGGAATTCACCTGGAATTCATTAGGTCACCTGAACCAAATCGGGTGTCAACCGTAAGAACGGTGGTTGCATAGCATGGTCAAAGACAGGACCTTGTGCCAGACCGGAAAATTATAAGGGTGAGCTTTACTATTGCTCCTACAAAGGATAGTAATTGCGTCCGACACGTTATAGACCATAATTAAAAGTATGTCAGGGGACATTGCCTTAACAGTTGCTTGTTCAACGCTTTCCTTTACAACCGGACGGTAGTTTATCGAAAGGTAATATACGGAACAAGTATACTGGACGTGTTGCTTTCCCAATACAAGGTTAGCAAGTGGGTGACACAAAACCGTAAGTTTTGAGCTAAAATTTTCAAATCTGAAACCCACCAAACCCACAAAAATATTTTGCAAACACCGGTGAAGGGTTATTCCGGAAAACTTATCTAGGGTAAAAAACTAGATTGAATTTTCAAAAAGATCAAATGTTTTCATAAAGATCCAATTTCTTAATGGATCTAAATTTTTATAGTCATGTGGGACTGTAAACCACATCGTTACTACCATTGTTTATACCGCCGTATAGAAATCACTGATGTACAAAGTGTGAAGAATAAAGAAGTGATTCTAGTATTTCAAGACTATATTGCTTGAGGACAAGCAACACTCAAGTGTGGGAATATTTGATAATGCTAAAAACGAACATATATTTCATAGCATTATCCCTCAAGAAAGACAAGATTTTAGTTGCAATTGTTCTATTTACAAGTGATATTCGTTTAAATAATAAAAGGTGAAGACAAAAGACAGATTTGACGAATTGAAGACGCAAACGACCAAAAAGCTCAAAAGTACAAAATACAATCAAAGAGGTTCCAATTATTGATAAGAAACATCTCAGAATTACAAAAGTACAAGATTCAAAACGCAAAGTACAAGATATTAAATTGTACGCAAGGACGTTCGAAAATCCGGAACCGGGACCAGAGTCAACTCTCAACGCTCGACGCAACGGACTAAAAATTACAAGTTAACTATGTATATAAATATAATATAATATATAATATATAATTAATTATATAAATTATATATATATTATATTTATATATTAAAACCGTCGGCAAAGAAGATCCAAAAAGGGATGAGCTGTAAAAGCAAACTCCGCGACTTGCGGAGTTTGAAGGGCAAAAATACCGCGACTCGCGGAGCCCCAAATTCTGAAAATGCCTATAAAAGCTCGCGCATTCTGAACATTTTATATATCCTTTAATCTCTCTATCTAAACGTATATATATATATATATATATATATATATATATATATATATATATATATATATATATATATATATATATATATATATTAATTTTAATTTTAATTTCTAATAATAAGGGTATGTTAGCGAATGTTGTAAGGGTGTAAGTCGAAATTCTGTCCGTTTAACGCTACGCTATTTTTAATCATTGCAAGTTATGTTCAAACTTTTTAATTTAATGTCTCGTAGCTAAGTTATTATTATGCTTATTTAAATCGAAGTAATCATGATGTTGGGCTAATTACTAAAATTGGGTAATTGGGCTTTGTACCATAATTGGGGTTTGGACAAAAGAACGACACTTGTGGAAATTAGACTATGGGCTATTAATGGGCTTTATATTTGTTTAACTAAATGATAGTTTGTTAATTTTAAAATAAAGATTTACAATTGGACGTCCCTATAAATAACCATATACACTCAATCGGACACGATGGGCGGGGTATTTATATGTACGAATAATCGTTCATTTAACCGGACACGGGAATGGATTAATAGTCACTAGAATTATTAAAACAGTGGTGAAATTATGTACAAGGATACTTAGCATAATTGATAACAAAGTATTAAAACCTTGGGTTACGCGCAGTCGATAACCTGGTGTAATTATTAAACAAAGTATTAAAATCTTGTTACAGTTCAAGTCCCCAATTAGTTGGAATATTTGACTTCGGGTATAAGGATAATTTGACGAGGATACTCGCACTTTATATTTATGACTGATGGACTGTTATGGACAAAAACCAGAAGGACATATTAAATAATCCAGGACAAAGGACAATTAACCCATGGGCATAAAACTAAAATCAACACGTCAAACATCATGATTACGGAAGTTTAAATAAGCATAATTATTTTATTTCATATTTAATTTCCTTTATTTTACATTTAATTGCACTTCTAATTATCGCACTTTTATTTATTATCATTGTATTTAATTGCGCTTTTAATTATCGTACTTTTTAATTATCGCACTTTTATTTATCGCAATTTCCTTATCGTTATTTACTTTACGCTTTAAATTAAGTTATATTTATTTTTATTATTTTACATTAAGTTTTAACTGCGACTAAAGTTTTTAAAATCGACAAACCGGTCATTAAACGGTAAAAACCCCCCCTTTTATAATAATAATATTACTTATTTATATATTTGTATTTTTATAAATTAAAACTAATATAGCGTTAAGCTTTGTTTAAAGATTTTCCCTGTGGAACGAACCGGACTTACTAAAAACTACACTACTGTACGATTAGGTACACTGCCTATAAGTGTTGTAGCAAGGTTTAAGTATATCCATTCTATAAATAAATAAATATCTTGTGTAAAATTGTATCGTATTTAATAGTTTTTCGTTGTAAAAATAAAGCTATTTTATATACACCTCTGCGCACATCACAAGATTTAAATGCTGCATGGTACAAATGGGCCCGAATCCTATACCCACCTGTAATGTATATGCGATATCTTTTAAATACAGTACACCTTTCTCGTGTACGAAATCATCTTTCATAAATCTTAGTAACCGTACACATATCTTGTGCACAAAAATAACATACGCATAACCTGTGTCTAAAATCATTCTCTCGATACATAACATTCACTTTTCATTTCTTTCATAGCTTGGCTTGGTAACCGACCTTAACATATAATGCGCATAATAATATCCCCAAAACAGAACATCTCATCTATATAATAATCATATAAACTTCGAAGTACTAAACACCACGCCCACTAGCCCTTCTGTCTAGTGAACATTCTGGGTGGGGGTGTTAAACCCGGTAGCTACCTTTAGGATTCGCGTCAATTAGGCGTGCACTAATTCTCAAAATTAGTGATGTTCCCTAATTCTTAGGTTACCAAGCAATAATAATCAGGGGAAAAATATGCATATCAATTGTGGCAATTATCACGTCCACATAATTCAATGGTGGCAATTATTACGTCCACATAATTCATTCGAGGAATGTTTTGCTTGTGTCTATCTCGTCAAACATTTATAAAAGCATTTCATGTATTCGCAGTTCAAAATGTATTTCAAAAGCATTTAATAAAGCAGTTGTAAAAATAGCGCATGTATTTTCAGTCCCAAAAATGTAAAGAGTAAAAGGGAGCAAATGAAACTCACATAATGTATTTTGTAGTAAAAATACATATGATGACATTGAACAATGCAGGGTTGACCTCGGATTCACGAACCTATATCATTTGTATATTTGTTAATACATGTAATCGTAATTGAATAATTTATATGTTATTATTAGTGATGTAGTTGTTATATATATATATATATATATATATATATATATATATATATATATATATATATATATATATATATATATATGTATATATATATATATATATATAATAATTTAATAGGTTTCATTTTATAAATTTTCATTTTATATTTAGAAATATTATTATAGTTAGGTTATGCAATTTAAATATATTTTTGTATATATAATCTTTATTTATATACTTATAACCGTAACAACGTCATTAAAACTTTAGTAATATTGATATAGGTAATACTAATAATAATAATATTAACAATAATAATAATAATAATAATAATAATAATAATAATAACAATAATAATAATAATAATAATAATAATGTTATCCATAACAGTTAGTACTAATAACAACAGTTAATAGTAATAATATTAATAATAACATTAATAATAATAATAATGTGTAACAACCCAACCCGTATTAAAACCGGCCCATAAAATTTTTTCCTTTTAATATGATTTAAATAACACTTTAGGTCCCAATTGTGTTTCCATAAACAACTTTAATACAATAGAAGGTTTAATAAACCTTAAAATATTTAATACATTGATTAATTGTCCAAACGGACATACACGACCCGACTAGTTTAGTTTCCAACCAAAACCGAGCATGGTGATTTGGGACTACGCTACCCAAATTCTAATCGAATACAAAAGCAAGATCTTCTAAGCAACCTAGCCAAGATCTCTAATCCCCAAGCTTACCCGAGCCGCCAAGCATGCGAACCTATAAAAATATCAACAACGAGAGGGTAAGCTAAAGCTTAGTGAGTGAGAATATACTACATACATATATATGCATAAAATGGACATGCCACACAAATAACCAAATACCGCATACCGGAACATCCAAGCATAAAGGCAAGATAGTCTAAGCATACCGTAAGATCACAAAGCAACGAGCTAAAGATACATCAACAAAATATAAGTTCACCAACGACGATGTGAACAATGCCAATAAGCTACACCCATAGGGTTAGCTACATCACGACAATACAACATTATACGTATACAATATATATATATATATATATATATATATATATATATATATATATATATATATATATATATATATATATATATATATATATATATATATATATCTCGAATAACATAAATTTGCTTACGCTTACAACACAATAACCATGGTTAACCAATAGTACAAGGAATGGTACTTCGAATTTCCCATTGGTGTTCCCAACAACCGTTAGTGCACAACAAATTATAACACTAACCCCGGAGTGGTATCGATCGCCCGAACTTTAAACCCACCCGTCACGTGTAATGTGGTGTCGAACGCCCGAACTTTAAACCCACTATACACGCCCACACACATACATGACATGGCATCGAATGCCCGAACTTAAACCCATATCATATATTGACCCGATGTGGTATCGACCGCCCAAACTTAAACCCACATCGAATCTCGTACAAGTAAATACATTATATACACATATGCATAATCATTCCACTCACAATATTAACCCTTCGCCATTGGGGGTTATATAATCCACATCACACACCCATGTGATAACGTACACACAAAGTGTGCATCTCGCCAAGGTAGTCAACCAAAACGCACAACCATGCCAATTGGACCTATACACAAGTCCAACAATTCCACCTATATGAGAAGTGAGCTCTATAACCGAGAACCTCTTCACCCGACCCGCACCCATCCTACACATACATATGCATATAGGATATTAACACTCACCTTGTCGCCTCGATGAATGCTTCCAAGTAATCCGCAACTCGTCAATGGAAAGTACCTATTCCATCATCACAAATTTAACAACACACTTAGATTGGATTTACAAACCAACCCAATTTGACACTTAGTGCAATTTTGACCCAAATGCACTTCCAAGTACAAACCGCGCCCAAACTATCCAATAATTACTAACACAAGTGAGAATGGTCCTAATATGCCCATTAAACCCAATCACAAGTGTTAAACACTTATCGTTCTCAAAATCACCCATAAACCCTAATTTTCCAACACCTTAATAATCACTAAATACTAGTGATTACACCCATTTGCAAGTCTTACAAGCATAAACTTGCACACCAAACCCAAAACCCGCCAATAACAACAATAAACCCGAATAATGGTGTTAATCTCCAATTAACAACTAAATGGGTTTCACCTATGAATCATACAATCAAAAGCCCTAAATTTGAATGATGAAAACGAAAATGAAATTCGGAGTTAGAGCTTACCACTAGTATCACCGTGTAGCTAAGAACGAGGAGAACAAACTTGTCAACTACGCCAAAGATCAAAACCCGCTTCTTCCTTTCCAAAATCCCACTTGAATCACTTGGGGTATTTGAGTTTCTTGGGAGAAAATGAAAGAAAAAGGAAAAGAAAATAAGAAATGAAATGAATGGATGAGGTTAAATCCTTAAATCTGGCTCAAGCGCGAAAAGACCAAATTGCCCTTGAACTTCATTTAAAATTACAAGAATCTGGTGCCAGTTCGTGCAGTATGCCGCGCCGCGGCCTTAAATGTCGCGCCGCGACATTTGACTAAGTCTGGGATCATTTTATAACTAACTTCTGATCTAAATTTCAATAGAATGCCGCGCCGCGGCCTCGTTTGTCGCACCGCGACCCAAAGCTCGACCTGATCCCTTCTCCCGCGTACAAGACTTTAACACCCGAACACATCTCAAATCCTTCAAACTCTAGTCGTACCTACACAATACACCTATATATCATGTACGGAGAAAAACGGGGTATTACAACTCTCCCCCACTTAAATTCGATCACGTCCTCGTGATCCTAGTCACGAACCCAAACGGACCCACACTCAATGGTCCTCGAACATGCATTTCAAACCGACTTCTACCACAATTTCACTAACCCGAAGGTTAATCCAATGACATATCACACACTTGCTCGCATACCGAGATGTACAATACCCGCAATAACCGAAGTCTACAACGATCCCTTAGACAATTCTCCTTAAAGAGTTACCCTTAACAACTAAATCGTCACCCGCGATTTATCAAAACCACAATCCGAGCACTAAAACCCTACTCAATTCCCTCGTATCGGGAAACCTCATCCAATCTCTAACCGAGATATCAACCCTTAGCATACCATACCAAGTACCTCGCTTGTAACAACCGCACATCCCAATAAAGTCAACCATCTAAACCGACGAAGACCGAATAGAAGCGAATCCTTACGGATAACACCAATCACTAAACATCCCTTGTAGTGGGCAACACAACCAATACGCAACTACCATAAATCATAATCCAACGGCTAAAACCGATAGCGCCCAAAACGACTATGGAAACGCAAATCTCAAGGTGTACAAAATCAACTATCGTCACACCCGTAACATCATGTGAGCGAAACACGGCTATCGCCTCACTAATCATACAACATGGTCCTCACGACCCCACCATCGGCGTATAAAACAACCGACAGATCACACAACACGAAGGCTGGCCGAAAACACACGCGCCTTAGTGAATCCGAACTACACGCGACTCACTACCTTCACCACAACAACAATCGGGATTGGCCGAACTACACGCGTCATCGTGAATCCGAAACCACACGCGATCCACTACCATGATGAAGTCAGCTGACCCGAAGATCATGCTTCACCAATATAACACCTCACTCATGATGAAGTCAGCGGACCCCGAAGGTCATGCTCCACCAATCATACTCCCATGATGAAGTCAGCGGACCCTACTTCATCAATCACCAATACATGATGAAGTCAGCGGACTCCGAAAGTCATGCTTCATCAATCAACGCCCTTTTGGCCTCGAACGACGAGTAGTGTAACATCGCGCTCTGCTACGCCATAGTGAATCCTAACGGATACCACTAACCATTCACACACTCGAGCAAGAACCACCTATATCAAACATAGGCACAAAACAATAATTTTCTAGAAGAGAATCCGACACACACCTCCCTTAACCGAAGGATTTCTCCTTGCTCACCAAACACATCCATTATCTCTCAACGAGATTTACCACATTACCACCTCGATGATAATTCAAATTCAAACCATAAATTTATCCGAAATTGTAATCTACCACAAATCGACCAAAACCAGGTCTCGACAACATTTTCCGGATCTACCAAAAGCATCATCCGAAATCTCACACTAAAACTTCCTCGTGCGGGAGTGTAACTCCCCCACTTGGAACTACATCCCATATCCACAACTCGTACAACTGTACAATGCTACCAAAGGTAGACTTTACAAATGATTGGGCTCACACGACCCATCACCATATCTTGCTCCAGCCTTGAGCACACGAAGGATTTCAATCAATCCTTAAACACTTCGAACAAAAAGTGTACCAATATTACACAAACCACACCCTCGCAATCATCCAATTGCTCTTGTTTGTCAATTTCCACCTAGTCACTCATGTACCTAAGGGTTTCACTCCGGTACCCTAAGTACAATGTAACCACAACACGATCGGAGTCGAACACCACGCTAGTAGGTATAAAAGAGGCACCTAATGTCGCGTCTTATATACTCCATTACCAACATACATCGAGATTCAAAACACTCGATCTCAAGGTTTTCAGCCCACCCGTCGAACCTCACGGTTCATCAACCTCCACACAAAAGCGAACACGCGCTTAACAACCGAACACCAAAACCCATTTCCATGGCTTGGTAGAAACATCTCCCAAATACTAAGGAATGCTTGGTTGCACCAAGTCTTACGCCCTTCGCCCGTTAATCAAACGTCACCATAGTACTTCCATTAGGAACGTCACCCATAACAACAATATGCACAACACAAGGCATTTTACAAACTTAAATTCAACGGCACTTAATAAATAATCAGAGGACATATTTATTAAAACGAAACGTACCTTAACGTCTCCTTGCCGCACCGGTCCCCGCTAACTTGGGACATTCCGACTTACGATGTCCTTCTTCTTGGCAATTGAAACACACCATACCATCACCCTTTGGTACCGAACATTCCCAAGACTTGTGACCCTTCATGCCACAATTGTAACATCTAGATGCACTAGAATCCGGTATACCCGTCCGCGTACCACCCGTGCTCACACTCGGACCCTTAGTCCTCTTACTCGGAGCACCATACGAAACAACCCTTCTCTCACTTAAAGGTTCACCAATCTTTGATCGCGTATACGACTCGAAACCTCTAGCCACGGCGAATAATTCTGCAAACGATTTCGCGTGACCCCGGCTAATCTTATTTTTCAAGTCATCATTCAAGGTTCGATAGAAATCTTGCATCAACAAATTATCATTCCCCAAATACTTCGGGCAAAAACGAGCCTTCGCCATAAAGGTCGTCTTGAGAGTATTCAAATCCATAGAACCCTGTTGCAAATTTCGCAACTCATTACGCATTTCCGACAAATCGGCTCGAGTCCAGAATTCCTCGAAGAATTCCTTCTTAATATCGTCCCACGATAACCCCATAAATGCTTCACCACCCACAATGTCGATCTTACCATCCAACCAATCTCTTGCCCTACCCCGCAACAAACTAGTAGCGAGCCTCGTCCTCTTCTCGGGAGGGCAATCAATAGTACAAAAACGCCCTTCGACATCCGAGATCCATGTTGTGCTTATCATAGGATCCGGGTTCCCGTCATACATCGTAGGTTTAGTCCTCATGAAGCTCTTACGACAACATTCCATTTCACCACTACTTCGAAAATCGGAATACATCCTACCCAATTGCTCCGCAACGGCGGCCGAAACTATAGCATTAAGCTCAACGTCATTCGTCTCGATCTCAATTCCCGTCACCATTTTAAGGAATGCAAAGATTAGATCATGAACGTATAGAACCATACATGCAACCTCGCCCCATCTTGCTCAATAATCGTCTTACATCACTCGTTAGACACGATTTGCACCCGTATTAATGATAGCTAGTCACTGATACGCGAACACGTCGCATCCACTCGTTAGTACCATGACCATCTTGCTCGATGATTTTCGCAAACACAAACATAAACACGAAACAACGCATTAGTATATTAATAACATCCGCATATTAATATAAACGTTAGTCCACCTATAATCTAGGTCACTAACCAAATTCCCATTCCGACCCGTAATCCTACAAGTCCCGCAACAATTAAGCACACACAAAAGTCTAAGTCTAGGCACCTATCTCAAGTCACCTAAATCCCTTAGACCATGCTCTGATACCACTTGTAACAACCCAACCCGTATTAAAACCGGCCCATAAAATTTTTTCCTTTTAATATGCTTTAAATAACACTTTAGGTCCCAATTGTGTTTCCATAAACAACTTTAATACAATAGAAGGTTTAATAAACCTTAAAACATTTAATACATTGATTAATTGTCCAAACGGACATACACGACCCGACTAGTTTAGTTTCCAACCAAAACCGAGCATGGTGATTTGGGACTACGCTACCCAAATCCTAATCAAATACAAAAGCAAGATCTTCTAAGCAACCTAGCCAAGATCTCTAATCCCCAAGCTTACCCGAGCTGCCAAACATGTGAACCTATAAAAATATCAACAACGAAAGGGTAAGCTAACGCTTAGTGAGTGAGAATATACTACATACATATATATGCATAAAATGGACACGCCATACAAATAACCAAATACCGCATACCGAAGCATCCAAGCATAAAGGCAAGCTAGTCTAAGCATACCGTAAGATCACTAAGCAATGAGCTAAAGATACATCAACAAAATATAAGTTCACCAACGACGATGTGAACAATGCCAATAAGCTACACCTAGAGGGTTAGCTACATTACGACAATACAACATTATACGTATACAATATATATATATCTATATCTCGAATAACATAAATTTGCTTACGCTTACAACAAAATAACCATGGTTAACCTATAGTACAAGGAATGGTACTTCGAATTTCCCATTGGTGTTCCCAACAACCGTTAGTGCACAACAAATTATAACACTAACCTCGGAGTGGTATCGATCGCCCGAACTTTAAACCCACCCGTCACGTGTAATGTGGTGTTGAACGCCCGAACTTTAAACCCACTATACACGCCCACACACATACATGACATGGCATCGAACCCCCGAACTTAAACCCATATCATATATTGACCCGATGTGGTATCGACCGCCCGAACTTAAACCCACATCGAATCTCGTACAAGTAAATACATTATATACACATATGCATAATCATTCCACTCACAATATTAACCCTTCACCATTAGGGTTATACAATCCACATCACACACCCATGTGATAACGTACACATAAAGTGTGCACCTCGCCAAAGTAGTCAACCAAAACGCACAACCGTACCAATTGGACCTATACACAAGTCCAACAATTCCACCTATATGAGAAGTGAGCTCTATAACCGAGAACCCCTTCACCCGACCCGCACCCATCCTATACATACATATGCATATAGGATATTAACACTCACCTTGTCGCCTCGATAAATGCTTCCAAGTAATCCACAACTCATCAATGGAAAGTACCTATTCCATCATCACAAATTTAACAACACACTTAGATTGGATTTACAAACCAACCCAATTTGACACTTAGTGCAATTTCGACCCAAATGCACTTCCAAGTACAAACCGCGCCCAAACTATCCAATAATTACTAACACAAGTGAGAATGGTCCTAATATGCCCATTAAACCCAATCACAAGTGTTAAACACTTATCGTTCTCAAAATCGTCCATAAACCCTAATTTTACAACACCTCAATAATCACTAAATACTAGTGATTACACCCATTTGCAAGTCTTACAAGCATAAACTTGCACACCAAACCCAAAACCCATCAATAACAACAATAAACCCGAATATTGGTGTTAATCTCCAATTAATAACTAAATGGGTTTCACCTATGAATCATACAATCAAAAGCCCTAAATTTGAATGATGTACACGAAAATGAAATTTGGAGTTAGAGCTTACCACTAGTATCACCGTGTAGCTAAGAACGAGGAGAACAAACTTGTCAACTACGCCAAAGATCAAAACACGCTTCTTCCTTTCCAAAATCCCACTTGAATCACTTGGGGTATTTGAGTTTCTTGGGAGAAAATGAAAGAAAAAGGAAAAGAAAATAAGAAATGAAATGAATGGATGAGGTTAAATCCTCAAATCTGGCTCAAACGTGAAAAGACCAAATTGCCCTTGAACTTCATTTAAAATTACAAGAATCTGGTGCCAGTTCGTGCAGTATGCCGCGCCGCGGCCTTAAATGTCGCGCCGTGACATTTGACTAAGTCTGGGATCATTTTATAACTAACTTCTGATCTAAATTTCAATAGAATGCCGCGCCGCGGCCTCGTTTATCGCGCTGCGACCCAAAGCTCGACCTGATCCCTTCTCTCGCGTACAAGACTTTAACACCCGAACACATCTCAAATCCTTTAAACTCTAGTCGTACCTACACAATACACCTATATATCATGTACGGAGAAAAACGGGGTGTTACATAATGATAATAATTATAATAATAATAACCAATAAAGAAAAAAAAAATAGGCTACCTTAAAAGAAGTCCCTAAAAACAATATAACTTCTCAGCTGGGTCTCGAACCCATGACCTCTCGCTCACCAACAACACACCTAACCACTGCTCCGCCTATTAATTTCTGTTTTGTTATCGAATTAAAAACCTATAACTTCATATCATCATCCTCTTTATCATTATTGTATCTCAGTCCAACAGCAAGATGGGAGTTGGGTCACGGCCCAATAACACAAATTCATTATCTAATATCAACCCAAATTCGATAACAGTTTAAATGACCCACTAAGAAACCTCCATTCTATTTAAGGCTCATTTAAAATTGGAAACCCAAAACCTATATATATGGTTAGATTAAATACGGAGATTTAGGATCCAAGAAAACAATATCGTTCCACAGCCAACCCCTCCTCTTTCTTTTACTCGAGTATACTGCAACTAACATTCAATCAATTTACTTTATTCCCTTCATATTCCGTAAAATAATCGTCTACTGGATCTATTCCACTAACTTTAATCTAATTATCTATAGTTGTACTTCAGTTTTTTATGGTAAAGATCCCTACTTGTAACCTCATCCGCAACCACGTATCTAGTCCCAAAATATTCATTTGTCACTTAATGTCCAAAAATATTGAAACCCACCTCTTTTATAAATCGCTGTAGTAAAACAATTGTATATATAATATTCGCACAACTTGCAAGAACCAAATATTTAACAACTTTTGTCGGCCATGAATTTATAGTTTTGTCCCACACCTCACTTTTGTCTCGATTTAATTTATCTATAATAGAAAATTTAACACATGCAAGTTGTTACCTTTGAAACTGTGTACATATATATAATCATTTATATATGTTTTCGTTGAATTACAGTAACAACCATGGGTGGCGGTTTAGCTGCAACAGAAGTGATTGTGATGTGGTTTTCACGATGGAAAAATAGTAGACGTAATAGTAGAAACACAGCTGCACAGTACGTGGCTGTAGCATCAGTGGACTGAAAAACAGAAACGTTAACAAGAGGTTTATGGTGAGTAATTGATGGTTGATTATAGCCGAGATAGAAACATTAGCGTAGCAGTAACAATGAAGATTGAGTGGCAAATATATGACGGTTTATTAAGGTTTGGAGGGTGGTCGAATGATACCGAAATAGAGGTGCAGTAGTTTAGAGATGTTGATGGGTTTCTAAACAATATTAAATGGTGTGGGGTGGTGGAGATTTAAATTGCTTTTGGTTGGTGTTTTGTCTTCGAACGAATATAGAGAGTGAGAGAGATGGTTTAGTAAGAAGTGTTGTTTGATCGTGGTTCGAAAGGTAATGGGTGAGAATGGTTTACTATGGTTGTTTAGATGGTGATGCCTCGTTTGGATAGAGTGTTGGTTCATTGTGATGGTGTGCCAAGGTAGTGGTTGTTTGATTAAGGAGGAAAGTATTGGTGTTTGATCACAGGTTAATCGATGAACATGTTTAATAGAGAGAGAGAAAAGAAGTAGAGAGATGGCGGTTTAGAGGTGGTTATAGGTGTTGAGTGGCGGTTCTTGGTTTCATTGTCGTATAGCAACACACAAAAGTGATGTGGGTTTCGATCAAAGCAGCAATTAGTAGTTGGTTAACTTGTTGAGTTTAAGAGGAAGATAAAACACGCAGTAACAACAGATGGTCTTGGTGAAAGTTGGCGAAAAGCATTGGGAGAATGGTTGGTTGAATGGTTGTCTTGGTTAACAATACCAAGGATAATCGAATAGCAACCTATTAGTTAAAGTTTGGTGATGATAATTGGTGTTAATCGAATAAGATGGAAGAATGGTTTTTAAATGTATCTCTATCATCTATGTATCTAATATGGTAGATGAAATGAATAAGCAAAAAGCATACAGTATGTCTTTTGGCTTGGGTTGAATTTTACACAATATGTGATGTATATATGTCCTACTAAAAAGAATAGATAGTGATGGGGTTGTTGAGATTGAATTCGATCTGCTAATGAATTGAGAGACAAAGATCAAAATTTACCACAGTGTGATGGATACATAGAACAGATTCGTACAATCATAAATTCTATATAATTTATATAGTTAATATAAATATTTAATAATTATAATTATATTAATAATAAGAATCATATATATATATATATATATATATATATATATGTTCATTTTAATAATAGTTAATTATTATTATTTTACATTTTTATTTACACACCATTGTTCGTGAATCGTCAGTAATGGTCGAAGTTCAATTGAATATATGAAACAGTTCAAACTTTTTGAGACTCATCATTACAGACTTTGCTTATCGTGTTGAAACGTATAAAGATTAAGTTTAAATTTGGTCAGAAATTTCCGGGTCGTCACAATATTGATACGTGAGCACTAATATTTTATCTTTTATATATTAATAGTGTATCCCTGTTTAGTGCTCGAGTAAATATGTTTATGCATGCTAGTATGCTTTAATTTTGTCGATAGATAGTTTATGATGAATCCTGAATTTAATACATATGCTGCTAGGATAAGGTGGATCTTGGTCCTTTATTTATAGTTCTTGCATTAACCGGTCTGGAATTAGGTGTAGCTATATTACAAGCTTATGTTTTTACGATCTTAATCTGTATTTACTTGAATGATGTGTGATATGCATGTCGTTGGAAAGCTGACGAAAAATCAATAACTTTTCATTTAGATATCGAATGGTTTCGATGAACAGATTAGAAGTTATAATCAACTGAATTATGATTAACATTAATTGAAATTGCTTTTGAATCTGCAATTTATATTTAAACAACTTGTTTATAAGATTGATAAATTGGATTTTCAAATATTACTAATCGAGTAAAGGAATTTCTATATAAGGCATGTCTCGTCTTGTTGAACAATTGTCAAAGTTGACTGTCTTATCATGTGTTAAAGCTTTATAAAACACTATAATCTGATTTTACAAGTATTGGAAAACTATGTGAAATAATAAAATACTTTCGATTAACATGATAATTCAAATATAATATAGCTCCTGAAATAAATAATATTTTGAGTTTGATAAACTATAAATTCGTTCAATTACCAAGACTGATACTATATTAATAAACATGCATAGATTTAAAGATCATATTGGGTCAGGTTGACTTATGAGATAACTTTTGTTAACTTTTGTATAACGGTCTCGGGCATTAGGATTGTGATACACTATGATCTGACCTAGCTTGTTAAACATCTATTGACCAACATATATTCTCTAGGTTGAGATCTATGGTTATTTTACATTCCGAGTTTCAATCACATTTCGATGAATGAATTTATGTGCTGCTAAGGTGAGTTTCGTATGCTCCCTTTTTAATTGCTTTTGAAATCTATATTTTTGGGCTGAGAACACATGCACTTTATTTTAAACGCAATGGATACAAGTACATACTAAATTCTACACCGAGTTTGAACCGAAAATCCTTTGCTTTGGTAACTAGTAACTGCCGGTTATAAGAACTGGTGGGCGCGAGTAGTTATATATGGATCCATAGGGCTTGACATCCCCGTCTGTTCCAGGTATAGAAACCCTAGCCTGAACTATAAAACAGACATATGCTATTTGAGGTTAGTACACGTTGGTTTGCGTGTATTGTACATGTTGGTTGCATGTATGTTAAAATAGGGGTACTTATTATAACGTCAAAGTTTAGTTACCAGGGTGCTCAATCTTGTAGAATATTTTGATAAACGTTTCTGGATGAAACAACTGAAATCTTGTGATCCACCTTTACATACAGATTATGCGAACCATTAAAACTATGAAATCACCAACCTTTGTGTTGACACTTTCAAGCATGTTTATTCTCAGGTTCCTAGAAGTCTTCTGCTGTTTGCTTATATGTGATACAAGCTATGTGCATGGATTCATACATGCTTTATTCGAGAAAACGTTGCATTCACAAAATCATCACCATGTATCTTATTTTGACTGCATTGTCAACGGATGTAGTATTGTAAACTATTAATTACGGTGATTGTCTATATGTAGAAATCATCAAACGTCGAAAAATTTGGATTTAAATATTCTTTTATGGTGTGCCTTTTAAAAAGATTGCAATGTTTACAAAACGTAACATGTAGAGGTCAGTACCTCACTGTGAAATCGATGGATGATGTATTCGTCTAAAAGGGATTTGGACGGATCGTCACAGTTGGTATCAGAGCTTGAGGTCATAGGGAACTAGAATTTGCATTAGTGTGTTTAACTGGTAATTGTTAGGATGCATTAGTGAGTCTGGACTATGATCGTATCTGTTTTTACCGAGTTTTGCTTATCATTTCTTGTCATAAATTACATGCTTATCATTCTTAAGTCTAGACACATTTACCTGCAACTATTGCATGAATAGTGTATAGACAAAATTTATATCTTAGCATATCTGCTAATACATATCTTAGCGTATCGGTTACTGTAAACTTTTCCTGACATCTTCCGAAAATTTCTCCTTAATTTATGGGATTTTGGTAATATATATACATATGTAAATTATGTATCGAAGAATACCAAACTAAATTCTATAATCTATCTCATATCAAAAATCAATTCCCTGATTATACAAGATGGATCACGTATCTAGTTCAAATTCCTTAGTTTCCGATAACTATTCCGATATGGATTTCCACTCGAGCTCCGAAAGCAGTGTGACCGGAATGGATTAACCAATTAGCCATCATCTATTCTGGATGAATTGGGGATGGGTTCGTAGTCTACTTAATCATTGGAGACAAGAAGAAGGTGATCCCTTCCATCCACCACATTGCCCTCTTGACGAAGAACCTGAAGCACTTACCGGCGAACCTGTTCGTAATACCATTTTCTCTCTCATTTCCAGAGTATCTCGTCATGATTATATACTATCTTAGATTCTAGATCTTATTCATCCGCTCGTCCGAACCAACAACCACCCTGGTGTAATAGAAGAAGTCAACGAGCTTCGCGCTCGGGTAGTGGCTTTAGAGAATATGGTGCAAAGGTTACAAGCACCAGCAGCATCACCGGCATCAACAGTACCACCAACACCAACAGTACCATTACCACCACCAAGCACAACCGCGTCGTAAACCTCAACTTTACAATCCGTCCCACGAACACCAGTGTCATACACCCTGTAGATACCAAGGAATACCAACAACAACAAACGATGAAGTATTGATTCATAACCTCATCGAAGAAATATTCTGCAGAGAATATGTAGTTTCTAAAAGTTTTAGAGATATATATTCTAGTTCAAGTCGAAAACCAGATGAGATTAATATTATGATTAACTCATTAAATCCATAATTACATCTAAAGAAAATATATATGTAGGTATATTTTCATAAAGATTGTAATTAAGAAAATTCTTTTGTACAAACTGTTAATGGTGAGAATATTTTAACGGGTAGGTAATACCCGAGAGATATATAAATTCACAATTAATATGTTACATTCTTCGATTCTGATTCAACAAATCATCAACTATACTCACTACTTTCATAACGAGATATATTCTTTCACAGAAATCAAAACAGCCATACTAATTCAAATTCAATTACATATTCTGATTTTAACATATCAGAATCCAAGTCGAGATATAACCGATATCATCACTCTTAGATGCCTATATCTTTCAAATCTGTACTATGATTTCAAAACTATGCTAGAACATCACTCCTATTCATAAAATCCCGAAAAATAATGACGATTACAATCTGCGTTCAAACCCTGTATAATTCTTGAAAACATCTCAATTAAGAAACAATCGAGATGATGATCCAACCACATGTTATCCACAGTTATGCACCTGGAAAACTCCCGGAACCTAAGTAGAAGTTTAAAACGCATCTATAATCTCTTGGCATTGTTATTACCCAAACTAACTTTACAATCCCTCTCTAAAGTAGTCAATTTTGTCAAATCTCCAGCAAATCAACATAAACCTTTCATAGGCCTTATTATTGCTTTGATATATAAGTTTGCCCTTCGTCATCGTTACCGAAGAACCTTTTATATCTCGCCACATTAGAAGTAAACTTACCAACAACTTCATTGATCTTTAAGCCTCTCCGAAAAATCACTATACTTATTCATTGAAACCCTATCATGTACTTATCTGCATCTTGTAATGGTAGTTGCCATACCAAAAAGCTTGAATCATTATTCTCAAATTTCACAGCAATTCTACGCCAATATATATATATATATATATATATATATATATATATATATATATATATATATATATATATATATATATATATATATATATATATATATATATATATATAACGTCTATTTCCAAAACTTACATACTTCAAATATGAAGTTTCTGAAAACACCCTAAACTGCGAACTAGTTCTTGGAACTTTGAAAAAGCTGAATGAAGCAGCAGAAATTGTAGACAACCGTAACAGTCAAAAGTTTGATGATAAAAATAGTGTGTTGGCAAAGCTCAGAAAAAGAGAAGGTTTGGTACTGGAAAACGGATTGAGTAAACTATGAAGGAGGCTGTGGAAAAATCACAAAGACTAAACCTACCTTCAAAGAATCCAAATGATTCAGTGTCTGCTGAAGTCATTAACGAATACCTTGCTCCTGACTCTAAACCTTTACGGAAAAATCTTCTTTATCATCTTTCGATATTAGAAATCCTGAGATATCATCGTATCTTTCATTATAAATATCCTCAATATTTCTGAAGATATTTTCATAACTATTCTTATCTGAAATCCTTTATCTTTTCGCAATATCAGTATTACATCAGAAACAAAACTGTTTTAGGTTCTAAATTCTGAAAAGTTTGAACTCAAATTATGAATGTTATTGAAGTAGTGTTGGGAACTGAAGCATGAGTTAATATAATATAATGACACTTGATCAACGTGATTATATTACAGTAAGTCATGCTGAGTTTTTTTTTAAATGGAACGCAATGATTCACAGATCATAACGTCATCATGTGCCATGTTACACGACTCTTGTATTCTACTTAAACTCTAAACATATCAAGAAAATATTTTCTTGATGATTCGGCCTTTTTCGAGGTATTCTGGTAATTTGACAAATCAAGATCGTGCCATTACAATTTCCTTCTTAGAACATTAACTATGTTCATTCCGAAATTCATATCTGCAAATTTTGAACCATTACTTGCTGTGCTTAATGGATAGAAGAGAAAACATAGCATGAAGCTCCGAAATAGAAAAAGGGGTATAAATCGCAGTAAAAAGGAGAGAGCATTAACTGTGGATGTCGATGATTATAGAAAGACAGAAGCAGGGACTGAAAAATAAGGAAAGATATAAAGCCCGACGACAACACATAAATTACAAACCGTGTATATCAATAAGTATTGCAACGTAAAGACACGGGAGAACTAAAAACACTATAAAGCCAAAAGTATAGTAAAAGTGAATAGATTCCTCCGGCGGCAGATGAAAAAGAAGAATGATAGATATGAAAGTTAGGAGTATATCAAGAATCAGAACTGGATGAAGCATATTGACGAATACTTTAAAGTATGAGTTGAGGGAGGAAGAATAGAAGGTGAGCTGTGGAAATAAAGAAACGAAGGGAGTAGATTTATAGCAAAAAAATCTGACAGAGCAATCGTGACAGGTTATTGCATTTAATCAAAGAAGATCCTAATTTCCTTAATTACCGAAGAATCAAATCTTATTACGAAGATTTTCTCTAAATCCCTTGAACTCCGGAAATCAATCCTATCTACGTCAAAAGATATGACGAATCTACATTTATTCATTTCACTCTCTTGTGATAACTTCACTCGTACTCTTCACAAAATCGAATTGTTTTATCTATATTACTCAATGATGATAAAACTCTAATTTTCAGCTTGTATGCGTCATGAAAACATACTTATTGTCAGCCATGACCATTCCAATCAAATTTCGGGATGAAATTTCTTTAACGGGTAGGTACTGTGATGACCCGGAAATTTCCGACCAAATTTAAACTTAATCCTTAAATGATTTAATGTTTTCGACACGACAAGCAAAGTCTGATAAGTTAAACCTCAAACATTTTGAACTGTGTTCATGTATTCATTTATCCTCGACCAAATTTCGACGAGTCACGAACGATTATAAACATAAGATATGTATATATATGTATATATATATATATATGTATATATTATAACTTGAAAACATTAACAAAGTATTAAGTGTATAATACTTTACATTAAACGTATTTGTCTCAATATATGTTTTATATATTTATTGACAGAATTAAAGGATATTATCAAACGATCGAAGTAGAAGATATTTCGATAGCATCTAACAATCACATAGCTATTACGATTGTTACGGGTCTCTGTTGTGAGGTCCACTTCGATTTAGAAAATCATTCCCTTTTGATTGTATTTGGAATTAGATATATAATATAACTTGCAACGTGTTTATATTGTATATATATATAGATATATATGGGTTCGAAATATTTTAAAAAAAAAAAGGTTTATAGCACTCGTTTATTGTTTCATAATTAAGTAACGTAATTTGAATATATATTTTACAAAGTGATAAAATATAATATTAACTTGGTCATAAAATGTTTAGATTTTAACAATATTATTAAATATACTTTGATAAATAACCAGAAAATGATTTAAAGAAGCAAATGACCAAAACACTCAAATGAATAAGTTACACTTTGAGTGAGATTTTTTTTCATTAATTTAAGTCTAATTATTGATAATGGTACACGTCGCGTAATGTAAAATGCTAGTTTTCTAAGCATACGAAACGTCGTTCGAAAAACTGGAACCGGGACATAAGTCGAACGTAAACGTACAAGACATCGGAATCAAAATTACAAGTTAACTAGGCATGAGAATATAATATAATATATAATTAATTAATATAAATTATATATATTATATAATAATACGTCAACAAACAAGAAAACAAAACGTTGGAGTGCTGGACAGCTAGGCCATGCGATCGCATGGCCATTGCCCACTAGACCCACGCGATCGCATGGCAAGAGGGAGAAGGTCAGATGCTATAAAGCTTGAGCAATTCGGTTCGTCTAAATTCATTTTCAATTCACTCATCTTCTTTAATCTCTCTATATATTATTATTATTATTATTATTATTATTATTATTATTATTATTATTATTATTATTATTATTATTATTATTATTAAGATTAATATTATTATTATTCTTATTATTATTAGTAGTATTTGTATTATTATTAGTATTAGACATAAAATACTACGACGAGGTTATGTCCAAACGATTTCAAAAATGGTTTTCGAGTGAGTCAAAGCTAAAGAAGTTATGGGTTATTGCTATGGAGGTTATGGGTATTGCTTGGGGGTTATGAGCATGAGTCAAAGGTCAACCTAGCGTTTATCATCTCCGTTGCGTCTACGTACTTTCCTACAATATTGAATCTCAATATTGATACGTGAGCACTCATATTTTATCTTTTATATATTAATAGTGTATCCCTGTCTAGTGCTCGAGTAAATATGTTTATGCATGCTAGTATGCTTTAATTTTGTCGATAGATAGTTTATGATGAATCCTGAATTTAATACATATGCTGCTAGGATAAGGTATATGATATGCATGTCGTTGGAAAGCTGATGAAAAATCAATAACTTTTCCTTTAGATATCGAATGGTTTCGATGAACATATTAGAAGTTATAATCAACTGAATTATGATTAACATTAATTAAAAATGCTTTTGAATCTGCAATTGATATTTAAACAACTTGTTTATAAGATTGATAAATTGGATTTTCAAATATTACAAATCGAGTAAAGGAATTTCTATATAAGGCGCGTCTCGTCTTGTTGAACAATTGTCAAAGTTGACTGTCTTATCATGTTTTAAAGCTTTATAAAATACTATAATCTGATTTTACAAGTATTGGAAAATTATGTGAAATAATAAAATACTTTTGATTGCCATGATAATTTAAATATAATATAGCTCCTGAAATAAATAATATTTTGAGTTTGATAAACTATAAATTCGTTCAATTACCAAGACTTATACTATATTAATAAACATGTATAGATTTAAAGATCATATTGGGTCAGGTTGACTTATGAGATGACTTTTGCTAACTTTTGTATGACGGTCTCGAGCATTAGGATTGTGATTAGCTTGTTAAACATCTATTGACCAACATATATTCTCTAGGTTGAGATCTATGGTTACTTTGCATTCCGAGTTTCGGTCACATTTCGATGAATGAATTTATGTGCTGCTAAGGTGAGTTTCATATGCTCCCTTTTTAATTGCTTTTTAAATCTATATTTTTGGGCTGAGAATACATGCACTTTATTTTAAACGCAATGGATACAAGTACATACTAAATTCTTCACCGAGTTTGAACCGAAAATCCTTTTCTTTGGTAACTAGTAACTGCCGGTTATAAGAACTGGTGGGCGCGAGTAGTTATATATGGATCCATAGGGCTTGACATCCCCGTCTGTTCCAGGTATAGAAACCCTAGCCTGAACTAAAAAACAGACGTATGGTATTTGAGGTTAGTACATGTTGGTTTACGTGTATTGTACATGTTGGTTACATGTATGTTAAAACAGGGGTACTTATTATAACGTTAAAGTTTAGTTACTAGGATGCTCAATCTTGTAGAATATTTTGATAAACGTTTCTGGATGAAACAACTGAAATCTTGTGATCCACCTTTACATAAAAATTATGCGAACCATTAAAACTATGAACTCACCAACCTTTGTGTTGACAATTTCAAGCATATTTATTCTCAGGTTTCTAGAAGTCTTTCGCAGTTTGCTTATATGTGATACAAGCTATGTGCATAGAGTCATACATGCTTTATTCGAGAAACGTTACATTCACAAAATCATCACCATGTATCTTATTTTGACTGCATTGTCAACTGATGTAGTATTGTAAACTATTATTTACAGTGGTTATCTATATGTAGAAATCATCAAACATCGAAAACCTTGGATTTAAATATTCATTTATGGTGTGCCTTTTCAAAAGAATGCAATGTTTACAAAACGTATCATGTAGAGGTCAGTACCTCACTGTGAAATCGATAGATGATGTATTCGTCCAAAAGGGATTTGGACGGATCGTCACAAAAAGTCTAAATCATGAAACTTTTATTTTGCATTCGTAACTTATGTTATTTTCAAATAATGGCTTGTAAGGACCTTTGGGTCACATACTTATGTTAATGCTTCTATTCATAGGAAGCACGTTATCTTTTGTAAAACGCTATCTTTTTATGAATGCAAAAACTGGTTTTCAAACAGCATATAGTGTTTGACCTTGTAATGATCATGTTGTTGATGAACTGTACACGATGGTTTTGTACGGGGCGTAACATTTGGTATCAGAGCATTGGTTGTAGGGAATTAGGTTACATTAGTGAGTCTAGACCAGACCGAGTAGGATTCACTAATGGGACTAATCTACAACTTGCTCGTTTACTTGTTATTGCTTACTACTACTGCATGTTACTGCTTACTTATACTGCCGTATGATCTTGCTGCATGCTACTGCTTACCCTTACTGCTATGTGAACTTGCTGTATGCTATTGCTTATCCTCGTTACTGCATGCTACTGTCTGCTTTCGATTGCATGTTACTTAGTTTAGTACTGTTGTTATTGCCATGCTATGTACTGCGGTAGACGATCTAGGTTGCTGTAGTGCCTGATTATGTGCTTGCTATATGTCTTACTGACATGGAAAAATTTTATTTTTCCTTGTTCAGATGTCGGACATGCCGCCCATGACCTTTGACTTCGAGAGTGACTCAAATACGTCTGCTACTACAACTGTTGCTGATTCACCGCTACCCTCCGGCGACTCCGGCGATTCTTCATCCGGAGATAGCAGATACGCGCTTGACCTGATGGACATCTCGGACGGAGATGAGGATCCTGAGGAGATTCCAGCTCCACCCAGCCCTGGGCTCCCGGGAGCACAGCACCATTCCGGTGATGCTGTAATTCCTAGGGGAAACGAAGACGGTCCTTTCCGTAACGAGCATGGACATTGGGCTAGATGCACCGCTAATGGACGTGTTGTACCGATTCCACCAGGCAGATATCAACTTATGACCACCGGCCAGATGCTTTCTCCCGCCCGCGATGATCCTGCATTACCTTCTGACGATTCAGACGGTTCATCATCCGACGACTCCAGCGAGGAGGATCCCGAGGAGGATTCTGAGGAGGACCCTGAGGAGGAGCCCATGCAGCTGCCCTCTACCCCGCCGAAGAAGCGTTATCGTTTTGATGGTACTGTTATTCCAGGGGTTAACGGAGGAAGACCGTTCATGGACGTACATGGACAGTTGGTTAGGGTCACAGCCCGTAAGCGGGTCGTGCCGTATCCTGCCGATCCATTCATGTGTAAGACCGCTCGCACTGTGCCGTCTACATCTTCATCATTTGGACCATCTGCACCACCGGCGCCACCTGCCCCACTAGCATCCCCCGTCGTCGAGGAACTGACAAGGGAAGTGCATGCCCTCCGTGATCGGGTAACTGAGCTCGAGGATCAGATGTCCTACCTGATGGACATCATTTACCCACCTTCGCCCTAGGACTATTGTATTAGATTTCCTTATGTATTCCTTTTGTAGTTCCTGTTTTTCATTAATGTAATGTACGAATCTCATGCCATTGTACGTAACTTTCTTATTATGAATGGAATTATTGTTGCTTAATTGTTGTACGGCGTTTACTTTAACTTATCACATGTTGGCTCTTGTGCTATCTGCTGCTGTTTTCCATGCTTAGTTATCGTGTATTGTGTTGTTTCCGTACTGTTTACCTTATGCTATGACGTTACCGATTATGGGATTTTGACTTAAGTCGAAATTTTTTTTGGAAGATCGATGGCTAATGGAAGAGGTCCGAGAGAAATCCCCGCCGCAGCTCAAATAGAGGAGATGATAGCCGCTCGAGTAGCCGCGGCTATGGCGAATGCCAACCCCCAAGCTCCACCGGCTAACCCAAACTTCCAGAATGTGTGTACTTTCAAGGAATTCCAGAGCTGCAAGCCCCACAATTTCAGTGGAACAGAAGGGCCAGTTGGGCTGACGAGATGGTTTGAGAAGTTAGAATCTGTGTTCCGTGTGAGTAACTGCTCCAAGGGGAATATGACTAAGTTCGCATCCTGCACTTTGTCAGATGGCGCTTTGACTTGGTGGAATACGTTCGCTCAGGCTCAGGGAATTGACGAAGCTTATGCTACACCATGGGAAGAGTTTAAGAGGGCTATGATCGAGGGGTACTGCCCTAGAACAGAAATTCAGAAAATGGAAGCAGAGTTTTGGGAACTGAAAGTTGTAGGAACTGATCTTGATGGCTATAACCGAAGGTACTTAGAGTTAGCTTTGATGTGCCCCACAATAGTTACTCCGGAGTACAAGCGGATGGAGAGGTATCTGTGGGGACTCCCCAAGGACATTCAAGGAAATGTCACTTCATCGAAATCAGCGAATGTCCCGGAAGCTATGCGCATGGCGCACACCCTGATGAATCAAATTACCCACCAAGAGCCAGAGAAGGCGAAATCAGAATCGGGAGCTAGTAATGGGAAACGTAAGTGGGACGGAAACAAGGGAAAATGTTTTTACCAGAACCCAGCTAAGAGGTATGAGAATTTCAAAGGGAACAACGACTGGAGGAACCCGAACCATAGCTCCAACCCTAACTACAAAGGTACCCTTCCTCAGTGTAAGAGATGCTACAAGCATCATACTCGACAATGCAACATAGTGTGTGAGAAGTGCAAAAGGATTGGACACATCGGCAGAGACTATAAGAGCACCGCCCCAGCTGTGAGGACAAACCCAAATCGACCAAGGAAGTGCTATGAGTACGGACAACAGGGCCACTTCAGGAATGAATGTCCCAACAAGAAGAAGGATGGCTGGCCAGCACGTGGAAGAGCCTTCAACATGAACGCAAGAGATGCTCGCGAGAATCCTGACTTGGTTACAGGTACATTCACTATCAATAAACTATTAGCCTCTGTTCTATTTGATACTGGTGCTGATAGGAGTTATGTATGTAGACACTTTTGCTCTAAGATAGATTGGTCGTTAGTTCCTTTGGAGGAGAGTATGCTTGTTGAAGTGGCCAATGGAAAACTTGAGAAGGTTGACCAAATTGGCCGAGGAGGTATTATAAACCTAGCTGGTATGGATTTCGAGATTGATTTGATACCCATTAAGTTGGGGAGTTTTGATGTGATAGTCGGTATGGACTGGTTGTCCAAGGTAAGTGCAGAAGTTATTTGTTGAGAGAGGATTCTCCGTATACCACGCGAGACTGGAGAGCCACTGATTGTTTACGGAGAGAGATGTAGTCCGAAGTTGAACCTTATTAGTTGCTTGAAGGCACAAAAGGTTATGAAGAAGGGGCGTTTTGCTATTCTGGCACATGTGAAGAAGCTAGAAGTTGAAAAGAAGAGCGTGGATGAAGTACGAATTGTGAACGAATTTCCCAACGTCTTTCCAGAAGAGTTTCCTGGATTACCGCCATCGAGAGCAGTGGAGTTTCAGATCGACCTAGTGCCAGGAGCTGCACCCGTAGCTCGCACACCTTATTGACTTGCACCTTCTGAACTACAAGAGTTGCAGAGTCAACTGCATGAACTACTAGACCATGGATTTATCCGACCGAGTTCATCGCCTTGGGGCGCGCCTATTTTGTTCGTGAAGAAGAAGGACGGATCTTTCCGCATGTGTATCGATTATCATGAACTGAACAAGTTGACGATCAAGAATCAGTATCCCCTTCCCAGGATTGACGATCTTTTTGATCAGCTACAAGGATCCAACGTTTACTCCAAGATTGATTTACGATCAGGTTATCACCAGTTGAGGGTGAAGGAGAGCGATGTGCTGAAGACTGCGTTCAGAACCCGTTATGATCACTATGAGTTTCTAGTGATGCCATTCGGTTTAACCAACACACCTGCCGTATTTATGGATCTCATGAATCGTGTATGCAAGCCATATCTGGACAAGTTCGTTATCGTCTTCACAGATGATATCCTCATCTATTCCAAAAGTGAAACAGAACATAAGCAACATCTTCGACTCGTGCTAGAACTCTAGAGACAAGAGAAACTTTATGCCAAATTCTCTAAGTGCGAATATTGGTTGAAGGAAGTTCAATTTCTCGGTTATATCATGAGCGATCAGGGTATCAAAGTCGATCCCGTAAAGATCGAAGCTATCAGCAAGTGGGAAACCCCCACTACTCCGACTCATATCCGCCAATTCTTAGGCCTCGCCGGTTATTACCGAAGCTTCATTGAAGGTTTCTCTCTGATTGTGCGTCCTTTGACTGCGTTAACTCATAAGGGGAAGAAGTTCGTTTGGGAAACCGAGCAAGAATCGGCATTCCAAACCCTGAAGCAGAAGTTAACCACCGCTCCTATTATGTCCCTTCCCAAAGGCAGTGATGACTTCATTGTGTATTGCAATGCCTCTCGACAAGGCTTTGGGTGTGTATTGATGCAACGGAAGAAGGTTATTGCTTACGCCTCCCGAAAAAAAAAGATTCACGAGCGAAACTACACAACTCACGATCTCGAGCTTGGAGCTGTTGTCTTCGCACTAAAACTGTAGAGACACTATCTGTATGGAACCAAGAGCACTATCTTCACCGACCACAAAAGACGCCAACATATATTCGATCAGAAGCAACTGAATATGAGACAACGTCGATGGATCGAGACGTTGAATGAATATGATTGTGAACTTCGTTACCATCCTGGCAAGACAAATGTTATAGCCGATGCCTTAAGCCGAAAGGAGAGAATGGTACCTCTTCATGTCCGTGCCTTGAACATCACCATTCAGACAAATCTCAATAGCCAGATCCGCGTAGCTCAAGATGAGGCTCTCAAGGAGGAGAACATTTCTCAAGAGCACTTGAACATTCTCGTTCTCGATTTGAGGTCAAGGAAACTGGACTCCGATACTTTGCCGGAAGAATCTGGGTGCCTAGTTATGGGGATTTACAGAGTCTTATTCTAGATGAAGCCTACAAGTCAAGGTATTCAATTCATCCAGGAGCTGGTAAGATGTACCACGACCTCAAGGTTCAATATTGGTGGCCAAACCTCAAAGGGATGTTGCAGCATATGTTGGAAAGTGTTTAACTTGTTCCAAGATCAAATCTGAACATCAAAAGTCGTCTGGGTTACTTCAACAACCCGAAATCCCGCAATGGAAGTGGGAAGGAATAACAATGGACTTCATCATGAAGCTACCGAAGACGGTACGCGGTTATGATACCATCTGGGTTATCGATGATCGTCTTACCAAATCTGCACACTTCCTAGCCATGAAGGAAACTGATACGATGGAGAGACTGGCGTAGTTATACATAAAGGAGATTGTATCTCGTCACGGTGTACCCTTATCGATTATCTCATATCGCGATACCCGTTTCGCTTCTAGATTTTGGCGTTCTTTACAAGAAGCCTTGGGAACACGTCTAGATATGAGCACTGCGTATCACCCACAAACTGACGGATAGAGCAAGCGCACGATCCAAACCCTGGAGGACATGTTACGTGCTTGTGTTATTGATTTCGGGAAAGCTTGGGAGAGACATTTACCGTTAGCCAAATTCTCTTAAAACAACAGCTATTACGCAAGCATTAAGGTTGCACCTTTTGAAGCATTGTATGGCCGTAAATGTCGTTCTCCTATTTGTTGGGCCGAAGTAGGTGAAAAACAACTCACCGGTCCTGAACTCATCCATGAAATAACCGAGAAGATTGTCCAAATTCAAGCGAGGCTCAAGACAACCCGTGATCGTCAAAAGAGCTATGCCGACCTTAAATGTGGAGATCGCGAATTTCAAATCAGCGACCGCGTTATGTTGAAAGTCGTACCTTAGAAAGGTGTAATCCGTTTCGGAAAGCGTGGGAAGTTGAATCCGCGATATATTGGTCCTTTTGAAGTCTTGGAGCGTGTTGGACCCGTTGCTTACCGTTTGGATCTTCCAACTCAATTGAGCGTAGTTCACCCCACTTTCCACGTGTTGAATCTGAAGAAATGTGTTGCTAAACCAGAACTCGTCATACCTCTTGAGGAGCTTACGATTGACGACAAACTCCATTTCGTGGAAGAACCTATCAAAATTATGGACCGTGAGGTCAAGACCTTGAACGCAACAAGATTCCGATCGTCCGAGTCTGATGGAATTCAAAACGAGGGCCTGAGTTTACTTGGGAGCGAGAGGATCAGATGAAACAGAAATATCCTCACCTCTTCACAACTCTACCATCTACCTCAGCTTAAAATTTCAGGACAAAATTTTCATTAACAGGTGGGTAATGTAACGACCCGACTTTTTTGACTTGCTTTTGTGCTTTCACGAAACTGCGTATTTGTGCGTACTGAGCTATACTATACTCTGGGATCCTACTACATGTGGATTACTTTCATTTATATGTTAAAACGTGTCATTAAGTACGTAGGTTACTTAACTTGATCCCCGAAAGCCTTTACGACCGTTAGTGTCACTTAATGTTTAGAACGAGCTATGTTTGTTGGTACACGTTTAACTTTGGTCATAATCGGAATATTATGACTACGAAATACTAATTATTATTTTATAATAACAATTACTTGAGTTTTTGGATGCTTAATTACGCTTAGTAATTTACTGGAACACACTAGTTAGTCTTATTGGACTTTCTACCTTGTTGGACTTTAGCCCACCCTACACTAGCTAGTGGACTATTTAATTAGCCCAATTTTAATAAGTTAGTGACCCATATTATGTAAGACAAATGCCCATTTATTAGAGGGAACATACTAGCATTTTTGTTAACTATTATCCTTAAGGTTGCATGGGATCCTAACATAAGCACCAACTTTAGACAACCATTAACCATAAAGCAAAAAGTTGTCCCCTTGTCCCCTCCCATAACCCACGGCCACCACCACCTCCCCACACCCTCACCTCCTATGAATACCAAGCTAATTCTATGCATTTCACACTTGATCTCATTCACAATTTACATACACTTACTCTCTAATTCTCTCTCTAGTCTTTCTCACTCTAAAAAGTGTAAGTTTTAAACTTTCTTCTTCTTCTTCTTCCCTTCTCATTCACGACATCATCATCATCAAAGGGTCTAGCTCTTTAGCTTTTAGAACTTGTTATATCTTGTAGATTCAAACTTGGATTTGAATCCTTCAAGAACATGGAAGATTCAAGCTTTCTAGCTTTGAATCTTCACTTATTTTGTTAGATCTAAATCTTGTAGCTTTTAATCTCTTTATTTTGTTGTAAAGATTCAAACTTGTGTTTGTAATCTTCATGTAACTTGAAGATCTAGCTTCATGCTTCAAGGATCTTCAAGAACAACCAAAATTCAAGCTTTCTAGCTTTGAATCTTCATTTCTTTTGTTGGATCTAATTTTTCTAACTTATGATCTCATTATTTTGTTATAAAGATCAAAAATTGGGTTTATGATCTTCATGTAACTTGAAGATCTAAGCTTTATGCTTCAAGATCTTTAAGAACACCAAAGATTCAAGCTTTCTAGCTTTGTAATCTCATAACTTGTGTGAAAAGGATCCAAGCTCTCTAGCTTAGGGTTTCATTACCTTGTTTGATCAAGTTTGTGTTCATACTTGTTTGATTGAAGGAAAGTTTGTAGCTTTAGTTGTAAATAGAACTTGTATTTGTGTTAAGACTAAGAATATGATGTAACCTTGGTTCATCATCCTTATAAAACTCTTAAGTGAGTTGTATTCTTACTTGGTCTTAACATATTGTGTGTTGATGGTTGAATCTTGGTCAAAGTGATGCTAACACATCAATGAGTTGTACACTTGAAGCTACAAGCATCAAGGATGAGAACCGTGATGAGCATCAAGCACCAAGAATCCCACCGGAGCACTTGTTTACTATTTTTTAGGGTCTGATCACACTCTCTGGGCTTCTGGAAAGTTTATTTTCAGATAGTTCGTTTCTATTAAATGACTTTTCGTTTAAGTCTCACCTAAATCCGATATACGGTTTAGGATTTATAGCCTTCCGAAAGTCACTACGCCTTTGTAACGTTGTGCTGAAATGTCTGACCTACTCGCACTTAAACCGTCGCCACGGTCAAACGAAGACGAGTTAGGTTCTAAAAATTGGTCAGAGGTTAGAGGACTCACATACGGAGCCATGGCCACTGACTACGTGTCTTTGTATATAGGTCGTAACAGCTGTCCAAAATCAGCCTTTTGTTTCGATCTCTATTCTTGTTAACCTTACCTTAGCTTTGATGAATGATGATGATGATGATGACACTTAAACTTAATTTATGCACTTTAAACTTATGAGGACAACATACTGACCTAGTGACCTTTGACTTAGGTTGACGACCTTTCGGACCGACTTAATACTTGCATACATTTCATATCGACTTTTACTGCTTATTCACTGTGAGTTATAGCATCCCTTTACTACTTTTACTAGTTTTGGGACTGAGAATACATGCGCTTTTTACGTTTTACATACTAGACACGAGTACTTAAACTTTATATATGTGTGGGTTACAAACGGCACAAAGATTCCCCTTAGCTCGGTAACGTTTAATCATTGGTTTCCTAATCGTGAACGCGAATCTTAGATATGGATCCATAGGGTTTGACATCCCCACTCGGACTAGTTGCGTTAGCATTCAACGGGTGTTTAATACTTCGAGGACAAATGCACTCGCCAAGTGCACTTTTAGGGGGTGATATACATACGTTAAGTCTAGTTACCGGTGCCCAAGGTTAAGCATATACTTTTCATACTGATTTAAACTGCTGATTGAAGCACTAAAATCTCGTGGTCTACATTACTTTACTGATTACAAACTATTGCTCACCAACATTCGTGTTGACTTTTAAGCGTGTATTTCTCAGGTGCTTAGACGATGTTGCTTCCGCTGTTAGACTTGTTGTTATGGACCTGTTGTGTTAGATTTCCGCTGCATTACTTAGAGATGTCTAAATCATTAAACTTTTATTTTGCATTCGTAACTTATGTTATTTTCAAACAATGGCTTGTAACGACCTTTGGGTCACATACTTATGTTAGCGCTTCTATTCATAGGAAGCACGTTATCTTTTGTAAAACGCTATCTTTTTATGAATGCAAAAACTGTTTTTCAAACAACATATAGTGTTTGACCTTGTAATGATCCTGTTGTTGATGAACCGTACACGATGGTTTTATACGGGGCATCACACATGTCATGCTTGCAAGGATTTTTGCTGGTTCATGACACTTAAATCGGACAATGATGTGCTACACATCGAAAATGAGTAAATCACATCTCTTCTTGGTCGTGGAAATGTTGTTTTAGAATTCAGTTCTGAAATTTTTTTTTGAATAATGTGTTGTATGTACCCAGGTTGAGAAAGAATATGATTTCCAATCCCATATTAATTAAGTGTGGCTATAACCAAGTATTTGAAACTGACAAGTATATCTTATCGAAGGGTGGTATGTTTATTGGATATGGTTACTATAATAATGGTGTGTTCATGTTGAATCTCAAGATTGTTCCTATTGTTGATAATTCTGGTTGTATGATTAGTAATAGTTCATATGATTCCTGTTTATGGCATGCTCGCTTAGGACATGTTAATTATGCAAGATTGTATAGCATGTCTAAAGATAATTTAATTCTTAGATCTGACATGAATCTGGAAAGGTGTAAAACTTGTATATTGAACAGAATAACGAGAAAATATTTTGTTGACATAAACATGACTTCTTTGATTCTAGAACTAATACATAGTGATCTATGTGACTGTAGTGACCCGTCCCAATCCATCTGGATGAAGTAATCAACATTTGGTCCCATTGTGAGGTACTGTCCTAAATATGCCGAGAACTACTCCATGTAATATCTTTAAAATGAGCAAATGCACAGCGGAAGATTTCTTTCAGACCTGAGAATAAACATGTTTTAAAAGTGTCAACCAAAAGGTTGGTGAGTTCATAGGTTTATCATAAATAATAAAATTCATAATTTTGATAGACCACAAGATTTAAATACAGTACACCTATCTCGTGTACAAAACCATTTTTCATATTGCTTGGCAGAGTAGGTTAGTATCCTTTTCTCCCCCGTAGGTTGCCTCCTAATTTTTAAATAACCGTACACATATCTCGTGTACAAAAATAACATACACATAACCTGTGTATAAAATCATTCTCTCGATACATAATATTCACTTTGCATTCATTGCTTGGCTTGGTAACCGACCTTAACATATAATATAGAACATCTCGTCTGTATAATATATAAACTTCAAAGTACTAAACACCACACCCACTAGCTCTTTCGTCTAGTGAACATTCTGGGTAGGGGTGTTAAACCCGGTAGCTACCTTTAGGATTCGCGTGAATTAGGGCCATACCCGATTCTAATTCTTAGGTTACCAAGCAATAATAATCAGGGGAAATATTCACAACAATTAGTGGCAATTATAACGTCCAACTAATTAAATAATAATCCACAGAACTTCTGTCTGCATAATAATTCATTTGAGGAATGTTTTGCTTGTTTCTATTTCGTCAAACATTTATAAAAGCATTTCATGTATTCTCAGTTCAAAATATATTTCAAAAGCATTTAATAAAGCAGTTATAAAAACAGCGCATGTATTCTCAGACCCAAAAATGTAAAGAGTAAAAGGGAGCAAATGAACTCACAATACGATATTTTGAAGTAAAAATATGCATACGACGGAACTGAACAATGCAGGGTTGGCCTAGAATTCACGAACCAATATCAAGTATATATATTAACACATATAATCACATAATTCCTTCTATATAATATTTATGTATATTAATTGTTGTAATTATTTAAATATGTATCCTTTATTTATGTTTTATATCTTCAGTTATATTTTATATATGGTTATTTCGTAAAATAATCAATATTCATACATATATTTATATATATATATATATATATATATATATATATATATATATATATATATATATATATATATATATATATACATATATATATATATATATTTGTAATTGGTATTATACTAAAAATCAATAATTTGTTATAAAAATAATACTATTAATAATAATAATAATAATAATGATAATAATGATAATACTAATTATAATGATAATAATTTTAATAATAATACTAATACTATCATTTAATAATAATAATAATAGTTATATGTTAATATGAAAATAATGATTTTAGTAATCTTAATGATAATAATAATAATAATAATAATAATAATAATAATAATAATAATAATAATAATAATTATAATAATAATAATAAGTAAACTATCTCAAAGGAGTAGCCATTAACAAAATGCTCAAGTCTGGGTTTGAACCCGCGACGTCCCGCTAACCAATAATATCCTTAACCATTACTCCACCTTGTATCTTTTTAATTTAACTATCTCATAAATTCTTTTAACCCGTTTAGTCTGTTTCATTTTCTTCTTCTTTACCAAAAATTCAATCGATCACGTTCATTGTTTTCATCATAAACCGTTACCATATATTAATGAATCCTCATCATCATTTACTCGTGTATTATGTCACCAAAATCATCATCATAATTCAATTATAATTATCGTCATATAATCACATAATCTAATCATGATCATAATCATATAAACCATCATCACCATTACCATATCATAACCTCATCATCATCTTTATGTTACCATCATCATCATACTACTTCGTTGTCCACCGAAAAATAGAAGCACAACAGTAGCAATTGATCACACTTTATTTTTGGTTTTCAACTCGTGGGGGAGAAAGAGTTTATATGGGTCTCGATTGGAACAGAAAATAAGGACTAGCGACGGTTAAGATTTATTTTGCTTAGTGGGCTGCAGCAGTCTACTTAAAGTGGTAACCCAATTTACAAGTTCACTTAAAAATATAAGTGGCCCAACAATCCAACATCAAACAAGCCCAACAACAAGATTTAATTATCGATGGATTGTGGATATGTTGTAGTTTGGTCCAAAATAGAAATAGAGCTGTTGTAACAAACACTTTAACATTGGATCCCTTAAATCATACCCGACAAAAAACAAATATAATGAAAAGAATGATGATAGTAACGGTTGTAGATTAGAAACCAGAGAGAGAAAATAATTACGCGACTAGTAGCAGTGGTTGGTCCTCGTAACATCTTTATTCTCATTTGTTATATTAGAAACAGAAACAATAAAGATCATAACAGCAATGGTGGCGAAAGGAAAAAGAAAAGGTGGTGAGGATGATTGGTTCCGGTTGCTTGAAACAGAAACAGGAACACGATGGTTTTAGTGGTGGGTTGTAAGTCGTGATTGTTCAAGGTGTGAATTTTTTTATTGGTGATGGTGGTCATACTCACGGTACGGTGGTGGTGATTTCATGGAGTGATCAATGTTTTAAATGATGTTGTTGGTGGTCTCGGCCCAAAGAGGAGTAGTAGCTCAACCAAGTTGTGGTTGTGGGTGGTTCGTGACTGCAAAAACGGAAAGAAACGAGCAGGTGCAGGAGATGAGGGATGAGGGTGTATTGTGGTTGGTTGTGACGGCTTATCAAGGTGAGGTGGTTGTTTGAGCAGAATATAATCGATAGCAGCTTGTCATCATCATATATCAAGTCTTCATCATCTTCGTTCTTCATCCACTATTACTATTCATCATCATCAACCTCACATCCTTCCTCGTCATCATACACCCTAACCGTAATTATCATCATAGTTGTCTAATAGAACATGAAAATAACTAAAATTTTACGTACTGTAGCGAGTAGTAGCAATCGAATTAGAGGTAGTATATTGTGGTTGTTCGTTGGTTTTATGATGGGTTTACTATGGTGAATCGTAGTGAGGATTCATGGTGGTTTATGGGTTACTGATGTAAGGTTGTGGTGTACGGTGGTGTTCTAAGTTGAATTGAAATATAAAGAAAACAATCCCTGGTTTCTAATTGTGATTGTGGTGTTTTGTTGATCATAAATGAAAAACGGTTATAGATGGTTATGTTAGTTCGAAGATAATGGTAGCAAAACAAATGAGTTTCGGTTTGTACAAGAAGCAGAAACCTTCAAGTAAAAATGATAAAGTGATTCGGTGGGTTTAGTGTTCGAAGGTGATGGTTATTGGGTCGTAGGAAGTGATGATTGAGTGAAGAAAATGTATTGCAAGAGGAAGAGAAGAAAGACGATGTGTCGAGTGATACATGGTGATAGGGTGTGTGTTTGTTGTTATGGTTGTTGTGATGGTGATGGTTTTCTCTGCATATCTCCTATGTATATGTTTATATATATTAGAGAAGATAGATAGATAGTAATATGTAAAGAAAGTTAAAGACAGAAAAGGATAGATGGGGACGGATAACAACTAGTAGCAATTATCAAGTGAAGACACAGAATGAATAATAATCGAATAATAATAATAATATAATAATAATTATAATATAATATAAAATTAAAACGTGTGATTAAATTAGCCGTCGTCTACTATTTAATTCGCGGACTGGATTTCATACTCCGTTTTAATCAGTGGCGGATAAAAAAAAGGTCTCCGGAAAAATCCCGAACTTTTATATTAATCATCTTTATTTATTTCAGTCATTTTGCTATAAAATTCGATCATTAATTTATTAAATAAAAATTACATCAACCGTCCCTCTCAATTCTGGGTAAAATATAAAAAGTGTTAAAACTTAACATATAGTTCCTAAATACATTTTTAATAAGCCTAAAATTTATAGAACTCATTTTCGTATCACCGTTTATTTTAAAATCATATAAATTTGAACTTAACTTACTTAATATCAATCGGGACATCAAATGAGTATTACAATCATTTAATATTTATTTATAATATACATTATTTATATATATAGATATATTTTAGATAATAGTTATTATAATATCCTATTTTTATTTTATTTTACATAATTAAATTTTAATAGCAATAACATATAATATTTCAAATTATATTTTCAATTACCAATTTTATATATATATATATATATATATATATATATATATATACACACACATATCTATTTACAATTAATTGTTCGTGAATCGTCGAAACTGGTCGAAGGTAATTGAATACATGAACATAGTTCCAAAATTTTCGAGACTCAACATTATAGACTTTGCTTATCGTGTCAAAAACTTATAAAGATTAAGTTTAAATTTGGTCGAAAATTTTCGGGTCATCATAGTGACTTTCATGTTACCCCCTTTTTAGGGAATAAGAAGTATGTGATCACCTTTATAGATGATGCGTCCAGGTTCTACTATGTTTATCTTTTGCATGCTAAAGATGAGGCCTTAGAAATATTTAAAATCTATAAGACTGAAGTGGAATTACAACAAAATAGTTTAATTAAAACTTCGTGCACTGATAGAGGTGGTGAGTATTATGATCCAATCTATTTCTAGTATGTAGGGATTATTCATCAAACTACAGCTCCATACACACCACAACAAAATGGTGTAGCTGAGTGGAAAAATAGTACTCTCAAGGAAATGGTTAATTCCATGATGTCTTACTCTGGATTGAGTGAAGGATTTTGGGGAGAATCCATGTTTACGGCTTGTTATCTTTTGAATAAGGTTCCTAACAAATGAAGGAAAACTACTTCGTATGAACTTTGGTACAAGAAAAGACCAAACTTACATTATTTCCGAGTTTGGGGATGTTGGGCTGTTGTGAGACTACCCGAACCTAAAATGAATACTTTGAGTTAAAGAGGTATTGATTGTATCTTTATTGGATATGCTGAGCATTCCAAAACTTATAGGTTCTATGTGATAGAACCTAATGATCCTGTTTCGATTAACACCGTTACAGAGTCAAAAGATGCAATATTTGATGAATCTCGTTTTACATCAATAACTAGACCAAAGGATGTGATTTCTCTTTCAAATGAGACTACTCAAGGAGCTGAGTTGGAAGAAATTCCAAGCGAGTCACTAGAACCTCGTAGAGGTACTAGAACAAAGACACCCAATTAGTGTGGTTCTGATTCTCAACTGTATTTGGTTGAAGGATCTGAAGATTGTTTACAATCTTAATTCTCTTACTGTTATAGTGTAGAATAGGATCCTAGAATCTTTGATGAGTCTATGAGATCACGCTATGTTGCCTTTTAGAAGGAAGCGATTCGCAATGAGATAGATTCTATTTTGGGGAATAATACTTAGGAATTGACTGATTTACCAAGTGGATGTAAATCTTTGGGTAACAAATGGATCTTCAAAAGGAAGATGAAAGTCTATGGTACAATTGACAAGTTAAAGCCAGATTGATGATCCAAGGCTTTAGGCAAAAGGAGGGTATTAATTATTTTGATACATATTCTCCGTTTGCTCGTATAACTACTATTAGGTTATTGATAGCACTAGCTGTGACTCGTAACCTAGTGATCCATCAAATGGATTTCAAAACAATATTTTTAAATGGTGATTTGGATGAAGAAGTGTATATGAGAACCTGAAGGATTTGTTATGCCCAGACATGAAAATAAAGTGTGCAAGTTGATTAAATCGTTGTATGGACTGAAACAAGTTCCAAAGCAGTGGCATCAAAATTTTGATGATGTAGTTTTTTCCAATGGTTTTCAACTAAGTCAATCCGAAAAGTGTGTATATAGCAAATTTGATCAAACTGGAAATGGTGTGATCATTTTCTTGTATGTCGATGACATGTTGATCTTTGGTACCAACCAAGATCAAGTTGATAGAACGAAATAATTATTGTCATCAAAGTTTTCGATAAAGGATATGGGAGTAACGGATGTGATCCTTGGGATAAGGATCATACGTTATGAGAGAGGTATCACGATTTCTCAATCTCGCTACATTAAGAAGATATTGAAAAAGTTTAAACGTGCTAAATGTTCTCAAGTGAATACTACAGTTGATCCGAGTGTGAAGCTAGTACCCTATAAGGGTGAAGCTGATTCACAACTTGAATACTCTCGAGCTATTGGTTGTTTAATGTATGCTATGATGACCACACGACCTTATATAGCTTATGCTATGGGAAATTTGAGTAGGTTCACTAGTAATCCTGGTACTATTCATTGGGAGGCTATAAATAGAGTACTTAAATAATTTTTGAATACCATAGATTATGGTATCACTTATTCTGGGTTTTCTTCGATCATTGAAGGATAGTCGGATGAAAGTTGGATAACCAACACCGAAGATAATTCAACTACGACTGATTGGATATTCCTTCTCGGAGGAGGTGTTATATGGTGGGCTTCAAAGAAGAAAACATGCATTACAAATTCGACCATGGAGTCTGAATTTGTTGCTTTGGCTGCAGCCGGTAAGGAAACTGAATGGTTGAGGATTTTGAATTATGAGATTTGTTTGTGGCCTAAACAGATATATCCTATCTCTATACATTGTGACAGTGCTTCTACTGTGGCTAAGGTGTACAATCATATGTACAACGGGAAGTCTAAACATTTAGGTCTTAGGTACAAAATAAGACCCCGCCAAATTCCATCTAACGGCTTGTTAATCATAGGTCCTATAGTAACAGTCACGACCTCTAAATGAGACGTTTCAAAAAGCATTCGCATTTAATATTATTAAAACAGTTGACTTTAAAATACTAGTCAACAACCATAAAGAAATACCATTGTGATCGTAACCACAAGCCAACAGTATTTAGTGAATATAAAAAGTTTAAATGCGAATTAATTAGAAATAATGTCTTGACAAAAAAATGTTGATTCCACAGCAAGACCATGCATCAAGTAAACCAGCGGAAGCTATACCTCTATGGACTTGAGAACAAACACGCAAAAATAGGTCAACAATAATGTTGGTGAATCTATAGGTTTAAGTAATATAAAATAGTATTTGAAAAACAGTATTAAGAATAATAGTTCAAATGCATTTGACCATGAGATTTCAATAAGCACAACCCAAACGTTGTAAAAATGTACATACATCCATGAACACTTGAATACTAGCTAAAGACATGCGTATAGTTTATAACTACACTTAACCTTTACCCCGTATATCGTATACACTTGTTCGAGTGTACTTATAGTTCAAAGTAAATGCACCACAGTTATAGTAGGTTGAGGTTTTTCTAACCTAACGGATCCTTCCATCTAATTTGTGCTTACCCGAAGGTAATTAAAGTATTCAAGTTAGGGGCTTTGTGAACAATAACTCAACATGTATAATAGTAATCATGTCAAAAGTAAAAGTATTTGTAATAACGTAAATGTAACCAGCGTGTATTCTCATCCCAGAAAATATGTAAAAAGCGAGACTATAGACTCACCTTTGAAAGGCTCGGTATAAAAAGTAAGCAAAAGTAGCTTGTACGGACTACAGTCGAGTAATGCAACCTAGATATACTTATTTAGGTTGGTCAATAGTTGTATCTTGTGCAATAATTATTTCATAGTGTAGGTTGTCCTATTGCTCAGACCGACACACTAGTAGAGTAAAAGTCAACACAAAAGTCAACTAATTCATGCTAGTCAAACAAGATTCAACCAAGGTCAAACAAGTTCAAAGTAGTCAACACATCATTAGTGTACATGTCATGTTGGTCAATAGTCAAACTGTGTTTAAATGACCACTTATAGTTTTCAGTTTTATTGTTTCATAGTTTACCGCCTTATAGTCACTTAGTGTGTTAAGTATTGTGCAACTAAAGTCACATATGAGCATATGATAATCAAGTTTCACTTATGACATGTTAATGATCAGTATACAATCCACATCCATTCATAAGTTCAAAGTTATGTCCTTAGCACGAAGCACATAATCGCATTCACAATACACATTGGATGAAATCAGTTTCAATCTGCGCGTCAGTTTTAGAATGAGCATAACCGGAGCTAGGAGCATGAAAATCAAGCAAGGTCAGTGGGTAAATTTCAAGGACAAGCTAAAAATATATATATCAAAAGATGGGGTGATTTGGTTCAGCCAATTGGTACAGTTTATTCCGGCAAGTCAGGCGTTCTGTTTCAGTCCAATTCAGTGGTTATCAAATCTTGGGCTTTAAAGTGCATAATGTAGCAGGTTACAAGGTTTGATATCCAATAGACACTTGTTCTACAATATATAAAGAGTGAATATCTAGAAGCTCAAGTCTTTAAACTATCCACAACTCAACCTATAGGGCCAAAGGTACATGCTTAGCAGATTCGGACAGAATTCAGGTAGTCTTTTTAGCACGCACATTACGCAAGCTATACATGTCCAATTGTCACAAGGTCTAGATGAAAAGTTATCTACAATATATTAATTTTATAGAAATGCAAAGACTTTGTTCAAGAACATATTTCAAAATACCTTTAGAACCTATTCTAAGTTACCGTTCAACAAGTTTCACCAAGAACGATCATTTAAGCATAAAATGAGTTTTACAACTCCAAATAACATGATATCCTAGTCCAAATTGAATGTTTTTAAATTATCTATCTGTTGGAAATCAGTTCACAAGCCAATTCATTACTTATTTGTCCAGATTTCGAATTAATTACATATTTGTAATAAAACTTCAATTAAGCATATCTTGCACATACGGTAACGAAAATACGCAATTCGAAAGCCCAAAATTATTAATTTTTCATGAGGTTTCCATATATGTAATAATATTTAACAAATTCCAAGTTTAAGTTTCTATTACATCAATTTTCAAATTCGGGATTTCACAAAATCATCACAATCGTGCAATACACCGCATACAAACATGTAACCATCTAGACTTGAGAAATAGACTAACCTAGACTATGAAATTCATCAAAAATCTGAGATTAATAAATTAGGGTTAGTGATTTATACCTTAAAAAACACAATCAACAAGTAGCTACGCGTAGAGGATGACAAGAGCAATCAATTTTGTGTTGAAAGTTTAATCAATTGAGCAAGTTTGATGGGTGTTGTGTGTGTGTGTTTATGGTCGACGAAAAAAGGAGAGGGGAAGAAGGAGATGTCGACTGCTTAGGGTTGAATGAGGAGTCACTGTTTAATTTTTTTTAGCCTAATTATAAAATACATTAGGGCCTAAATCTAGTAAGCTAGTGACCACTTGAGCCCAAAATAACAAAACAAGGGGGAATGGGGTATGGGTCGGCCGAATGGTCCATGGGAGGGATTCTCGGGCTCGTGTTGTTCAATAACATGTACTCATGGTCCGTTTCAAGTGTCGTTTAAACATACCGAAGCCCCGAAACGTTAACCGCTCGCTAAAACGCAATCAAGTAATCTAATTTATTAAAACAATTAATAAAGTAAATATTTTTCAAAGTTAATAATTTTTAAAATAAACCCGAGTGTTTTTTACTCGAAAAATAATTTTTGCAGTTATTCAAACCGTTTCGTTTTCTTTGTATTTCATTAACTGAAATAAGTTTATCCATTAATATCAACCCATATTAATTCAATTAACCCACCAAGGATTAAGTATGCATTTAATACACTTAAACACATATAAAGTCAAGTAGTCACTGTTAAAATAATTAACAGACAGTTAACAGAAGTGACGGAAAAAGTAGGGTTGTTACACAAAGTATGATTCGAGAGTTGATCTTGAATGGAGTGATATGCGTGGATTTTGATAGAACACATGGAAATCTAGTAGATCACTTGACCAAAGAATTAGCCCGAGACTTAGTGCACAAGTCGGCTATTGCAGTGAGATTGAAGTCCGACTAAATCTTTCAAAGTGAGACACCCAATTCCCTTCTAGTACAATGCTAGGAGCTGAATTCAATGAGGAAAGCTTACTTTCGAAAGACTGAAACACATAAATTTTCTGATCCCAAGGTATGTGTTTAGACCTGCAAGTGGAGTTAGATTGAAGTTATTCTTCTTAATAGTTCTTTTGAAAAATTTCATATGCATGTGCAAGATGTAAAAGAACTACCTATGTGGACATGAAGTTTTGACGCTTCAAGGAGCTTTGGACTTAGGCCGCCAATATGTTCACTAAAGGATTGAGACACGTAGCTTGTAATAGTATCAAGTTTGTATTAGGGATATGTAAGAAACTTATCTGTATATTATTTTATAATTTTCAAATGGGTTGAAGGGTTCAATTCTTTATGAACACCCCGATTCTCGAATTCTTGTTAATAATATACTAAGTGAAAATTCAAAACTTGTGGATATTTTCATTTATGCATCAGTTTGTAGTTTGTTATGTTTATTTATTTATTTTAGTAAATCAAGGATTACACTAAAATGGGGGGATTTGTTGGTGATTTTAGTGTCATCTAACATTAATTTTAGTTATTTGGGATTTACTTGAATGCAAGAGTTAGCTAGTTATACTTAACAACGGGTTCATAAAATGTGGAGTAAACGCCCGTAAGAATTGGCTAGAAACTGCCGCACAAAATGCGGACGGGGTCCAAGGGGGCAGCGCCCCAAGCTGTTACCCGTTTTCTTACAATTACTACATATTATTTGGCAAAATTTATTTGCTAGCAAATCTGTCCCATAACATGTTTTTCTGGTATGATACAGTTTATTTGCATAATTAAGCCGCCGTAAGGCCAACATACAATTGCTATATATTACATATAAAATCAAACATTCATTCGTTGATCTTATTATCACATTATACACATATAAGATATTTAACTTATAATGCATGCCGCTTTCGTCTATTTGAAATCAAAAGCTTCCATCACTTGATGATCAAGAAAACTGTACGAATGAGAGATTTGGCCTTCCTCGTCATACACAAAAGGAAATGGTGAAGTTTGTTGGTAATTTATACACTCATTGAAGTGAAAATAAAAGGGTAAACCGGTATTTGGGTCATTAATTTCTTGAAAACTTGCATAATTTGAGTTGCCAAATGAAGCATAAGTCAAGTAACTCTCCAACAGATCTATCTCCTGTTGTAAGCTTGCCACCTGCGCGATTATGTTACATTAGGCGATATGATACCAGGAATTCAAGAAATGAAATTTATTAAAACATATAACACTACAAAGAAAGTTAATTTTTGACGTTTTCAATTTTTACGGTTTGAAGCATAAATAACTTGACATGTTTTTGACACATATAAGTGTTGCAAAGTTTTTGAAGGGTGAAAGCATTGAAAAGGAAACCAATGACACATAAAGTTTAAAAAAGTTAATAACGCTTTCAAATTTTTGACGCAATATTTTTTCACGTTTCAAATTTTTTGACGCCAAAATTTTCCACGCTTATAACTTACATTCACATTTTTAAGCGTGAAAAACTCATTCAAACAGTGTTAAAAACTATTGTAGTGAAACAAAGGCGGAGTAAATTTAGACATAACATTAAACCTGTTCTTCAAGAGCATATATTTGTCCTACACAACCATAAATAGGATCATGCAGTCGAAATAAAGCTTCATACGATATACTAATAGCAGCTTCGCTTCTATATTGCAACGGAAGTTTCATCAATAGTTTTGAAACATTGCTCGCACCGAAAACTTTATGAACGGCTGCAAAGTGATCTGCTGCTTGGTTATAACAAAAATATGGAGTAAAAATACATTCATTTGTACACTTTCTTCTCAGAAACTTGCATGCTCCACATGAAGAACCAACTGACCCAGTCATATTCTAAATCAGAATTAATTAGATTAATGACCCAATTAGTAAAGAGGTTAGGATTTATATTAGCTGGAGGATAGCTTTCACTTAATATATAATGATTATTATCCACCTGAAAAAGGTGTTTAATATGTCTTTTTGTTGGGTTGGGGACAATCTGTCATTAGCGTAAAGTGGATTCTTTAAGGTCTCCTTTGTGGCCTACTTACTTTGGCTAACCCTTTCCTAATTTGTGCCTTAAAGTAAGTTAAAAACTTAAAAGGTGTTTTTTTTCATTCTTAAAATTTAAACAACGTTGCTGAATGAAGACCTATAACCCTACCATAAATGAATTATTTGAGTACAAAGTTGCTGATAATTATTGCTAGATAACACTAATCTAATTCATCTTGGCAGTAGGGTAATAGATCAACTATTTCAACGCTCGAATGACGTACTCTTTCTGCTTTGTTTAGCACTCAAAATAATATAAAATGTTCACTAAATGATTAAAACTTTACTTCCTTCGTGTTAATTTAATAGTTCTGGATTGACTTTTTTCTTAACTTTGACTTTAAATAATTTTTTCCGTAATATATAATAAATGATGAAATTTTTTTGAGAATAAATTAAGTTGGTGTAACTTTCATTAAGTATTATATAACATAAAAAAATCATTTATAGTCAGAATTATGAAAAAAAAAAAAGTCAACCGAGACGGAGGGAGTAGAAGAGATGTGGGCGAGCTTTGTAGCTTGGCCCTTCCATTTTTGCCGGTGATTAATTATGGGTAAGTGGTACACCATACTCCATAGAGCCAAATTTGGTTCCATGGGCTACCATGTTCAATTGAATATGACTCCACCGGCCATGAGTGTCCTCATTTGGTTCAAATCTACAAATTATATATGTTAAGTTTTATGACCAAACAATGAGATTTTCTAAAATCTCTTGTGCGGTAACCGGGTACATGGTTTCATTGGTGTGCAATTAGCTGTTGAGCAAATACGCATATTTCAATTATTCAAGCCATATGTACATCAGATCATTATTACTAGTACATATTACATTTGATGAGCTATGTTTGTACAATTCTTGGCTGATCAAATCGAAGGAATAAGTATGCCAACGCCAGGTCACGAAGAAGATAATATGTGGGTGAATTTGGAGTGAATTTCTCTTCGTTGGCAATTCCCCGAAGGTAGCAAGTGTGGTAACTGATTTACGCCACCGAAAGAGAATTGATAGTATGAGGATATGACATTCGGTTGATCGAATTGTATGAGAACATGTCTCATTTAGTTTTCTTATTTATAAGAGAGTTTTCTCTTCCTTTGAGGTTACTAGTTCCCATGCAATTTGGAGGGATTAGTTGAATTTTTCTTTTTGAATTCTTACAAAGTGAAAGTCATGTTGTCTACTTTCCTTTTTTGTTGGGCCGCCGGTCTAGTAATGCTAGGTTACTATTTTTTGACTTCATTTCAATCGAGATTCGGAGGTTGATATTCAATGTCACCACTCTGTCATGGTGTGGTTTCGTATCCTTTCTTCGTAATATACTTCGTAGGGAGTGGGGTACGCTATCAAGCTACAACAAACATACTTAGCTATCTGTTTCATTTACCCCTCTTTGGGCTTTAAATAGACTTCGCCCATGGGCCAAATAATCAATACTTAGACCTACCTAATCGCTCCCTATATAAGGGGCAAACCCTATATAGGAGGCCAATCTCTTACGATCTCTACATGCGTGCCTTATCCAATTTTCTAGAGATCAAATCTTAATCACCCTCAATCGGTTTAATAATCTATGATTACCTCGTGTTATCCGTAGAGTTAACGGTTAATCACTCTCAATTCTCACGGGACTACCACTTAGCTATTAGTGTGTCACTTGAACTCGACTTATTGTTTAGTAAATGAGCTATAGCCAGTGACGATTTTAGTAAGGAGTAGGAGGTGTATAGTGACACAATTGATTTTTTTTACGAAATACTACTCAAATTGTTTAAGACCTCGTATGTTTTTAAAATTTATGGTTCTTCGATCCTATAAAAAAATTACAAATTTCCACTCAAATTACATAGAACCTTTTGAATCTTGATTCTAAAATCGTAACTAGTTATATTGAGTTCGAACACGCTAAGAATCTACATTCTTTTATCAACAACTATAATTTTTATAATAATGTATAACACATACTTTATAATAGACAAAATTACACGGTTGATCCCTGAGATTTGTAACATATTGCAAGGATGTCCTTAAAACATTTTTTACTTGGTTGATATCGTGATTTGTGCGAGTTACACGGTTGATCCCTGACACGACGGCCACTACCTAAATTGCGTAAAGTGAAAAGAAGTGTGTGTCATGTAAGGGTATTTCATCTGATTTATTTTACCCATCTTTAACTCCATTTTTGTTCAATCAATTAACAAGTCAACCTTTGATTTTCACTTCAAACAGAAAGTTTCTAACCTTTGATAGTACTGTCAACATCAATATGATTTGAAAAGGTCACTGGGGGATTATCCCAACCTTCAATGGTACTGCCAACATCGTCGCGAATTAGGTTCCTCCTAACGCGCGTGTTTGTGATAAATGAGAGCATTCGATGTCAATATCGGCGTTAAAAAAAATCAACAAGTCAATAACTAAAGTTTTATCATCTTCAACAAAACCTAAATCAAAAATCAAACTTAGACACCAAATCAAACATCAAAATCAACCAACTAAATAAACATAAACATAGAAATCAAAACATAGAATTCAATGCTTTCATAACCATCTAAGCCCAAATCAAGGCATCTGATGGACTTTCAGAACCATCAAAACCAATACAATCCCAATTCAAGAAAACTTTAAAAGCTTTCTGATCAAACCAAAATCGTTAAGTGTAAATGGATTTCGGGTTTGAGTGCTTAATTTGGAAAAAAAGAGTAGGTTGATTGTTTTAACTCCAATAATTGTGCAAACTCCGATTTAGAATCTGGATTCCAAGGGCGTAAAATAACCAATTGAATTAACCTTATTCGATCGGAATCGAATAAATTAATATCTTAGCGTGGATTAACTCGGATGGTGATCAGAGCACCGATCGGAATTAAATTAACAACTGGAGTGACGTTATCGCCATTGATTTTGGCAGAGTAACATTTATGCATCCAGTGTTATTCAAATGAAGGATTTCACTTGTGTATTTATAGATGTTATGGAGGGAATGATGACATGGCACATGTCCCTTTCATGGTTGTAACAAACTTGGTCAACCCCGAGTGGTGACGTGGCACCTGTCCCTTTCGTGGGGAATAACAGATCCTAACGAACTTCCCTAGATTTGCGGGCTGACGGGGCATGCAACTTGCTTGCATGCTCATTCCGTTATCAGGTGATCATTCTGGGACAGAGCGTCTTTTCTGGGGTAGTGTACTTTCTCCGGGATAGTGCACTTTCTCCGGGATAGTGCACTTTCTCCGGGACAGAGTGCTTGTCCTGGGAGAATATCTTCGTGTCGGGTTGGAATGCGGTGATGGTACTGGCGGCAGGTTGATTCCGGTTAAGGTATCACGGTGCTCTCAGTCTAGCCGGGTGGGTCTTCGCCGAACACTTGTTCCAAGTGTTTCTTCACGGTTGTGATTATGATGACCGGTTTCGCGACTCTTGATTATGATTGTCATGGCCGGCTGTATGGTGCTGGTTGGGTGTATGTCATCCGGGTTCTTGGTCTTGCCATTTGTCCGTCATGGTAGAATATCCAGGAAGATGTCGAACGGATGTCGAGAAAGGGGTCGGCAACTCGGGATGCGTAGTACCGGGTAAGATTTTTGCCAAGATGCTTGCCGATTTTGAGACGGATCATTATGCGTATCATTAAGTCCCCCCAGTTTGATGAGGGTAGCCGGAACGGTTACCGTTGTCAAACTTCCGTGACAAGGCCACGCTTCCTGATTGGATGTGCATTTAATGCTCGTCAGCGTGAAAAGACAGTTTCTGCAAATGCGCCTCCCTTTTCGTGCTCTTTCCGTTTTTCAACTTTTAGAACGGCGTTCGAGAGATTTCCTTTTTCCCTTTTAATCATTACTTTTTTAATCCATCTTTTGATCTGAGCCGTTAGATCAGGTTTCTTAAAACCTATAAATAGCTTCCCTTTTCCAATATTTCTACTTTTTACAGCCTTTGTGCCCTAAACGCTTTTTCAAAAAACCAACAGTTTTCTTACGAAAAAAGGTACCTTTTCTACTTCCTTCTTCTTTACTTATTTTTCTTTTTGTGTTCTCGTTCATATGGCGGATCAGTCTTCCACCTCTACTAGCGTAGGTGTTCCCGAAAATTCTAGTAGACCTTCTGTAAATGTGAATGGAATTATGAGTCAAGTATGTGATGGATATCTTGACGAGATGGTACAAAAGTACTCGTTTTTTTCCCGTTATTCGTTGAGGGTGCCTGACGCCTTCAATAGGGCCCATAAGCCTCCTTCAGGCATGATTACCTTTTATGGCCATGCCATTAGTGTGGGCAACTTTCGACTACCCTATTCTGAATTTATTTATCAATTTTTTGAGCACTATGGTATAGCACCTGCGCAGGTGCATCCCTATGCGTACCAAAAATTGGTGATGTGGGAGATTGATAGTGCTCCAAATGAACATATATTTAGGCGCACTATCCTTCCAATATGTAAAGCTTTTAGTTACTATTGTTCTATTTTTATGTAATATTCGTTTAAATAAATAAGTGGGAAAACAAAAGAAGAAAACGACGATTTGAAGACGCAAATGACCAAAAAGCTCAAATATACAAGATATAATTCAAGTGGTTCAATTTATTGATGAGAAACGTCCAAAAATGACAAGAGTACAAGCCGCAAAACGTAAAGTACAAGATATTAAATCATACGAAAAGGTGTTCGAAAATCCGGAACCTAGACATGAACCAACTATCAACGTACGACTCAACGGAGCTAAAATTACAAGTCAACTATGCACAAAAATATAATATAATATATAATTAATTATATATTATATATTATAATATATATATTATATATTATATTATACAAAGCCGCCCACGTTTAAATCAATTGGTGAGCTGGAGTGCGAAATTCTGCGATCGCGGAGCTCCAAGGCACAAAAGTACCACAATCGCGGAGCTGCCTGGGGCAGAATTGCCTATAAAAGCCAACGCATTCGGACGATCAAACGTACTCCTTTTTCTTTCTTTCTCTCTATGTAATATATATTTATAATTTTAATTTTAATTTTAATTTAAGTTTAATAATAATTGGGTTACTGTAAGAAATGTTTTACGGGTTTTAAAGTCGGAGTTCTGTCCGTGTAACGCTACGCTATTAATCACCACTGTAAGCTATGTTCTTCCTTTTTAAATTAATGTCTCGTAACTAAGTTATTATTATGCTTATTTGAGCTGAAGTAATCGTGATGTTGGGCTAAATATTAAGACGGGGTTATTGGATTTTGTACCATAATTAGGGTTTGGACAAAAGACCGACACTTGTGAACATTGGACTATTGACTATTAATAGGTGGGGGTATTGTCTAATTGAATGACAACTCATTGGAACCTGTCGAACCTATCTTCAAATTAGTTAATCTAATAATTATTAAAATGATTACGGATGTCTTATTTAGTGACGTTTATACGACATCGTTTACAATCATTTAATTAATCAATTGGATTGGGTAATTGATTATTCATTATGGCCAAGTGAATAAATTAATGTATCATGGACTAATTAAAACAGGGATGGATTACATACAAGGATAATTGGTGTAATTGTTAACAAAGTATTAAAACCTTGGATTACACGCAGTCGATAACCTGGTGTAATTATTAACAAAGTATTAAAACCTTGTTACAGTTCGAATCCCTAATTAGTTGGAATATTTAACTTCGGGAATAAGGTTAATTTGACGAGTATATTATAATTATGACCGATGGACTATTATGGGCAAAACCCATATAGGTATCAAATAAACCAGGACAAAGGACAATTAACCCAGAGTAATAAATTAAAATCAAAACGTCAAACATCATGGTTACGGAAGTTTAAATAAGCATAATTCTTTTATTGTATTTCTCATAGTACTTTTATTTCCTGTCATTTTATTATTCAAAATTTTATATATCGTCATTTAAATATTGTTATTTATTCTACACACTTTAATTATCGTCATTTATCATTACGCTTAATATTTAAAATTGACAAACCGGTCATTAAACGGTAAAAATCCCCTTTTATAATAATATTACTATATATAATTATATATATTTTATATAAATATAGTTGTTAAAAATATAGTACGTAATCACTAGCTCCATGTGGAACGAACCGGACTTACTAAAAACTACACTACCCTACGATTAGGTACACTTCCTATAAATGTTGTAGCAAGGTTTAGGTATATCACATCTATATAAATAATTAAAACTTGTGTAAATTGTACCGTATTTCGTATTAAAAATAATAATAGTATTTCGTACACTACCTCGCACACATCAAGTTTTTGGCACCGCTGCCGGGGAATCGGTAAAAAATGCTATATTTTTGTAAAGTATATTTGTGTAAAAATATATAATTTTTAATTTCGTAAAAATATTTTGTATTTATAATAAGTGTTAAAAAAATAAGAAAAAAAAAAAATATATATATATATATATATATATATATATATATATATATATATATATATATATATATTTAAGAACTTATCTATAAAAAGTATTTTTATTAAATCTCTAAAATATAAGTTTATTTTTATATAAATTGTATATATATTATTTTGTAAAAAAAAATTAAAAAAATTTAAAAATCAAATAAATTATAAAACTGAAACTGCCGAACCTGTTTTGGCCTGCACCCATTTCTGAACCTGCATCCCTCCACAATCGCGGAGCTACAAAGGGTAAACCCTACGCGATCGCGTAGCCTGCTCTGACAGGTCAAAACCCTAGCATTAATTGCGATTTTAGGTTATAATTTTATAATAATTATTATTATTAGGGTTTAATTTAATTATTATATAGTTTTAATATAATTTGTATTTTAAGTTTTAATTATTATTATTTACATATTTATATTAATCCTTTTAAATAAATAATATAAAAATAATATTTTTATAAAATTTTATTTTTATCAACTTAGTTTCTTTTTGTAAATTGTATATTTGTATCATTTACTTCGTAATTTGTATATTTATCATTCGTAATTAGTTTTAAACTTAGTTTTTGCCGTAATTATTTCATATTTCTAGATTTTTAGGCTTTGCCGTAAAATCCCTTAAGTGCTTTTTCTTTAGATTAAGATTTAGACGCTTTAGAATTTTACGACGTCGCTTATCGCCTTAGTTTTAAATAAATTTTAGTGCCTTTTTAAGTTATTTCCGTTTTGGATATAGAATTCCTTTTAAGCTTTAATACTTTTAGACGCAAGTTTTAATTTGTAGTTTTTAGACTTTTAAGTTTCGACACTTTACGTTCTTATTATTATTTTTTCGACTTTTTGTTTTTCGACGTTTATTTTTCGACACGCTCTTTCTTTCTCATTTCTACGCTCTAGTTTTTAGGGCATAGAATTTTCGTTATTTTCTTTAAATTTTGACGAAAAATTATTTTAAGCGGTTAAATTGATAGACATCTAAAATTTTCTGCTTCGTAGTAATAGTTGGATTTGTTAGTGGCTGAGTTGTGGATTTTCTGACTTAAAGGATCCTGGCTCCCTGCTGCATCTTTTGGCTATTCGAAACGTGGGCAAAAGCAAAAAAATCTATTAATTTGATAACTTATATAATTTCTAATAGGATATTCAGTGAATGAACCGAGCAAAACGTTCACCACCTTTCATACGTTCACCACCTGTAATTCGATCAAGACAGCTAGCCAATATTGTCGCCGTTGATTTTTCTTTAGAATCATCATCTAGTCGAACGAGTACTCCAATTCAAATTTCTGATAATCTATTTTTTGAACCTGACCTCACAATTGAGAACCCAGAGGATATTCAAGGACAATTCCAAGATCCTGAACCACTAATCATTCTTCCTGAACCACAAACCGTTAAATTAGACTCTTCTAGTGATTCGGATTTAACAATTTCAAATATGGAAATAACGGAACCTCTAAGTATGGAAGACCGAATGAGAGCCACACGCACTGGCCAAGGTCACGCCATTATTCGACCAGACATTAATGCGCCAGATTATGAAATCAAAGGACAAATCGTACACATGGTAACTAATCAGTGCCAATATAGTGGTATGCCAAAAGAAGATCCAAACGAACATCTTCGAACCTTTAATAAGATTTGTACTCTATTCAAAATCAGAGAAGTTGAGGATGAACAAATCTATCTCATGTTGTTTCCCCGGACTTTAAAGGGAGAAGCCAAAGATTCGTTAGAATCGTTACCCGAAGGAGCGATTGACACATGTGATGTTTTAGTTGAGAAATTTCTTAAAAGATTCTTTCCGGCATCTAAAGCCGTGAGACTTCAAGGAGAAATTGTTATGTTCGCTCAAAAGCCAAATTAAACATTATATGAGGCGTGGACAAGATTCGAAAAGTTGTTGAGAGGATGTCCTCAACACGGTTTAGACACTTATCAAATAGTAAAAATATTCTACCAAGGTGTCGACGTCGCTACATGAAAAGACATCGACACATCAGCTGGTGGTTCCATTATGAAGAAAACCGCAACTGAAGCTCACAAAATTATTGATAACACAGCCTCCCACTCTCATGAGTGGCATCAGGAAAAAGATATTTTTCGTTCATCTAAAGCCTCTAGAGCCGATTATAGCCATGACTTTGATTCCGTTTCCGCAAAAATAGATGCTTTCGAGAGACGAATGGAAAAGATGACTAAAGATATTCATGCAATACGAATCAGTTGTGAGTAATGCGGTGGACCACACTTAACAAAAGATTGTCACATTGAGCAAACGATGGAACAACGTTAGAATGTTTTCTACATGAACCAAAGGCCGGGAAATAATTATCAAAATAATTATCAACAGCCAAGGCCAAACTTTAATCGAAATCAAAACATTCTTTACAATCCAAATGGACCCAACAACAACTCGTACAACCAACAAGGTCCGAATAATCAACTAACTCAAAACAACACTTTCAATCAACAAAGACCTGGCTTGTATAAACCACCACAACAAACCAAAGAGAAAAAGCCAAATCTAGAAGAAATGATGGCAAAGCTAATGGAATCTCAAACACAATTTATTACATCTCAAACCCAAACGAATGAGAGGTTTGATCAGTCATTTAGAACTCAGCAAGCTTCCATTTTGAATCTAGAAAAACACGAGGTACTCTTGCTAGCATGATGAGTGAGAGGGAACAATGAAAGCTACCGAGTAATACTGAAGTAAATCCTCGGAATGAGAATGTTAATATGGTGTCAACAAATTCTGAAAAACCAACACCAGAAGATGGGAAGGTTTTAGATGTGAGTAACAATGAAGAAGTTACACCACCACCACCACCCAAGTATGTAAAGCCAGTGGTGGCACCATACAGACCACCCATCCCGTTTCCAAGAAAAGGAGTTGTGTATGGGCAAGTAATAGGTAATAAAGTTTGTGATACCTCTGGAAAGAAGAAGAAGAATAAGAAAGTTCAAGAAACAAAAATCGTAAAAGTAAACCCGGTGAAGACAGTTCTACCGAAACCTCCACCCAGGTTGGGTGATCCGGGTGAATTTATTGTTCCTTGTCTACTTAGTGATTGTGTCATGTATGATGCACTAGCAGATTTAGGTGCGAGTGTGAGTATTATGCCTCTTTCATTATATAAGAGATTAGGAGTATGTGAGTTAAGTCCAACGAAAATGAGTGTTAGACTCTTTGATCAAACCATTAAGCACGCAGTTGGAATTGCTGACAACCTACCCGTTCAAGTAGGTAATTTAACCTTTCTAGTCGAATTTATTGTCATTGACATAGAAGAGGACCCAAACATTCCCCTAATTTTAGGTCGACCATTCTTAGCTTCCACCGGGGCATTCTTTGATGTAAGAGAGGGTAGAATGACACTTAGTAATGATGAAAAATCGATCACCTTTGTGAGTCGAAAGTCTAAATCTCCACCAACCAAAACCGTTGAACCAACAAAAACGATTGATAAGAACCATATTGTCTTACCAACTCCAACGGTAGTGCTTAGCAATAATAAAACGCCTAAGTATGGGGAAGATGAAGTAACACCTAATGATGACCTGATAACAAAGAACCCCGTTGTTGATACAAAATTAAATGACCCCTTTATTAATAGTTCAATGAAGAAACTTATTAAACGGATTCGCGATGCTAGAACCAAGGGGAACTTTAAGTTATGTAACCGGTTAGTATCCAATCTATCGCCTAAAGAAAAGGTGAAACTAGTTAAATTTGTGGATATTACACAGGAATCAGACCAATGGCTTAAAGCAAAAGTTACAGATATGCAAGTTGATTATGGTCCAAGAGAAATTGACGATGAAGTTAATCACAATTTCGACACCACAGCTACCTAAGTGTAGTGAGATTCAAATATTCTAAAAAGAAAATATTGTCTAGAGTTAGTTGTTCTGTTCTCGTGTAGTTCCGAGAATGGAATCCGATTGGTCTTTTCCACTAGCAGAAACTAAAGAACTAGTTTTCTCCCCACATTCTGAATTTTTTTTTGTTTTGTAGGTTTTATATCAAATTAATATGCATTTTTAAATTTAAGTTTTGTGTGAATTTAAAAACAAAATTTACTTTATTTTATTAAATTTAAAAAATAATTTCTAAAATTCGTCGTAAGTTAAAGACTAGGTCATGGAACCGAAATTGCTTTACCCGAGGACGGGACGAAAAATTTTGTTATCATTATTTTTAATTTTATTGATCTAAAGTATGCCAAAAAAAATTAAAAAAAACCCGAAAATCTTTGTTTTTAAAACAATCGCTTTAAAAACGACAAATTTTAAATTTTGTCGAGGGACGAACTAGGTAAACGTACCGAAACTACCTAAAGTAAAAGGAAACAAAATTTTAAAAATTATTCATTTAAATTGTTTTAATAAATAAAGGTTATATATATATATATATATATATATATATATATATATATATATATATATATATATATATATATATATATATATATATATATATATATATATATATATATATATATATATATATAAGTATGTATATATATGTTTGTAGTTTATCTCATGTACAAAACAGGGTAAAACAGCGCACTTTCAAAGACTGGCATTAAGTTCAGCAAAAGCTATTAATTTTGACGACAAGACGCAAAATATCAAATGTGATATAAAATAATATGTTTGCAAACTCGGTATTTTTAATCATTTTTCTACACTAATCACCCTCATGAATTTAAATTTTTACTGATTTCTTGCAAATGAGGGCATTGCAAGATCTCAAGTGTGGGAAAGGGTTATAAATTCTCTCGGGTTTACACTTAGTTTAATTGCCAAATTTTGTAAAAATTTGAACAATTTTCAAGTAAATGAACTCAAAATCATGTTTATACATATCTATGAACGATAAAACTATGTGTTAATACCGAAATTATTGTTACCTCGGAGAGAACATAAATTGAGAAACAACCCAAAACGCTTGAATTCATTTAAAATGGAATAGAGGAGAATAAAAAGGCAAAGAAAGAAATAAATAAAAGACAAGTGTGGGAAAAATTTACCAAGTTCTTTAAAACATATATCACAAATTTTTGTACAAGATTATTGCAGGTACTTTTGTTTTGGACTAAACTAATCAGTTTTACCCGATTTCTTATAATATATTTGAAAGAAATGTGCCACTTGATTTAAAAGGAAGTAAAGTCTTCCGGAAAAAGAAATGAAGGAAGTAAAGTCTTCCGAAAAAGACACGCGCTTCTTGATTTAGGTCAGGAAGTTGTCGTCCAGACCAGTTGTAGAGTCTACAAAAAACCTTGAAAAGTTTTCTCGAAAATCAACTGAAAATCCACAGACCTCAGCATCAAACAGGGTTGTCAAGTGGTCAGACTTATCCTAACCATGAGAGGATCTGTCTCGTAAAATGGGGAGGGCGCCGTGCAAATTAGCTTGATAAGACTAATGAATCAGACCCCCAGAAAAGGATAATCTCCTTAAAGATTAAAAATCAGCATTTAAGTCTGATATTACTCAATCCTTGAGATTGACCTTAAAGATTGAGAATTACAAACTCATGGAATTCAATGATATCTAAACTCGAGCTTGAACGAGAAAATATTTTGATCAAAATTAAAACCGATTTGTTTTCTGAAAACCTATTTTCAATGAGTCCATTACCATTGAACGTAAAATCCTAAGAATTCACCGAAATTCATTAGGTCACCTGAACCAAATCGGGTGTCAACCGTAGGAACGGTGGTTGCATAGCATGGTCGAAGACAGGACCTTGTGCCAGATCGAAAAATTATAGGATGATCTTTACTATTTCTCCTACAAAGGATAGTAATTGCATCCGACACGTTGTGGACCATGAACATCTGCATGTCATTATGCATTGCCTTAACAGTTGCTTGTTCATCGCTTTCCTTTACAACCGGACGGTAGTTTATCGAAAGGTAATATACGGAGCAAGTATACTGGACGTGTTGCTTTCCGAATACAAGGTTAGTAAGTGGATGACACAAAACCACAAGTTTTGAGCTAAAATTTTAAAAATCTGAAACCCACAAAACCCATAAAAATATTTTGCAAACACCGGTGAAGGGTTATTCCGGAAAACTTGTCAAGGGTAAAATCTAGCTTGAATTTACAAAAGATCAAATGTTTTCATAAAGATCCAATTTCCTTAAAGGATCTAAATTTTCATAGTCATGTGGGACTGTAAACCATATCGTTACTATCATTGTTTATACTGTCGTATCAAAATCACTGATGTATAAAGTGTGAAAATAAAAAAGAGATTCGAGTGAAGTGTGATTTAATTTCAAATTCTGTATTGCTTGAGGACAACAACGCTCAAGTGTGGCGATATTTGATAGTGCTCCAAATGAACATATATTTAGGCGCAATATCCTTCCAATATGTAAAGCTTTTAGTTATATTGTTCTATTTTTATGTAATATTCGTTTAAATAAATAAGTGCGAAGACAAAAGAAGAAAACGACGATTTGAAGACGCAAACGACCAAAAAGCTCAAATATACAAGATATAATTCAAGTGGTTCAATTTATTGATGAGAAACGTCCAAAAATAACAAGAGGACAAGCCGCGAAACGTAAAGTACAAGATATTAAATCATACGAAAAGGCGTTCGAAAATCCGGAACCTAGACATGAACCAACTATCAACGTACGACTCAACGGAGCTAAAATTACAAGTCAACTATGCACAAAAATATAATATAACATATAATTAATTATATATATTATATATTATAATATATATATTATATATTATATTATACAAAGCCGCCCACGTTTAAATCAATTGGTGAGCTGGAGTGCGAAATTCTGCGATCGCGGAGCTCCAAGGCACAAAAGTACCACGATCGCGGAGCTGCCTGGGGCAGAATTGCCTATAAAAGCCAACGCATTCGGACGATCAAACGTACTCCTTTTTCTTTCTTTCTCTCTATGTAATATATATTTATAATTTTAATTTTAATTTTAATTTAAGTTTAATAATAATTGGGTTACTGTAAGAAATGTTTTATGGGTTTTAAAGTCGGAGTTCTGTCCGTGTAACGCTACGCTATTAATCACCACTGTAAGCTATGTTCTTCCTTTTTAAATTAATGTCTCGTAACTAAGTTATTATTATGCTTATTTGAGCCGAAGTAATCGTGATGTTGGGCTAAATATTAAGACGGGGTTATTGGATTTTGTACCATAATTAGGGTTTGGACAAAAGACCGACACTTGTGAACATTGGACTATTGACTATTAATAGGTGGGGGTATTGTCTAATTGAATGACAACTCATTGGAACCTGTCGAACCTATCTTCAAATTAGTTAATCTAATAATTATTAAAATGATTACGGATGTCTTATTTAGTGACGTTTATACGACATCGTTTACAATCATTTAATTAATCAATTGGATTGGGTAATTGATTATTCATTATGGCCAAGTGAATAAATTAATGTATCATGGACTAATTAAAACAGGGGTGGATTACATACAAGGATAATTGGTGTAATTGTTAACAAAGTATTAAAACCTTGGATTATACGCAGTCGATAACCTGGTGTAATTATTAACAAAGTATTAAAACTTTGTTACAGTTCAAATCCCTAATTAGTTGGAATATTTGACTTCGGGAATAAGGTTAATTTGACAAGCATATTATAATTATGACCGATGGACTATTATGGGCAAAACCCAGATAGGTATCAAATAAGCCAGGATAAAGGACAATTAACTCAGAGTAATAAATTAAAATCAAAACGTCAAACATCATGGTTACGGAAGTTTAAATAAGCATAATTCTTTTATTGTATTTCTCATCGTACTTTTATTTCCTGTCATTTTATTATTTGCAATTTTATATATCGCCATTTAAATATTGTTATTTATTCTACACACTTTAATTATCGTCATTTATCTTTACGCTTAATATTTAAAATCGACAAACCGGTCATTAAACGGTAAAAACCCCCTTTTATAATAATATTACTATATATAATTATATATATTTTATATATATATAGTTGTTAAAAATATAGTACGTAATCACTAGCTCCCTGTGGAATGAACCGGACTTACTAAAAACTACACTACTCTACGATTAGGTACACTGCCTATAAGTGTTGTAGCAAGGTTTAGGTATATCCCATCTATATAAATAATTAAAACTTGTGTAAATTGTACCGTATTTCATATTAAAAATAATAATAGTATTTCGTACACTACCTCGCACACATCAGAGATGTACCTTAATCACTATCACATTCTTCCTATTGTCCGTATGTTCCGATTTTGTTTTTCCGTCTCGAAATCTGAGGTTGGATAGTTTACCATCAAATGGAGAGCGGAAATTAATTTTACTGGAGATATGGACACGTCGTTGAAGGTGTGGCGGGAGTCTTTCTTTTTTGTTGATAGAAAAGGACTGCCACCACGATTTGTTAGGCTCTGCGAATGGGCAACCAATATTAAGAAGAGGGCCAATAAAGTCCCGATTTTAAATGCTGCTGAGAGGGCTTATATAGAAGCTATTCGGGGGTTTAGGTTTCCACAGCGGCCATACCCGTAGGGTATGCTTGTATTGGGGGGAGTTAGCCATCAATGGCCGGACCCTAGTACCAAGCCTGTTTGTAACACCCTTGAATCGGGCCTAGTTGAAATGGTCTATTTTGCCCTTAAGTATATGTTGTGTTATTATATGCTTTTATTTTAATTTAATATTTATTATTATTTGATGATATGGTTAGGACCATTTTGTGACAAGGGTCACAGAACAGGTTTGTTTGTTTAATTTGGACTTCGTTTGGGTTGCCAAATGATGTATGAAAGATATCAGATAACTGATAAATACCCGTGTGTTGCACAGTGTGGGAATTAACCTCACTTAAAAGACTTGTGATGTGTTCATTTCTTGCATTTTCTAGAAAATTCACCAAACACCCCGTACCCTCTTCTCTCCATTCTATCAAACCCTAATCTTCAAATCAAGGTCTTGAGCTCAATTAATCATAGATTCTTGTTCTCTGTGATTTCGTGATCATTTTAAGGTAAGCATCTCTTAGATTCATGTAGTGATTCTTGCTCAAATTGGGTTTTGTGTTCATATGGGTTTTTGATGAAATTAAGCTTAATTCTTGATCTAAAGTGTTTGATATGTTCTATTGTTGTTAGAAATATGTTCTATATAGTTTATATGATGTTTTGGGAGTGGTTTTGGTGTTAAATCTTGCAAAAATCGAGTTTTTGGGCCAAAATGGCAAAAATTAGCGAGCTGGAATGTTCTAACAGCTCCCACACTTCTGACAGGTCAACCGTGCATGTGACCACACATTTGAGGCTCAACCGCGCAGTTGATGACACTCGCACGAGTGAGGTTTCTCCCACGCGAGTGAGCACTGGTCAGTTTTTGGTAAACTTAAAAAGGCTGTAACTTTCAAACCGTAACTCCGTTTTCGATGAATAAACTATCGTTGGACTCGTCTTGAAGTTTACTATCCAATGATAAGGTTTTAAGAAACTATATCAAAATTTATTTTGGTCAGAAAAAGGGATTTTATTGTGTATGTCCTGTTCTGTACTCGTTTGGTATCGTTATTGACTGAGTTTATGATGTAGGCTTATCATATAGTGAATATATGATGATATATGTTAACTTAATGTATGAATTGATGTTTATGTTGTACATATGGAGTTGAAACCTGATTAAATAGCTGCTGCTACTGTTCTTCATCACTCGCACGAGTGAGCCTTCACTCGTACGGTTGGGATGGTCAACCGTGTTATGAACCGTGCGAGTGAGTGGTTATGGAGAACTATTGTTTTGGTTAAGATGATACGTACAATTGAGATGTGACTCGTACGAGTCACTGGTCACGCGTGTGATGAACCGTACGGATCATTTAATCCATTGATGGGTGTTTAATCATAGACCAAACTTATGAGTAAGTTGTCACCCGTACGGTTGAGTGTTCTCAAACATACAAGTGAGAGTGTTACTCGTACGGTTGATGGATCAGTCGTTAAGTGCTTAAGTATTGGTATTTGTTAATATTATCATATTGTTAGTAATTGGGACATGATTTACTAATTTGTGAGTATTATTCTCAGGTGATACAGACGAGGAGAAGACTCAGTGACATTAGACTACTGAGTTTAGCTGGTAATCGGTGAGTGGGACTAACTGTGGAATATAGTATAGAGTAGCATGTTATATTATGAATGTCATGCTTGTTAGTTATACTTACTGATACAGTTAGTTAGTATGTTGTGATAACTGCATGTTGGTTGATGCTTGTCTGTTGGATCCCAGTGCATCCCTATTGTGTGGTTGCCTCAGTAGGAGAGATCAACCTGCGGGTTGGGTTCCTCATGTGGTTGCCTAGACAACCGTGGTGTATATATATGTGAATGACGCGTCCGTCGCATGTGGATTATGTATATACATACGGTGGTGGAGGAACTTCTGGTAAGCCTCAGTCCGATCAGCTGGTGGTAAATGGTTTGGCCGAGCCGCCAGAGTCTCTATAGATGGCACTTGGGTGATGTTTGTGTGTTAGCTTTTTGTGACATGATTAGTATAACACTTCTGTATGCTATGGCCTGTAGTTAGTCATACTCACTTAGCTTCGTGCTAATTCCCCTCCATCTCCTACCTGCAGTTTGTAGCTTTGTAGATAATGCTTTTGGGAGAAGACGGGGCATGCTAATGTTATGTTTGACAAGGTTAACTCTGATGTTGTCTTTTATCATATGAACTGTGTTCTTTTGTAAACCAAATGTAATTACGTCTTTTCCATTTAAAACATGTATTTTGGGATGTTGTCACGTGACACTGATAAAGTGTATTTGGTAATAAATAAATAAATGCTTCCGCCACGTATTAAAAAAAAAATTAGTGGTGTCACAAGTTGGTATCAGAGCTTAGTTTGGCAGCATGTGCATTGTGATTTAAATGCCATGTTCCCAAACTTAGTCGAGTCATGTCAAACATAACATGTTGAGGATGAGTTAAGTGAGTATTAGGACAGGTTATGCGTTAGTTGTTAGTACTAACCTGTGTTATACTAAGCCTTGGTGTGAGATGTGGTGCAGTACAGGTATGGTTGATAATGATTGTAGTTCTGTGGCCCCCAACGCCCCCAGAATAGTCAGAGTTGCAGAGTACAGATGTATATCGGGTGAAGAACCTCGGGGATAGATGTCAAAGATGTAAGGACGGTTACCGAAAGTTAAGGGTAGATAATATATATAACTGAAGTAAGTTTAAGTGTACTCAGATATTGTACCTTTAGATTAGGCGACCTAGTCAGTGTCAAGTGGGTGTACCATTTTCTTCTTAGATGTAATCATGGTGGATAATATTTTAGTTACTGATGATACAACCTCGACAACAGTTCGACAACCGTACTATTATCTGATACAGAAGCATTCATCGTCAGTAATAAAAATAATGATAATAATAAAGAAAAGGATTCTGTTGGACGGAGTTGGTGTACTCGACCTATTGGGTATTCCAGGTTAAATCGATCAGTGAATTAGGAAGTTTAGTGGATTTAATCAAGTAGAAGGATAAAGATGAAACGATATGGGTTCTTTGTAAAATATGAGGAGTGACAGGTACAGGTTGTTCTACTTAGGGATATGATTCCTTCTTGCGATGTTAAATGTGGGATGTGGTATGATAAATCAGGAGGCAAAGTTGGATTCTTGAAGAGATAATATATATAGAGGATCTATCAATGGGACACAAAGCGTTACAGTGTTCAGCAAATCAGAGATTGGGTTCTGAGGCGGGGTCCGGGGCACAGATTTTATCAGCGGGGTGATCTTCTGTTCTTGTGGTCGGACAGGAGAGAAGGAACCACACTGATGATACAGTTAGAGCATATCAGATGTTAGTAGAAGCTAGAGAAAAATATGACAACTTGGTTACCGGTACGTGTTTTAATTACATTTTGTAATTTTTATTACAGTTGGTAATTTGTTGGTGTAAGTTGTAAATTTCCATTTGTGGACATGTATGCTTTATATTCGTTGTTGATGTTGTGGTGGAAACTGTTTTAGATGGCCTTAGTATAGTTTCCTGTTTAGTTGATGCATAGCAGCTTATTTACTATAACATGCTTACCATGCTAGTTGAGATTTACTATTTGTATTGTATGCAACATGTTAGATTTGTTAAGTACCATGCTTTAGGTATTGGTTAGTATGACTAATTTTGATTGTCCTGTTAGTCCGGAGTTGATATGATACAGTTAAGCGTACTTTGGTTGTATTAATTAAGACTTGTAAGAAGTCTTTCTCTTTACCATAGACCGTTGACTGGTTGGACACACGTAGTGACCAGTAGGGACTGTTTAGGTAGTAGTTCCCTTATTTCTTGACCCGAGACTTGTACCTTAGTTTGTGACCGTATGATATGTAGTCTGTAGGTTTACAGACTGTGACTGAAACAGTAGGTGACTGGCTTAGTAGTGATATTATATGCTTGGACTTGTTGTGTGAAACCTGTAGGGTTATCAAGTAGAACTATCTTCCTACTTTGGTTTAACATGACCTTGTGTATGGTCCTTAGAAGTATATTGGGGGAGGATTTCCTTATTTGGCCTCTTGAGGAGATAGAGACAGACTTTGACTTGACTTTAGATTGGATAATAATTGTACTGTTGACTTCAAGATCAGTGTAAGTGTCGGACGATATTTGGGAATATTGTGGCTAGTATTATCTTAGAGTAAATTGGTATGGTTTGACCATGAATTTTTTCAACACTAGTGAGATCTCGTTAGTTGACAGTTGTGACTATATACGGCGGGAATGTGGGCGGTGAACCGTGTGAACTCTTTAGAAAATATGTGACTTTTGACTTAGAATTGTGATTGGAACATCGTTGGAGTTGCATGGTATGAATTAATATATTCCTATACTTTGAGAATTGTGTGACATTTGTACTTGACGATTGTAATCTCCAGGGATATGATTGGTAATGATGGGGTTAGTTATTGGTTGATGATATCATGTTCTGAGGGAACTATAACTTCTTCATTTAATAGTTGTAACTGTAGAGGATTTAAGTAGAAATGTCAGGATTTACCAGGATGTTTGAAAAAGTGGATCAATTGGGTAAATTTGAACAGTGTGATTGTGACAGGTGCGTTAGTATACCGAGATAGTTGTAATCAGGTGATCCAGATAGAAACTTTACGTTAAAATAAATTTTTATTAGTGGATTGTAACTTTCATTGACCAGAGGAACATACTATGATGGATTGACGGACTCGATTAGGGTCTTGCTCTGAAATACTCAAAATGAAAGTATGATTTAAGATGATGTATTATGTCTGGCCAACAAAAATACATCGTGGTAAATCATACAGTAATTTCGGGAGTCGGAGGAGACGTAGCAAGTGACGAATAAGATGATAATTGATGTTTGGTATATATATGGTTTCGATGGATTGTAAACTATAGTTTGATTATGTATATATGAAATCTTCTTAAAGAAAGAAATTTGATGGATAATGATTGATATTTATTAGTGGAATTTCCTTTAATGTCGGTTTATTGCGATTTATCAGAGGATTTTGATCAGAAGTTGACTTTCAGATTTGGTATTGATCGTTGGATTAGAATTAAATATTGATTTATTATTGGTTAAACATTGTTAAATTGCGAATCTTGACCGAGTTTTAACCAAGTGATAACCTTACTGAGGTAGTGTGTGGTGTCCGATTTGTATGCTGATGTTATTTGATGGATATAACTTGTTAATAACCGTGTCATAACATTATAAGTGGATATTCGTCAGTATAAATCATTGATGGTATGATTGAAAGTGGTTTGAGAATCATGTTTGTAATCATTCTTATTGTTGAAGAGATAATCAGAGATATATTGTAGTCGACGGATTATTGAGTATATATAATAATATTCTTGCGAGAATTGTGGTTAAATTCTTAAATACTAGGTTAGTAATGGGTATGTAACTATAAATTTGGGGTAAGTTTAGTGAACCAGTGTTGACATTGTGGTTCAGTAATTGCGGGAATTGATTGAACAAGTGTTTTCAAGTAATGTGACAACGACGAATTGATGGTTTACATGAATTGAATTGGAAAATTCGATGGAGTTATCTAATGGGTAATCTCGTAACCTGATGATATGGTTTACATATGATGGATTAAAAGTGGATTTCCATTCGTCTTTATGATGTGCGATGTGCAATGGTCGTTTTAATGCAGAAATTTTTGTGAAGAATTGATGGAAACCAAGATGTTAGTGATAATTGATGGGTTACATGGTGAGCAGTTACCTATGAGTAGGGAAAAAGTGTGAAAATTTATTAGAATCGATGATGGATCGATGTATTGTCTATGTGTTGTTTCATGTTTAAAAGGAGTTTAACGGTAGATGGTATTGAACTGATGAGTTGTTATCCTTTTATCTTAGAACTCGGATAAAAAATGACTTGCGCAGTTTTTGGAATATGATTGACCGATGGTACTTACTTATGTGTGCAAAAGAAGAGTGTGATACTATGGTTAATTGTGTAGTAAGTTGTCTGACTATTGTGTTGTATGATTGAAATTTAGTGAACTAGATGAATATCTGTTGCATGTACTTAGAAATTTTTAAGAAAGATAATTGCGTAAAAGAGATAGATGCTATGACAAAATGAGTAATTTGTTGATAATATATGACATAGTGATTTGATATGGACCTTGATCTATGAAAGGACCGTGGAAATTGAGAATGCTGATTGTTAGAACTACAAACTTTGTGGTAACCATAATTATTATTGATGGTATTTGTCATGAGAATTAGTTATCCTTTACTTCTTGTTTGAAACGGTGGTTGGTTTTAAATAATAAAGGTTTTGATTTGGTTATTGATTTTGATGAGTGAATTTGTTGATTTTGTTGATGAGAAAGACCCTGGTGGTGATTTAACCGACTATGTGTGTTGGAGTACATGTGTATCATACGTTTGACTAGCACTTAGATTAGAGAACAGTGAATGTGATTAGAACCTCTGACTTTGTTTGTTGTGGTAGACCAGATTCCGAGGACAGAATCTCTTTAAGGGGGTAGATTTGTAACATCCTTGAATCGGGCCTAGTTGAAATGGTCTATTTTGCCCTTAAGTATATGTTGTGTTATTATATGCTTTTATTTTAATTTAATATTTATTATTATTTGATGATATGGTTAGGACCAGTTTGTGACAAGAGTCACAGAACATGTTTGTTTGTTTAATTTGGACTTCGTTTGGGTTGCCAAATGATGTACGAAAGATATCAGATAACTGATAAATACCCGTGTGTTGCACAGTGTGGGAATTAACCTCACTTAAAAGACTTGTGCTGTGTTCATTTCTTGCATTTTCTAGAAAATTCACCAAACACCCCGTACCCTCACCTCTCCATTCTATCAAACCCTAATCTTCAAATCAAGGTCTTGAGCTCAATTATCACAGCTTCTTGTTCTCTATGATTTCGTGATCATTTTAAGGTAAGCATCTCTTAGATTCATGTAGTGATTCTTGCTCAAATTGGGTTTTGTGTTCATATGGGATTTTGATGAAATTAAGCTTAATTCTTGATCTAAAGTGATTGATATGTTCTATTGTTGTTAGAAATATGTTCTATATACTTTATATGATGTTTTGGGAGTGGTTTTGGTGTTAAATCTTGCAAAAATCGAGTTTTTGGGCCAAAATGGCAAAAATCAGTGAGCTGGAATGTTCTAACAGCTCCTACACTTCTGACAGGTCAACCGTGCATATGACCACGCATTTGAGGCTCAACCGCGCGGTTGATGACTCACTCGCACGAGTGAGGTTTCTCCCACGCGAGTGAGCACTGGTCAGTTTTTGGTAAACTTAAAAAGGCTGTAACTTTCAAACCGTAACTTCGTTTTCGATGAATAAACTATCGTTGGACTCATATTAAAGTTTACTATCCAATGATAAGGTTTTAAGAAACTATATCAAAATTTATTTTGGTCATAAAAAGGGATTTTATTGTGTATGTCCTGTTCTGTACTCGTTTGGTATCATTATTGACTGAGTTTATGATGTAGGCTTATCATATAGTGAATATATGATGATATATGTTAACTTAATGTATGAATTGATGTTTATGTTGTACATATGGAGTTGAAACCCGATTAAACAGCTGCTGCTACTGTTCTTCATCACTCGTACGAGTGAGCCTTCACTCGTACGGTTGGGATGGTCAACCGTGTTATGAACCGTGCGAGTGAGTGGTTATGGAGAACTATTGTTTTGGTTAAGATGATATGTACGGTTGAGATGTGACTCGTACGAGTCACTGATCACATGTGTGATGAACCGTACGCGTCATTTAATCCATTGATGGATGTTTAATCATAGACCAAACTTACGAGTAAGTTGTCACCCGTACGGTTGAGTGTTCTCAAACGTACGAGTGAGAGTGTTACTCGTACGATTGATGGATCAGTCGTTAAGTGCTTAAGTATTGGTATTTGTTAATATTATCATATTGTTAGTAATTGGGACATGATTTACTAATTTGTGAGTATTATTCTCAGGTGATACAGATGAGGAGAAGACTCAGTGACATTAGACTACTGATTTTAGCTGGTAATCGGTGAGTGGGACTAACTGTGGAATATAGTATAGAGTAGCATGTTATATTATGACTGCCATGCTTGTTAGTTATACTTACTGATACAGTTAGTTAGTATGTTGTGATGACTGCATGTTGGTTGATGCTTGTCTGTTGGATCTCAGTGCGTCCCTATTGTGTGGTTGCCTCGGTAGGAGAGATCAACATGCGTTTTGGGTTCCTCATATGGTTGCCTAGACAACCGTGGTGTATATATGTGAATGACGCGTCCGTCGCATGTGGATTATGTATATACATACGGTGGTGGAGGAACTTCTGGCAAGCCCCAGTCCGATCAACTGGTGGTAAATGGTTTGGCCGAGCCGCCAGAGTCTCTATAGACGGCACTTGGGTGATGTTTGTGTGTTAGCTTTTTGTGACATGATTAGTATAACACTTCTGTATGCTATGGCCTGTAGTTAGTCATACTCACTTAGCTTCGTGCTAATTCCCCTCCATCTCCTCCCTACAGGTTGTAGCTTTGTAGATAATGCTTTTGGGAGAAGACGGGGCATGCTAATGTTATGTTTGACAAGGTTAACTCTGATGTGGTCTTTTATCATATGAACTGTGTTCTTTTGTAAACCGAATGTAATTACGTCTTTTCCATTTAAAACATGTATTTTGTGATGTTGTCACGTGACACTGATAAAGTGTATTTGGTAATAAATAAATAAATGCTTCCGCCACGTATTTAAAAAAAAAAAATTTAATGGTGTCACACTGTTCTTCGTTTTAATGGAGCAGTTGAAGACTGATCCCATCCAACTGTTATGTCGTTAGGTTAATTGATCTTAAGCTAATCTTGTTTATGTTTGGTGTTTTACACAACATCGATGGAGTTTGCTACCGCGCTGGGCTTTGGTGATCTTTCAGAAATCCGTATGGAGAGCATCCCTGTCAATTCGGGGGAGCAGCCGGATGTTGTGCCTCAAGACTTGGAGCAGAATGATGGCGGTGGGACTGATTGGGCTTTTCCGGGTCCCGACGTGCCGGAAGGGCATGCATCAGTGAATAGGAAGATTCACGAGCTTCCTCAGCTTCGGAAGAAAGCCAAAGTTGATTGTCCTGTTTTGGTAAAAAAGAAAATCTCCTCTATTTGTGTTGCAAACATTTTGACATGTCTTGTGCTTATCGTTGATTTTTTTTTTTGTAGCCATTGCCGAGCCATCCGTGACTGAGACAAAGCCTCTAAACATAGGTGATGTTGAACAGTTTGACCTGTAGAGCATTGATAACATGCATTTCCGGGTATCTGTTGGTGACGATCTTGTTCGTTCTTTTTCTCAGCTGGATATTGACTATCCTGGTTGCACAAGTTTTTTGGAAAAGGGGGTTTCTCCCTCCCTTCGCCAATCGGCATCTGCCCTTTCTCGAGAGGACTCTTTGGCCATTCGTGCCCGGGCGCCCATGGCGATGAATACGCTTATCCTGAATGGGTTTGATCGGGAGAAGCAGGCGGTAGACCTGGAGTGCCAGTTGAAAGCAGCCCGTTTAGAGTTGTCTCAGGCTCCTCTTGCCCGGTGTGTGATGACCCGAAAATTTCCGACCAAATTCAAACCTAATCTTTATATGTTTCCGACACGATAAGAAAAGACTGTAATGTTAAGTCTTAAAACTTTTGGAACTGTTTATATGAATTCATTGTCCTTCGACTGTTCCCGATGATTCACGAACAATTGTTTGTAAATAAATATGTATATGTATATAAATGTATGTATATATAATGATTTGAAATTATAAAATAAACATTAGAATTAATTATGTAAAATATGTTACGAAATAATTAAGTGTAAATTTAAAATGAATCCATATATAAATATATATGATTTCTATGTATAATAATTATTTTGTATATTGTATTATATATATAAAATTTATACAGAATAAATATTCAATAAAAGTTATCATGTAATATATGATTATTAAAAGTTACATATTTAATAATATATAGTTGTTATATTAATATTATTACTTTCATTATCATTATAAATATTGATATTAATATTATTATCAGTAGTATTAACAATAATTATATATATATATATATATATATATATATATATATATATATATATATATATATATATATATATATATATATATATATATATATATATATGAAACTTGATACATTTGATTTATTACATTATTATTAATATTATCATTGTTAATAACATTATTATTATAACTAGTAGTAAAATTTTAATTATAGTTATTATGATTGACATTATTATTAAGTTTTATTATTAACAATATAAAATATAGATATGAAATTTGATATTATTATTACTAATATTATTATCAAAACTAATATAATTAGTATTATTATTATAATTATCACTAGTATTGATTTTATTAAAGATATCATTATTATTATTAAGATTATTATATTATTATTATTTATTAGCATATTTACCATTACTACTAATATTATTATTATTATAAATATCATTGTTATTAATAATTATACTTACCATTGTTATTAATATTATTATTAATAATATTTCAGTACTATTATTATCTATTATTAATAAATTATTATTATTAATGTAATTTTATGTAGGTTTTATAAAAAAAATATATATAACAGCGACATCAATACTTGAATCAGTATCCTATCTCAATCCGACTGTGAGTGATTTTGTTTTTGTCTCCAAAAAACTGTTTCACATCCAAATCGATCGTACCAAATGGGTGAGAGATTTCAAACTACTTTTGTTTTTTTTTGTTTTTTTTTTTTTTGATTTCTTACGGATGAGATATTGTATCGAATCAATTTAACTAACAAACAAACACCATTTGAGTCATATGAGCTGTAACAATAACACTTATCCATTATATTATACTCTGTGATTGCAATTCGTGGGATAACAGCAAAAATCAAATTTAATTCTTAATAAACTGGTACGATATCTCTGTTTTGTATTCATTTTTCAATTCGATCGATTTCAAAATAAATTTCAAAAAGTGTAAATACATTTATGTTAGGAATCTATTATGAAATCTTTCTGTAAAATCTGAAGCTCCAATTCTATATATTGAGTAAGAATTTTGTAGTCAAAGTTTCTGAAACTAAAAAGTCAAACCAGATGTTCATGGAAAATTTGTATTCGTTTTTAGGTTTCATGTTAAATTGAAGGTGCAGAAAGATTCTAAAAATGATTTCCAATATATTTCATGTAGAAGCTTTCTTCTAAAACCGTCTTGATTCCAAAATCACGATTTAAGTTCTTTGTTATTTTTTTTTAAACACAGCCTTTGCTGTTCTTCCTGTTAGATATTTTTTTTATTCATGTCTGTTAATTTATATAATCAATATTAGTTTTTATCTGTTTCAACTCCCATGTTTAATCAAATAACAATTTGATGTTGGATTGGGTTCGTTAGTCGACTGGTTTTGGAAGGAGGAAGAGGTAACAAGAAATCTAGATAAATACATTTGGGTTTTGATTAATTACAGAAAAAGGGATACGGAGCAATTGTAGTGACCCGAACTTTTCCATGTTTATATATATTAATTTAGATTGATATTTACATGACTAAATGTTTCCAACGTGTTAAGCAATCAAACTTGTTAAGACTTGATTAAATGAAATAAGTTTCATATAGACAATTGATCACCCAAGTTGACCGGCGATTCACGAACGTTACAAATTTGTAAAAACTACATGTTGTGGTATATATAGACATATATATATGGTTGACATGAGATTATGATGAGTAAGTATCTCACTAAGTGTATTAACAATGTGTGATATACATAAGAAATGAGATTACTAAGTTAAGAAACTCGAAATGATATATATAACGATTATCGTTATGATAACGTCTACTAAATACATATGTATCATATTAAGATATTGATACACTATATTTAACATGATAAAATGATATTTAAATATATCATTAAGTGTGTTAACAATGAACTACATATGTAAAAACAAGACTACTAACTCAAGAATTACGAAACGAGACTTATATGTAACGATTATCGTTGTAACGATATTTTAATGTATATATATATCATATTAAGAGATATTCATACATAATAATATCATGATAACATAATAATTTAACATCTCATTTGATATAATAAACATTGGGTTAACAACATTAATTGAGATCGTTAACTTAAAGGTTTCAAAACAACACTTACATATAACGACTAACGAAGACTTAACGACTCCATTAGAATGTATATACATGTTGTTTTTTGATATGTATTCTTACACTTTTGAAAGACTTCAAGACAAATATCAAAGTACTTCTACTTAACAAAAATGCTTACAATTACATCCTCGTTCAGTTTCATCAACAATTCTACTCGTATGCACCCGTATTCGTACTCGTACAATACACAGCTTTTGAATGTATGTACTATTGATATATACACTCTAATGATCAGCTCTTAGCAGCCCATGTGAGTCACCTAACACATGTGGGAACCATCATTTGGCAACTAGCATGAAATATCTCATAAAATTACAAAAACATTAGTAATCATTCATGACTTATTTACATGAAAACAAAATTACATATCCTTTATATCTAATCCATATACCAACGACCAAAAACACCTACAAACACTTTCATTCTTCAATTTTCTTCATCTAATTGATCTCTCTCAAGTTCCATCTTCAAGTTCTAAGTGTTCTTCATAAATTCCATAAGTATAGTTTCATAAAAATCAAGAATACTTCCAAGTTTGCAAGTCTACTTCCAAGCTTTCTAATCCATTCCAAGTAATCATCTAAGATCAAGGAACCTTTGTTATTTATAGTAGGTTATCTTTCTAATTCAAGGTAATATTCATATTCAAACTTTGATTCAATTTCTACAACTATAACAATCTTATTTCGAGTGAAAATCTTACTTGAACTGTTTTCGTGTCATGATTCTGCTTCAAGAACTTTCAAGCCATCCAAGGATCCTTTGAAGCTAGATCCATTTTTCTCATTTCCAGTAGTTTTATCTAGAAAACTTGAGGTAGTAATGATATTCATAACATCATTCAATTCATACATATAAAGCTATCTTATTCGAAGGTTTAAACTTGTAATTACTAGAACATAGTTTAGTTAATTCTAAACTTGTTCGCAAACAAAAGTTAATCCTTCTAACTTGACTTTTAAAATCAACTAAACACATGTTCTATATCTATATGATATGCTAACTTAATGATTTAAAACCTGGAAACACGATGAACACCATAAAATCGAATATACGCCGTCGTAGTGAAACCGGGGGCTGTTTTGATTTGGATAATTAAAAACTATGATAAACTTTGATTTAAAAGTTGTTCTTCTGGGAAAATGATTTTTCATATGAACATGAAACTATATCCAAAAATCTTGGTTAAACTCAAAGTGAAAGTATGTTTTTCAAAATGGTCATCAAGATGTCGTTCTTTCGACGGAAATGACTACCTCTTTAGTAATTGACATGTAACTTAAATTTTCGACTATAAACCTATACTTTTTCTATTTGGATTCTTAAATTAGAGTTCAATATGAAACCATAGCAATTTGATTCACTCAAAACGGATTTAAAATGAAGAAGTTATGGGTAAAACAAGATTGGATATTTTTGATCTTTTTAGCTACGGGAAATATTTAACAAATCTATACAAATCATATCCTAGCTAACTTATATTGTATTATACATGTATTCTAATATATTATGTAATCTTGGGATACCATAGACACGTATGCAAATGTTTTGACATATCATATCGACCCATGTATATATATTATTTGGAACAACCATAGACACTCTATATGCAGTAATGTTGGAGTTAGCTATACAGGGTTGAGGTTGATTCCAAAAATATATATACTTTGAATTGTGATCTAGCCTGAGATGTATATACACTGGGTCGTGGATTGATTCAAGATAATATATATCAATTTATTTCTGTACATCTAACTGTGGACAACTAGTTGTAGGTTATTAACGAGGACAGCTGACTTAATACACTCAAATCTTTAAAACATAATAAAAATGGTTGTAATTAAATTTTGATCATACTTTGATATATATGTACATATTTGTATAGGTTCGTGAATCGATCCGTGGCCAAGTCTTATTTCCGAAGAAGGAAATATCTGTGAAAGTGAGTTATAGTCCCACTTTTAAAATCTAATATTTTTGGGATGAGAATACATGCAGGTTTTATAAATGATTTACAAAATAGACACAAGTATGTGAAACTACATTCTATGGTTGAATTATCAAAATCGAATATGCCCCTTTTTATTAAGTCTGGTAATCTAAGAATTAGGGAACAGACACCCTAATTGACGCGAATCCTAAAGATAGATCTATTGGGCCTAACAAACCCCATCCAAAGTACCGGATGCTTTAGTACTTCGAAATTTATATCATATCCGAAGGGTGTCCCGGAATAATGGGGATATTCTTATATATGCATCTTGTTAATGTGGGTTACCAGGTGTTCACCATATGAATGATTTTTATCTCTATGTATGGGATGTGTATTGAAATATGAAATCTTGTGGTCTATTGTTATGATTTGATATATATAGGTTAAACCTTTAACTCACCAACATTTTTGTTGACGTTTAAAGCATGTTTATTCTCAGGTGAATACTAAGAGCTTCCGCTGTTACATACTAAAATAAGGACAAGATTTGGAGTCCATGTTTGTATGATATTGTGTAAAAACTGCATTCAAGAAACATATGTCGATGTAATATATTTCTATTGTAAACCATTATGTAATGGTCATGTGTAAACAGTATATTTTAGATTATCATTATTTGATAATCTACGTAATACTTTTAAAACCTTTATTGATAAAATAAAGGTTATGGTTGTTTTAAAAATGAATGCAGTCTTTGAAAAACGTCTCATATAGAGGTCAAAACCTCGCAACGAAATCAATTAATATGGAATGTTTATAATCAATATGAACGGGACATTTCAGTAATGGTTAGGGAGTGATGTCGGGGAACGAGAGGTCTCGAGTTTGAGTTCGGTCCATGACAAATCTTTTTACACAAAGCTTTTAAGGGCATACCTTTTTATTTTTAATTTTATTATTATTATTATTATTATTATTATTATTATTATTATTATTATTATTATTATTATTATTATTATTATTATTATTACTAGTATCATTATTATTATTGTTATTGTTATTATTAATGATTGTTAGTGTTACTAGTACAATTATTAAAATTATTATTATTATTATTTTTACAAAAATAAGTAGTAGTTATCATTTATTGTTATTATCATAATTATCATTATAAACATGACTATTATTATTATTATTAATGTTGTTACTAAATTTATTATCGTCATAATCTTATCATTTTTATATATTATTATTATTATTATTAACATGATTACGATTAAAAGTATTGTTATTCGTTAATATTGTTATTACTATTATTGTTATTTATATAGAAATCAATAAATATAATTTTGTTAAAATCTTAAATCATTACTAATAATATTATTATTAGTGCTACTATTATTGTATTATTACTGCTCGTATCATTATTATTATAAATAATATCATTTATATTATTATTATGAATTTTCATTATAGGTATTGTTACTACTAAAAGTTATTATCATTTATATTATTTATACAAAAATTATATTTTTGTAATCCTTAAAAACTATCATTTTTATTATTATCAATAATATCTATACTATTATTAATTAAATAATTATAATTAGGAAAATGAAAGTTTAAAAGGTATGGATAAGAATGTAAGTATAAAGATTGAAGATTATATATATAAAGATATCTTTTATATACACAACTTAATTATATTAAAATTATTATGTACGAAAATTAAAATATATAAATAAATAATGAAACTTATAAAGTAATAAATATAACAATTATATTACTAACAATAATATATATGTTTATTCGAGTACAAGAATATGTTTTAATACATATATGAATGATATAGGTTCATGAATCCGAGGCCAACCCTACATTGTTTAGTTGTTCAATATCGTCATAAGTATTTTTACTATAAAATACATTAGGTGAGTTTCATTTGCCTTTTTACCCTTTATATTTTTGGGCTGAGAATACATGCGTAATTTTTTATAAATGTTTTACGAAATAGACACAAGTAATCAAAACTACATTATATGGTTGAATGATCGAAGCCGAATATGCCCCTTTTTGCTTGGTAGCCTAAGAATTAGGGAACATCACTAATTTTGAGAATTAGTGCACGCCTAATTGACGCGAATCCTAAAGATAGATCTATGGGCCCGACGAACCCCATCCAAAGTACCGGATGCTTTAGTACTTCGATGTTGTTTTTATCCTGTCCGAAGGATTTCCCGAAATGATACGGCATATTCTTATATGCATCTAGTTAATGTCGGTTACCAGGTGTTCAATCCATATGAATGATATTTTTGTCTCTATTCATGGGACGTATTTTTATGAGAACTGAAAATGAAAATCTTGTGGTCTATTAAAATGATGAAAATGATTATTTATGTTAAACTAATGAACTCGCCAACCTTTTGGTTGACACTTTAAAGCATGTTTATTCTCAGGTACTAAAGAAATCATTCGCTGTGCAATTGCTCATTTTAAAGATATTACTTGGAGTCATTCATGACATATTTCAAAAGACGTTGCATTCGAGTCGTTGAGTTCATCAAGATTATTATTAAGTCAATTATAGTTAGATATATTATAAAATGGTATGCATTCCGTCAACTTTCGATGTAATGAAAGATTGTCTTTTCAAAAACGAATGCAATGTTTATAAAATGTATCATATAGAGCTCAAGTACCTCGCGATGTAACTAACTATTGTGAATCGTTTATAATCGATATGGACTTCGTCCAGATGGATTAGGACGGGTCTCTATAGTTGGTATCAGAGCGGTGGTCTTAGCGAACCAGGTCTGCATTAGTGTGTCTAACTGATAAGTCGATAGGATGCATTAGTGAGTCTGGACTTCGACCGTGTCTACATGTCAAAAGTTTTGCTTAGCATTTCTAGTCAAAAATCATCTGCTTATCATCCTTAGGAAATTACATGCTTATCATTATTAGTCTAGACACGTCTTGCTACATTAATTGCATGAGTAGTGTACAGACAAAAATTCATATCTTAGCGTATCTGCTAAATCATATCTTATCGTATCTATTACTTTAAACTTTGCCTGACATATCCCGCAAATTCCTCCGTAATATACAAAATCTTTTGATCTATATATATAGATATCCTGTGTAAATAGAATACCACCCGATAGCCGGAAAAATCACTTTATATCGAAAAAATCCTTCATCCAATAGTACGAAATGGAATTCGTAGTTAGTTCAAGTCACTCGGATTCTGAAATAGAATCTCACTGAAGCTCCGAAAGCAGTGTGTCACGACCCTACTTTTTCAGTTATCTTTTCCGTTAATTATTTAACGACCGTTAACTGTTAGTGTGCCACGTCATTTCTATGACCTATATATATATATATATATATATATATATATATATATATATATATATATATATATATATATATATATATTAATTATTATGTGTTATGTGAATATTTGTATTCATATTTTAATTTATATGTTTCTACGTCTCGCGGATTTCTATCCGGCGAATCTTTTTAGTTTTCAAACCAACGGTCGAGTTTTTGGGACATTTAAATCCTAAATATTTTAAATATGATATTTTAAGATCATATTATTATATAGTGTATTTATATTTATTTTTCATCGCGCGTTTGTTATCTTTCCGGATTTTTAATCGCGTAAGCGTGTTTTCGCGTTTCGGGACTCGTTCGGGCTTTCGGGCCATCAGGAAATTATAATTTATCAAAAGTGGACCCATGGGTCCCACCCCCATGCAAGTTTCGGCCGAATCCATGGGGTATACCCCTTGCTTTCTTTTTTTTGTTAATTACTTTTCACTTCATATTATTTTTTTCCTAAAACCTAATTTTAGCAAAGTGCTCTCCTCCCTCCCCTCTTCTCTTGGCCGTAACCCACCACACCCATCATCATCATCATCTTGCTTCAACATATAGCTTGGATCAAGGATTATTTAGGACCAACGCGTTCCTCTCGTTCTTCTCTACGCGATTACATAGATCGTTTCTCGATTAGGGTATAAAACCTAACCCTAGAATTTTTAATTTTTCATTTATTTACTGTATTTTGATGATTATTTAGTAGTATGATGTTTGTGGATTATTGTAATGGTGTTTGTATGCATAGATGTACTCATAATCACATGTTTTCGGTTTGTTAAATTCTGGACAGCAGCTTTTTCGTGTAATCTGGGTTTGTGACTGAGACAAAAGTTAAAATAAAGTATGTAAATGAGTTCCTCTCATCAAGACATTAATTTTAGACTCCGGATTCATGTCGTTTCGATTCCCGGAGCCCTAGTTATGATCAAATTACTATTTTGTTAAAATTGAAATGTGGATTGACATGAAACAGGTTTGGTCCGACTTTGTGACCATCCTTGATGTCTTTAGGGTGTGTTAGGAATGATGGTGGGATGAACTTTCATGTTCGGGTCACCTAAATCCGAGCCACGGTTCACCCGTTACGACTAAAACACGGTTTTGAGTAAATTGAAGGTCCAAGTGGTGTCATGGCTGATTACCACGACTTGTGGACTGTTCTTGGTGAGTTCTTGAGTGCATCATTGTGTCGGGTGGTTTGAATAGGCGGAGATGCATATAAGGCTCGCCAGAAATCGACACTCGGGGCTCAAGATACGACCCGATGAACTTTTGAATTAAAACTTATATTAAATTCTAAAACTTATGATAAAAATAATGAAACTCATTATTAATTAATTTATTGTGGTAAAAGAAGTAATTATTATTATTTAAGACTTATGATATAAATATTTATTATATCATTTAATTATTATTTATGATTTAATTAACCTTTTAATTTAACTTATGATTTATAACACTTTTATTATTAATGGAAAATACTTATGATAAGTATTAAATTTATTTTATAAGAATATTATTATAAGACTTATAATAAAGATTAAATAATTATTTAATTATTATAAGACTTAATTATTATTTAATTATGATTTAATTATTAAATACTTATAATTTAATAATTATATTTAGAAACTTATGATATGATTAATAATTCATTATTAATTAATAATACTTATGATATGATTTAAAATTTATTATTAATTAATAATATTTATATTATGACTAATATTTAATTAATTAATTAACTACTTATGTTATATTAATTATATCATTTCAACTTATATTAACTTTAATAATTCATTTTATTTAATTAAACTTATGTTATGACATAATTATACACTTTTAACTTTAATAAACATTATAACTTATGTTATTATTATAACTTACACTTTTCAAATTAACATTGACTATGTTTGACCAAGTTTGACTTTTGAGTTGACTTTCAGTTGACTTTGACTTTCAGTTGACTTTTGTTGACTTTCTAAATAAGAAAACTTTCCTAACTTAAAAACTTTCTAAAAATAGAACTTTCTAAATTTGGAAACTTTCCAAAAATAGAAACTTTCCAAAAATAGAAACTTTCCAAAAATAGAAACTTTCCTAAAATAGAAACTTTCCAAAAATGGAAACCTGCTAAAAATAGAAACTTTTTAAAAATAGAAAGTATGTGTCCGTACGCTGTTCCAGTCAAACCGATGCTTGCCGAGTATTGTTCTATGTCTACTTGCAACATGTACAATAGCTATCATACTAAGACTTGACCTAAGTTAGTTATTTATATCGACTTGCTTTATTTATAGGTCGGCGTTGTGATCATTCCTGATCACTTCATTCTATTTGCTGTTTGCTTGTTTGTGTGGTTTCTTCAGTTGCTTTTAAGGTGAGTTATAGTCCCGTTTTAACATACTTTTCAAAGTATATTTTTGGGATGTGATTACATGCATTTTCATTTACGTTTAGACACAAGTAACAGTTAAATTTAATTATTCATTGTGAGTTGGACAAAAATATTCCCTAGTCTGGTAACTGTAATCATTGGTTTCTACTGGTGAACGCGAATCCTATGGATAGATCTATCGGGTTTGACAACCCCATTTTGAGCTAGTCGCGCTAGCAATTTATAATCGGAATGTTTAGTACTTCGTAATTTGTTGTAGATACACTGTCCAAGTGTATATTTTTATTGTGTTTGGCAAGGGTAAATAAAGGGTTAAGTGGTTACCAGGTGGCTCATTGATAATGGAATAATGTTTAATGTTTTCTAACATTTTTAAATCTTGTGGTCTAAAGTTTACTTATTTATTTAAACCTATAATTCACTCAACCTTTGTGTTGACAGTTTACTTGCATGTTTTCACAGGTACTTGAGTTTTGTGATGCTTCCGCTGTGTTTAGAAGAGTCTGCATGCATTTGGGCAGATTTTATGAAACATTTTATGAAACTTAAGCTTGCATTCTATTTTTGGATAATTTAAACTTGTGGGTTTATTGGCAAGGTTTTGTGTCAACTTTTGGTTTATTACTATGGTTGGTTGTTTAAAACTACATATTTTGGTTTGTTTCCTTTTTGGGAAACTTTTGAGATAAAAGAATGCAACTTTGTTTATTTAATTCATTTAAGTCCGATCAAGCTGTGGGACCAACTGATGGATCCGTTAAGTGTTTTGACGGGGTCGTCACATGTGGTATCAGAGCATTGGTTGTGGGGAACTAGGCGGTCTTAATGTGGTCAACCCGTGGTTATTAGGGTGCATTAGAGTCTAGTCTACAGCCCGACCTTTTTGCTATAGCATTATTATGCATTTCATTTCGTATAAGTTATATTATTAGCTTTCATATCTTTTTGGTATGTGGTTTGCGGTTTTACTGTTTGCAGATGTCGACTTCGAGCGATAACTCCGTTGCTGCTCCTGCTCCACCGTCTCCTGCTAGACGTCGTGCTAATCAACCAGAGATCGATGATCCTGTTCATTACTATTTTTCTACCATTACTCATATGAACCGGGCTTATAATGAGGTGACACGTATTAACGCCCTTAGTGATTGTTTGCGCACTTTGCCACATAATGAAGTTATGGACGAGATCCGTGCCGACATGGGTAACTTTATCACTTTCAAGCATAGGGTTGAGGATGAGAACCGTAAGCGTGATCGAGAAGTTAAGGCTAAGTTCGAGGCTCTCGAGAGCACTGTTCGTGTGTTGAAGGAAGAGTTGGATATTGTGAAAGGGAAGTTGCGTAAGTATGAGGATCCTGCCGAGACTCATGCTGGACCAGCTTATCACACCCGCTCTAAGCGAATGTGATGTGATTATTCATATTGATTATCTATTTCATCAGACTTAATGTCCTTTTTATACATACATTTTGGGTTATGTACGGCATTTTGCTGAGGATTTTATTAAACTTTTGTTATGGGATACTTTTCATTATGTATGGATGGTTATTTTTATGACATCTATTATCATTATCATGTTTTATTTCTGATGTTGTGGCTCTTGGCATGTTATATTATGCGTAATATATGTTCATGTATGTTAGGTGCTATGTATGTTGTATGATGTTATCATAAAATATGTATGCATGTGATGGTTATTTCTATAACAATCATAATTGTCATGTTATTACTCATAGTGTTAGTTGACTAATATCTTAATGGTTAGTCCTTTCGTGTTTTGATCTATTCCTTTATGACACTAGTATTATTCTTGGTACTAACGATGTGTTATTCTATTTTGAAGATCATGCCTCCAAGAGAGTCCACTAAAGCGCGTATGCAACGCTTGATCAATGAAGGAATTGCTGCTGCTATGGCAGCAAATGCTAATGTTAACGCCAATGTGAACAACAACGTGAGATGCTCCCACAAAACTTTTATGGCTGGTCGACCCCAAGAATTCAGTGGTACGGAAGGACCAATAGGGCTTACTCGTTGGTTCGAGAAAATCGAATCTATTTTCAGGGTCAGTCGGGTCCATGAAGAGGACAAAGTTAGTTTTGCTAGTTGCACTCTCAAGGATAGTGCCTTGACATGGTGGAACAATCTGGTTAGTAGTTTGGGGAACGATGTAGCTTATGGTTTGGCCTGGAATGATTTTAAGGAAAGATTGATCACCCGCTATAGACCTCGGGATGAGCTTAAGAAGCTAGAGGTTGAGCTCAAGAATTTGAAAATGCATGGCACCGAGTTAGATGCCTATGAACGAAGGTTTTTCGAGTTAACTTTGCTGTGTCCTGGGGTTTATGCGGATGAGGACCGCAAAATTGAGGCTTACATTGATGGTTTATCCGAGAAGATTGAACACTGGGTTGAGTCTAGTGAACCCCAGACTATTGAGGCAGGTATGTCTATGGCCCACAAACTTAATAACAAGGTGTTGAGAAGAAGCAAGACTACAGTTGTTGAAAGTAGTAAGGAGGTTGTCAAGAAGGCTGATAATGGGAAACGAAAGTGGGATAACAACCGCAATCAAAACCAAAATCAGCTGAAGAAACCGGATACCTCAGGTGCTAATAACAGAAATCAGCGTGTGTGTCCTCGTTGCTATAAAGCTCATGATGGTTACTGCACAGTTACTTGTAAGAGGTGCTCCAAGCAAGGGCACATTGCTAAAGATTGTACAGTGCTTTTGCCGGGTTCTGCTACTCCCGCGGCTGGTGGTAATAATAATGTTGGTAATAGAGGTGGTAACGGTAATGGTAATGGGAAACCGAATAATGGAAGTAATCAAAGGGTTTGTTATGAGTGTGGGAAGCCGGGGCATTTCCGAGATGCTTGTCCCAATAAGAAGACTGCTAAAACTGCACGCGGCCGAGCGTTCAACATTAATGCTAAGGATGCGGAGGAAGATCCTATGCTTGTTACTGGTACATTCTCAGTCAACGATTTATCAGTTTATGTACTATTTGATTCAGGGGCTGATTTAAGTTTCGTGTCGAGTAAATTAAGTCCGAGAATCAAAACGCCGTTAACTCCCTTAGAGAATACTTATGTTGTTGAAGTAGCTAATGGTAAAGAACTTACTGCTAAGACTGTACATCGTAAATGTAACATTAATCTGGGTGGTAGGGATTTTGAGATAGATTTGATACCGATTGAACTGGGTAGTTTTGATATTGTTATTGGTATGGATTGGTTGTCTGCAAGCCGTGCTGAGATCGTGTGTTATGAAAAGGCTATTCTTATTACTGATGTAATTGGAGAGCCACTGATGGTCTTTGGAGATAAGAAATGCACACAGTTAAATCTTATTAGCTGTATGAAAGTTCGTAAACATCTCCGCAAAGGCTGTCATGCTATTCTTGCTCATGTTGTTGATCCTAGTAAGGAAGTAAAGAACGTTGATGACGTTCACATTGTTAGGGATTTTCCCGAGGTGTTTCCCGATGACTTACCTGGCCTTCCGCCGCAACGCGCGGTAGAATTTCAGATTGATCTTGTTCCCGGCGCTGCTCCTGTCGCACGTGCTCCTTATCGTCTTGCGCCTTCCGAACTTCAAGAATTGTCGAGTCAACTCCGTGAGTTGTTAGACAAAGGTTTTATTCGTCCTAGTTCGTCCCCTTGGGGAGCTCCCGTTCTGTTTGTTAAGAAGAAAGATGGTTCTTTTCGTTTATGCATTGATTATCGTGAACTGAATAAGCTCACTGTTAAAAATCGTTATCCTCTTCCGAGAATTGATGATCTGTTCGATCAGCTTCAGGGTTCTTCTGTTTATTCAAAAATTGATCTTCGTTCTGGCTATCATCAGTTGCGTGTTAAAGAATCTGATGTTTCAAAAACTGCTTTTCGCACCCGTTACGGTTACTTTGAATTTCTTGTTATGCCGTTCGGATTTGACAAATGCATCTGCTGTGTTCATGGACCTCATGAACCGTGTGTGTAGACCCTATCTGGACAAGTTCGTTATTGTTTTCATCGACGACATCCTTATCTATTCTAAGAGTGATGAAGAGCACGAAGAACACTTGAGGTTAGTGCTTGATTTGTTAAAGAAAGAAGAGTTGTACGCTAAGTTCTCTAAGTGTGCTTTTTGGTTAAGAGAAGTTCAGTTCCTTGGTCATATTGTTAATAAACAGGGAATACAAGTTGATCCTGCTAAAATTGAGGCGATTGAAAAGTGGGAAACCCCGAAAACTCCTACTCAGATTCGTCAGTTCTTAGGGTTGGCAGGTTACTATCGAAGGTTCATTCAGGATTTCTCTCGTATTGCGAAACCTCTGACTGCTTTAACGCATAAGGGGAAGAAGTATGAGTGGAAGGATGAACAAGAGAATGCTTTTCAGATTTTGAAGAAGAAGTTGACTACCGCTCCGATTTTGTCACTACCAGAGGGTAATGACGATTTTGTTGTTTATTGTGATGTATTGCGACAAGGCTATGGTTGCGTTTTGATGCAACGAAAGAAGGTTATTGCGTATGCGTCACGAGAGTTGAAGATTCACGAACAGAACTATACAACTCATGATTTGGAGTTGAGGGCTGTTGTTTTTGCGCTTAAGATTTGGAGACACTATCTTTATGGTGTTAAGAGTACTGTGTACACCGATCACAAGAGTCTTCAACATATCCTCGATCAGAAACAGTTGAACATGAGACAACGAAGATGGATTGAGACGTTGAATGATTATAATTGTGACCTTTTGTATCACCCGGGTAAGGCCAATGTTGTGGCTGATGCATTGAGTCGTAAAGAAAGGACTGAACCTCGCAGGGTTAGGGCCTTGAATATGATAGTTAGATCAAACCTCGCAAGGCAGATTCTTGAGGCACAACAAGAAGCCTTAAAGGAGGAGAATTTCGTGAAGGAGAATGTAGAAAAGGTAGCTAAGAAGTTTGAAGTATGAGCTGATGGTACTAGGTATTTTGCGGGACGTCTTTGGGTTCCGAAATTTGGAGGTCTTCGACAACTTGTTTTGGATGAGGCTCATAAGTCTAGATACTCTATTCATCCTGGTTCAGGAAAGATGTATCAGGATCTTAAGGAGCTGTATTGGTGGCATAATTTGAAAGGTGATGTGGCTACGTATGTGGCTAAGTGTTTGACCTGTGCTAAGGTCAAAGCTGAACATCAAAAACCGTCTGGACTTTTAGTGCAACCAGAAATTCCCGAGTGGAAGTGGGAAGGTATCACTATGGATTTTATTACTAAGTTACCAAGAGTTTCGGGTGGCTATGATGCGATTTGGGTGATTGTAGATCGACTCACTAAGTCGGCTCACTTTTTGCCGATTAGGGAAACGGATTCGATGGAGAAACTCACCCGTTTGTATTTGAAAGAGATTGTTTCTAGGCATGGTGTTCCCGTATCCATTATTTCTGACCGAGACAGTCGATTTGTGTCGAGGTTTTGGCGATCTTTACAGGAAGCCTTGGGTACTAGGTTGGATATGAGCACCGCTTATCATCCTCAAACGGATGGTCAAAGTGAAAGGACCATTCAGACATTAGAAGATATGTTGCGAGCGTGCGTCATTGATTTTGGAAATGGGTGGGATAAATATTTGCCGCTAGCTGAGTTTTCTTATAACAACAGTTACCACGCAAGTATTAAAGCCGCACCATTTGAAGCTTTGTACGGTAGGAAATGTAGGTCTCCTATTTGTTGGAATGAGGTTGGGGATGCTCAACTTACAGGTCCAGAGATTATTCACGAGACTACTGAGAAGATTGTACAAATCAAAGAAAGGTTGAGAACTGCTAGAAGTCGGCAAAAGAGTTATGCTGATAAGGGAAGGAAAGATGATGAATTTCAAGTTGGCGATCATGTTATGTTAAAGGTTTCGCCTTGGAAGGGCGTAATCCGTTTTGGTAAAAGAGGGAAGTTAAGTCCTCGCTTCGTGGGACCTTTTGAGATCATTGAAAGAGTTGGACCGGTGGCTTATCATTTGAAATTGCCACAAGAACTCAGTGCTGTTCACGATGTTTTCCATATTTCGAATTTAAAGAAGTGCTTGGCTGAATTTGATCAGACTATTCCTTTGGAGGAACTTCAAGTTGATAAGCAATTGCATTTTATTGAGGAGCCTGTTGAAATCATGGACCGAGAGGTTAAGACTCTTAAACAGAGCAGAATTCCTATTATTCGGGTCAGATGGAACGCTAGACGCGGTCCCGAGTTCACTTGGGAGCGTGAAGACCAGATGAAGCAGAAATACCCGCATTTGTTCTCAGATGCCGAGTCAACCCCTACGCCTGCTTAAATTTTGGGACGAAATTTCCGTAACGGGAAGACTCTGTCACGACCCTACTTTTTCCGTTATCTTTTCCGTTAATTATTTAACGATCGTTAACTGTTAGTGTGCCACGTCATTTCTATGACCTATATTATTATTTTTATAATATATATATATATATATATATATATATGTATATATATATATATGTATATATATATATATATTAATTATTATGTGTTATGTGAATATTTGTATTCATATTTTAATTTATACGTTTCTACGTCTCGCGGATTTCCATCCGGCGAATCTTTTTGGTTTTCAAACCAACGGTCGAGTTTTTGGGACATTTAAATCCTAAATATTTTAAATATAATATTTTAATATCATATTATTATATAGTGTATTTATATTTATTTTTCGTCGCGCGTTTGTTATCTTTCCGGATTTTTAATCGCGTAAGCGTGTTTTCGCGTTTCGGGACTCGTTCGGGCTTTCGGGCCATCAGGAAATTATAATTTATCAAAATTGGACCCATGGGACCCACCCCCATGCAAGTTTCGGCATAATCCATGGGGTATACCCCTTGCTTTCTTTTTTTTGTTAATTACTTTTCACTTCATATTATTTTTTTTCCTAAAACCTAATTTTAGCAAAGTGCTCTCCTCCCTCCCCTCTTCTCTTGGCCGTAACCCACCACACCCATCATCATCATCATCTTGCTTCAACATATAGCTTGGATCAAGGATTATTTAGCACCAACGCGTTCCTCTCGTTCTTCTCTACGCGATTACATAGATCATTTCTCGATTAGGGTATAAATCCTAACCCTAGAATTTTCAATTTTTCATTTATTTACTGTATTTTGATGATTATTTAGTAGTATGATGTTTGTGGATTATTGTAATGGTGTTTGTATGCATAGATGTACTCATAATCACATGTTTTCGGTTTGTTAAATTCTGGACAGCAGCTTTTTCGTGTATTCTGGGTTTGTGACTGAGATAAAAGTTAAAATAAAGTATGTAAATGAGTTCCTCTCATCAAGACATTAATTTTAGACTCCGGATTCATGTCGTTTCGATTCCCGGAGCCCTAGTTATGATCAAATTACTATTTTGTTAAAATTGAAATGTGGATTGACATGAAACAGGTTTGGTCTGAGTTTGTGACTATCCTTGATGTCTTTAGGGTGTTTTAGTGTGTTAGGACTGATGGTGGGACGAACTTTCATGTTCGGGTCACCTAAATCCGAGCCACGGTTCACCCATTACGACTAAAACACGGTTTTGAGTAAATTGAAGGTCCAGGTGGTGTCATGGCTGATTACCACGACTTGTGGACTGTTCTTGGTGAGTTCTTGAGTGTATCATTGTGTCGGGTGGTTTGAATAGGCGGAGATACATATAAGGCTCGCCAGAAATCGACACCCGGGGCTCAAGATACGACCCGATGAACTTTTGAATTAAAACTTATGTTAAATTCTAAAACTTATGATAAAAATAATGAAACTCATTATTAATTAATTTCTTGTGGTAAAAGAAGTAATTATTATTATTTAAGACTTATGATATAAATATTTATTATATCATTTAATTATTATTTATGATTTAATTAACCTTTTAATTTAACTTATGATTTATAACACTTTTATTCTTAATGGAAAATACTTATGATAAGTATTAAATTTATTTTATAAGAATATTATTATAAGACTTATAATAAAGATTAAATAATTATTTAATTATTATAAGACTTAATTATTATTATTTAATTATGATTTAATTATTAAATACTTATGATTTAATAATTATATTTAGAAACTTATGATATGATTAATAATTCATTATTAATTAATAATACTTATGATATGATTTAAAATTTATTATTAATTAATAATATTTATATTATGACTAATATTTAATTAATTAATTAACTACTTATGTTATATTAATTATATCATTTCAACTTATATTAACTTTAATAATTCATTTTATTTAATTAAACTTATGTTATGACATAATTATACACTTTTAACTTTAATAAACATTATAACTTATGTTATTATTATAACTTACACTTTTCAAATTAACGTTGACTATGTTTGACTAAATTTGACTTTTGAGTTGACTTTCGGTTGACTTTGACTTTCAGTTGACTTTTGTTGACTTTCTAAATAAGGAAACTTTCCTAACTTAAAAACTTTCTAAAATTAGAACTTTCTAAATTTGGAAACTTTCCAAAAATAGAAACTTTCCAAAAATAGAAACTTTCCTAAAATAGAAACTTTCCAAAAATGGAAACCTGCTAAAAATAGAAACTTTCTAAAAATAGAAAGTATGTGTCCGTACGCTGTTCCAGTCAAACCGATGCTTGCCGAGTATTGTTCTATGTCTACTTGCAACATGTACAATAGCTATCATACTAAGACTTGGCCTAAGTTAGTTATTTATATCGACCTGCTTTATTTATAGGTCGGCGTTGTTATCATTCCTGATTACTTCATTCTATTTGCTGTTCGCTTGTTTGTGTGGTTTTTTCAGTTTCTTTTAAGGTGAGTTATAGTTCCGTTTTTACATACTTTTCAAAGTATATTTTTGGGATGTGATTACATGCATTTTCATTTACGTTTAGACACAAGTAACAGTTAAATTTAATTATTCATTGTGAGTTGGACAAAAATATTCCCTAGTCTGGTAACTGTAATCATTGGTTTCTACTGGTGAACGCGAATCCTATGGATAGATCTATCGGGTTTGACAACCCCATTTCGAGCTAGTCGCGCTAGCAATTTATAATCGGAATGTTTAGTACTTCGTAATTTGTTGTAGATACACTGTCCAACTTTTGTGTCAACTTTTGGTTTATTACTATGGTTGGTTGTTTAAAACTACATATTTTGATTTGTTTCCTTTTTGGGAAACTTTTGAGATAAAAGAATGCAACTTTGTTTATTTAATTCATTTAAGTCCGATCAAGCTGTGGGACCAACTGACGGATCCGTTAAGTGTTTTGACGGGGTCGTCACACAGTGTGACCGGAATGGATCAAGCAATAAGTCATCACCTATTCTGGATGAATTGGGGATGGGTTCGTAGCCTCCTCAATCATTGGAGACAAGAAGAAGGCGATCCTTTCCATCCACCACATTGCCCTCTTGACGAAGAACCTAAAGCACTTACCGACGAATCTGTCCGAAACACTATTTTCTCTCTCATTTCTAGAGTATCTCGTCACGATTATATACTACATCAAATTCTATATTTTATTTATCCGCTCGTCTGAACGGAAAATCACCCCGGTGTAATAGAAGAAGTCAACGAGCTTCGCGCTAAGGTAGTGGCTTTGGAGAATATGGTGCAAAGGTTACAAACACCAGCAGCAGCACCAGCAGCATAACCAGTACCATCATCATCGATGCCAACAGTACCATTACCCCCTCCAACCACAACCGCGTCGTAAACCTCAACTTTACAATCTATCCCACGAGCACCCATGTCATACGCTCTGTAGATATCAAGGAATACCAATAACAACAAACGATGAAGTATTGATTCATAACTTCATTAAAGAAACCTTCTGCAGTGATTATGTAATCTCTGAAGTCTTAGAGATTATCTATTCTAACCCTAACCAGAAATCAGATGAGTGAACTAAAATGATAGAAGGAAGAGTAGAAGCCCTGACAAGAATGATGCGTGATTCGCAAGCTAGACTTGTTTTACCAGCAGCATCAACAGTACCGTTAACATCACCAGTACATTCAGTGCCATCAACATCATCAGAATCAGCAACAACTATAACATCAAAAGCTCCACCAGTTCAAGAATCACCGTGGACACCATTACGAATCAATAACACATATCTTGTATTAACGAGTTATGAAGTATTAACTCATTGCCACTGAAGAATTATTATGTATATCTTATATATATAAATTTTTAAACCATAATAAATCTTTCCGTACTAAGCTATTATGTGTGAATCTTAACTACTCGGTTAATTCATACTACTCATATGCTATAATGTACATCCTTCGACAACGACTTAACCATTGTTAACTACAATCTCTGTTTCAATTTAATGAATTCCATTTCATAATAATCAAGCGTATTATTCAAATATATGTTTGATTTTACACTTTCATCATCGATATACTCGAAACTTTTCAGATAACATCATTCGTATCTTGCGAAGTTCACAAGAATTCCACAAACACCAACATCACGCAAAGTATAAATTCATAATATTATTGAAGAAATACTCCGTAAAAGTGATGTAATTTCTAAAGTTTTTAGAGATTATGCAATTCTAGTTGCAACCGTAAATCAAATGAGTTTAATATTAACTCATTAAATCTATATTACATCTGAAGAAAATATATATGTAAGTATATTTTCATATTGATTGTAATTAAAAATTCTTTTGTACAAACTGTTAATGGTGAAAATATTTTAACGGATAGGTAATACCCGAGGAATATTCAGATTTAACATTAATAAGTTACACTGTACATTCTTCGAAGCTGATTCAACAGTCGTTTACTATCCTACTTACATCCACCGATATACAAATCCGTTCATCACAGAATAACCATTTTCATCCAATTTCATATTTGGATTTTGATTTATCAGAATCCAACAAGTGGTATAATGAAGAAAATTTTTGACAAAATAAAATTTGTTAGAAACAAACAAATTAACTATGAAAAATTTTGTTAAGAATCCACGCTAATTGTTTCCAGCTAACTGTTCCTAGCTAACTGATTACATTTTATTTATCACAGTTTATTTATCGCAATTTAATTATCGGAATTTTATTTATCGTCATTTAATTTCTGTTATTTATTTTACGCACTTTAAATATCGGGACACGTATACAAGGTTTTGACATATCATATCGACACATCTATATATATTATTTGGAATCACTATAGACACTCTATATGCAGTAATGATCGAGTTCTCTATACAAGGTTGAGGTTGATTCTCAAATAATATATATACTTTGAGTTGTGATCGAGTCTGAGACATGTACACGGGTCACGATATGTATTAATTAATCCGAATATTATAAATTAAACTATATATGAATTATTGAATTTCTAACTGTGGACTATCAACTGAGGACTACCAATATTGGACAATTAAAATGAATTAAAATATTGATTATAACATATGAAACTAAATAATTCTTCAAGTTTGCCACTTGATTTCATCTTAAAACCTCATTTGTATCTTGACGATTACAATTTGCGTTCAAACCTTTCATGATCCTTGAAAACACCTCAATCGACAGGATGAACTAACCGCACTTCATCTACGGAAGAAAATATTAATGCCTATAGTTATGCACCTAAAAAACTCTCAGAACCTGAGCAAACATTTGACACGTATCCGTGCTAACTCCTTTGGCGTTGTTATTACCGAAAATAACTTTTCAATCCCTTTTCCAAATTAGCCAATTTTGTCACAACTCCAGCAAGTCAACTTCGAATTTTCGTTCGAAACAACCTTATTATCTCCTTGATTTATATGCATGCTCTTTTATTGTTACTAGAGAACCTTTTATATTCTACCATATTACCAGCAGATGTACCAGCAACCTCGTCGCTCCTTGGTTTAAATCCCTCCAACAAATCACTATATTTATCTATTGAAGTCTCATCATGTACTCATCCGCATCTTGTAATAAGAATTGCCATACCAATTACCGGGAATCAGCAAATCTGTATTTTGAGTCTCGCAACGTTTCCACATCAACAGTTATATGTATCCATATAACATTTATCTCTTAGAATCATGATATTCCATTCTGAAATTCTGAAAAGCACCCAGTCTACGAATCAATACTCTGAATTTTGAAAAGTTGAATGAAGCAACAAAAAATGTAAACGACCTCCACAGCCAAAAGTTGATGATAAAGAATTGTATGTTGGCAAAGCTCAGAAAAAGTTTGAAATTGAAAAACTGATTGAGCAAACTACGAAGGAGTCTCTGAACAAATCACAAGGACTAAACTTGTACATTAAGAATCCTGATGATTCTGTTTCTGATGAAATCTTTATCGACTACCTTGCTTCTGACTCCAAACTCTTGGGGATAAACTTTCTTCACCATCCTTCGATATTATAAATTCTAAGATATCATCGTATCTTTCATTATAAATATTCTTATCTGAAGATATTTTCATAAATATTCTTATCTGAAATCATTAATCGCTTCGTGCTATCAGTGTTACATCATATAGAAACTGTTAGTTTCTATATTCTGTAAACTTTCGAACTTAAAAATATGAATGTTATTGAAGTAATGTTGGGAACTGAAGCATGAGTTAGTATAATATAATGACACTTGATCAACGTGATTATATTACAGTAAGTCATGCTGAGTTTCTAAATGGAACATGATGATTCACAGATTATAACGTCACCATGTGTCATGATACATAACTCTTTCATTCTGCTTAACTTCTGAACATATCAAGAAAGTATATTCTTGATAGTTCTATTCTCAATGATTCTGATAATTTGACAAATCAAATCGTACGATTACGTTCTTTCTTGGTTAGAACATTAAGTTCATTCGAAAACTCCGTACTTACGAATTCTGGACCGTTGCTCGCTTTACTAGGGGTCGAGAGGATAATAAAAAGGCAAAGAGATCCAAAATATAAGAGAAAATATAAAGCCCAATAACAACACGAAGGTTACAAACCATGGATATTAATATGAATAGTAATATAAGGACACGGTAGAATTAAGAATAGTATCACCCCAAGGTAATAGTAGAAGCAAACAGATTTTTCTGGTGGAAAGATTGAAAAGAGGGATGACAGAAATGATAATTAGAAAAATATCAAGGATTAGAAATGGATTAAGCATTTTCACAATCTTTTGGATGTATGAACTAAGAAAGAAAGTATAGGGATTGTGAGAATAATGGAACAAAAGAATTTAATTTATAATGGAAATATCAGACAGAGTAATTAAGGCAGATCACTATATTTAATTATAGAAATCTTAATTTCCTTATTCGCTGATGAATCAAATCTTTTAGATTTCGAAGATTTTCTCTAAATCCCTTAAATTTCAGAACTCGGCCAAGACAACGTCAAAAGCTAAGACGCATCTTGTTTTCTAAATTCAACCCTGACTATGTCAACAGTTAAGACAAAACTTTATTTATTCGTTTCACTCTTTTGTGATAGCTTCATTCGTGCTCTTCGAATAATCGAATTGTTTTATCCATATTACTCAATACGATAAAACTCTATTTATCAACTCATAATTGTCATGAAAACATTTTTATTGTTAGCCATGACCACCTCACTCAAATTTCAGGACGAAATTTCTTTAACGGGTAGGTACTGTGATGACCCAGAAATTTCCGACCAAATTCAAACCTAATCTTTATATGTTTCCGACACGATAAGCAAAGACTGTAATGTTAAGTCTTAAAACTTTTTGAACTGTTTATATGAATTCATTGTCCTTCGACTGTTCCCGATGATTTACGAACAATTGTTTGTAAATAAATATGTATATATATATATATATATATATATATATATATATATATATATATATATATAAATTTATGTATATATAATGATTTGAAATTATAAAATAAACATTAGAATTAATTATGTAAAATACGTTACAAAATAATTAAGTGTAAATCTAAAATGAATCCATATATAAATATATATGATTTCTATGTATAATAATTATTTTGTATATTTTATTATATATATATATATATATATATATATATAAAATTTATAAAGAATAAATATTCAATAAAAGTTATCATGTAATATATGATTATTAAAATTTACATATTTAATAATATATAGTTGTTATATTAATATTATTACTTTCATTATCATTATAAATATTGATATTAATATTATTATCATTAGTATTAACAATAATTATATATATATATATATATATATATATATATATATAAAACTTGATACATTTGATTTATTACATTATTATTAATATTATCATTGTTAATAACATTATTATTATAACTAGTAGTAAAATTTTAATTATAGTTATTATGATTGACATTATTATTAGGTATTATTATTAACAATATAAAATATAGATATGAAATTTGATATTATTATTACTAATATTATTATAAAAACTAATATAATTAGTATTATTATTATAATTATCACTAGTATTGATTTTATTAAAGATATCATTATTATTATTAAGATTATTATATTATTATTATTTATTAGCATATTTATCATTACTACTAATATTATTATTATTAATATCATTGTTATTAATAATTATACTTACCATTGTTATTAATATTATTATTAATAATATTTCAGTATTATTATTATCTATTATTAATAAATTATTACTATTAATGTAATTTTATGTAGGTTTTATAAAAAAAAGATATAACAGCGACATCAATACTTGAATCAGTATCCTATCTCAATCCGACTGTGAGTGATTTTGTTTTTGTCTCCAAAAAACTGTTTCACGTCCAAATCGATCGTACCAAATGGGTGAGATGAAATGTCCCGTTCTTATTGATTAAAAACGTTCCATATTAATTGATTTCGTTGCGAGGTTTTGACCTCTATATGAGACGTTTTTCAAAGACTGCATTCATTTTTAAACAAACCATAACCTTTATTTCATCAATAAAGGTTTAAAAAGCTTTACGTAGATTATCAAATAATGATAATCTAATATATCCTGTTTACACACGACCATTACATAATGGTTTACAATACAAATATGTTACAACAAAATAAGTTTCTTGAATGCAGTTTTTACACAATATCATACAAGCATGGACTCCAAATCTTGTCCTTATTTAAGTATGCGACAGCGGAAGCTCTTAATAATCACCTGAGAATAAACATGCTTAAAACGTCAACAAAAATGTTGGTGAGTTATAGGTTTAACCTATATATATCAAATCGTAACAATAGACCACAAGATTTCATATTTCAATACACATCCCATACATAGAGATAAAAATCATTCATATGGTGAACACCTGGTAATCGACAATAACAAGATGCATATATAAGAATATCCCCATCATTCCGGGACACCCTTCGGATATGATATAAATTTCGAAGTACTAAAGCATCCGGTACTTTGGATGGGGTTTGTTAGGCCCAATAGATCTATCTTTAGGATTCGCGTCAATTAGGGTGTCTGTTCCCTAATTCTTAGATTACCAGACTTAATAAAAAGGGGCATATTCGATTTCGATAATTCAACCATAGAATGTAGTTTCACGTACTTGTGTCTATTTTGTAAATCATTTATAAAAACCTGCATGTATTCTCATCCCAAAAATATTAGATTTTAAAAGTGGGACTATAACTCACTTTCACAGATTTTTACTTCGTCGGGAAGTAAGACTTGGCCACTGGTTGATTCACGAACCTATAACAATATATACATATATATCAAAGTATGTTCAAAATATATTTACAACACTTTTAATATATTTTGATGTTTTAAGTTTATTAAGTCAGCTGTCCTCGTTAGTAACCTACAACTAGTTGTCCACAGTTAGATGTACAGAAATAAATCGATAAATATTATCTTGAATCAATCCACGACCCAGTGTATACGTATCTCAGTATTGATCACAACTCAAACTATATATATTTTGGAATCAACCTCAACCCTGTATAGCTAACTCCAACATTCACATATAGAGTGTCTATGGTTGTTCCGAAATATATATAGATGTGTCGACATGATAGGTCGAAACATTGTATACGTGTCTATGGTATCTCAAGATTACATAATATATAATACAAGTTGATTAAGTTATGGTTGGAATAGATTTGTTACCAATTTTCACGTAGCTAAAATGAGAAAAATTATCCAATCTTGTTTTACCCATAACTTCTTCATTTTAAATCCGTTTTGAGTGAATCAAATTGCTATGGTTTCATATTGAACTCTATTTTATGAATCTAAACAAAAAAAGTATAGGTTTCTAGTCGGAAAAATAAGTTACAAGTCGTTTTTGTAAAGGTAGTCATTTCAGTCGAAAGAACGACGTCTAGATGACCATTTTAGAAAACATACTTCCACTTTGAGTTTAACCATAATTTTTGGATATAGTTTCATGTTCATAATAAAAATCATTTTCTCAGAATAACAACTTTTAAATCAAAGTTTATCATAGTTTTTAATTAACTAACCCAAAACAGCCCGCGGTGTTACTACGACGGCGTAAATCCGGTTTTACGGTGTTTTTCGTGTTTCCAGGTTTTAAATCATTAAGTTAGCATATCATATAGATATAGAACATGTGTTTAGTTGATTTTAAAAGTCAAGTTAGAAGGATTAACTTTTGTTTGCGAACAAGTTTAGAATTAACTAAACTATGTTCTAGTGATTACAAGTTTAAACCTTCGAATAAGATAGCTTTATATGTATGAATCGAATGATGTTATGAACATCATTACTACCTTAAGTTCCTTGGATAAACCTACTGGAAAAGAGAAAAATGGATCTAGCTTCAATGGATCCTTGGATGGCTCGAAGTTCTTGAAGTAGAATCATGACACGAAAACAAGTTCAAGTAAGATCATCACTTGAAATAAGATTGTTATAGTTATAGAAATTGAACCAAAGTTTGAATATGATTATTACCTTGTATTAGAATGATAACCTACTGTAAGAAACAAAGATTTCTTGAGGTTGGATGATCACCTTACAAGATTGGAAGTGAGCTAGCAAACTTGAAAGTATTCTTGATTTTATGAAACTAGAACTTTTGGAATTTATGAAGAACACTTAGAACTTGAAGATAGAACTTGAGAGAGATCAATTAGATGAAGAAAATTGAAGAATGAAAGTGTTTGTAGGTGTTTTTGGTCGTTGGTGTATGGATTAGATATAAAGGATATGTAATTTTGTTTTCATGTAAATAAGTCATGAATGATTACTCATATTTTTGTAATTTTATGAGATATTTCATGCTAGTTGCCAAATGATGGTTCCCACATGTGTTAGGTGACTCTCATGGGCTGCTAAGAGCTGATCATTGGAGTGTATATACCAATAGTACATACATCTAAAAGCTGTGTATTGTACGAGTACGAATACGGGTGCATACGAGTAGAATTGTTGATGAAACTGAACGAGGATGTAATTGTAAGCATTTTTGTTAAGTAGAAGTATTTTGATAAGTGTCTTGAAGTCTTTAAAAAATGTATGAATACATATTAAAACACTACATGTATATACATTTTAACTGAGTCGTTAAGTCATCGTTAGTCGTTACATGTAAATGTTGTTTTGAAACCTTTAGGTTAATGATCTTGTTAAATGTTGTTAACCCAATGTTTATAATAACAAAAGAGATTTTAAATTATTATATTATCATGATATTATGATGTACGAATATCTCTTAATATGATATATATACATTAAATGTCGTTACAACGATAAACGTTACATATATGTCTCGTTTCAAAATCATTAAGTTAGTAGTCTTGTTTTTACATATGTAGTTCATTGTTAATATAATTAATGATATGTTTACTTATCATAATATCATGTTAACTATATATATAACCATATATATGTCATCATATAGTTTTTTTACAAGTTTTAACGTTCGTGAATCACCGGTCAACTTGGGTGGTCAATTGTCTATATGAAACCTATTTCAATTAATCAAGTCTTAACAAGTTTGATTGCTTAACATGTTGGAAACATTTAATCATGTAAACATCAATCTCAATTAATATATATAAACATGGAAAAGTTCGGGTCACTACAGTACCTACCCGTTAAATAAATTTCGTCCCGAAATTTTAAGCTGTTGAAGGTGTTGACGAATCTTCTGGAAATAGATGCGGGTATTTCTTCTTCATCTGATCTTCACGCTCCCAGGTGAACTCGGGTCCTCTACGAGCATTCCATCGAACCTTAACAATTGGTATCTTGTTTTGCTTAAGTCTTTTAACCTCACGATCCATTATTTCGACGGGTTCTTCGATGAATTGGAGTTTTTCGTTGATTTGGATTTCATCTAACGGAATAGTGAGATCTTCTTTAGCAAAACATTTCTTCAAATTCGAGACGTGGAAAGTGTTATGTACAGCCGCGAGTTGTTGAGGTAACTCAAGTCGGTAAGCTACTGGTCCGACACGATCAATAATTTTGAATGGTCCAATATACCTTGGATTTAATTTCCCTCGTTTACCAAATCGAACAACGCCTTTCCAAGGTGAAACTTTAAGCATGACCATCTCTCCAATTTCAAATTCTATATCTTTTCTTTTAATGTCAGCGTAGCTCTTTTGTCGACTTTGGGCGGTTTTCAACCGTTGTTGAATTTGGATGATCTTCTCGGTAGTTTCTTGTATAATCTCCGGACCCGTAATCTGTCTATCCCCCACCTCACTCCAACAAATCGGAGACCTGCACTTTCTACCATAAAGTGCTTCAAACGGCGCCATCTCAATGCTTGAATGGTAGCTGTTGTTGTAGGAAAATTCTGCTAACGGTAGATGTCGATCCCAACTGTTTCCGAAATCAATAACACATGCTCGTAGCATGTCTTCAAGCGTTTGTATCGTCCTTTCGCTCTGCCCATCAGTTTGTGGATGATAGGCAGTACTCATGTCTAGACGAGTTCCTAATGCTTGCTGTAATGTCTGCCAGAATCTTGAAATAAATCTGCCATCCCTATCAGAGATAATAGAGATTGGTATTCCATGTCTGGAGACGACTTCCTTCAAATACAGTCGTGCTAACTTCTCCATCTTGTCATCTTCTCTTATTGGTAGGAAGTGTGCTGATTTGGTGAGACGATCAACTATTACCCAAATAGTATCAAAACCACTTGCAGTCCTTGGCAATTTAGTGATGAAATCCATGGTAATGTTTTCCCATTTCCATTCCGGGATTTCGGGTTGTTGAAGTAGACCTGATGGTTTCTGATGCTCAGCTTTGACCTTAGAACACGTCAAACATTCTCCTACGTATTTAGCAACATCGGCTTTCATACCCGGCCACCAAAAATGTTTCTTGAGATCCTTGTACATCTTCCCCGTTCCAGGATGTATTGAGTATCTGGTTTTATGAGCTTCTCTAAGTACCATTTCTCTCATATCTCCAAATTTTGGTACCCAAATCCTTTCAGCCCTATACCGGGTTCCGTCTTCCCGAATATTAAGATGTTTCTCCGATCCTTTGGGTATTTCATCCTTTAAATTTCCCTCTTTTAAAACTCCTTGTTGCGCCTCCTTTATTTGAGTAGTAATGTTATTATGAATCATTATATTCATAGATTTTACTCGAATGGGTTCTCTATCCTTCCTGCTCAAGGCATCGGCTACCACATTTGCCTTCCCCGGGTGGTAACGAATCTCAAAATCGTAATCATTCAATAATTCAATCCACCTACGCTGCCTCATATTCAGTTGTTTCTGATTAAATATGTGTTGAAGACTTTTGTGGTCGGTATATATAATACTTTTGACCCCATATAAGTAGTGCCTCCAAGTCTTTAATGCAAAAACAACCGCGCCTAATTCCAAATCATGCGTCGTATAATTTTGTTCGTGAATCTTCAATTGTCTAGACGCATAAGCAATCACCTTCGTTCGTTGCATTAATACACAACCGAGACCTTGCTTTGATGCGTCACAATAAATCACAAAATCATCATTCCCTTCAGGCAATGACAATATAGGTGCCGTAGTTAGCTTTTTCTTCAATAACTGAAACGCTTTCTCTTGTTCATCATTCCATTCAAATTTCTTCCCTTTATGCGTTAATGCAGTCAAGGGTTTTGCTATTCTGGAAAAGTCTTGGATGAACCTTCTGTAGTAACCAGCTAGTCCTAAAAACTGGCGTATGTGTTTCGGAGTTTTCGGGGTTTCCCACTTTTCAACAGTTTCTATCTTTGCCGGATCCACCTTAATACCTTCTTTGTTCACTATGTGACCGAGGAATTGAACTTCTTCCAACCAAAATGCACACTTTGAAAACTTAGCGTACAATTCTTCCTTCCTCAATACTTCTAACACTTTTCTCAAATGTTCACCGTTTTCTTGGTCATTCTTTGAGTAAATAAGTATGTCATCAATGAAAACAATGACAAACTTGTCAAGGTATGGTCCACACACTCGGTTCATAAGGTCCATGAACACAGCTGGTGCATTAGTTAAACCAAACGGCATGACCATAAACTCGTAATGACCGTAACGTGTTCTGAAAGCAGTCTTTGGAATATCATCTTCTTTCACCCGCATTTGATGATACCCGGAACGTAAGTCAATCTTTGAATAAACAGACGAGCCTTGTAGTTGATCAAATAAGTCGTCGATTCTCGGTAGTGGGTAGCGGTTCTTGATGGTAAGTTTGTTCAACTCTCGGTAGTCGATACACAACCTGAATGTACCATCTTTCTTCTTGACAAACAAAACAGGAGCTCCCCACGGTGATGTGCTTGGTCGAATGAAACCACGCTCTAAAAGTTCTTGTAATTGGCTTTGCAGTTCTTTCATCTCGCTGGGTGCGAGTCTGTAAGGAGCACGAGCTATTGGTGCAGCTCCTGGTACAAGATCTATTTGAAATTCAACGGATCGATGTGGGGGTAATCCCGGTAATTCTTTCGGAAATACATCGGGAAATTCTTTTGCAATGGGAACATCATTGATGCTCTTTTCTTCAGTTTGTACTTTCTCGACGTGTGCTAGAACAGCATAGCAACCTTTTCTTATTAGTTTTTGTGCCTTCAAATTACTAATAAGATGTAGCTTCGTGTTGCCCTTTTCTCCGTACACCATTAAGGGTTTTCCTTTTTCTCGTATAATGCGAATTGCATTTTTGTAACAAACGATCTCCGCTTTCACTTCTTTCAACCAGTCCATACCGATTATCACATCAAAACTCCCTAACTCTACTGGTATCAAATCAATCTTAAATGTTTCGCTAACCAGTTTAATTTCTCTATTCCGACATATATTATCTGCTGAAATTAATTTACCATTTGCTAATTCGAGTAAAAATTTACTATCCAAAGGCGTCAATGGACAACTTAATTTAGCACAAAAATCTCTACTCATATAGCTTCTATCCGCACCCGAATCAAATAAAACGTAAGCAGATTTATTGTCAATAAGAAACGTACCCGTAACAAGCTCCGGGTCTTCCTGTGCCTCTACCGCATTAATATTGAAAACTCTTCCACGGCCTTGTCCATTCGTGTTCTCCTGGTTCGGGCAATTTCTAATAATGTGGCCTGGTTTTCCACATTTATAACAAACTACATTGGCATAACTTGCTCCGACACTACTTGCTCCGCCATTACTCGTTCCGACACCATTTGTTCCTTTCGTTCTATTAACCCCTGGTCCGTAGACCTCACACTTCGCCGCGCTATGACCATTTCTTTTACACTTGTTGCAAAATTTGGTGCAGAACCCCGAGTGATTCTTTTCACACCTTTGGCATAGTTGTTTCTGATTGTTGTTGTTGTTGCGGTTATTATTGTTGTTGGGATGATTGTTGTAGTTGCTGTTGTTGTTGTTGTTGTTGTTGTTGTTGTTGGGCCGTTTGTTGTAGTTGCGATTGATGTTGCGATTGTTGGGATAATTGTTGCGATTATTGTTGTAATTGCTGTTGTTGTTGTATTGGTGATTCTTATCACCGTTTTCCTCCCACTTTCTTTTGACTTGCTTCACATTGGCCTCTTCAGCAGTCTGTTCTTTAATTCTTTCTTCAATCTGGTTCACTAGTTTGTGAGCCATTCTACATGCCTGTTGTATGGAGGCGGGCTCGTGTGAACTTATATCTTCTTGGATTCTTTCCGGTAATCCTTTCACAAACGCGTCGATCTTCTCTTCCTCATCTTCGAATGCTCCCGGACACAATAGGCACAATTCTGTGAATCGTCTTTCGTACGTGGTAATATCAAATCCTTGGGTTCGTAACCCTCTAAGTTCTGTCTTGAGCTTATTGACCTCGGTTCTGGGACGGTACTTCTCGTTCATCAAGTGCTTGAATGCTGACCACGGTAGTGCGTACGCATCATCTTGTCCCACTTGCTCTAGATAGGTATTCCACCATGTTAACGCAGAACCTGTGAAGGTATGCGTAGCGTACTTCACTTTGTCCTCTTCAGTACACTTACTTATGGCAAACACCGATTCAACCTTCTCGGTCCACCGTTTCAATCCGATCGGTCCTTCGGTTCCATCAAATTCCAAAGGTTTGCAGGCAGTGAATTCTTTGTAGGTGCATCCTACACGATTTCCTGTACTGCTAGATCCAAGGTTATTGTTGGTATGTAGCGCAGCCTGTACTGCGGCTATGTTTGAAGCTAGAAAAGTACGGAATTCCTCTTCATTCATATTCACGGTGTGTCGAGTAGTCGGTGCCATTTCCTTCAAAATAGTTAAATGGAACAAGTTAATCATACAGAATATTAAGAGTAGTTAATAGTATTTCGTAGCATAATATGAACTCATTTATAAAAGCTTTTTCTTCATATTAGCGTTTTATAAGTTTAAATTCGGGTAGTACCTACCCGTTAAGTTCATACTTAGTAGCTAATATACAATTCAACTACTACAATTCTATATGAAAAACTGATTGTAATAATATTTCGCGTTCAAACTTTTATACAATATTTTACAAACTTACAATACCGCTTATTTTACATAAAGCATGAAATATAGCACACAATAACTTTGATACAAGATAGTTGTGAAGACAATTCTAGCTAGTACACAAGTCGTTCGGCAAAGGCAATAAATACACGTAATTCATACGTCCAGAAACAAGTCATGCATTCTGGTTTTACTAGGACTACTTCCCATCCTTGGTCTTGTGCAACATAACCGTTATGGCCGTTGATAAGACAGCGTGTTGTAACGTCATCAAAGGGACGAGGGTTACGCAATGTCCAACAGTCCCGTAATAATCTAAAAACCTCATTTCTTACCCCAATTACCGACTCCGTCACTTGTGGAAACGTTTTGTTTAATAGTTGTAGCCCGATGTTCTTGTTCTCACTTTGGTGAGAAGCGAACATTACTAATCCGTAAGCATAACATGCTTCTTTATGTTGCATGTTAGCCGCTTTTTCTAAATCACGAAGTCCAATATTCGGATATATTGAGTCAAAATAATTTCTTAACCCGTTGCGTAAAATAGCATTTGGGTTCCCCGCAATATATGCGTCAAAGTAAACACATCGTAACTTATGGGTTTCCCAATGTGATATCCCCCATCTTTCAAACGAAAGTCTCTTATAAACCAAGACATTCTTGGAACGTTCTTCGAATGTCTTACAAACTGATCTCGCCTTAAATAGTTGTGCCGAAGAATTCTGGCCGACTCTAGACAAGATTTCATCAATCATGTCTCCGGGTAGGTCTCTTAAAATATTGGGTTGTCTATCCATTTTGTATTTTTAAACTGTAAAATAGACAAGAGTTAGATTCATAAAAAAAAAATACTTATTAATACAAGCAATTTTTACATATATCATAAAGCATAAGAACACTATATTCCATATATTACACCACACGAATACAACTATCTTATTCCGACTCGCTCGTTTCTTCTTCTTCGGTTTTGGTTCGTTTTGCCAAGTTTCTAGGGATATATGATGTTCCCCTAATACGAACCGTCGTTGTCCACATTGGTTTAGAAAAACCTGGTGGTTTAGAGGTTCCCGGGTCATTGTTACAACTTAAGGACTTCGGGGGTTGACGATACATATAAAGTTCATCGGGGTTGGAATTAGGTTTCTCTATTTTTATGCCCTTTCCCTTATTATTTTCTTTTGCCTTTTTAAATTCAGTTGGGGTAATTTCTATAACATCATCGGAATTCTCGTCGGAATCCGATTCATCGGAGAATTGGTAATCCTCCCAATATTTTGCTTCCTTGGCGGAAACACCATTGACCATAATTAACTTTGGTCGGTTGGTTGAGGATTTTCTTTTACTTAACCGTTTTATTATTTCCCCCACCGGTTCTATTTCTTCATCCGGTTCCGATTCTTCTTCCGGTTCCGATTCTTCTTCCGGTTCCGACTCTTCTTCCGGTTCCTCTTCGGGAACTTGTGAATCAGTCCACAAATTATTCCAATTTACATTTGACTCTTCATTATTATTAGGTGAGTCAATGGGACTTGTTCTAGAGGTAGACATCTATCACATAATATCAAACACGTTAAGAGATTAATATATCACATAGTATTCATATGTTAAAAATATATAGTTTCCAACAAAAATGTTAAGCAATCATTTTTAAAGAAAACACGGTCGAAGTCCAGACTCACTAATGCATCCTAACAAACTCGATAAGACACACTAATGCAAATTTTCTGGTTCTCTAAGACCAACGCTCTGATACCAACTGAAATGTCCCGTTCTTATTGATTAAAAACGTTCCATATTAATTGATTTCGTTGCGAGGTTTTGACCTCTATATGAGACGTTTTTCAAAGACTGCATTCATTTTTAAACAAACCATAACCTTTATTTCATCAATAAAGGTTTAAAAAGCTTTACGTAGATTATCAAATAATGATAATCTAATATATCCTGTTTACACACGACCATTACATAATGGTTTACAATACAAATATGTTACAACAAAATAAGTTTCTTGAATGCAGTTTTTACACAATATCATACAAGCATGGACTCCAAATCTTGTCCTTATTTAAGTATGCGACAGCGGAAGCTCTTAATAATCACCTGAGAATAAACATGCTTAAAACGTCAACAAAAATGTTGGTGAGTTATAGGTTTAACCTATATATATCAAATCGTAACAATAGACCACAAGATTTCATATTTCAATACACATCCCATACATAGAGATAAAAATCATTCATATGGTGAACACCTGGTAATCGACAATAACAAGATGCATATATAAGAATATCCCCATCATTCCGGGACACCCTTCGGATATGATATAAATTTCGAAGTACTAAAGCATCCGGTACTTTGGATGGGGTTTGTTAGGCCCAATAGATCTATCTTTAGGATTCGCGTCAATTAGGGTGTCTGTTCCCTAATTCTTAGATTACCAGACTTAATAAAAAGGGGCATATTCGATTTCGATAATTCAACCATAGAATGTAGTTTCACGTACTTGTGTCTATTTTGTAAATCATTTATAAAAACCTGCATGTATTCTCATCCCAAAAATATTAGATTTTAAAAGTGGGACTATAACTCACTTTCACAGATTTTTACTTCGTCGGGAAGTAAGACTTGGCCACTGGTTGATTCACGAACCTATAACAATATATACATATATATCAAAGTATGTTCAAAATATATTTACAACACTTTTAATATATTTTGATGTTTTAAGTTTATTAAGTCAGCTGTCCTCGTTAGTAACCTACAACTAGTTGTCCACAGTTAGATGTACAGAAATAAATCGATAAATATTATCTTGAATCAATCCACGACCCAGTGTATACGTATCTCAGTATTGATCACAACTCAAACTATATATATTTTGGAATCAACCTCAACCCTGTATAGCTAACTCCAACATTCACATATAGAGTGTCTATGGTTGTTCCGAAATATATATAGATGTGTCGACATGATAGGTCGAAACATTGTATACGTGTCTATGGTATCTCAAGATTACATAATATATAATACAAGTTGATTAAGTTATGGTTGGAATAGATTTGTTACCAATTTTCACGTAGCTAAAATGAGAAAAATTATCCAATCTTGTTTTACCCATAACTTCTTCATTTTAAATCCGTTTTGAGTGAATCAAATTGCTATGGTTTCATATTGAACTCTATTTTATGAATCTAAACAAAAAAAGTATAGGTTTCTAGTCGGAAAAATAAGTTACAAGTCGTTTTTGTAAAGGTAGTCATTTCAGTCGAAAGAACGACGTCTAGATGACCATTTTAGAAAACATACTTCCACTTTGAGTTTAACCATAATTTTTGGATATAGTTTCATGTTCATAATAAAAATCATTTTCTCAGAATAACAACTTTTAAATCAAAGTTTATCATAGTTTTTAATTAACTAACCCAAAACAGCCCGCGGTGTTACTACGACGGCGTAAATCCGGTTTTACGGTGTTTTTCGTGTTTCCAGGTTTTAAATCATTAAGTTAGCATATCATATAGATATAGAACATGTGTTTAGTTGATTTTAAAAGTCAAGTTAGAAGGATTAACTTTTGTTTGCGAACAAGTTTAGAATTAACTAAACTATGTTCTAGTGATTACAAGTTTAAACCTTCGAATAAGATAGCTTTATATGTATGAATCGAATGATGTTATGAACATCATTACTACCTTAAGTTCCTTGGATAAACCTACTGGAAAAGAGAAAAATGGATCTAGCTTCAATGGATCCTTGGATGGCTCGAAGTTCTTGAAGTAGAATCATGACACGAAAACAAGTTCAAGTAAGATCATCACTTGAAATAAGATTGTTATAGTTATAGAAATTGAACCAAAGTTTGAATATGATTATTACCTTGTATTAGAATGATAACCTACTGTAAGAAACAAAGATTTCTTGAGGTTGGATGATCACCTTACAAGATTGGAAGTGAGCTAGCAAACTTGAAAGTATTCTTGATTTTATGAAACTAGAACTTTTGGAATTTATGAAGAACACTTAGAACTTGAAGATAGAACTTGAGAGAGATCAATTAGATGAAGAAAATTGAAGAATGAAAGTGTTTGTAGGTGTTTTTGGTCGTTGGTGTATGGATTAGATATAAAGGATATGTAATTTTGTTTTCATGTAAATAAGTCATGAATGATTACTCATATTTTTGTAATTTTATGAGATATTTCATGCTAGTTGCCAAATGATGGTTCCCACATGTGTTAGGTGACTCTCATGGGCTGCTAAGAGCTGATCATTGGAGTGTATATACCAATAGTACATACATCTAAAAGCTGTGTATTGTACGAGTACGAATACGGGTGCATACGAGTAGAATTGTTGATGAAACTGAACGAGGATGTAATTGTAAGCATTTTTGTTAAGTAGAAGTATTTTGATAAGTGTCTTGAAGTCTTTAAAAAGTGTATGAATACATATTAAAACACTACATGTATATACATTTTAACTGAGTCGTTAAGTCATCGTTAGTCGTTACATGTAAATGTTGTTTTGAAACCTTTAGGTTAATGATCTTGTTAAATGTTGTTAACCCAATGTTTATAATAACAAAAGAGATTTTAAATTATTATATTATCATGATATTATGATGTACGAATATCTCTTAATATGATATATATACATTAAATGTCGTTACAACGATAAACGTTACATATATGTCTCGTTTCAAAATCATTAAGTTAGTAGTCTTCTTTTTACATATGTAGTTCATTGTTAATATAATTAATGATATGTTTACTTATCATAATATCATGTTAACTATATATATAACCATATATATGTCATCATATAGTTTTTTTACAAGTTTTAACGTTCGTGAATCACCGGTCAACTTGGGTGGTCAATTGTCTATATGAAACCTATTTCAATTAATCAAGTCTTAACAAGTTTGATTGCTTAACATGTTGGAAACATTTAATCATGTAAACATCAATCTCAATTAATATATATAAACATGGAAAAGTTCGGGTCACTACATGAGAGATTTCAAACTACTTTTGTTTTTTGTTTTGTTTTTTGATTTCTTATGGATGAGATATTGTATCGAATCAATTTAACTAACAAACAAACACCATTTGAGTCATATGAGCTGTAACAATAACACTTATCCATTATATTATACTCTATGATTGCAATTCGTGGGATAACAGCAAAAATCAAATTTAATTCTTAATAAACTGGTACGATATCTCTGTTTTGTATTCATTTTTCAATTCGATCGATTTCGAAATAAATTTCAAAAAGTGTAAATACAGTTATGTTAGGAATCTATTATGAAATCTTTCTGTAAAATCTGAAGCTCCAATTCTATATATTGAGTAAGAATTTTGTAGTCAAAGTTTCTGAAACTAAAAAGTCAAACCAGATGTTCATGGAAAATTTGAATTCGTTTTTAGGTTTCATGTTAAATTGAAGGTGCAGAAAGATTCTAAAAATGATTTCCAATATATTTCATGTAGAAGCTTTCTTCTAAAACCGTGATTCTAAAATCGCGATTTAAGTTCTTTGTTTTTTTTTTTAAACACAGCCTCTGCTATTCTTCCTGTTAGATATTTTTTTTATTCGTGTCTGTTAATTTATGTAATCAATATTAGTTTTTATCTGTTTCAACTCCCATGTTTAATCAAATAACAATTTGATGTTGGATTGGGTTCGTTAGTCGACTGGTTTTGGAAGGAGGAAGAGGTAACAGGAAATCTAGATAAATACATTTGGGTTTTGATTAATTACAGAAAAAGGGATACGGAGTAATGGTTAGGGAGTGATGTCGGGGAACGAGAGGTCTCGAGTTCGAGTCCGGTCCATGACAAATCTTTTTACACAAAGCTTTTAAGGGTATACCTTTTTATTTTTAATTTTATTATTATTATTATTATTATTATTATTATTATTATTATTATTATTATTATTATTATTATTATTATTATTATTATTATTATTATTATTACTAGTATCATTATTATTATTGTTATTTTTATTATTAATGATTGTTAGTGTTACTAGTACAATTATTAAAATTATTATTATTATTTTTACAAAAATAAGTAGTAGTTATCATTTATTGTTATTATCATAATTATCATTATAAACATGAATATTATTATTATTAATGTTGTTACTAAATTTATTATCGTCATAATCTTATCATTTTTATGTATTATTATTATTATTAACATGATTACGATTAAAAGTATTGTTATTCGTTAATATTGTTATTACTATTATTATTATTTATATAGAAATCAATAAATATAATTTTTGTTAAAATCTTAAAAATTACTAGTATTATCATTACTAATAATATTATTATTAGTGCTACTATTATTGTATTAATTACTGCTCGTATCATTATTATTATTATAAATAATATCATTTATGTTATTATTATGAATTTTCATTATAGGTATTGTTACTACTAAAAGTTATTATCATTTATATTATTTATACAAAAATTATATTTTTGTAATCCTTAAAAACTATCATTTTTATTATTATCAGTAATATCTATACTATTATTAATTAAATAATTATAATTAGGAAAATAAAAGTTTAAAAGTTATGGATAAGAATGTAAGTATAAAGATTGAAGATTATATATATATAAAGATATCTTTTATATACACAACTTAATTATATTAAAATTATTATGTACGAAAATGAAAATATATAAATAAATAATGAAACTTATAAAGTAATAAATATAACAATTATATTACTAATAATAATATATATATTTATTCGAGTACAAGAATATGTTTTAATACATATATGAATGATATAGGTTCGTGAATCCGAGGCCAACCCAGCATTTTTTAGTTGTTCAATGTCGTCATATGTATTTTTACTACAAAATACATTAGGTGAGTTTCATTTGCCTTTTTACCCTTTATATTTTTGGGCTGAGAATACATGCACAATTTTTTATAAATGTTTTACGAAATAGACACAAGTAATCGAAACTACATTATATGGTTGAATGATCGAAGCCGAATATGCCCCTTTTTGCTTGGTAGCCTAAGAATTAGGGAACATCACTAATTTTGAGAATTAGTACACGCCTAATTGACGCGAATCCTAAAGATAGATCTATGGGCCCGACGAACCCCATCCAAAGTACCGGATGCTTTAGTACTTCGATGTTGTTTTTATCATGTCCAAAGGATTTCCCAGAATGATAGGGCATATTCTTATATGCATCTAGTTAATGTCGGTTACCAGGTGTTCAATCCATATGAATGATATTTTTGTCTCTATGCATGGGACGTATTTTTATGAGAACTGAAAATGAAAATCTTGTGGTATATTAAAATGATGAAAATGATTATTTATGTTAAACTAATGAACTCACCAACCTTTTGGTTGACACTTTAAAGCATGTTTATTCTTAGGTACTAAAGAAATCATCCGCTGTGCAATTGCTCATTTTAAAGATATTACTTGGAGTCATTCATGACATATTTCAAAAGACGTTGCATTCGAGTCGTTGAGTTCATCAAGATTATTATTAAGTCAATTATAGTTAGATATATTATAAAATGGTATGCATGCCGTCAACTTTCGATGTAATGAATGATTGTCTTTTCAAAAACGAATGCAATGTTTGTAAAATGTATCATATAGAGGTCAAGTACCTCGCGATGTAACCAACTATTGTGAATCGTTTATAATCGATATGGACTTCGTCCGGATGGATTAGGACGAGTCTCTACAGTTGGTATCAGAGCGGTGGTCTTAGCGAACCAGGTCTGCATTAGTGTGTCTAACTGATAAGTCGACAGGATGCATTAGTGAGTCTGGACTTCGACCGTGTCTGCATGTCAAAAGTTTTGCTTATCATTTCTAGTCGGAAATCATCTGCTTATCATCCTTAGGAAATTACCTGCTTATCATTATTAGTTTAGACACGTCTTGCTACATTAATTGCATGAGTAGTGTATAGACAAAAAATTCATATCTTAGCTATCTGCTAAATCATATCTTATCGTATCTGTTACTTTAAACTTTGCCTGACATATCCCGCAAATTCCTCCGTAATCTACAAAATCTTTTGATCTATATATATAGATATCCTATGTAAATAGAATACCACCCGATAGCCGGAAAAATCACTTTATATCGAAAAAATCCTTCATCTAATCGTACGAAATGGAATTCGTCGTTAGTTCAAGTCACTCGGATTCCGAAATAGAATCTCACTCAAGCTCCGAAAGCAGTGTGAACAGAATGAATCAACCAATCAGTTATCACCTATTCTGGATGAATTGGGGATGGGTTCGTAGCCTCCTCAATCATTAGAGACAAGAAGAAGGCGATCCTTTCCATCCACCACATTGCCCTCTTGACGAAGAACCTGAAGCACTTACCGGCGAACCTGTCCGAAACACCATTTTCTCTCTCATTTCCAGAGTATCTCGTCACGATTATATACTACATCAAATTCTAGATTTTATTTATCCGCTCGTCCGAACCGAAAATCACCCCGGTGTAATAGAAGAAGTCAACGAGCCTCGCGCTAGGGTAGTGGCTTTGGAGAATATGGTGCAAAGGTTACAAACACCAGCAGTAGCACCAGCAGCATAACCAGTACCATCATCATCAATGCCAACAGTACCATTACCCCCTCCAACCACAACCGCGTCGTAAACCTCAACTTTACAATCTATCCCACGAGCACCCATGTCATACGCTCTGTAGATATCAAGGAATACCAATAACAACAAACGATGAAGTATTGATTCATAACTTCATTAAAGAAACCTTCTGCAGCGATTATGTAATCTCTAAAGTCTTAGAGATTATCTATTCTAACCCTAACCAGAAATCAGATGAGTGAACTAAAATGATAGAAGAAAGAGTAGAAACCCTGACAAGAATGATGCGTGATTCGCAAGCTAGACTTGTTTTACCAGCAGTATCAACAGTACCGTTAACATCACCAGCACATTCAGTGCCATCAGCATCGTCAGTATCAGCAACACCTATAACATCAAAAGCTCCGCCAGTTCAAGAATCACCGTGGACACCATTACGAATCAATAACACAAATCTTGTAATAACGAGTTATGAAGTATTAACTCATTGCCCCTGAAGAATTATTATGTATATCTTATATATATAAATTTTTAAACCATAATAAATCTTTCCGTACTAAGCTATTATGTGTGAATCTTAACTACTCGGTTAGTTCATACTACTCATATGCTATAATGTACATCCTTCGACAACGACTTAACCATTGTTAACTACAATCTCTGTTTCAATTTAATGAATTCCATTTCATAATAATCAAGCGTATTATTCAAATATATGTTTGATTTTACACTTTCATCATCGATATACTCGAAACTTTTCAGATAACATCATTCGTATCTTGCGAAGTTCACAAGAATTCCACGAACACCAACATCACGCAAAGTATAAATTCATAATATTATTGAAGAAATACTCCGTAAAAGTGATGTAATTTCTTAAGTTTTTAGAGATTATGCAATTCTAGTTGCAACCGTAAATCAAATGAGTTTAATATTAACTCATTAAATCTATATTACATCTGAAGAAAATATATATGTAAGTATATTTTCATAAAGATTGTAATTAAAAATTCTTTTGTACAAACTGTTAATGGTAAAAATATTTTAACGGGTAGGTATTACCAGAGGAATATTCAGATTTCACATTAATAAGTTACACTGTAAATTCTTCGAAGCTGATTTAACAGTCGTTTACTATCCTACTTACATCCACCGATATACAAATCTGTTCACCACAGAATAACCATTTTCATCCAATTTCATATTTGGATTTTGATTTATCAGAATCCAACAAGTGGCATAATGAAGAAAATATTTGACAAAATAAAATTTGTTAGAAACAAACAAATTAACTATGAAAAATTTTGTTAAGAATCCATGCTAGTTGTTTCCAGCTAACTGTTCCTAACTAACTGATTACATTTTATTTATCACAGTTTATTTATCGCAATTTTATTTATCGTCATTTAATTTCTGTTATTTATTTTACGCACTTTAAATATCAGGACACGTATACAAGGTTTTGACATATCATATCGACACATCTATATATATTATTTGAAATCACCATAGATACTCTATATGCAGTAATGATCGAGTTCTCTATACAGGGTTAAGGTTGATTCTCAAATAATATATATACTTTGAGTTGTGATCGAGTCTGAGACTTGTACACGGGTCACGATATGTATTAATTAATCCGAATATTATAAATTAAACTATATATGAATTATTGAATTGCTAACTGTGGACTATCAACTGAGGACTACCAACATTGGACAATTAAAATGAATTAAAATATTGATTATAACATATGAAACTAAACAATTCTTCAAGTTTGCCACTTGATTTCATCTTAAAACCTCATTTGTATCTTGACGATTACAATCTGCGTTCAAACCTTTCATGATCCTTGAAAACACCTCAATCGAGAGGATGAACCAACCACACTTCATCTACGGAAGAAAAGATTAATGCCTATAGTTATGCACCTGAAAAACTCTCGGAACCTGAGCAAACGTTTGACACGTATCTGTGCTAACTCCTTTGGCGTTGTTATTACCGAAAATAACTTTTCAATCCCTTTTCCAAATTAGCCAATTTTGTCACAACTCCAACAAGTCAACTTCGACTTTTCGTTCGAAACAACCTTATTATCACCTTGATTTATATGCATGCTCTTTTATTGTTACCAGAGAACCTTTTATATTCCACCATATTACCAGCAGATGTACCAGCAACCTCGTCTCTCCTTGGTTTAAATCCCTCCGACAAATCACTATATTTACCTATTGAAGTCTCATCTTGTACTCATCCACATCTTGTAACAAGAATTGCCATACCAATTACCGGGAATCAGCAAATCTGTATTTTGAGTCTCGCAACGTTTCCACATCAACAGTTATATGTATCCATATAACATTTATCTCTTAGAATCATGATATTCCATTCCGAAATTCTGAAAAGCACCCAGTCTACGAATCAATACTCTGAATTTTGAAAAGTTGAATGAAGCAACAAAAACTGTAAACGACCTCAACAGCCAAAAGTTGATGATAAAAAATTGTATGTTGGCAAAGCTCAGAAAAAGTTTGAAACTGAAAAACTGATTGAGCAAACTACGAAGGAGTCTCTGAACAAATCACAAGGACTAAACTTGTACATTAAGAATCCTGATGATTCTGTTTCTGATGAAATCTTTATCGAATACCTTGCTTCTGACTCCAAACTCTTGGGGACAAATTTTCTTCACCATCCTTCGATATTAGAAATTCTAAGATATCATCGTATCTTTCATTATAAATATCCTCCATATTTCTGAAAATATTTTCATAAATATTCTTATCTGAAATCATTAATCTCTTCATGCTATCAGTGTTACATCATATAGAAACTGTTAGTTTTTATATTCTGTAAACTTTCGAACTTAAAAATATGAATGTTATTGAAGTAATGTTGGGAACTGAAGCATGAGTTAGTATAATATAATGACACTTGATCAACGTGATTATATTACAGTAAGTCATGCTGAGTTTCTAAATGGAACATGATGATTCACAGATTATAACGTCACCATGTGTCATGTTACATAACTCTTTCATTCTGCTTAACTTCTGAACATATCAAGAAAGTATATTCTTGATAGTTCTATTCTCAATGATTCTGATAATTTGACAAATCAAATCGTACGATTACGTTCTTTATTGGTTAGAACATTAAGTTCATTCAAAAACTCCGTACTTACGAATTCTGGACTGTTGCTCGATTTACTAGGGGTCGAGAGGATAATAAAAAGGCAAAGAGATCCAAAATATAAGAGAAAATATAAAGCCCAATAACAACACGAAGGTTACAAACCATGGATATTAATATGAATAGTAATATAAGGACACGGTAGAATTAAGAATAGTATTGAAATGTTCCGTTCTTATTGATTAAAAACGTTCCATATTAATTGATTTCGTTGCGAGGTTTTGACCTCTATATGAGACGTTTTTCAAAGACTGCATTCATTTTAAAACAAATCATAACCTTTATTTCATCAATAAAGGTTTAAAAAGCTTTACGTAGATTATCAAATAATGATAATCTAAAATATCCTGTTTACACACGACTATTACATAATGGTTTACAATACAAATATGTTACAAAGAAATAAGTTTCTTGAATGCAATTTTTACACAATATCATACAAGCACGGACTCCAAATCTTGTCCTTATTTAAGTATGCGACAGCGGAAGCTCTTAATAATCACCTAAGAATAAACATGCTTAAAATGTCAACAAAAATGTTGGTGAGTTATAGGTTTAACCTATATATATCAAATCGTAACAATAGACCACAAGATTTCATATTTCAATATACATCCCATACATAGAGATAAAAATCATTCATATGGTGAACACCTGGTAACCGACATTAACAAGATGCATATTTAAGAATATCCCAATCATTCCGGGACACCCTTCGGATATGATATAAATTTCGAAGTACTAAAGCATCCGGTACTTTCGATGGGGTTTGTTAGGCCCAATAAATCTATCTTTAGGATTCGCGTCAATTAGGTTGTCTGTTCCCTAATTCTTAGATTACCAGACTTAATAAAAAAGGGCATATTCGATTTCGATAATTCAACCATAGAATGTAGTTTCACGTACTTGTGTCTATTTTGTAAATCATTTATAAAACCTGCATGTATTCTCATCCCAAAAATATTAGATTTTAAAAGTGGGACTATAACTCACTTTCACAGATTTTTACTTCGTCGGGAAGTAAGACTTGGCCACTGGTCGATTCACGAACCTATAACAAATATGTACATATATATCAAAGTATGTTTAAAATATATTTATAACACTTTTAATACATTTTGATGTTTTAAGTTCATTAAGTTAGCTGTCCTCGTTAGTAACCTACAACTAGTTGTCCAAAGTTAGATGTACAGAAAAAAATGGATATATATTATCTTGAATCAATCCACGACCCAGTGTATACACGTCTCAGGCTAGATCACAACTCAAAGTATATATATTTTTGGAATCAACCTCAACCCTGTATAGCTAACTCCCACATTACTGCATATAGAGTGTCGATATGGTTGTTCCAAATAATATATATACATGGGTCGATATGATATGTCAAAACATTTGCATACGTGTCTATGGTATCCCAAGATTACATAATATATTAGAATACATGTATAATACAATATAAGTTAGCTAGGATATGATTAATATAGAATTGTTACCAATTTTCACGTTGCTACAACAAGAAAAATTATCCAATCTTGTTTTACCCATAACTTCTTCATTTTAAATCCGTTTTGAGTGAATCAAATTGCTATGGTTTCATATTGAACTCTATTTTATGAATATAAACAGAAAAAGTATAGGTTTATAGTCAGAAATATAAGTTACAAGTCATTTTTGTAAAGGTAGTCATTTCAGTCGAAAGAACGACGTCTAGATGATCATTTTAGAAAACAAACTTCCACTTTGAGTTTAACCATGATTTTTGGATATAGTTTCATGTTCATAAGAAAAATCATTTTTCCAGAAGAACAACTTTTAAATCAAAGTTTATCATAGTTTTTAATTAACTAACCCAAAACAGCCCGCGGTGTTACTACGACGGCGTATGTCCGGTTTTACAGTGTTCTTCGTGTTTCCAGGTTTTAAATCATTAAGTTAGCATATAATATAGATATAGAACATGTGTTTAGTTGATTTTAAAAAGTCAAGTTAGAAGGATTAACTTTTATTTGCGAACAAGTTTAGAATTAACTAAACTATGTTCTAGTGATTACAAGTTTAAACTTTCGAATAAGATAGCTTTATATGTATGAATCGAATGATGTTATGAACATCATTACTACCTCAAGTTTTCTGGATAAAGCTACTGGAAATGAGAAAAATGGATCTAGCTTCAAAGGATCCTTGGATGGCTTGAAAGTTCTTGAAGCAGAATCATGACACGAAAAACAAGTTCAGTTAAGATTTCCACTCGAAAGATTTCCACTCAAAGTTTGAATATGAGTATTACCTTATATTAGAAAGATATCTTACTGTAAATAAGAAAGATTTCTTGAGGTTGGATGATCACTCTACAAGATTGGAAGTAAGCTAGCAAACTTGGAAGTATTATTGATTTTATGAAACTAGAACTTGTAGAATTTATGAAGAACACTTAGAACTTGAAGATAGAACTTGAGAGAGATAAATTAGAGGAAGAAAATTGAAGAATGAAAGTGTTTGTAGGTGTTTTTGGTCGTTGGTGTATGGATTAGATATAAAGGATATGTAATTTTGTTTTCATGTAAATAAGTCATGAATGACTACTCATATTTTTGTAATTTTATGAGATATTTCATGCTAGTTGCCAAATGATGGTTCTCACATGTGTTAGGTGACTCACATGGGCTGTTAAGAGCTGATCATTGGAGTGTATATACTAATAGTACATACATCTAAAAGCTGTGTATTGTACGAGTACGAATACGGGTGCATACGAGTAGAATTATTGATGAAACTGAACGAGAATGTAATTGTAAGTATTTTTGTTAAGTAGAAGTATTTTGATAAGTGTCTTGAAGTCTTTAAAAAGTGTATGAATACATATTAAAACACTACATGTATATACATTTTAACTGAGTCGTTAAGTCATCGTTGGTCGTTACATGTAAGTGTTGTTTTGAAACCTTTAGGTTAACGATCTTGTTAAATGTTGTTAACCCAATGTTTATAATATCAAATGAGATTTTAAATTATTATATTATCATGATAATATGATGTATGAATATCTCTTAATATGATATATATATACATTAAATGTCGTTACAATGATAATCGTTACATATATGTCTCGTTTCAAAATCATTAACTTAGTAGTCTTGCTTTTACATATGTAGTTCATTGTTAATATACTTAATGATATGTTTACTTATCATAATATCATGTTAACTATATATATATCCATATATATGTCATCATATAGTTTTTATAAGTTTTAACGTTCGTGAATCACCGGTCAACTTGGGTGGTCAATTGTCTATATGAAACATATTTCAATAAATCAAGTCTTAACAAGTTTGATTGCTTAACATGTTGGAAACACTTAATCATGTAAATAACAATTCATTTAATATATATATAAACATGGAAAAGTTCGGGTCACTACAGTACCTACCAGTTAAATAAATTTCGTCCCGAAATTTTAAACAGTTGGAGGTGTTGACGTATCTTCGGGAAATAAATGCGGGTATTTCTTCTTCATCTGATCTTCTCGTTCCCAGGTGAACTCGGGTCCTCTACGAGCATTCCAGCGAACCTTAACAATTGGTATCTTGTTTTGCTTAAGTCTTTTAACCTCACGATCCATTATTTCGACGGGTTCTTCGATGAATTGAAGTTTTTCGTTGATTTGGATTTCATCTAACAGAAGAGTGAGATCTTCTTTAGCAAAACATTTCTTCAAATTCGAGACGTGGAAAGTGTTATGTACAGCCGTGAGTTGTTGAGGTAACTCAAGTCGGTAAGCTACTGGTCCGACACGATCAATAATCTTGAATGGTTCGATATACCTTGGATTTAATTTCCCTCGTTTACCAAATCGAACAACGCCTTTCTAAGGTGAAACTTTAAGCATGACCATCTCTCCAATTTCAAATTCTATATCTTTTCTTTTAATGTCAGCGTAGCTCTTTTGTCGACTTTGGGCGGTTTTCAACCGTTGTTGAATTTGGATGATCTTCTCGGTAGTTTCTTGTATTATCTCCGGACCCGTAATCTGTCTATCCCCCACTTCACTCCAACAAATCGGAGACCTGCACTTTCTACCATAAAGTGCTTCAAACAGCGCCATATCAATGCTTGAATGGTAGCTGTTGTTGTAGAAAAATTCTGCTAACGGTAGATGTCGATCCCAACTGTTTCCGAAATCAATAACACATGCTCGTAGCATGTCTTCAAGAGTTTGTATCGCCCTTTCACTCTACCCATCAGTTTGTGGATGATAGGCAGTACTCATGTCGAGACGAGTTCCTAATGCTTGCTGTAATGTCTGCCAGAATCTTGAAATAAATCTGCCATCCCTATCAGAGATAATAGAGATTGGTATTCCATGTCTGGAGACGACTTCCTTCAAATATAGTCGTGCTAACTTCTCCATCTTGTCATCTTCTCTTATTGGCAGGAAGTGTGCTGATTTGGTGAGACGATCAACAATTACCCAAATAGTATCAAAACCACTTGCAGTCCTTGGCAATTTAGTGATGAAATCCATGGTAATGTTTTCCCATTTCCATTCCGGGATTTCGGGTTGTTGAAGTAGACCTGATGGTTTCTGATGCTCAGCTTTGACCTTAGAACACGTCAAACATTCTCCTACGTATTTAGCAACATCGGCTTTCATACCCGGCCACCAAAAATGTTTCTTGAGATCCTTGTACATCTTCCCCGTTCCAGGATGTATTGAGTATCTGGTTTTATGAGCTTCTCTAAGTACCATTTCTCTCATATCTCCAAATTTTGGTACCCAAATCCTTTCAGCCCTATACCGGGTTCCGTCTTCCCGAATATTAAGATGCTTCTCTGATCCTTTGGGTATTTCATCCTTTAAATTTCCCTCTTTTAAAACTCCTTGTTGCGCCTCCTTTATTTGAGTAGTAAGGTTATTGTGAATCATTATATTCATAGATTTTACTCGAATGGGTTCTCTGTCCTTCCTGCTTAAGGCGTCGGCTACCACATTTGCCTTCCCCGGGTGGTAACGAATCTCAAAGTCGTAATCATTCAACAATTCAATCCACCTACGCTGCCTCATATTCAGTTGTTTCTGATTAAATATGTGTTGAAGACTTTTGTGGTCGGTATATATAATACTTTTGACCCCATATAAGTAGTGCCTCCAAGTCTTTAATGCAAAAACAACCGCGCCTAATTCCAAATCATGTGTCATATAATTTTGTTCGTGAATCTTCAATTGTCTAGACGCATAAGCAACCACCTTCGTTCTTTGCATTAATACACAACTGAGACCTTGCTTTGATGCGTCACAATAAATCACAAAATCATCATTCCCTTCAGGCAATGACAATATAGGTGCCGTAGTTAGCTTTTTCTTCAATAACTGAAACGCTTTCTCTTGTTCATCCTTCCATTCAAATTTCTTCCCTTTATGCGTTAATGCAGTCAAGGGTTTTGCTATTCTGGAAAAGTCTTGGATGAACCTTCTGTAGTAACCAGCTAGTCCTAAAAACTGGTGTATGTGTTTCGGAGTTTTCGGGGTTTCCCACTTTTCAACAGTTTCTATCTTTGCCGGATCCACCTTAACACCTTCTTTGTTCACTATGTGACCGAGGAATTGAACTTCTTTCAACCAAAATGCACACTTTGAAAACTTAGCGTACAATTCTTCCTTCCTCAATACTTCTAACACCTTTCTCAAATGTTCACCGTGTTCTTGGTCATTCTTTGAGTAAATAAGTATGTCATCAATGAAAACAATGACAAACTTGTCAAGGTATGGTCCACACACTCGGTTCATAAGGTCCATGAACACAGCTGGTGCATTAGTTAAACCAAATGGCATGACCATAAACTCGTAATGACCGTAACGTGTTTTGAAAGCAGTCTTTGGAATATCATCTTCTTTCACCCACATTTGATGATACCCGGAACGTAAGTCAATCTTTGAATAAACAGACGAGCCTTGTAGTTGATCAAATAATTCGTCGATTCTCGGTAGTGGGTAGCGGTTCTTGATGGTAAGTTTGTTCAACTCTCGGTAGTCGATACACAACCTGAATGTACCATCTTTCTTCTTGACAAACAAATGAGGAGCTCCCCACGGTGATGTGCTTGGTCGAATGAAACCACGCTCTTAAAGTTCTTGTAATTGGCTTTGTAGTTCTTTCATCTCGCTGGGTGCGAGTCTGTAAGGAGCATGAGCTATTGGTGCAGCTCCTGGTACAAGATCTATTTGAAATTCAACGGATCGATGTAGGGGTAATCCCGGTAATTCTTTCAAAAATACATCGGGAAATTCTTTTGCGACGGGAACATCATTGATGCTCTTTTCTTCAGTTTGTACTTTCTCGATGTGTGCTAGAACAGCATAGCAACCTTTTCTTATTAGTTTTTGTGCCTTCAAATTACTAATAAGATGTAGCTTCGTGTTGCCCTTTTCTCAGTACACCATTAACGGTTTTCCTTTTTCTCGTATAATGCCAATTGCATTTTTGTAACAAACGATCTCTGCTTTCACTTCTTTCAACCAGTCCATACCGATTATCACATCAAAACTCCCTAACTCTACTGGTATCAAGTCAATCTTAAATGTTTCGCTAACCAGTTTAATTTCTCGATTCCGACATATATTATCTGCTGAAATTAATTTACCATTTGCTAATTCGAGTAAAAATTTACTATCCAAAGGCGTCAATGGACAACTTAATTTAGCACAAAAATCTCTACTCATATAGCTTCTATCCGCACCCGAATCAAATAAAACGTAAGCAGATTTATTGTCAATAAGAAACGTACCCGTAACAAGCTCTGGGTCTTCCTGTGCCTCTGCCGCATTAATATTGAAAACTCTTCCGCGGCCTTGTCCATTCGTGTTCTCCTGGTTCGGGCAATTTCTAATAATGTGGCTCGGTTTTCCACATTTATAACAAACTACATTGGCATAACTTGCTCCGACACTACTTGCTCCGCCATTACTCGTTCCGACACCATTTGTTCCTTTTGTTCTGTTAACCCCTGGTCCGTAGACCTCACACTTCGCCGCGCTATGACCATTTCTTTTACACTTGTTGCAAAATTTGGTGCAGAACCCCGAGTGATACTTTTCACACCTTTGGCATAGCTGCTTCTGATTGTTGTTGTTGTTGCGGTTATTATTGTTATTGGGATGATTATTGTAGTTGCTGTTGTTGTTTTTGTTGTTGTTGTTGTTGTTGTTGTTGTTGGGCCATTTGTTGTAGTTGCGATTGATGTTGCGATTGTTGGGATAGTTGTTGCGATTATTGTTGTAATTGCTGTTGTTGTTGTATTGGTGATTCTTATCACCGTTTTCCTCCCACTTTCTTTTGACTTGCTTCACATTGGCCTCTTCAGCAGTCTATTCTTTAATTCTTTCTTCAATCTGGTTCACTAGTTTGTGAGCCATTCTACATGCCTGTTGTATGGAGGCGGGCTCGTGTGAACTTATATCTTCTTGGATTCTTTCCGGTAATCCTTTCACAAACGCGTCGATCTTCTCTTCCTCATCTTCGAACGCTCCCGGACACAATAGGCATAATTCTGTGAATCGTCTTTCGTACGTGGTAATATCAAATCCTTGGGTTCGTAACCCTCTAAGTTCTGTCTTGAGCTTATTAACCTCGGTTCTGGGACGATACTTCTCATTCATCAATTGCTTGAATGCTGACCACGGTAGTGCGTAAGCATCATCTTGCCCCACTTGCTCTAGATAGGTATTCCACCATGTTAACGCAGAACCTGTGAAGGTATGCGTAGCGTACTTCACTTTGTCCTCTTCAGTACACTTACTTATGGAAAACACCGATTCAACCTTCTCAGTCTACCGTTTCAATCCGATCGGTCCTTCAGTTCCATCAAATTCCAAAGGTTTGCAGGCAGTGAATTCTTTGTAGGTGCATCCTACACGATTTCCTATACTGCTAGATCCAAGGTTATTGTTGGTATGTAGCGCAGCCTGTACTGCGGCTATGTTTGAAGCAAGAAAGGCACGAAATTCCTCTTCGCTCATATTCAAGGTGTGTCGAGTAGTCGGTGCCATTTCCTTCAAAATAGTTAAATGAAACGAGTTAATCATATAGAATATCAAGAGTAGTCAATAGTATTTTGTAGCGTAATATGAACTTATTTATAAAAGCTCTTTCTTCATATTAGCGTTTTATACTCTTCAATTCGGGTAGTACCTACCCGTTAAGTTCATACTTAGTAGCTAACATACCATTTCAACTACTACAATTCTATATGAAAAACTAATCACAAACACAAAAAACAAAAAATATATCATATTCAAGCCTTTATACAATAACTTGCAAACTTACAATACCGCTATTTTACATATAGCATGAAATATAGCACATAAAACTTTGATACAAAGTAGTTGCGAAGATAATTCTAGTTAATAAATAAGGCGTTCATCAAAGGCAATAAAGACACGTAATTCATACGTCCAGAAACAAGTCATGCATTTTGGTTTTACTAATACCACTTCCCATCCTTGGTTTTATGGAATATAACCGTTGTGACCGATAGTAAGACAATGTGTTGTAACGTCGTCAAAAGGATGAAGGTTACGTAATGACCAACGGTCTCGTAATAACCTAAAAACCTCATTTCTTACCCCAATTACCGACTCCATCACTTGTGGGAATGTTTTGTTTAATAGTTGTAGCCCGATGTTCTTGTTTTCACTTTGGTGAGAAGCGAACATTACTAACCCGTAAGCATAACATGCTTCTTTATGTTGCATGTTAGCCGCTTTTTCTAAATCACGAAGTCCTATATTCGGATATATTGAGTCAAAATAATTTCTTAACCCGTTGCGTAAAATAGCATTTGGGTTCCCCGCAATATATGCGTCAAAGTAAACACATCGTAACTTATCGATTTCCCAATGTGATATCCCCCATCTTTCGAACGAAAGCCTTTTATAAACCAAGGCATTCTTGGAACGTTCTTCGAATGTCTTACAAACTGATCTCGCCTTAAATAGTTGTGCCGAGGAATTCTGACCGACTCTAGCCAAGATTTCATCAATCATGTCTCCGGGTAGGTCTCTTAAAATATTGGGTTGTCTATCTATTTTGTGTTTTTATACTGTAAAATAGACAAGAGTTAGATTCATAAAAAAAATACTTATTAATACAAGCAATTTTTACATATATCATAAAGCATAAGCACACTATATTACATATATTAAACCACACGAATACAACTATCTTATTCTGACTCGCTTGTTTCTTCTTCTTCAATTTTGGTTCGTTTTGCCAAGTTTCTAGGGATATATGATGTTCCCCTAATACGAGCCGTCGTTTTCCACATTGGTTTAGAAAAACCTGGTGGTTTAGAGGTTCCCGGGTTATTGTCACAACTTAAGAAATACGGGTGTTGACGATACATATAAAGTTCATCGGGTTTGGAATCAAATTTCTCTATTTTTATGCCCTTTCCCTTATTGTTCTCTTTTGCCTTATTAAATTGTGTTGGGGTAATTTCTATAACATCATCGGAATCCTTGTCGGGATCCGATTCATCGGAGAATTGGTAATCCTCCCAATACTTTGCTTCCTTGGCGGAAACACCATTGACCATAATTAACTTTGGTTGGTTGGTTGAGGATTTTCTTCTACTTAACCGTTTTACTATTTCCCCCACTAGTTCTATTTCTTCTTCCGGTTCCGATTCTTCTTCTGGTTCCGACTCTTCTTCCGGTTCCTCTTCGGGAACTTGTGAATCAGTCCACGAATCATTCCAATTTACATTTGACTCTTCATTAATATTAGGTGAGTCAATGGGACTTGTTCTAGAGGTAGACATCTATCACATAATATAAAACACGTTAAGAGATTAATATATCACATAATATTCACATGTTAAAAATATACAGTTTCCAACAAAAATGTTAAGCAATCATTTTTAAAGAAAACATGGTCGAAGTCCAGACTCACTAATGCATCCTAACAAACTCGATAAGACACACTAATGCAAATTTTCTAGTTCTCTAAGACCAACGCTCGGATACCAACTGAAATGTCCCGTTCTTATTGATTAAAAACGTTCCATATTAATTGATTTCGTTGCGAGGTTTTGACCTCTATATGAGACGTTTTTCAAAGACTGCATTCATTTTAAAACAAATCATAACCTTTATTTCATCAATAAAGGTTTAAAAAGCTTTACGTAGATTATCAAATAATGATAATCTAAAATATCCTGTTTACACACGACTATTACATAATGGTTTACAATACAAATATGTTACAAAGAAATAAGTTTCTTGAATGCAGTTTTTACACAATATCATACAAGCATGGACTCCAAATCTTGTCCTTATACAAGCTCTTAATAATCACCTGAGAATAAACATGCTTAAAACGTCAACAAAAATATTGGTGAGTTATAGGTTTAACCTATATATATCAAATCGTAACAATAGACCACAAGATTTCATATTTCAATATACATCCCATACATAGAGATAAAAATCATTCATATGGTGAACACTTGGTAACCGACATTAACAAGATGCATATTTAAGAATATCCCCATCATTCCGGGACACCCTTCGGATATGATATAAATTTCGAAGTACTAAAGCATCCGGTACTTTGGATGGGGTTTGTTAGGCCCAATAGATCTATCTTTAGGATTCGCGTCAATTAGGGTGTCTGTTCCCTAATTCTTAGATTACCAGACTTAATAAAAAGGGGCATATTCGATTTCGATAATTCAACCATAGAATGTAGTTTCACGTACTTGTGTCTATTTTGTAAATCATTTATAAAACCTGCATGTATTCTCATCCTAAAAATATTAGATTTTAAAAGTGGGACTATAACTCACTTTCACAGATTTTTACTTCGTCGGGAAGTAAGACTTGGCCACTGGTCGATTCACGAACCTATAACAAATATGTACATATATATCAAAGTATGTTCAAAATATATTTACAACACTTTTAATACATTTTGATGTTTTAAGTTCATTAAGTTAGCTGTCCTCGTTAGTAACCTACAACTAGTTGTCCAAAGTTAGATGTACAGAAAAAAAATTGATATATATTATTTTGAATCAATCCACGACCCAGTGTATACACGTCTCAGGCTAGATCACAACTCAAAGTATATATATTTTTGGAATCAACCTCAACCCTGTATAGCTAACTCCCACATTACTGCATATAGAGTGTTTATGGTTGTTCCAAATAATATATACACATGGGTCGATATGATATGTCAAAACATTTGCATACGTGTCTATGGTATCCCAAGATTACATAATATATTAGAATACATGTATAATACAATATAAGTTAGCTAGGATATGATTAATATAGATTTGTTACCAATTTTCACGTTGCTACAACAAGAAAAATTATCCAATCTTGTTTTACCCATAACTTCTTCATTTTAAATCCGTTTTGAGTGAATATAATTGCTATGGTTTCATATTGAACTCTATTTTATGAATATAAACAGAAAAATTATAGGTTTATAGTCGGAAATATAAGTTACAAGTCATTTTTGTAAAGGTAGTCATTTCAGTCGAAAGAACGACGTCTAGATGACCATTTTAGAAAACAAACTTCCACTTTGAGTTTAACCATGATTTTTGGATATAGTTTCATGTTCATAAGAAAAATTATTTTTCCAGAAGAACAACTTTTAAATCAAAGTTTATCATAGTTTTTAATTAACTAACCCAAAACAGCCTGCGGTGTTACTACGACGGCGTATGTCTGGTTTTACAGTGTTCTTCGTGTTTCCAGGTTTTAAATCATTAAGTTAGCATATCATATAGATATAGAACATGTGTTTAGTTGATTTTAAAAGTCAAGTTAGAAGGATTAACTTTTGTTTGCAAACAAGTTTAGAATTAACTAAACTATGTTATAGTGATTACAAGTTTAAACCTTCGAATAAGATAGCTTTATATGTATGAATCGAATGATGTTATGAACATCATTACTACCTTAAGTTTTCTGGATAAAGCTACTGGAAATGAGAAAAATGGATCTAGCTTCAAAGGATCCTTGGATGGCTTGAAAGTTCTTGAAGCAGAATCATGACACGAAAAACAAGTTCAGTTAAGATTTCCACTCGAAATAAGATTATTATAGTTATATAAATTGAATCAAAGTTTGAATATGAGTATTACCTTGTATTAGAAAGATATCTTACTGTAAATAAGAAAGATTTCTTGAGGTTGGATGATCACTCTATAAGATTGGAAGTAAGCTAGCAAACTTGGAAGTATTCTTGATTTTATGAAACTAGAACTTGTAGAATTTATGAAGAACACTTAGAACTTGAAGATAGAACTTGAGAGAGATCAATTAGATGAAGAAAATTGAAGAATTAAAGTGTTTGTAGGTGTTTTTGGTCGTTGGTGTATGGATTAGATATAAAGGATATGTAATTTTGTTTTCATGTAAATAAGTCATGAATGATTACTCATATTTTTGTAATTTTATGAGATATTTCATGCTAGTTACCAAATGATGGTTCCCACATATGTTAGGTGACTCACATGGGCTGCTAAGAGCTAATCATTGGAGTGTATATACCAATAGTACATACATCTAAAAGCTGTGTATTGTACGAGTACGAATACGGGTGCATACGAGTAGAATTGTTGATGAAATTGAACGAGAATGTAATTGTAAGCATTTTTGTTAAGTAGAAGTATTTTGATAAGTGTCTTGAAGTCTTTTAAAAGTGTATGAATACATATTAAAACACTACATGTATATACATTTTAACTGAGTCGTTAAGTCATCGTTAGTCGTTACATGTAAGTGTTGTTTTGAAACCTTTAGGTTAACGATCTTGTTAAATGTTGTTAACCCAATGTTTATAATATCAAATGAGATTTTAAATTATTATATTATCATGATAATATGATGTATGAATATCTCTTAATATGATATATATATATATACATTAAATGTCGTTACAACGATAATCGTTATATATATGTCTCGTTTCAAAATCATTAAGTTAGTAGTCTTGCTTTTACATATGTAGTTCATTGTTAATATACTTAATGATATGTTTAATTATCATAATATCATGTTAACTATATATATATATATATATATATATATATATATATATATATATATATATATATATATATATATATATCCATATATATGTCATCATATAGTTTTTACAAGTTTTAACGTTCGTGAATCACCGGTCAACTTGGGTGGTCAATTGTCTATATGAAACCTATTTCAATTAATCAAGTCTTAACAAGTTTGATTGCTTAACATGTTGGAAACACTTAATCATGTAAATAACAATTTCATTTAATATATATATATATAAACATGGAAAAGTTCGGGTCACTACAAGTATCACCCCAAGGTAATAGTAGAAGCAAACATATTTTTCTGGTGGAAAGATTGAAAAGAGGGGTGACAGAAATGATAATTAGAAAAATATCAAGGATTAGAAATGAATTAAGCATTTTCATAATCTTTTGGATGTATGAACTAAGAAAGAAAGTATAGGGATGGTGAGAATAATGGAACAGAAGAATTTAATTTATAGTGAAAATATCAGACAGAGTAATTGAGGCATATCACTATATTTAATTATAGAAATCTTAATTTCCTTATTCGCTGATGAATCAAATCTTTTATATTTCGAAGATTTTCTCTAAATCCCTTAAATTTCGGAACTCAGCCAAGACAACGTCAAAAGCTAAGACGCACCTTATTTTCTAAATTCAACCCTGACTACGTCAACAGTTAAGACGAAACTTTATTTATTCGTTTCACTCTTTTGTGATAGCTTCATTCGTGCTCTTCGAATAATCAAGTTGTTTTATCCATATTACTCAATACGATAAAACTCTATTTATCAACTCATAATCGTCATGAAAACATTTTTATTGTTAGCCATGACCACCTCACTCAAATTTCGGGACGAAATTTCTTTAACGGGTAGGTACTGTGATGACCCGGAAATTTCTGACCAAATTCAAACCTAATCTTTATATGTTTCTGACACGATAAGCAAAGACTGTAATGCTAAGTCTTAAAACTTTTGGAACTGTTTATATGAATTCATTGTCCTTCGACTGTTCCCGATGATTCACGAACAATTGTTTGTAAATAAATATACATATGTATATAAATGTATGTATATATAATGATTTGAAATTATAAAATAAACATTAGAATTAATTATGTAAAATATGTTACAAAATAATTAAGTGTAAATTTAAAATGAATCCATATATAAATATATATGATTTCTATGTATAATAATTATTTTGTATATTGTATTATATATATAAAATTTATAAAGAATAAATATTCAATAAAAGTTATCATGTAATATATGATTATTAAAAGTTACATATTTAATAATATATAGTTGTTATATTAATATTGTTACTTTCATTATCATTATAAATATTGATATTAATATTATTATCAGTAGTATTATATATATATATATATATATATATATATATATATATATATATATATATATATATATATATATATATATATATATGAAACTTGATACATTTGATTTATTACATTATTATTAATATTATCATTGTTAATAACATTATTATTATAACTAGTAGTAAAATTTTAATTATAGTTATTATGATTGACATTATTATTAGGTATTATTATTAACAATATAAAATATAGATATTATTATTACTAATATTATTATCAAAACTAATATAATTAGTATTATTATTATAATTATCACTAGTATTGATTTTATTAAAGATATCATTATTATTATTAAGATTATTATATTATTATTATTTATTAGCATATTTACCATTACTACTAATATTATTATTATTAATATCATTGTTATTAATAATTATACTTACCATTGTTATTAATATTATTATTAATAATATTTCAGTATTATTATTATCTATTATTAATAAATTATTATTATTAATGTAATTTTATGTAGGTTTTATAAAAAAAAAAGATATAACAGCGACATCAATACTTGAATCAGTATCCTATCTCAATCCGACTGTGAGTGACTTTGTTTTTGTCTCCAAAAAACTGTTTCACGTCCAAATCGATCGTACCAAATGGGTGAGAGATTTCAAACTACTTCTGTTTTTTTTATTATTTGATTTCTTACGGATGAGATATTGTATCGAATCAATTTAACTAACAAACAAACACCATTTGAGTCATATGAGCTGTAACAATAACACTTATCCATTATATTATACTCTGTGATTGCAATTCGTGGGATAACAGCAAAAATCAAATTTAATTCTTAATAAACTGGTACGATATCTCTAATTTTTATTCATTTTTCAATTCGATCGATTTCGAAATAAATTTCAAAAAGTGTAAATACAGTTATGTTAGGAATCTATTACGAAATCTTTCTGTAAAATCTGAAGCTCCAATTCTATATATTGAGTAAGAATTTTGTAGTCAAAGTTTCTGAAACTAAAAAGTCAAACCAGATGTTCATGGAAAATTTGAATTCGTTTTTAGGTTTCATGTTAAATTGAAGGTGCAGAAAAATTCTAAAAATGATTTCCAATATATTTCATGTAGAAGCTTTCTTCTAAAACCGTCTTGATTCCAAAATCACGATTTAAGTTCTTTGTTATTTTTTTTAAACACAGCCTCTGCTGTTCTTCCTGTTAGATATTTTTTTTATTCGTGTCTGTTAATTTATGTAATCAATATTAGTTTTTATCTGTTTCAACTGCCATGTTTAATCAAATAACAATTTAATGTTGGATTGGGTTCGTTAGCCGACTGGTTTTGGAAGGAGGAAGAGGTAACATGAAATCTAGATAAATACATTTGAGTTTTGATTAATTACAGAAAAAGGGATACGGAGTAATGGTTAGGGAGTGATGTCGGGGAATGAGAGGTCTCGAGTTCGAGTCCGGTCCATGACAAATCTTTTTACACAAAGCTTTTAAGGGTATACCTTTTTATTTTTAATTTTATTATTATTATTATTATTATTATTATTATTATTATTATTATTATTATTATTATTATTATTATTATTATTATTACTAGTATTATATTATTATTGTTATTGTTATTATTAATGATTGTTAGTGTTACTAGTACAATTATTAAAATTATTATTATTTTTTTTACAAAAATAAGTAGTAGTTATCATGTATTGTTATTATCATAATTATCAATATAAACATGACTATTATTATTATTAATGTTGTTACTAAATTTATTATCGTCATAATCTTATCATTTTTATGTATTATTATTATTATTAACATGATTACGATTAAAAGTATTGTTATTCGTTAATATTGTTATTACTATTATTGTTATTTATATAGAAATCAATAAATATAATTTTGTTAATATCTTAAAGATTACTAGTATTATCATTACTAATAATATTATTATTAGTGCTACTATTATTGTATTATTACTGCTCGTATCATTATTATTATAAATAATATCATTTATAGTATTATTATGAATTTTCATTATAGGTATTGTTACTACTAAAAGTTATTATCATTTATATTATTTATACAAAAATTATATTTTTGTAATCCTTAAAAACTATCATTTTTATTATTATCAGTAATATCTATACTATTATTAATAAAATAATTATAATTAGGAAAATAAAAGTTTAAAAGGTATGGATAAGAATGTAAGTATAAAGATTGAAGATTATATATATAAAGATATCTTTTATATACACAACTTAATTATATTAAAATTATTATGTATGAAAATGAAAATATATAAATAAATAACGAAACTTATAAAGTAATAAATACAACAATTATATTACTAATAATAATATATATAGTTATTCGAGTACAAGAATATGTTTTAATACATATATGAATATGAATGATATAGGTTCGTGAATCCGAGGCCAACCCTACATTGTTTAGTTGTTCAATGTCGTCATATGTATTTTTACTACAAAATACATTAGGTGAGTTTCATTTGCCTTTTTACCCTTTATATTTTTGGGCTGAGAATATATGCGCAATTTTTTATAAATATTTTATGAAATAGACACAAGTAATCGAAACCTCATTATATGGTTGAATGATCGAAGCCGAATATGCCCCTTTTTGCTTGGTAGCCTAAGAATTAGAGAACATCACTAATTTTGAGAATTAGTGCACGCCTAATTGACGCGAATCCTAAAGATAGATCTATGGGCCCGACGAACCCCATCCAAAGTACCAGATGCTTTAGTACTTCGATGTTGTTTTTATCATTTCTGAAGGATTTCCCGGAATGATAGGGGATATTCTTATATGCATCTAATTAATGTCGGTTACCAGGTGTTCAATCCTCATTCATGATATTTTTGTCTCTATGCGTGGGACGTATTTTATGAGAACTGAAAATGAAAATCTTGTGGTCTATTAAAATGATGGAAATGATTATTTATGTTAAACTAATGAACTCACCAACCTTTTGGTTGACACTTTAAAGCATGTTTATTCTCAGATACTAAAGAAATCATCCGCTGTGCAATTGCTCATTTTAAAGATATTACTTGGAGTCATTCATGACATATTTCAAAAGACGTTGCATTCGAGTCGTTGAGTGGTTCAAGATTATTATTAAGTCAATTATAGTTAGATATATTATAAAATGGTATGCATGCCGTCAACTTTCGATGTAATGAAAGATTGTCTTTTCAAAAACGAATGCAATGTTTGTAAAATGTATCATATAGAGGTCAAGTACCTCGCGATGTAACCAACTATTGTGAATCGTTTATAATCGATATGGACTTCGTCCGGATGGATTAGGACGGGTCTCTACACGGGAGGCTGTTACAAGTTTGGAAAATCAGCGAAGGACCGCCAAGGAGGAACTCGGCTAAAGGGAGAGGGAGGTTGTAGACGTCTGCGGGGAAATCTTCCCGCTATTTTGAAGAAAGCTATCAATTCCCTCACCGTGAAATTGCCCTTTCAGGACTACTTGGACAGTGTTGGGTCTGCTAATTTTACCCATGCCATTAGGTTGATGCAGAAGTATCATGTTGGTGGGGTTATCTCCTTGCATCCCGAAATTGCTGGGAAGGTGAATCCAGCTGCTTTGGAGTCGGTTCAGGCTGCCGCGAAGGCCCTAAAGGAGATTCGTTTTGGTAGCTTCAAGGATCTTTGTGACAGTGACGATACAACCATTCAGCAACTTTTAGATTTTAATTTCTGAAAATTTGCATTGCACAGTTGTGCATTTTTTGGGGTAAACTTGTAATGAATCACGTACAGTTAATGAAATGTTAATTTAATGCGTTTTGTGTAAATTTTTCTTGAGTTGAACTAGTTCATGTCTTCGTATGTATGCCTAGAAATACATTTGTGTTAGTTTTGGCGTGTACACTGTGCAGTCACGCGTGTTTATGCCATCTACTCATTGGCCGTTTATCAGTATAAACTTGTACCGACGAGGGCTAGGCAGTCACCTCTTAAGGGGGTACAAAACGTGCATGGGACTTACGTAGATGTCGGAATCCGTTTCGCTGCTGGCCGTTTATAGTTGTGTAGACATTGTTGTGAATAACATAATGATAAAGTTATTGCAAATGGTAAAAAGCTTTTTATTAATTCCTTGAAAATGAAAAAACATACATCAGCTCTTTTATTACAAGAAAAAAGATAAAAAATCAAGATAACCGTGAATTGAGGTGATCAAATTCAATCACGGCATCTATCGAAACCTCAGTCACTTCATTTAGCCACTTTCATTTTTCTCAACCGCTATCTTGTCTCGGTTGGAACTTTCACGACTTTCGGTCCTCGAACATTTGAGTGTCGGACTATGGGGTTTAGCCATTCCGCGCATGCCACTAAAAGATTTCTCCCACTCTGATCGGCGACGTCGACCGACAATCGCCTTATCTGCCTTATGAAGCATGTCTAAACTTCTGTTACCGGGATGTGCCGTCGAGGAGAAAAAGGTCAGTCTTTTAAGAACAGAAACACGCTCTTCCTCCATGACATGGGGTGTCCTCCATGACCCGTCATCTTGCCTGTCTTGAATGGCTTCGTTACCGGGAAAAGGGTGTCGGGTGGATTGAACCGTTACTACGCCTTGCCGGGTTGGAAGCTTGAGTATACCGTGAGCAGTAGACGCTATGGCGCCGAACTTTTTGAAAAACTGCCTTCCTAGTATTACGTCCGTTGCGGTCACGGATTTGATGACATAGAAGTTGATTACTTCGCTGCGAAGGTAGGGTCGAGTGCCCACCGTGACCGTTGCCTTGAGCCTTCCAATTGTTTCTTTAGCGTGACCAGAGAATCCGGAGATGATGGCATTAGATTGTCTCATCTTCCTTCTGACACACTTTGGGAGCCGGGAAAGGCAATGAGCGTATAACACTTTGACTTCGCTTCCCGTATCGGTGTACATCTCGTTCACCGGGAATCCATCTATCAGTCCGGTAATGACTACAGGTTCATTCCACGAGTATCGTGTCGGTATTCCCGGGAAAGTGATGGTAGCATCTTTCCAGGAATTATGTGGGGCAAACTCGTCCTTCTGAACATTGATCATGTTGATAACAACTTTATCTTTCGCTTTCTCTCGCTTCTTCCCGTCTTCCTTCTGCCAACTGAATGTTTTGTTGGGGTCAGCCTTTTTAAATTTCCTTCCCGACAGCAAGTGGTTGAGTTCACCTACTTTAATCTTTGCAATGATTTCACGTATCAGCGCCTTACACTCATCGGTGTCATGGTCATTGTCTTCATGGAACTCACAATACTTATCTGACTTTTGACCATCACATTTTTCTAGCGGTGCCGGCGGAGTAAACTTTGCCTTCACGGGCTCTGTTAACAGTATCTCCCTTGGAGTTTTGGAGAGGCTGTCGATTAGGGACCCTTTATCGTACAGTTTCCGACTGCCTTTGTCATGCCGATGGCTGTCACGAATTTTGCCGCGACTGTTGTGATGTTTGCTGTGGCTTTCGCAGTGCCTACTACTGTCGTAGCAGTGCCTGCTGTCGCTTCTTCTCTCTTCTTCTCTTTTCCTCTCTTCTCGATGATACACGGCCTGTCTCTCCCTTCCCGAGTGTTGGTATTGCCTAGATACCATTACGGCATCTGCAAATGTACCCGAGATGTTCCAACTGAGTTCCGAGACAAGTGACGGGTGTGCATCTTTGTCCAGGCATGTGATAAATCCGGAAATCTGTTGTGTTTCCGGGAGTCCTGGGATTTTTTGACATTCTAGCATGTACCTTGTGATGAATCTTTCGATCTTCTCTCCCCGATACATTGGGATTTCGTGAGCATACAAGTGAGTATACGTGTGTCGGCGGAGGTTCTGATATTGCATGAGGAACTTTTCTCGCAAGTCCGCGAAGCAAGTGATTCCATTAGGTGGTAACTTTGCAAACCACTCCCTGGCAGCCGACTGTAGCACCGTCGGAAATAGATGACACGCTACCTCGTCATTCCAGTGCTAAGTTTTCATGGCGCCCTCGAAGATTTGCAGGAAATCATCCGGGACTGTAGTGCCGTTATACACCCCTAAAGTGACCGGTATGACGATGTTGGCAGGAAGTGTGCAGCTGGCAATTCGTTCGCACAACTTCTGGCTAGTAGCTGACGTCTCAACCAGTCGCTTTGCTTTATTACCGGTGATTAATGCGAAGAGATTTTCAAGTGGTGTTCCCTGGACGGCGGGTTGTGACAGGGAATGTTTGTATGCCGGTGGCGCAGCTTGCACGAGAAGCTCGGTCAACCATGCGTTTGCGGCATCCTTGCTAACACCCCCACTTCCCGTACCAATGCTTAGCATCGGACCAGTTTTCAGAACGTCTATATTTTGGGATTGTTGCCTCTCTGCTAGACTGTTATCGTTCAACATGGACTTCAGCTTTTCGATTACTTGCTTTTCAACGTCGACGGAGATCATTTTGGTGATCATGTCGGTGTCGTTTTGGGACGATCCGATGCCACTTGATCCACCAGTTTTGAGACCAAGCGTGCCGAGTTTCATCCTATCTCCACCGAGCGGTGATCCCTCGTGTGTATCCTCATCGTCATCCGAGACATTCATCTCGTCTCCCGACGCGTCGTCGGAGTGAATGTGAGCGATTGACTGCTTTTGAGGTTGAGGTGGTTCCACCGGTGGTGAGCTTTCCTTGTTCAAAGGTGGCTGAACATCGTCATTCGTACCTTTCTTGCTTGCCGTTTCACTACTTGGTTTCAGTGTGTTGTTCGTACCTTTAGGTGGCGCCATTTGATCAAACCAAAATCGTTAAGTGTAAATGGATTTCGGGTTTGAGTGCTTAATATGGAAAAAAAGAGTAGGTTGATTGTTTTAACTCCAATAATTGTGCAAACCCCGATTTAGAATCTGGATTCCAAAGGCGTAAAACAACCAATTGAATTAACCTTATTCGATCGGAATCGAATAAGTTAATATCTTAGCGTGGATTAACTCGGATGGTGATCGGAGCACCGATTGGAATTAAATTAACGACTGGAGTGACATTTTCGCCATTGATTTTGGCAAAGTAACGTTTATGCATCCAGTGTTATTCAAATGAAGGATTTCACTTGTGTATTTATAGATGTTATGGAGGGAATGATGACGTGGCACATGTCCCTTTCATGGTTGTAACAAACATGGTCAATCCCGAGGGGTGACGTGGCACCTGTCCCTTTCGTGGGGAATAACAGATCCTAACGAACTTCCCTAGATTTGCGGGCTGACGTGGCATGCAACTTGCTTGCATGCTCATTCCGTTATCAGGTGATCATTCCAGGACAGAGCGTCTTTTCCGGGGTAGTGCACTTTCTCCGGGATAGTGCACTTTCTCCGGGACAGAGTGCTTGTCCCGGGAGAATATCTTCGTGTCGGATTGGAATGCCGTGATGGTACTGGCGGCAGGTTGATTCCGGTTAAGGCATCACGGTGCTCTCAGTCTAGCCGAGTGGGTGTTCGTCGAACACTTGTTCCAAGTGTTTCTTCACGGTTGTGATTATGATGACCGGTTTCGCGACGCTTGATTATGATTGTCATGACCGGCTGTATGGTGCCGGTTGTGTGTATGTCATCTGGGTTCTTGGTCTTGCCATTTGTTCGTCATGGTAGAATATCAAGGAAGATGTCGAACGGATGTCGAGAAAAGGGTCGGCAACCCGGGATGCGTAGTACCGGGTAAGATTTTTGCCGAGATGCTTGCCTATTTTGAGACGGATCATTATGCGTATCATTACTTTCATTTTTCCAATTTGTCTTATTGTCTAGATCACTTGTATGAATTCATGAGGATTGAAGGTTTTTTTTAATAGCAAAAAAACGAATAACTTATATAGATTAAATATAACCCGGGACTTTCACCAATAGTAAAAGGACCCTTCAAAGAAACAAATACAAACCGACCCACAACCGTTTCGCACCTAGAAAGCAAATTACAAGAGCCCTAAACTAACTGAACTATCTAGGAGCGAACCGGACAAAAAACAAAGGGCCGAAATAAAAGGAAGCAAACTAACAAACCACCATCCTAACAATGAATATGATAACTACAACCTAAAGACCAAATGAGCATATAACAGGCCACAAAACAAACAAACTTAAGCCTCAAAATACTAAAAACATCTACCATCCGTTTTTGATTTGTGTATTGAAGCTAGTTTATACCCAATTTAAAGTTGCAATTACTCTGTACATGCTTAACCAGAACCCAGAATCACAAATCATATACAATCCTTCCTTCTATTCCATTTGTCAAAAAATAGAACCAACAACAAATATTTCAAATCGAAGAACACTTTTGGCACCAACAGAATCAATCACCAATCCACACTCAACAAATGTAACAAAATAAAGTGTGAAACTTTGTGATCAAAACAACTACACACTTATCATGAGCACTTCAAATACCTCAATCAGCAATCATACCACCTTAATTATAACACAATCAAACATATAATTCAATAACGTTTATTTATAAACAAAACATGTTAATAATGGGTTTCACAAATCCTTACCAAATATGTACCTCATACCCACAATCTTTGTTCTTCAATACATAAAATATTAAATTATGGTTTATAATTTTTGATTTTGATGAAGTAGGTGATCGAATTTAACTGAAAAGTTTGCGGTCTTTAGTGTCGGTCCCAACCATATAATTTGTGTAAAGCACGGTGATCAATCAAGTCAAAAAACAAAGTTTTAGGGTATCTATGTAATATGGTACAAATCATAAAAACTAACTGGGTAACGTTGTCTCTATAGTAATAAGTGTTATATATATAAACAAGTTGACTCGAGCTTGTATAATATCAATTGATCGGCTTATTTATACCTTAAAATAAAATATACGGAGTATATCTTCAGGAGAAAACAATTTAAGATAATCAAAACCTGGATTTCATCTTTTTAATCTATAGATTATCGAACCTAATATCAAGGATAATAAGCTCGCGTGCAAAATAACATGGAGATAAGTAAAGTGTGTTATCTCCGACAATCGTGCAAATTCAATCAGAATCTGAATTCATGAATGTATAAAGCAATCAAATGATTAATCTACTCGGATGATTGAATAATTAATATATTAAGCGGTGAATTCCGATTAAAGCAATCGGAACTTGGTCATAGTTTGTAACATAGATATGAAAATAAATATTCGTAGAGCAAGTTTAGAGAGTGTGTGTGTAAGATGATGAAATGAATGACTTATGGGATCTATTTATGGGTGAAAAAGTTTGTTACATGAGTTTACTGCGTGGCACATGTATCACTCATGTGCATAACAAACTTTTCAAAATAAAAGGGCCTACGTGGCACAAATGCTCCCAATGTGTGTGCACTGCCTATATATTTTGGGACTACGTTACATGCTACCGAATAACGTGTAGAATGCTCAAGCTAAAAGACTTACATGGAATACAATACTACATATAGTACCTAATTATTTTTATCCGGTACTCGAGCAAAATGTATCCGGACAACAGAATGCCTTTTATTAATATAACATGGTCTTCATTTTGCATTATACAAAATGCAACTTTCTTGCTTGTTTGACGTTGATTCCGTCCTCCGGCTACATGCATATTTCTATATGGTAAACAGATACTGGAAACAGATTGTTGGGAAATTACGGTCTCACTAATTCCCACCACCCAGCCCAACAATAATAGTAAAGAAATAAGAACAATACACAACACAAGATTTAACGTGGAAACTCCAAAACAGGAGAAAAATCACCGGCCTCCAAAGAGAGAAATACACTATATCACAAATTGTTACAATGATATAGACGAATCTCTTAAGCCAACTACACTCTCCAAAATATTTAACTAATACAACTCTCAAACAAGAGTAAGAAAGAAAGAAATAATCAAATACTTAAAGTGTATTGATTGGTGCAATTTAGAAGTGAGGCTTAACACTCCTTTTATAACCAAGTCACCCCCTTCCAATTTCTTCCTCCCACCTATGTGGGATAACATCCATTTTACCAATATAGCTAGCAACCATATTCATCTTCTAACCAAAACTATAACCAACAAATCTCCACCTTTTGGATAGAAGAAGATAACCATGCTTCCACATTGCAAGGATAACCAACGTAGATGCTTCCTTGATGACAACTTCAAGATCCTCATTTTCATGCCGCTGACATTATCTCTAACCCAAGAAATAAAATTTGCATCTTCATCGAATATTGTCAAGACCCGACAACCATTGTCATAACAGACAATCATAACTCTTAACAGAATTATCATACTCCACCATAAAGAGTATAACACTTAGAATATCGCATTCCAAGCATTTCACCTCGGCACATGTTGTATAACCAGCTGAACAGTTATGGTGCAACTTCCTGTTTGGCTTTCCCTGGAAGTTTCATCAGCTACAACATCAGTTTCCACCACACACCTTGCATCAACGCCAAACCAATGCCCATGTACAATTTGTGGAACCGCTAACGACATCCCTTTCCATGGTGGCGCGGACACACCATGAGGATGACGTGACTTCAGAAGAATTCGTCACTCTCCGTAACGACGGAGACAATGTTAGCATCTTTGGAGCCATTTGCCGGATTAGCTCCACCTGGACAATTAACCCTTACATGCCCAGTCTTCCAGCACTTCCAGCATGTCAGATTCTTTCTAGAGTTTCTCTTCTGCCTATCCGAACACAACAGTACCGTAGCTTCTGATGACGAGACTCCGTTACCTTCCAATCTTTTCTCCTCGGATAGGAGCTTGCTAGTAACATCTTCAAACTTCAACGTTTCTTTCCCGTACATTAGAATAGGTTTCATGTGCTCATAGGACGATGATAAAGATAATATCAACCTCAAAGCTTTATCTTTATCATCCGTTTTAACTCCAATAGCCTCCAGTTCTGAAACAATACCGTTAAGAATACTTAGATGATCTGAAATCTTTGAACCCCCATCCATACGCAGAGTATGAAATTGTTCTTTAAGACACAACCGATTTGAGATGCCCTTGCCCTGGTACAACTGCTCTAGTTTAACCCAAAGCTCCTTTGTCGTTGATAACCCGTGCACATTTGCAAACACGTTCTTTGCAAGACACAAACGAATCGCACTTGCTGCCCTCAAATCCATATCATCCCATTCTTCTTCATCGAACTTACTGCTAGAATCACTACCAGGAACAAGGGTGGGTTTACCCTTCAAAGCCTTGTGTAAACCGGACTGAATCAACACATCTTTGACTTGAACCTGCCATTAGCCAAAATTGATCCTCCCATCAAATTTCTCTACATCAAACCTCATTGGACTGAACTTCGACATCGTATCCATATCCTATAAACAACACTTTCTCTGATTTTGCTCACGTTTCAAATAGCCAAAAGATGTAGCAGGTAGCCAGGACCCTTTAAATCGGAAATCCACAACTCGCCACTAACAAATCCAACTATTACTACGAATCAGAAAAATATTGTCTAACCAGATACCCTATACGATCAATAGAACTCGTTTCTGATGTGGACGATCCACTCCCGTGGCAACCACAGAGCATACTCCGACTCCTATAACCGAGACCCCCGTCAAACCTGACGCTCTGATACCAGTTGTTGGGAAATTACGGTCTCACTAATTCCCACCACCCAACCCAACAATAATAGTAAAGAAATAAGAACAATACACAACACAAGATTTAACGTGGAAACTCCAAAACAGGAGAAAAACCACCGGCCTCCAAAGAGAGAAATACACTATATCACAAATTGTTACAATGATATAGACGACTCTCTTAAGCCAACTACACTCTCCAAAATATTTAACTAATACAACTCTCAAACAAGAGTAAGAAAGAAAAAAATAATCAAATACTTAAAGTGTATTGATTGGTGCAATTTGGAAGTGAGGCTTAACACTCATTTTATAACCAAGTCACTCCCTTCCAAGTTCTTCCTCCCACCTATGTGGGATAACATCCATTTTACCAATATAGCTAGCAACCATATTCATCTTCTAACCAAAACTATAACCAACAACAGATGATGATAGCTAAACTTTAATTATGAAATCTTTATAATACGATCCATAGGGTGTTTCACTAATAGACATATTCCTGAAATGATTTACGTAGAACTAATTTATAGAGACTCCTCTTTCCTTGTGTGACTCGGTGGTTGAACCTTTACTAGTTCTCTCACTTCTTTCTCAAAATGTTACAAAACCACGTAAGTCCACATAAGTGATACGTAAATACAGTTGGTGGCTCATAAGTCTAAGTGTCTCTTCTTCCTAAAAAATAGATTTTGAGATTGAGTTCTATATTTGAGTTTATGACTTGATATTACCTAGTAAGATCTTCTTCAATTCTGTGTGAATTCAAATGAATATAACAATTGATATTAGATCTACCCTCATCTTTTGATGTCCCAGCTAACACCTTAGAGTGGTGACATATAGAGTAATCGCTTTAACCAGAAAAAGGGTGTCAACCATGACCAAAAGATCTTTGAGTGATAGCCTATAGTGTGATGACTTAGACCTTAAAAAAAGGTGTCAACCGTGATACAACACAACTGTGATCAACAAGAACGTTGACTTGTTAATAGTGAGGTCTTGTTATGTCTCAAAACGATCATACATAAATATGGTTGATGGCTTATAAGTTTAAGGTCGTGTTTGATTGCCTCTTAATAGAATGATTCAACAACGAAAATTATTTACTGTTCGGCATGTTTACATGTAACCTTTGATAGATGATGTTGATTCATATAAAAAATGCATGTTGTACCACTCGTGGTTGAACTACGCTCTTCATCATTCAACACCTATATTTTCCTTTGATATTCACCTCCAGTTATATCCAAAACTAGTTATCACACAAATATATTATCTTATTTACTCGCGTAAAAAGTCAATATGGTAATTTTCCGTGTTTATTCAGAATATTTATCTAAAATGTTTTTATATTTCCGGTCTTACTTAGTTATATAATTAGGTCTAAATTCGAAAGAACGGAACACAAAATAATCTTTTCAACATATATTATCACCATATAAATTGATGAAGTCTATATTGAGTAAAGATTTCCCATGTCAGATCACTCCAAAGGAAAACAAAGAACAATAATGAGTTGACGTAATGGTAGTAACTTATCTTTTCATATGGAAGGTCAGAGTTTCGACTCCCACTTGCTGCAAAATTTTTCTTATTGTTACTCGCTCATTTTATGGGCCTCGGAAGTTGCAGACGTCTTTGCGTTAGGGCCTCGCCTGAGAGGGTTTTACCACACAAGATGCCCATATGAATTTGTCGTAGAGGTTTCCTACCGAGGGACGGTAGGATTGTAATGATTCATAACAAGGAATGATCGGGTTAGTGGGTGTCGATATCACGCTCAACCCTCAGTCAATAACTCCTAGCCGCCGTTACAAAAAAAACTCCAAAGCAAAAAAAAAAAAAAAAAGAAAAAAAAAAATTAGTTACTTGATGAACTTTAATTATTTCTCCGAAAGCTTACAAAAAAGCTATGTGTGGTAAACAAGAGCCCAAAAGGATATACAAGTGGCAAAGATTAAACTCTAAATACAAACCTCAAAATTCCATCTTCAATTCCAATCCACTAGAGTCTTCGAACCAACAATCAATATTTTTTAGCCACGTGGCATTTCAAGCAATCTTGATTGTGTGGCCGTTAACATTTCAAAAGCTAATCTTTTAACTTCAACTAACCCATATAACTTATCTTCAATTTCTACCTTCAAATCATTCTTCAACTTATCCACTTGTTCACTTACAATTGTAACCTGATCAGATCAATGGCAACTGCCGTCTCCACCATCGGAGCTGCCGTTAACCGTGTTCCGGTATACTTTGCATAACTTAACTTATTATTGTCTTTTTAAACGATAATCGTACAACTTTATCACAAGTACATGTACACTTCACATGCATATACTCCATCCCAATTTTATTGTATGTATTTCTGTCGCAATTTAATTATGTACATAAATAAAGAGTAATGATTTATAGACTTATACGAGTAGTTTTATACCTGCATGTAAAATGAAATATGTGAAAATTAAGAGGTAAAATTGTAAAGTTAACGAAAAATACAACGTTAAGATTGTAAACTTAACAAAGGTACAACTTTATAATTATATTTGATAAAGTGCTTAATTTTTGTTTTTTTGTCTGATGACAATAAAATTGGGACGGAGTCGTATATCTAAATTAAACACAGAACCCTGATGGGCTTTCTAAATACACATTTGCATAACTGAAAAAAAAAAAAAAAAAAAATTACACAATAATGTTTTGGTTTGTTAAGACATTGTAATTGCTTTGATTTGCAGTTGAATGGGACTAATGGAAGTGTTGCAGTCCCAAACTCAAGTTTTTTGGGAAACAGTTTGAAAAAGATTGTGAATTCAAGAGTGATCAACAACAACAAGTCATTGAGTTTTAAGGTGTATGCTGCTGACAAAGAGATTGAGGAAACACAACAAACTGATAAAGATAGATGGAAGGGACTTGCATATGATATGTCTGATGATCAACAAGATATTACAAGAGGTAAGGGTATGGTTGATTCTCTCTTTCAAGCTCCGCAAGATGTTGGGACCCATTTCGCTGTCATGAGTTCGTATGAGTACATTAGTACTGGACTTCGAACGTAAGTATCTAATCTTTCATTAACAATTTCCTGTCTGTTTATGATTTACATATCTATATCTACCTAGATATTTGTGAACTCAGATTATGATTAGTTGTTGATACCTATAAAGATACTTGGCCTGTTTTACTATATAATCATAGTATCACATGTTTGAAATTATGTTGTTAATATTTGAACTGATTAATGATTATCATCCCATAATTCATAATAAAGCCTTACATGGAAGTATTTCTTGATACATAACATGGGCTATGCCCGATAAGAGAGGATATACTTAAGTCCATAGCTAGGTCCTTTAAACAGGTAAACAAATAAGGTTCTCCCTGTTCGGGCTAACTGGGAAAAGGGAGTTTTACTTAGATGTAAGCAGCTTAACCAGGTTATCGTGTGACCGTTTTTTACCCTTTTCTCTGACCACCCCAAGATATGTTGCTAGAAAGCTTTGAACGGAAACCAGGACCGAACCACTAGGCTATTTTGATATGGTTATAGCTAGATCCATTAACAATTATTATAAAGAATACGTTCATAGATGTCTTGTATAACCTTGCTACAAATAAGTTAAATTACCTAAGTAAGAAGTTGCAAGTATTTTGATTATTACTTTTTATGCTTAACCGACTCTTCATTACTTTAGATACAACTTGGACAACAACATGGATGGATTCTACATTGCCCCAGCATTCATGGACAAACTTGTTGTTCACATCACAAAGAACTTCATGACTTTGCCAAACATCAAGGTGTATATTTGATTATGTAAATATGTTTATGTTGTTTTAATTAGTTATTAGTTATTAGTTAAATGTTTAAGAAAATGCCTCTAACTTTAGTTCTTGATCCTTTAGGTTCCTCTCATTTTGGGTGTGTGGGGAGGCAAAGGTCAGGGCAAATCTTTCCAATGTGAACTCGTGTTCGCCAAGATGGGAATCACGTAAGTCGTTATCCCTGAAACAATCATATTTACATATCCAACATGATCAAGATTGAAATAATAATCTGCTAAATGCTTATTTATATTTCTACTTTTAATTGTCTAACCTTTTTGACATTTAAGATCTTTCTTTATCAACTTTGACTTTTAGATATTTTTATTTGTGTGAGATACTATTTGATAAAAAATTATATGAATGGATTGAGTTTCAAATGTATTTTTCATTGGATAACACTCATCAAGAATTTTATAGCACAAATAAAACAACTGAAAGTCAAAGTTGAAGAAGAAACACTTTGAAAAGTTAAATGAAGCAGTTTTTTTGGGACGTAGAGAGTAGTATCAAAGAGGGTGTTTGAGACTGATTTCCAAAACTTTTGTGCATGTTATAATTTCTTTAAAATCGGCATTACCAGACAGTTTTTAAAATATGCATCAATTTAGGTGAAAAGATAATAGTTTGACTTCATTAGTCAAACCTCTGACCCATGTAAAATTTATGATTGTCAATAGTCAACACCTTTACAGTTCCACTTAAAGTTACCTACTGCTTGATAAAGAACTGATTGAGGTAATTGCATCCAGTTATTTCTTCAATATCAAAACAATTAAGCCTCAGTTTACAATCTGAACAAAAGATGTTTGACTTCAAAAGTCAAAGTCTTGATTATGTTTTAACATGTACAATTCCAGCCCAATCATGATGAGTGCCGGAGAATTAGAAAGTGGAAACGCCGGAGAACCAGCAAAGTTGATCAGACAAAGGTACCGTGAAGCCGCTGACATCATCAAGAAGGGGAAAATGTGTGCTTTGTTCATCAACGATCTCGATGCAGGAGCAGGAAGAATGGGTGGGACCACACAATACACAGTCAACAACCAAATGGTCAACGCTACCCTCATGAACATTGCTGATAACCCAACCAATGTTCAACTCCCTGGTATGTACAACAAGGAAGAGAATCCACGTGTCCCAATCATCGTTACCGGTAACGATTTTTCAACACTTTATGCTCCCCTCATTCGTGATGGTCGTATGGAGAAGTTTTACTGGGCCCCCACAAGAGAAGACCGAATTGGTGTGTGTGTCGGAATCTTCCGTACTGATGGTCTCTCAGAAGCAGACGTTACCAAGCTTGTCGACACTTTCCCAGGGCAATCAATCGGTACGTTTATTATCCTAAAATCATATCAGATTTAGCCTACTACGAGTATTATAATAGTATTGTTTGTGCTCAGGGCTCTCGTTAACGCGCTTTAAACAGTTGTACGTTCATTTAACCGCCACTACTAACCTAATAAGTAACTGATGTGTACAACTGTTTAAAATGCGTGATCGACGGTCCTAAGGACTGTTGTTAGCAAAATTTTAATCATAAATAAACAGATTAGTTATCAGTTTAACTCTTGAATCTCAAATATTACAACATTTTTTTGTATTTTTGGTTCAGATTTCTTTAGCCTATTATTATGATAATATTGACAGTATTTTGCTTAGAGGTGTCCCTACGCGCTTTAAACAGTAGTACATTCAATAAACCACCGCCAAATTAATAAGTAACCGATGTATACAGCTCTTTAAAGTGCGTTAGCGACAGCCCTAAGGGTTGTTAGCAAAATCCTAATCATAAATAAATATATAAGTTATCAATTTAACTCATTAATCTTAAATGTTACAACATTTCTTTAAATTTTTGGTTTAGATTTCTTTGGAGCATTGAGGGCTAGAGTGTACGACGATGAAGTGAGGAAGTGGATTGGAGGTGTCGGGGTCGAATCCATCGGGAAGAAGCTTGTGAACTCGAGAGAGGGCCCACCAACATTTGAACAACCTAAGATTACAATCGACAAGTTGTTGGAGTACGGTAACATGTTGGTTCAAGAACAAGAGAATGTGAAGAGAGTCCAGTTGGCCGAAACCTACTTGGACTCAGCTGCACTTGGTGATGCTAACAAAGATGCCATTAGCAGAGGAGAGTTCTACGGTTAGTTGCATCGGTCCTTTACACTAATCCATCAACTGTCTTAATTTCCTTACAATTTTTTATATGTTGTTTGTGGTGTTTATGGTTCATGTGGTTCGGTTGGTTTCAGGGAAAGCAGCCCAACAGGTGCAAGTCCCGGTTCCTGAAGGATGCACGGACCCTGGTGCAGTGAACTTTGACCCAACAGCCAGAAGTGATGATGGAAGCTGCAATTATACTTTATAAATTTCAAAATATTAAGCTATTTGTCTGAGGATACAATCTTAAAACAGTTATATTTGTATGGCTGGATTGTTGCTATCTTTGTGATATTGTTTGTCAATTAAATATCAAACTAAGTTACTTTTGAGTAAAAAATTATTCATCTACATGTGTTTTCGCAACCGTTTTTATACTCTATTGAACAATTTATAACTTATAAGCTACGTCAATTCATAATCTCTTAAATTTTCTGGTGTTACAGTTACACTCCCAAGTCCAAAACCTAAACTTTCTGACCTGAAGTTGTTCCTAAACTCAAAAACAATCGCTAAAAAGGGTGATGATATCATGTTCGCTTATTAAACTTCAAGAAATTAAATATCTGAATTGGAAACTCAATCGTTCCTCACTTCATAAATAAAATATAGTACTAGTTAAGCTGGCAATTTACTTATTATGAACATGAATTACTTTATACTCCGTATGTAGTAGGGCTGCGAGAAAACCGAATTAATTGAACCATAATCGTTTACCGTTAAAGTCGAACCGAAATAATCAAACTGAACATATAATGGCGGTTATGATTAACTTTTTTGAATTAAGCGAACTAGTGAAGAAAATTAGTTATGAATGTCAAGATGATCATGCATATTTTAAGCGTGGGGTTAAATATGCCTGCTCAATACGTAAAGAGGGGTTTAAGGATCTTAGAACGTGGCTCTCCGGTCCGGCTACCGTGAATAACTCTGGCCGACATGATGATGTCGGCAGGGTGGCCAAGTGATTAAGTCCACCTCCGATAACGGTCGTCGATCAAGAGGCCCCAAATAAGGTCGTAGGTACTAGCTTACAGAAGACTAACCTGTTAACCTTGAAAAGATGCTGGATGATGTTGTTTTACGTAATGTGTATCGTATGCGATGGTTACGTAATGTGTTGTGTCCGGTAAACGATGATTAGGGTTTGTATTTATAGGCAAACCCTAATTCTAGAACCGTCCCAGATCACGTTAATCTCATCCATAACTGACTCCCCCGAATCACGGATATAATTATGGAAAAGATATTTACTTGACAGCTAAGCAACCGCTGTACCGGGAACAAAGGAATCAGATACAATCCGCATACCGCATAGCGCACACAAGCACACGCATACGCACACTATTAAGCGCCCGCATGCATATGAGGTGCGCATGCGAGTTGCGGTATCATTATGTCCCCCCAGTTTGATGTTATATGACGCAAGACACATGACATCAAACTATTAAGCGGAAAAAAAAAGAAAACGGCTAGCATTTAATATTCCGCGTGCGCCTCGATGCCATTAAATGCCTGTCACAATCGCAGAAGCCCATTCGGCGGACATGACATAAAGTGGCAGTGTGTCAGGCGCGTGCCAACCACGCGCGTACATGTAATCATACCCAACTGGCATCCACGCGCATCAATAAAGTGCTGGCCGTCGATTGCGTAACACGTGTACAGCCACGATCACACCACTCCATCCCATGACTCCCAATCGTCCCTATAAATACCCCATTTTGCAGCTCATTTCCACTTTCCTGCTTCAAGCTTCCTCGTTACGCTGCCAATTTGAATTCCGATCAAAAATCAAACATTCCGGCCACTATTTAAAGGTTAGTATTCATCCGATTACTCCTAGAAAATGACTAAAGCTAACGAGACGTATGTAGATAGCGTAGAGTCTGTTATAGAGCAGAAGCACATAGATTACTTAGTGAAATAGTATCCTCCCTTAGCTAAGTACAATCCGGTGCCACCCCTACCCCATCAGCGTGCTCACGAGCCCCCGGAGAAGAAAGTGGCCATTTATGAACATGCGTTCAAGCATGGTAACTTTAGGGTTCCCCCATCTGGCTTCTTCTTAGGCGTATTAGATCACTTCAGAGTGGGATTAGGGCAACTACACCTGTACGCCATAGGCAAAATAGTTCTGTTTGAAATGTGGTGCGCCGCAATCGACAGGGTACCGTTGGTTAAAGTTTTCTGTCATCTATACCGCCTAGCCAATCACCACAAATCCTGGTTCACCTTCTTCGCCCGACAAAATTTCACCAAAACCCCAAAGTCGAATGCGGGTAACTGGAAAGAAACTTTCTTTTTCGTTGACCAAACTGTAGTTGGTACCGCTTTTCCGCAAACGCTTATATGGTGCGAGAAGGTGGAAAAGGATGTGAACAAAACCCCGGTCCTTGATGAGGAAACAAAGCTGTTAGCGGAGTGCGCTAACGCACAGCTGGTGCACCGGTCATACGGGAACGTGATGTTGCGGCTAGGGAAGATATCCGCACACTGGCCATGGGAGGATGTGCGTCCAGCCATAGTCGGACCGGATGGAAAGGGTAGGAATAGTATAATCACGTACTAACAGTTTGCTATTTATGTGTTCTAACGCATGCGTGCATGTTTGCAGAGATGAAGATGAAGAGAGTACTGACTGCGGAGGAGATTGCGGGCATTGCCTTCCGCAAACAGAATGTGAACCAGCTGTTAGAGCAGGAGAAGACTGGCGAGAATGCACCTGCCACCTCCGGCAATAAACGCAAGGCCGCCGAAGCCTCCCAATCCCAACAGAAGAATAAGAAACTCACTCCCAAACAGAGGGAGGACAAGCGGAACGATAACTCCGTTCCCATCGAACCCCGTTCTGCGGATCTACCTCCCCCATCATCTGGTAAGAGTTCTGCTTGCGCGCATACCGCACATTTAAGTTTGCACTTATCTAACCACTTATTAATACACAGGGCATGCGGAAGAAACTCATCACACCCCACCGCGGGTCAATCCGGACCTCGAAGCTACTGCCGAGTCAAAGGATAAGACGATACACCTGGACTCCGAGTCCACACCAACCCCGCCACGCGGTAACTTCCGATTGGCAAACCTGGCGCAGCTCACCCAGTTATCGGCGGAAAACACCGCAGAGCAGTCCGCCTTCCTCCAACAAATCTTCCCGGCTGAGTTCCGCAACCAACTAGCCGTGCTGCCTTTTAATCAGGCGCTCAACGCCTTCGTCCAAAACGGCCTTGTCTTTTTTGGCATGGTTGCAGATCAAGCTCGCCGTTCGACTAACTTGTATCAAGTGGCCTTGCGAAAAGAAACAGAGCTAGGGCTGCTGCAAGCGGGGGTTGATCAGGTGAAGAAAGACAGGGACGCCACAGAAGAAGCGCGCAAGGCGGTTGAGTTAACCGCGGCGGAAACCAAAACTGCACTGATTGAAGAGAGGAAGAAAAACCGCGAGCTGGTTGGTGCGGTTGACCAGTCCAAAGGGGAGGCGGAGCGTCTGCGGGTGGAGCTGGAAAGGGTGACGAGGGAAAGGGATGACGCGGTAACCAACCGCGAGCTAGCAGAGGCGGATCTGGCGAAGCTGCGCACTGCACTCCCCACCATTGCGCAAAAGGTGATGGACTCAGAGCCTTTGTCCGACAAGTTCAATGCCTACGTTGATGCGGTCAGGGACCATGAAATCAACAAGGCTGTGCAGGAGGTAATCCAAGCTTGCGGTCTAACACCGCCGTTCCCCGACATCGTTCAAAAGAAGCTAAAAGAGGGAACGGCTGCAGCGTTAATGGAGGCGAAAGAAGCCATCAAGTCCATCCCTATCCCCCTAATCAACGCATTCGCTGCGGACCCGAACATGTCAATCGATGGGTTTTTAAAGGAGGATTATTAGTTTGTGCTGGATTGCGCCGTAAGTCCTATGCTTAGGCAGGCATTTGTATTTTTGCAGCCCTAAGTCCCGTGTTGGGCAGGCGTTACAAACAATTACCTCTTATGTAAACTTAATTTGATGTATATACATTCCTGATATGCATGCGTAGTGTGTTTATTTGTTTATATATCGCGAATCAAAACAAAAGGTGAACCGCATGCCCATGCGCATAGTTAACCAAAACTCATGTGTATGCGGGTATTACTGCGTAAAATAAACCAATAACAATTACCCTTTAATAATTTAGACTCGAAAGCTACTGCGTTATAGCTTTGTCATGTACTAGAGGTGCACTATAGCTGTATGGTAAGCAACGCAACTAAAAACAAGCCAATGTTTTTATGCTTCGAGTTCCTCAAGCAAACCAATGCGAGAGTAATTACGCACAAGCAAACCAATGCTTGTAATTTTTTAAGTCGACTTTGCAGCCATCTAGTCTGCGTGGCGCTTGGCTAGGGGAAAACCAATTCCCGTTGCCTGCCGTTAGCGTCTAGCCTTGTAACCAAACAGGCTTCTGCCGCACGGGGGCTAGAGGACACCCCTTAAGTAGGCAGGAACCGCATACAAAAAAAGATTGACAACAAAAGTATGCGCGAGTAAATATTTAATTGGCATTAATCACAATTACAACCGCGACACATCCAAACGGACGGAAAATACATAGAAAAAATAATGTGCTACAATAAACTGGAGTGATCAGGTCCACCTAGCTACATATAACATTTTTTCAATAACGTCGCATGCCAAGTGCGTTTCACAAGTTTTCTAATGTCTCGAGATGGTACGCCCCGGTATTGTTTGCCTTCGCTACCCTGTATGGACCTTCCCAACGGGGGCCCAGTTTCCCAGTATCCTCCGCATGACTTGCGTCGTTCTGATGCCAAACCAAGTCACCGCACTTGTAAGAGCGCGAACGTACACGCTGATTATAGTACTTTGCAATTTTTTGCTTGTTATTTGCTTCGTTGACAGCCGCAGAGAGTCTGCGTTCTTCCAGCAAATTAAGATTTTCCCGCAAAGCTTCAGAGTTATTTTGCTCGTCAAAATTTTGTATGCGGAACGTTGGTACCCCAATTTCTGCGGGTACAACAGCTTCTGATCCATAGACCAAACTGAACGGGGTCTCACCAGTGCTTGCTTTGGGTGTTGTTCTATGCGCCCATAAAACCTTTGGTAGTTCATCCACCCAACCAACGCGACCATGACCCAACCTAGCTTTGATTCCAGCTACTATATCCCGGTTGGTGACTTCGCACTGGCCATTCGCCTGTGGATGCGCAACAGATGTAAAAGTTTGCTTAATATTAAGCTCCGCGCACCAGCTGCGAAAAGGGTCACCCGCGAACTGCGTACCGTTATCGCTAACAATTTCGTTTGGTATACCAAATCGACAGACGATGTCTTCCCATACAAAATTTCGCACCCTTTTTCCTGAGATTGCTGCCAGCGGTCTCGCTTCGACCCACTTTGTGAAATAGTCGATTGCAACAATCAAGAATTTGATGTTTCCTGCGTGTGCAGAATGTGCGTAAGGTACTGATGTGAGTAACATGTTTAGAAAATAAATGATAAAATTACCTCGGCCTTTTGGGAATGGTCCGACTATGTCGATTGCCCATTTACAGTATGGCCACGGTGAGGAGACTGGTATCATTGGATGCGCAGGTGCTCTGCTAATAGGTGCATGTATTTGGCATGATTCACATTGCTTAACTATGCGCGCAGTATCCGCGTACATGGTGGGCCAATAATATCCTAGCCGCATTATTTTTGACACAATGGACCTGTGCCCCGAATGGAGTGCGCATGCACCTTCATGCACCTCGCGTACAACTTCCTCTACCTATTTCGGGCCAATGCACCTTAAGTGTGGTCCCAAATAATTTTTTCGATATAGGACGTCACCCTCAAGGGCATACAGCGGTGCCTTAATGCGGACTTTCTTTGCATCAGCGGAATCCACAGGAGATGTGCCATCCCGCAGAAAAGCCACAATGGGCGTCAACCATGTTGAGCTTGATTCCTCAACTGGTGCCACTAAAGGCATCATAACAATGGATTTCGTATTGAGTTATTCTATTAGAACTTTCTTTCCCATATGATCAAAAGCCAAGGCAGCCAGTTTGCTTAGCGCATCCGCCTTCTTATTTTGCCCACGCATTACATGGGAGATTTGAAAAGCTTCAAACTGGTCAGCGAGGTTGTGAACAAGCGATAGATATTGCTGCATGGCTGTGTCATGCGCTTCGAAATCTCCGCTGACTTGACTGCATACTAGCTTTGAATCCACATAAGCGTGCAAAATTTTAACGTTTAACTTATGCACAATGCGCATACCTGCTAACAGAGCCTCATTCTCTGCTTCGTTGTTTGTAACAGTAAAATTAAACCGCAGTGCGTATGTATGCTCTTCGCCATCCGGGCCTGTTAAAATTACACCCGCACCTGCACCAGATGCGCTGCACGCTCCATCGGTGTACAATTCCCATGGTGACAAAGTTGGTGCAGGTGGATCCCGATGTTCTGCTGATGCCTCGACATCCGCAGGTAATTCTGCTAGGTAATCAGCAAGTATTTGACCCTTAACCGCACTGCGCGAAGAAAAATTTATTTCATGTTCACCTAATTCAACTGCCCACTTAGCCATTCGGCCAGAAATCTCAGGCTTGTATAACACCTGAAAGAAAAATGATTGCGTTAGTCAATGCGGTAACCCCGGTCATTGCCGCAAAGTAGGCGTTTACCAACCTGTTTGATTGGTTGATCAGTTAGGACCACGATTGGATGTGCTTGAAAATATCGGCGCAAACGCCGCGCCTTATGGACCAGCGCATATACAAGCTTTTCTATCGGTGAGTAGTTTACTTCGCTTGATGTCAGCGTCTTGCTTACGAAGTAGACCGGCATTTGCGTCTGAGAAAAACCTCAGTCGTTAAGTTTCTGCGATATAAATAAAGTATGTAAATTAACGTATTACCTTTCCGCGATCCGCGATGAGGACTGAGCTGACAGCTTCCTTCGATGCCGCGAGGTACAGCGTTAGCGTTTCTCCTGATACTGGCGCAGTAAGTGTTGGTAATTCTGCAAGCACCTTTTTCATCTCCTGAAAGGCTGATTCTGCCTCCTGAGTCCATACGAAGTCTTTTTTCTTCAAACAATTTTTCAAAGTACTGAAGAATGGTAACTGTCGTTCTGCGGCTTTCGACAGAAACCGTGTGATAGCCGCAAGCTTCCCCGTTAGACTCTGCACATCTTTCTTTGTCTTTGGAGATGGCAAATTATCAATGGCTTCAATCTTTTTGGGATTGGCCTTGATACCCCGCGCTGTCACCACATGACCTAAAAACTTGCCTTCCTCTTCCCCAAAACTACATTTAAGCGGGTTAAGCTTCATGTTGATCCTGCGCAGAGATGCAAACGTTTCCAGGATGTCCGTGAGCATGTCTTCTTCGGGGTTACTTTTAATTACCAAGTCGTCGACGTACGCTTCAAGATTTCTACCGATTTGGTGCTTGAATGCTGCGTCAATTACACGCTGATAGGTCGCGCCCGCATTCTTTAAACCAAAAGGCATCTTCGTGTAACAATAAATACCCTGCGGCGTATGAAAAGCAGTCTTGTCCTCATCTTCCGCAGCCATTAAGATTTGGTGATAACCCTTGTATGCGTCTAGAAAACACTTGTACCTAAATCCCGATAGTGATTCTACCTTCCAGTCTATCTCCGGGAGAGGGTAATTGTCCTTAGGACATGCCTTATTAATGTCCTTGAAATCAACGCACATTCGCCAGTTACCGTCAGCCTTTTTTACCAACACAGGATTTGCAACCCATGTCTGATAACGCACTTCCCGCAGAATGCTTGCTTTGACAAGGTTGTCCACCTCTGCGCACAACCAATCACTGCGGTCTAGAGCCATATGCCGTTTCTTTTGCCTAACGGGTGTCAATGATGGATTAACATTTAACTTATGTTCCGCAATATCACGCGGAACCCCAGTCATGTCTGACTCTCGCCACGCGAAAACATCTGCGTTTGCGGACAAAATTCCATGCAATTTGGCCTTTGTTTCAGATGACAAGCCTGCGCCGATTTTAATTCGCTTATCCGGATGCAAGCGATTTGCTATGACTGCACAATTTGCCAGTTTTTCTCCCACGCTAGGAGTGCTTATAGGCGCAACTGAGCCACACAACTCGGTTGCTTGATGTGACGCAACTGTGACAACGCCTCCTAGTGTGGGAAACTTAATCAAACCATGCACTACCGATGGGATAATGTTAAAACGCCGTATGAAGTTTCTCCCTAGCAGTGCGTTATATCGTGAAGTTGCACGAACCACATAAAAATCGACCAATTCACGCCTGATCATCTGCGGGTTCCTGTCATCCGCAAGCTCTATCATTAACTCTATTCGTCCTAGCGGCCACGAGTTTTCCCCAGAAAACCCTGATAGCGTAATATCAGGCTGGCGTAACTGCGCTTTGACTTCTGCCGGAAGGAAACGGTAACAATGCTCATACATAATATCGACACCGCTGCCAGTGTCAACATGCATGCGCTTAACCTGGATTCCGCAATCAGGGATGCGACACTTGATGATAATGGGCTCATTAATAGAATCAATTGACATTGCAGGAGGAAAAGTGATTGGGAGAAGCTCCTAATCCTGGTGATCGTTGTACTTTCTCCGCTGGCTGATTTTCTCTGCGTCAACCATGTTAATGGTTAAGTCGGCATTTTTCGCTTTGTCAACTTTCTGCCACGCGAAAGTCTTAGACTTCGAAGCCTCTTCTGCGGTCTTTCCCTTGTCCTTTTTAGGTGGTTTTAGATGATCCAATTTTCCCGCGCGAAGCGCTTCCAGAACCCGTTCCATCAATTTTTTACACCGATTGGTGTCGTGACCATAATCGTCATGAAATTCACAATACTTTGTTTTGTCCCGCTTGCCAAATTCTGTAAGCGGAGTTGGAACCGCGAAGGTCGCGCATACTGGCTCCGTTGCCAAAATTTCCTTGGGCGTTTTGGACAAACTTTTGAGTAGCGCATAGTTCTGATTATTGATGCCGCGCTGATTATTGTTTCGATAATTGCCACTTGATTTCCCTTTATCATTCCTGATGGGACCACCACTAGGATACCTTCCACGAGAGTTGTTACCACGACTTTGATCGCGCGAACGATCATCATCGTCCTTTCTCTCGTTGTGTGAGCTAGCTGTTGGAATGTCATTATCTTCGCCACTCCGCATATAGTCGTGGCATTCATTAAGCGCCTCAGCATAAGTTGTTGGGACTGTATGGCGCAGACGCCTTACCAGTGTTGGATGACGTTCTGAGTTTATACCATGTATGAGTCCGGAAATCTGTTGCTCTGGTTTGAGATCTGGTATACGCAGGCACTCATTAGTATACCTTGTGAGAAATTCGCCCAAAGATTCCTTGGGCTTCTGCACGATGTCATGGCATTCAATGTGAGTGCGCTTGCGTGGTCTCTGATTCTGATATTGCAGTAAAAACTTTGTCCGCAGATCCATAAACCCGGCAATACTACCCGCCGGCAACTTATTAAACCACTCACGAGCAATACCCTGTAGTGTCATAGGAAATATCTGACACGCAACCGGATCCACCCAGCCTTGAGTGCGCATTGCGCCTTCGAAGCGCTGTAAAAAATCATCTGGATCGGTCAGGCCATTGTAAGTACCCAACGTGCTAGGTATCTTTGGTGCTGATGGAAACGGGTATGCGGATATATGCGGAGGAAACTTGTCAAAGGTAGTCGGTAGCTCGAATGGTGGTTTAACAGGATCCCCTTTCAAATTTGCAAAGAAACGCATCATCATGTCCTGAACAAAGTCAGGTTGTGAAAATAAGTGAACCATATCAGGAGGTGCGGCCTGCATGAATTGACTTGCAAGATTTGCCTGCCCTTGAACATTTTGCCAAGGTTGACCCTGCGTCTGCGGATATAACCAAGGCTGCTGCGTTGGAAAAGAGGGATAACTTGAAGACGCAGAGTACACAGGTGGCTGTAAAGGAAGCGAAACCTGTGGCGCAGATATCTGCGAAACTTGAGGATACACACTTAAAAGCCCAACTGTATGCGCTGTGCTTTGCTGCTGCGCTGTTATCGGCGCCCAATGAGAGTTCGCATCTGGGATGACCCCGAATCCCCAACTATTAAGTAGCGCCTGCGCATCCGCAGGAGTTAAAAATTGTGAAACTGGGCGCGGTGGTTGCCAAGGTTGCAACGGTGTAAGTGACGAATTCTGCTGAATGCTCTGCGTATGCAGAGGTATTGAAACAGTGGTACTGTAAATAGGTACCTGGCCGCAGCAAACTACATGCGGCCCGATTGTTCCACCGCCAGTGCCTGCAAAGATGACCCTTGGATCCACTGACGAAAAGTCCAGCCGCGTGGTTGTGACTGGTGAGTTTGCTCTTGGCGGTGTGACCCCGTCTGAATATATCGGCTTGTACCTCTGAAAGGGTTCGCCGGATATAGGTGGAGGGTATATCGTGTATCCCGCCTGAGTAGCGGCCCCCGTAGTCATAACCGGTGTATGTTGACTACCAGACGGTGCGTTCTGAACATCTGTTTGGGTATGTTCCGATGATTCCTCGGAAGTCATGATACTGTTAAAGAAAAAATTCAAAAATTTTGTAAATAACGAGTCATACAATTCAAAACCTTAAAAGAAAAAGCAATTAAACAGTCTTGAATTAATTCGACTCTCAATGAAAGCACCACTTGATCATGCATATTTTAACCGTGGGGTTAAATATGCCTGCTCAATACGTAAAGAGGGGTTTAAGGATCTTAGAACGTGGCTCTCCGGTCCGGCTACCGTGAATAACCCTGGCCGACATGATGATGTCGGCGGGGTGGCCAAGTGATTAAGTCCACCTCCGATAACGGTCGTCGATCAAGAGGCCCCAAATAAGGTCGTAGGTACTAGCTTACAGAAGACTAACCTGTTAACCTTGAAAAGATGCTGGATGATGTTGTTTTACGTAATGTGTATCGTATGCGATGGTTACGTAATGTGCTGTGTCCGGTAAACGATGATTAGGGTTTGTATTTATAGGAAAACCCTAATTCTAGAACCGTCCCAGATCACGTTAATCTCATCCATAACTGACTCCCCCGAATCACGGATATAATTATGGAAAAGATATTTATTTGACAGCTAAGCAATCGCCGTACCGGGAACAAAGGAATCAGATACAATCCGCATACCGCATAGCGCACACAAGCACACGCATACGCACACTATTAAGCGCCCGCATGCATATGAGGTGCGCATGCGGGTTGCGGTATCATTACAAGATTAGGTGAAAATATGAACAATTAAAAAAAGACAATTAATGATTAATATTATTATTTTTACTAGAAATTGCTCGAAAATTTTCTTTTATCACGATGTGATAACCGATTCATTATTCGGCTTTCATTAGGGTATGTTTACAACATCATTATCGTTTCATCAGTTACGTTGTAAGTATATATTATATCATAAGAGATGTATACTTATAAAATACAATAGTAGTATGTAAATAACAAACGATGATTTGGTTCAATTTAACCCGAATATTTGACGTTTTCCATTTAAATGAACATCTAGATTGTTTGGAATATACGTCGTTAAACGATATAAGTCGTTACACGGTGTCATTAAAACGTTATATAAACGTTACTCATTGTCCAAACTCATTAATTTTTTTTATTTTTTTTTTGAATGGTTAACCGATTTATATCTACACATTCACCATATAAACCGCATTAGCCAAACCGTTTATTAACCGAATCGAACCGTTAAGAATGTCATTTAACCAAAGTTTCGGTTATAGGGACGGTTATTGTCACTAACCACCACATGCAAACTCCTAGTATGTGATATTGTTGTGAGTAAGAGTAATTGTAGTTATTATACCATATCTAATACTAACTTATATATATTTAAAAATATATTCCGGTCCACTAGTAAGTTAAATCGATAATAAACATTTGTTTAAACTTTCGTTATTGTTTTTACAAGCAAGTAATTTGTATATTAAAAACTAGCAACAAGCTAAATAATACAACAAGCTAAATAATACATTGACACAACTCAAGAAAAGTAGTCTAACAAAACAACACAATAATCTACTCGACTTGAACTTACACCAATGACACATAATCTTTAAATCAAATGTTAAAAATTAATTATAAAGTGTTAGTTTTCATTTTATAAAATTTATCTATACTTAAATTCATGAGTAATTTATTTATTGAAATATTAAGTTTTGTATTGAAAATATTTTTAATAAATTTGTAAGACTTAATCATTGCCATGAATGCTACAATTAGCATTTTACTACTCCAATATTATTGCCTTCGGTTTTGCTCTTTTTAATTGGTTTAACAAATTTATTCGTAAAGACTTTCTAATTCTAATCTAATAATAACATAATATAATATTAGTATAATTATCAAGATACACTTATAATAATCTTTAAACATAAATGGAAAATTTTCATTTCAAAATTGTAGGCACAAAGTAAATAGCTCTACAACGTTCAATTAAAGTCATAAAGCCTTTCCTTTAACTTCTCCCACTCAAATCATGCCACGTATCAACTTCCATCTCCGAGCTAAAAACACATCATCATCATCAGTACCTCTATATAGTACGGTGCGTTCCCCTTTCATATGAAAAAAGTTTTCCCTAAAATATCTATTCCGATCATCGGAGACACTCAATTACACACCGGAATTTCAAATTCAACAATTATTTCTTCTGTTTATTATAAGTTTTAAATTTTAGGGTTCATACACTCATGGATTAAATATTATATCCTTTTGCTGGTTCAATTTTGTTTTCCCCCAAAATCAATTTATAGAGGATTCTAGTAAAGAATCATCAAATTAGCTACCTTTTTGATTCAGATCCCTCATCTGATTTTAAATGTCATCATACTGGTGCTATAGATGTAACCGATGTATAACAGGTTTAACAACCGTTCAAGATTCATCTTTAATTTGCTCTAATTGCAACGGTGGATTTATAGAAGAGTTTAACAGTACCCAGTCAAACGGATCAACGTTGCCAGAATCCATCCGACGTCGTTTTCCCGCTGCGACTATGTACCCTAACCCTAACCCTAACCCTAGCTCGCCGGTGCTCAGGCGAGCTAGAAGGAACACGGGTGATCGATCACCGTTTAATCCTGTTATCGTTTTTCGTGGATCAGCAAGCAATGGTGGTGGAACGCCTGAAGCGGCTGTTGAATCCGGGTTTGAATTGTATTACGATGATGGAGCCGGGTCGGGTTTGAGACCGTTACCTGCGAGTATGTCGGAGTTTTTATTGGGTTCGGGTTTTGATCGTTTTCTTGATCAGTTGTCCCAAATTGATGCTAATGGGTTAGGGAGAATTAATAACAATCCTCCTGCGTCAAAGGCTGCGATTGAATCGATGCCGATTGTTGAAATTAAAGAACATCATATATCTACTGATCCACATTGTGCTGTTTGTAAAGAATCATTTGAATTAGGAACACAAGTTAAACAAATGCCATGTCAGCATTTATACCATTCGGATTGTATTTTACCGTGGTTAGCGTTGCGGAATTCATGCCCTGTGTGTCGTCATGAACTGCCATCCGAGAACCTAGATTCTGCTGCACAAGTCAATAGTAATAATAATAACAGTAATGAAGAAGCAGTTGGGTTAACCATATGGCGGTTGCCAGGTGGCGGGTTTGCGGTTGGAAGATTTTCGGGTGAGGAAAGAGAGTTTCCGGTTGTGTTTACGGAAATGGATGGCGGGTTTAATAATAATAATGGTGCCCCGAGAAGGATTTCGTGGGCTTCGAGAGGTAATGATGGTGCTAGAGAAGGTGGTCGGTTTAGACGAGCGTTGCATAGTTTGTTTTCTTGCTTTAATGGTGGTAGAAGAACAGTTGGGTCAGGTTCTAGGTCAAGTTATGGTGGTTCGTCATGGCTGCACAGGGCTTTTGATGCAAACAATCGGGTTTCAAGACAATGAACTGGAATACTTTGGAAGATGAATTATTGAAGTGGTTAATTTTTTGTTGGCTGAAGCAAATAATCTGTAACTGAAGATGAGAAGGTGAATAAGAATAAGCTTTTGTTGTCCAGCATATTTAGTTTATTTTTCTGTAAGTTAATTTTATTAATATGTTTATTTTACAGTGTCAAGATGACATTTTGGATTATTTAACAAGAAATGGCAGTGAGAGCCACAAAATTGAAGATATGAAGAATGAAGATTGCAAGAAGATGGTATACACTATACACAAATATGGTTTCATCATATTTCTTACTTTATTCAATATTTAATACCGTTATCCGTTTAACATGATACCGTTGGGAGAAACTTTAGAAGTTATTATACTTTAACCTATCTAAGTGCACTTATTAAATTAAATTGTACTATGAAATCATTACATGATTTCTTTCCCCTCGCTTTTCTTTTCGCAAAAATAGCGCTTACTATAACAAATTCAATTCATTAAAAGATGAAGAGACTAACATAGATACAACCAAGGACCATGGTTGAGGCTCGGAACTAGTAAAACAAACTCAACCTAATGGAGCGGAATCTAATTACGGCCGAGCCAAACGCATTTGGGCATACAAAACAAGCTCCCACCAAAACATGCAAACAGAAACACATATAAACTAAGTAAAACAAATACAACCAAATCGAAACGACTTCAACATACACAAACACTACCAAACGGTAGCCTTACCCTTCTTTCCCCTCTCTGATCATTCATTTCCATTAAACATTAACATCAATGATAAAATGCGAAGAAATAATTTGAGCTTACTCACCAACCGAGCTTAGCATTGTATCAATGATGATGAAGGCAGTGTGTTAACAGCGATTTGAATAATTAAAGTTAGGGAACTTCTTCATAATAGAAAGTTGGAAAACATCATGAAGAATATACAAATATTGAGGCATGACTAACGATTAATTCTTCTTCTAGTTAGATTTCTCAAGTTTAAGATCATCGAACATTGAATGATATCATTAATTTGACTATCGACGGTAACGTCATAGATTTCAGTGACAAATTTAACCATCCCATTTGCATGTTCTAAAGTATAGAGTAATAGACTTTGTTTCGATGTGTGGCTTTGATGGTTCCCATTGCTCACGATCATGATCAAAATATTAAACAGAGGTCTTTGGCCTCTATGTTTTCTGATGTGGAGACTGTTGGGTAGTGTTATATCTCATATCGGCTGTGTGATCAAATAATGTGGTGCTTATAATAGTTTGGATTCTTCATCCCCTTGGGTTAACTTTTGAGGTTGAATTGAGCTCAAGTCTATTAAACTCTTTATGGTAAATGAGCCAAATGTGTGATGTTGGGAGCCCATGTATGCACGTCTCAATGTGAGGGGGCGTGTTGGGTAGTGTTATATTTCACATGGACGCAATTTTATTAAACTCTTTAAATAAGGATTTTGGCTAAAGGATTGTATTAATAATCAAGACCACTTCATTAATACAATGAAGAGGTTAATTTGAATGATTACATGGATGACTTATACGTGGGTGACATATACGGGAGGTGATTCTCACTCACCATTTTTGATCAATGTATACTTTTGTATCATAAAATTATAGTTTTGCCCTTAGAAAGTTAAACTTATATTATTATTGTAAATATAATTAAAGGTAAAATAGGTAATTTAGTGTACATGGATCAAAAAGTGATGTGTGAGGATCACCTCTAATGGTGTATCCTAGGGGATACACGCATAAAAACACCATTTGTATACAGAAAAATGGATCAAAAAGCACAAAAGATAACAAAATTTAGCGGTTTTCAGTATTTGTCGCCCAGCGTACAGCAGGCCGCCCAGCGTCATGTGTAAGCCCTGCAGGCAGCTTCAATGCTTAAGCCCTTTTACTCAGCGCGTGAACGGCACGTAGCCACGTCAGCACACGCCACCGACCTTCCGGATACTTCGCATAACAGAATTAATCAGCGATTGACAAGTGTATCCCGAGAATTTCGGACATTCTATGCCTATAAATAGACCCCCTGGCCCTGGGTCACCACATTTCACATCTGAACTTCAGTCAGAGAGAAGTACACTTTCTCTCTCACACAGTTCTTTCTCACTCTAAACGCACATTAGCCGCTTAGCATATAACGACCCTCATTTTTCCATTATATATTTCTTCCAATATTAAATGCCCAAACAATATAATTAAAACTTAATAATTAAACTTTAATCAATAATTGTTAAGTATTAAAAGTTATAAAACATATTAATTAACTTTGTGTAATAATTGACAAGTTAATAAAAGATGAAAATAATAAGCTAATTAACTTCCATGAACAAAATATAATAAACTAAAACTTAATGTATGTAACTAATTAATCTTAAACAAGTTTGGAATCATTTAAGCTAATCTAAAGTACAAGGACAAAAACGAAAAAGTTCCAAACCATCCCTTTGATGCCCTAGCCGAAAATTAAAGGGGTAAAATGACCCTTTTGCCCTCCCAAAATCGGCCACCATCACCTCCTCATTAAACCCTAACTTGTTCCCTAAGTACTTGATGCGTTCGATCGTAACCTTTATTTATGAACGGATTTGAGTTGTTTTGTTACACGAATTGTTTTATTGTTTATATGGTGTTTTAACGATTTTAGGTTGGTTTCAAACATATATAGGCAACTGGTCCTATCCGTGTAGTTTAGTTTGTTGGTAAATCCGGTTCGTTCCACAGGGAGACAGTGTTCAATGGTTTTTAATAGTCTTTGAAGTTAAACTTATTTTAAGGGGCTTTTGGATTAGGAATTGATAATACTACATAATAATAAAATATAACTTAATCCTAATTTAATTTAACTACTACTTATTAATTTATACGAATACATTATTTATAATTATTAACTTAAAAGTGAATTAATTGAAGTTATTCTAATAAGTTTATTACTAAATGATAGTTAATAGAATAATAACTTTTAATAAAACTAATTGATTAGAATTTTGTTTTGAGCAATTATATTATAAATTTATTTAAATTGACTAAATAACATGTTTTAACTAAATTAATATAATTTAATAGGAATTATAATAATTAACTAAGTATAAACTAATTACTAACTATAAATTATAATAATTAATACTAATTAGTGAGATTAAAACATGTATAAAAGAAAATTATAATAATTAATACTAATTATAAATTAAAAACTTAAATATAATAATAAAATATTTAAAACCCTAAATTTTAACCTAATTCGCTACAGTATTCGTATTTATACTTACGCGTTTCGCGTAATAGTGTACGCGTTCCGCGTATGATTTAAAATATACGCATATCGTGTAGAGTTGTACGCGATCCGCGTATGATTTGATCGATGTGACAAAACAGTGATGTTTAAGCTGAATTAAAATGTTGTGTAAATTGCTGAATAATTATACGTAAATAAAAATAATAATAATTAGCAATATATAAATAGGAAGTATTTACTTAAATGTGTCACCTCTAGATCCATGAATTGTTTTAAGTTTAAGCTCGTATTAAAATGTTTAGTATAAAACTTATATTTTCCTTTCGAAAAAATAATAAGTTTCGACTAACTAAATTAAATCTAATTTTCATTGGATTATATTTAGATAGTTACTAATCCTTAAGTATTTAAATTGAGACCCAACCCAGTTTTGACCTTCGCCAAAACCCAAATCATAACGGTTTCCCTTTTTACAATTTCATTATTATATGACTCGTGATATTACCCAAACCACCGAACCTTACTTTTAATTTAGTGTTAGTAAATTAGTCATAAGTTCGTCTAGATCACTTTTAATGTTGAAGCTTAATTTATATAAATAAAAATAACTTTCGTTATTTTAATCTTACAAATTAAGTGACAGGAGTTAAATATCTAAATACATAATAATGGTTCTTTTAATTAGGCTCAATGTTAAGAATACTAAAGTTACATTTTAATTTTTACAAGTGATAACAATCCATTTCACTAGGGGTTCTACATCTAAGCAAACACTATGGAGATTAGCTACTCGTTATACTAAGATAAATATGAAAATATAAATATACAAACATAATAATAACGATAAAAATTGATAACGATAATTTTAATAGAATATACTTACGAAAATCTTCACTCTCATTTACTTTAAACGGTAGAAAATTACAATAATAATACCCCTCTAGCGCGTACAATAATACCCTTAATCGCGAACAATACACCCTTGAAATAAAAACTATCCTAAATATTGAATTTTGAAACTGAAAATAAAATACAGTAACTGAAAATAATTGTGATATTGTATATGGATTTTTTTCTTTGAACTGTGTACTACTCCTCTCTCACTGTATCTGCCTGTATACTGACTCCTCTCTGTATATCTTTTCACTGTATCAGTACTCCGTATTATAAGAGTTTGAGATTCAAGTAGTAGGTGAAATGAGTGTTAATTGGCTTTCTTGCTGTACCACTGAAAAAAAAGGTATATTAAAACATAAAAGTAGCCATCCCATTTGTATTTGAATCTGGATCTGGACAGGATATTACGCGTTTCGCGTAGATGCCCACACGATACGTGTACGGCTTAAATACTACGCGTTTCGCGTAAACCTTCACACGTTTCGTGTAAGTGTAACCGACAGTTTTCTAATTTTTATTTTATGTTTTGCTCTCTGTTGATCCCGTGTTTACGTATATCGACTTGGAACTTTTTATTTGAACTCTTCTCTTCGATCATCTTGAACTTGCATTCGGGTAAACATTATCTTGATACATATTTGGTTTGAATCCGTCGTTTTATCGTTGTTTTATCAAACTTCAAGCTCGTGTTTACTTTTGTCGTTTTTCTCGTGAATTATACATTTGAATGTCTTCGTTTCGGTAAAAGCTGATGAAATATAAATGATATTGCGTCGGAATATATGTATGTTTAAAGCAATATCAAAATACCCCACACTTGAACGTTGCTTGTCCTCAAGCAATTACATCTTCTAAACAGAATCGGAACATTACATATTTTTCCATATCGGACATTAAATCACATAACACACACTACACGAAATGAAACACACGCTATATAGAATAAGTTGGAAACACTACACAATTTTTATTGGATCACACGCACACCACACGAAATGAAATTCTGACAACAGAAACAAAGTAGAAATCTCGTGATTATGGTTTTAAAAATTTGGATCCTTAGGGAAAATCGGACCTTGTGAAAACATTTTAAGATTTTATAAAATATCATGCTAGTTTTTACACTAGACACGTTTTCCGGCTTTAACCTCAAATTCCGGTCGAGGGTAACTGAAAACCGTAGTCTCAGTCGGCGATTAGCAAGCTATCCGCCCCCATAATTAAAGTATCATGGAACTTGAAACCGAATGTCCTAAAAATGGTTTTACACAATATAATTCATAAAATAGCATAAGTTTTAGAGTAAAATTATATCGTGTCCAAATATCATCGGTGAACCATGAGTTTGCACACCTCAATTTGTTATGGCATATGTATATTGACCGCGGTCAAACATAGATGCGGTTGATCTTTACGGAGATCATCCATCTGGGGATTAGATTCATTAGTCTTAAAAGCTAATTTGCAATGTGCCCCCCATTGTACGAGACAGATCCATCTCATGGTTAGGATAAGTCTTACCACCAAAAACCCTGTTTGATGCTGAGGTGAGGTGGATTTCCAGTCGATGATAGAGATGACTTTTCAAGATTTTTCGTCAACCTACAGCTGTTCTGGACTACATCTTCTAACATAAGTTAGCAAGTGTGTCATTTTGGAAGACTTTACTTCCTTAATGGGATATTCAGGTTTATACATTCCAAAGCAATGATATCTGCAATAAACTTCATAGAAACATGTGATAAATGGTTCCTAAAATATGGGTTTATAAATTCTGTTGTACTTGGTTTTCTTTTATAGGTTTTAATCAAATAATCTTATGTATTTTTAATGTATGGAGAGAATAATTTCGGTTTTTGACACCTAATCTTTAATTGCTCGTAATTACCTTAAAAATTGACTAGATATATTTGTTTAAAAATTTAAAAAATTTTTCATAAAAACCGCCAAGTTATAAGTTCTCGAGAATTTATATATTCCCACCCCACACTTAAGATTATGTAATGCCCTCATTACATAAAATCAGATTAAATGTATAAATTTGAGAGGACAAAAAGTGTAAAGTATATGGAACTTCCTTTGTTAAGTAATTGGACATTGTAAAATGCTTATCGTATGAACATATCCAATCCTTTTTATCACAATAATACTTTCGTGTTTCGTTATGTCGAATCTCATCATCGTAAATACCTGTCAACAAAATATGTTAATCACACATGAGATGGGGTTGTACTTTAGTAGTACAAAAATTTTACCCCACACTAAAAGTTTTTGATTTTTTTTTAAAATAAAAGCAAAAGAAAATATTAAAAACACACCATTAGAATTAATTTTTTTTTATATACAACTTATAACTGATTAAAATTATGAAATATCCTTTATAAAATTTATATTTGAAGTAACGGAAATTTCGGTTGTTATACCTAGTCTTTATCCGTTTATAAATTTTTAAATTCAATTTATAAAATTTAATTCATTAAAAGTTAAATTTTTAATATTTTACGAAAAAAAAATTAGAAATAAAATAAAACACTCTATTTTTCTTTTTTCTTTTTAATTTTTTTTTTTAAATTTTTAAAAGATTAATATATACTTTCAAACCAACTAATTTTCAAACTTAAAACTTTGTTTTCTATCAACTAGGTAGAGACAATCTCGGTTGTTACACCTATCATTACCCACGACAAAGGTTTACAAGTTATATATCTTTACGGTTATTGATAAAAAAGTATATTTTTAGTAGTTTTAATTTTCTTATGTTTTTGTGGTTTACTATTTAAAAGATATATTATGAATCCAACAATTAATTTCGTGCAATTTGAAAAACGACAATTCAGTTATTACACTTAGCATTATCGTTTTCAATGAAAACAGGTTAAACTCAAGGTTTATCAATTTTAAATGGTAGACCCTTTTTAATAAAATCACAACAAACAATTACAAACTAAAACACACCAAAACATAAACACAAAAAAATTCAAAAACACAAAAATGCACAAAAACACAATTGGCGAGAAAAAGAATTAGATTGTGAAACCACGTCGACTTGCCTCATAGTGAAGTCGTACCATTTCGACTCCCATGGCTTCGTAGGCATAACCTCGTTGATTTAAGAGGTTTTTCCTTGAACATTTAAAAGGCCCTTTTCGGCATAAGGTTACGTATTCGAAATTAGAGTCTGTCTGGTTCTTTGGGCAATTTCCGTAATGAGCTGGTTTTCCACATTTGCCCAAATGACGCGCTTGACGTTTCTTAGCTGATTTTGATTTTCCTTTGGCATAATTTTTCTCGTTAAGTTCTTGCCTTATTTCTTTACTCGCCTGATCGCATCTTCTCTTTATATCTAACACCACATCTCTTGGTAAAATTTTATCGCACATCAAAAAGAAGTGGTTGTAGACATATTGATTGCGCATCTTGAAAGTAAACAATAAATAAAAACGAAAAGAAGAAAATAAAAATAAAAAGGTAGAATGGAGGGAGAAGACTAGTTCTTTAGTGTCTGCTAGGGAAAGACCGAACAAACCCCACTCTTAAAGATGAAAATAAAGTTTGAGAATGGAGTTAAAAAACTTTAAAGTTACCCTGAATTTACTTGTCCTTAGGGTAGAATGTGATCTCGTCTCTTTCCGTAGTATTGATTCCTTCAAAGTATAATTTGAGTCGATGACCGTTCACTTTGAAAGTTCCACCGTCTTTGCTATATAATTCTGCATATCCAGATGGAAAAACTTGTTTTATTATATATGGTCCAGTCCATCGGGATCTAAGTTTCCCAGGTGAAAACTTAAAACGTGATTGGAATACTAATACTTTATCTCCTTGTTCAAATCCTTTTTTTTCTTTTAACCGTGCATCGTGCCATCTTTTAGTTTTCTCCTTGTATGTTTTAGAGTTTTCATACGCTTGTAGTCTTAATTCATCTAATTCATTCAGTTGTAACAATCGGTTTTCTCCGGCTTTTACAAGGCCGGTATTACATTCTCTCAGAGCCCAGTATGCCTTGTGTTCAACTTCGACAGGTAGATGACACGCCTTATCGTAAATCAGTCGGAAAGGTGTAGTACCGATGGGCGTTTTGAATGCAGTTCTAAATGCCCAAAGTGCATCATCTAGCTTTCGATGCCAGATTTTTGGATTATTTTTAACCGTTCTTTCTAAAATTCGTTTAAGACCTCTGTTTGTGTTTTCAACTTGGCCACTCGTTTGAGGGTGGTAAGAAGTTGAAAAACGATGATTAACTTCATACTTTTTAAGCACTTTCTCGAGTAGTTGATTTGTAAAATGAGTTCCACGATCACTGATTAATGCTTTTGGAATCCCAAAATGCGAGAAAAGATTTTTAAGAAAGTTGACAACAACTCGAGCATCGTTAGTGGGTAGGGCTTTTGCTTCAGCCCATTTAGAAACGTAATCGACTGCCACGAGAATGTATTTGCATTTGTTAGAAGCGGGGAATGGACCCATGAAGTCAATACCCCAAATGTCGAATACTTCACATACTAGGATGCTTTGTTGTGGCATTTCGTCTCTCTTGGAGATATTTCCAGATCTTTGACAAGAATCACAAGTTTTTACCATATAGTATGCATCTTTAAAAATTGTAGGCCAGTAAAAACCTGAGTCAAAAACCTTTTTGGCTGTATAGCTTGGTCCGAAATGTCCACCAGCCGGTCCTTCATGACAGTGCTCTAGAATTTGTTGCGCTTCTTTGCCGTATACACATCGACGTATAAGTTGGTCAGCCCCTATACGAAAGAGGTTAGGACTTTCCCAAAAGTAAAACTTCAGATCAGCAAAGAATTTCTTCTTTTGCTGATAAGTTTGATTTTTAACGAGAATTTCTGCAGCTAGATAATTAGCATAGCCCGCAAACCATGGAATTTCTTCTTCTGTTTCAATTCTCATAAGGAACTCGTCCGGAAAAGTATCGTGAATAACAGATTCGTAGTGTTTCTAAGTTAGGATTTTCAAGACGGGATAAGTGATCTGCAGCTAGATTTTCAGCTCCTTTTTTATCTTTAATTTCAATGTCGAATTCTTGTAGGAGAAGAATCCAACGAATCAGTCTAGGTTTAGCATCTTGCTTTTTGAATAATTACTTTAAAGCTGAATGATCAGTATAAACAATTGTTTTAGATAACACTAAGTAGGATCTAAACTTATCGAAAGCAAAAACTACTGCAAGAAGCTCCTTCTCAGTAGTCGTGTAATTCAACTGAGCTCCTGTAAGTGTTTTACTTGCGTAATAGATTGGTTGAAATTTGTTATCTTGACGTTGACCTAAAACAGCTCCCTTCGCAAAATCACTAGCATCACACATTAGTTCGAAAGGTTTGGACCAATCGGGTGATACCATAATGGGTGCATTCGTAAGTATATTTTTTAGAATGGAGAAAGCTTGTAAGCATTCATCATTGAAGTCGAATGTACTGTCTTTCTCGAGAAGTTTAGTCATGGGTCGAGCGATTTTGAAAAAATCCTTTATGAATCGTCGATAGAATCCCGCATGACCTAAGAAACTTCGAATTCCTTTAACGTTAGTTGGAGGAGGAAGCTTTGAGATTACATCGATCTTAGCTTTGTCTACTTCCATTCCCTCTCGAGAAATCTTGTGTCCTAAAACAATGCCTTCCTTCACCATGAAGTGACATTTTTCCCAATTTAAAACAAGATTTGATTCCTCACAACGAATTAACATTCGCTCGAGGTTAGAAAGGCATGAATCGAAGGAGTCTCCAAATATAGAGAAATCGTCCATAAAGACTTCCATACTTCCTTCTATCATGTCATGAAATATTGCCATCATACACCTTTGAAAGGTGCCTGGCGCGTTGCATAATCCGAACGGCATTCGTCGATATGCGAATGTACCAAATGGACAAGTAAATGTTGTCTTGTCTTGGTCTTTTGGATCAATGAGAATTTGAAAATAACTGGAGAATCCATCAAGGAAACAATAGTATTCTTTTCCCGCTAAACGTTCTAGCATTTGGTCAATATAAGGAAGTGGGAAATGATCTTTCCTTGTGGCATCGTTTAAATGACGGTAGTCTATACAGACTCTCCAGCCAGTGTCTGTTCTTGTAGTAACAGGTTGATTATCATCATTAAGAACGACAGTTGTACCTCCTTTTTTTGGTACTACTTGTACAGGACTAACCTATGGGCTATCGGATATAGGGTATATTAACCCGGCATCAAGTAACTTGATAACCTCCTTCTTGACAACTTCTTTCATGTTAGGGTTTAACCTTCGTTGTCTTTGTACCACGGGTTTAAAATTTTCTTCCATTAGAATCTTATGAGTACAATAAGCTGGATTAATCCCTGGAATATCGGTTTTTTTCCAAGCAATTGCTTTCTTATGAGTTTTTAGAACGGACATTAACCTACTCTTTTCGTTATCGGAAAGTTTTGATGAAATTATAACGGGTAATTGTGATGTACCTTGGAGATAAGCATACTCCAAATGTTCCGGGAGTTCTTTAAGCTCCAAGGTTGGCAGTTCTTCCAAGGAAGATTTTATTCGGAACCTGTTACCATCGGTAATTTCTTCAAAGGGTTCATCTTCCTTGAGAATTTCTTCCTCACAGCAATCTTCATCGATTACTACTTTCAATAATTTGTCAAGTTCAAGTTCTACATCGAATTCATCACCTTCACTCATTGAGGTGAAGTTCGAGGTGTCGACATTTAGTAATTCTTGTAATTCTTTTTCGACACAACAATTAACAATATCTACCTTATAACATTCGTCATCGGAAGAGATAGGTTGTTTCATAGCTTTATCTATGTTTAGGGTAACTCTATCTTCCCCTACACCTAGACTAAGCTTTTTGTCTTTAACACGCAGAATTTCGTCAGCGGTATTTAGAAATGGTCGCCCTAGAATTAGGGGAACCTTGCTATCTTCTTCCATTTCGAGAAAAACGAAGTTGGCAGGAAAGATTAAATGATTGACTTTAACTGGTAGGTTTTCGGCAATACCAATAGGATAGTTAAAAGTTCTATCTGCTAGGCGTATACACATCCTAGTCGGTTTTAGATCACCTAGGTTTAGTTTTAAGTATAAGGAGTGTGGCATAAGATTGATACTTGTGCCTAAGTCAGCTAATGCATCGTACATTACTGAATCTCCCATCAGACACGGAATAATGAAACTACCAGGATCTCCAAGTTTCGGTGGCATCTTTTGCTTTTTGCAAAATTGCTGAGCATTCCTCATTGAGGAATGTGGTTGAAACTTCTTCATATTTACCTTTATCGGCTATGAGATCCTTAATAAACCTTCCATAATTTGGCATACCCCTAAGAACTTCCGCGAGTGGCATGTTAATGCTAATTTGTTTGATCATATATGCAAATTTTTGATATTGGCTCGCGAGTTTGTCTTTCTTTAATGCCTTCGGGTATGGAATAGGTGCCTTGTGCACCTTCACTGGTGGTTCTTCAATTTTCTTCGATATGATCTCAGGTGGATCATCTTTTCCTTGTTCTTTCTCAACATGTTCATCTACATCAACAGGTTCTTGCAAAATAGGAGGAGATAAAGGAACTTCTGAGGTCTTACTAGTTTCTGGGTTAACAGTTAAACCACTTCTAGTAGTTATAGCATTTACATGCTCATTCCTTGTTTGATTGTTGTTGGGATTCACTTGAGTGTTTGAGGGGAGAGCGCCTGGTGCCCTCTCTGATAGTAACATGGAGATCCTTCCAACATCTCTTTCCAAATTCTGAATCGTAGCTTGTTGATTTCGAATTTGTTGAGTTTGAATTTCCGCAGTTTGCTCGTTCTTAACCATAAAATCTCTTAAGAGATCTTCTAAACCGGATTTCTTCTCGGGTTGTGGTTGTGGTTGATTGTGTTGGAAATTATTTTGATAAATTCTTTGAGGTTGATTTCGGTTATTTAGGTTATTGTAACCTGGTGGTGCATTTCTTTGATTTTGATTTTGATTTTGGAAATTTCAGTTATTTTCGTAAACCGGATTTCCTCCTTGATAGTTATTATTATTTAAACTTGAAGGTCCTCCTGTTTGATAGTTGTTAATTGGAGGATATTTTCGGTTATTTGCTTCTATCGCTGGAAAATCGTTGAAATTCATTTCACCTTTTCGCAAGTAACCTAGGAAATTTGCTTGCTCTTCCATCGTTGTTTTATCACAATCTCTAGTAAGATGGGGGCCTTGGCACATTTCACATCCTACCCTGATAGCATGCATTTCCTTGGTTATTTTCTCAATTTTTCTTGCTTGATTTTCCATTTGTACTTTTAAAGAAGAAATTTCATCATTGCTTTCGATATTAGCAACGGTTGATGATCTAGAGAATTCTATCTCTTGATGCCAATTATGGGAATGTGCTGCTATATCGGCAATGATTGTGTGAGCGTCTTCCGGTGTTTTCTTCATTATCGAACCACCAGCTGCAACATCGATATCTTTTCTAGTAGCAACATTTACTCCTTTATAAAATATTTGGACTTTTTAGAATGTATTCAACCCGTGTTGAGGACATACCCTAAGCATTTTGTTGAATCGGGTCCAAGCTTCATAAAGCGTTTCGTTAGACTTTTGCTTGAAGTGATTTATATCACTTTGCAATTTTGCTGCTTTTGAAGCAGGGAAGAATTCTGACAAAAATTTGTCCATCATGTCATTTTAGTTTTCGATATAACCTTCTGGTAATGAGTCTAGCCAATCTCTTGCATCGTCCTTTAAGGACCATGGAAAGATTTTCAAACATGCGACTTCATCGGAGACATCCTTAATTTTGAATAGTTTGCAAATGCTTACAAACTTACGAAGATGCTCGTTAGCATCCTCATTTGGAGCTCCACCAAATTGGCTTGTATTAGTCACCATGTGAAGGAATTGACCTTTTATTTCAAAGCCGTCAGTCATCGTAGGTTGGATGATTGCGTGGCCTTGACCTGTTCTTGTCGCCTTCATTAATGCTTCCATCGTTTGATTTGTAACAGCCATAACTGGTTCAATGATTTGTTGAAAATCTTGTTCAGAGTTAGAATCCAATGAAAGTGATTCTAAATCTTCAGCGATAGATTCTACTTCTTGAGCTCTTAAACGTTCGTGAAATTCTCTTTCGAGTTCAGGATATGGAGGAGTTAATTCAGTGTTGGAGGAACGTAAATTTATGCATTAATTTCTATCATAACACTAAAAACTTTTCTAGGAATGAATTCCTATAAAAGGATCGAATAACCTAAAGTCTATTAAAATTTTTATGAACAAAAACTGCTCCCCGGCAGCGGCGCCAAAAAGTTGATGCGTTCGATCGTAACCTTTATTTATGAACGGATTTGAGTTGTTTTGTTACATGAATTGTTTTATTGTTTATATGGTGTTTTAACGATTTTAGGTTGGTTTCAAACATATATAGGCAACTGGTCCTATCCGTGTAGTTTAGTTTGTTGGTAAATCCGGTTCGTTCTACAGGGAGACAGTGTTCAATGGTTTTTAATAGTCTTTGAAGTTAAACTTATTTTAAGGGGCTTTTGGATTAGGAATTGATAATACTACATAATAATAAAATATAACTTAATCCTAATTTAATTTAACTACTACTTATTAATTTATACGAATACATTATTTATAATTATTAACTTAAAAGTGAATTAATTGAAGTTATTCTAATAAGTTTATTACTAAATGATAGTTAATAGAATAATAACTTTTAATAAAACTAATTGATTAGAATTTTGTTTTGAGCAATTATATTATAAATTTATTTAAATTGACTAAATAACATGTTTTAACTAAATTAATATAATTTAATAGGAATTATAATAATTAACTAAGTATAAACTAATTACTAACTATAAATTATAATAATTAATACTAATTAGTGAGATTAAAACATGTATAAAAGAAAATTATAATAATTAATACTAATTATAAATTAAAAACTTAAATATAATAATAAAATATTTAAAACCCTAAATTTTAACCTAATTCGCTACAGTATTCGTATTTATACTTACGCGTTTCGCGTAATAGTGTACGCGTTCCGCGTATGATTTAAAATATACGCGTATCGTGTGGAGTTGTACGCGATCCACGTATGATTTGATCGATGTGACAAAACAGTGATGTTTAAGCTGAATTAAAATGTTGTGTAAATTGCTGAATAATTATACATAAATAAAAATAATAATAATTAGCAATATATAAATAGGAAGTATTTACTTAAATGTGTCACCTCTAGATCCATGGATTGTTTTAAGTTTAAGCTCGTATTAAAATGTTTAGTATAAAACTTATATTTTCCTTTCGAAAAAATAATAAGTTTCGACTAACTAAATTAAATCTAATTTTCATTGGATTATATTTAGATAGTTACTAATCCTTAAGTATTTAAATTGAGACCCAACCCAGTTTTGACCTTCGCCAAAACCCAAATCATAACGGTTTCCCTTTTTACAATTTCATTATTATATGACTCGTGATATTATCCAAACCACCGAACCTTACTTTTAATTTAGTGTTAGTAAATTAGTCATAAGTTCGTCTAGATCACTTTTAATGTTGAAGCTTAATTTATATAAATAAAAATAACTTTCGTTATTTTAATCTTACAAATTAAGTGACAGGGGTTAAATATCCAAATACATAATAATGGTTCTTTTAATTAGGCTCAATGTTAAGAATACTAAAGTTACATTTTAATTTTTACAAGTGATAACAATCCATTTCACTAGGGGTTCTACATCTAAGCAAACACTAGGAAGATTAGCTACTCATTATACTAAGATAAATATGAAAATATAAATATACAAACATAATAATAACGATAAAAATTGATAACGATAATTTTAATAGAATATACTTACGAAAATCTTCACTCTCATTTACTTTAAACGGTAGAAAATTACAATAATAATACCCCTTTAGCGCGTACAATAATACCCTTAATCGCGAACAATACACCCTTGAAATAAAAACTATCCTAAATATTGAATTTTGAAACTGAAAATAAAATACAGTAACTGAAAATAATTGTGATATTGTATATGGATTTTTTTTTTCTTTGAACTGTGTACTACTCCTCTCTCACTGTATCTGCCTGTATACTGACTCCTCTCTGTATATCTTTTCACTGTATCAGTACTCCGTATTATAAGAGTTTGAGATTCAAGTAGTAGGTGAAATGAGTGTTAATTGGCTTTCTTGCTGTACCACTGAAAAAGAAGGTATATTAAAACACAAAAGCAGCCGTCCCATTTGTATTTGAATCTGGATCTGGACAGGATATTACGCGTTTCATGTAGATGCCCACAAGATACGCGTACGGCTTAAATACTACGCGTTTCGCGTAGACCTTCACACATTTCGTGTAAGTCTAATCGACAGTTTTCTAATTTTTATTTTATGTTTTGCTCTCTGTTGATCCCGTGTTTACGTATATCGACTTGGAACTTTTTATTTGAACTCTTCTCTTCGATCATCTTGAACTTGCATTCGGGTAAACATTATCTTGATACATATTTGGTTTGAATCCGTCGTTTTATCGTTGTTTTATCAAACTTCAAGCTCGTGTTTACTTTTGTCGTTTTTCTCGTGAATTATACATTTGAATGTCTTCGTTTCGGTAAAAGCTGATGAAATATAAATGATATTGCGTCGGAATATATGTATGTTTAAAGCAATATCAGTACTCCTAACTAAACCCTAATTCTAGATCTTTCTAACCTCACCTGTAAATAGAGACCTAGGCTAATGCTTTTCATGTACCAAATCATTCTAATAATCCTCTCTCAAAAATCAATCTCTCCCTCTCTCCCTCTCTTGGAATTCGGCCAAGAAACCACCACCACACCACCACCATCTTCAAGTAATCTTCAAGAGATTTTCATCGTGTTCATCGTGGTCTTCGTGATCTTCAAGTGTTCTTGAGTTTTCAAGTGCTTGGATCTTCATCTTCAAGTTTTCATCATCTTTTCTTGTTAACCTTCATCATACATTATCAAGGTAAAAACCCTAGATCCAAATCTTTTAAAATTCTTGTTTCAATTCATGTTTATATTCATAATAATATTCATGCATGATCTTAACATTCATATTGTTCATGTAAAAAAAATATAAATATACATATACATACATACATAAGGTTATAAAAAAAAAAGGTTTAGATCTTGAGAACCCTAATGATTCACCAAGATTGTGTTAATGTTTAAAAATGGTAACAAAACATACATATACATATATACATATACAATCGACATATGTATATACATATACATACCGATTTTTTTTTTAAAAAAAAAAGAAGTTTTGTTAAATATAAAAAACCCTAAAGATTTGTTAATGATTTGTTAGTGTTTAAAAAGGAAACAAAATATATACACATAATATATATACATATGCGACATATATATACATATATAAAAAATATTTTTATATATATACATATACATACGGTTATATATATACATATATACATATACAATCGGCATATGTATATACATATACATACCGATTTTTTTTTTTTTTAAAAAGAAGTTTTGTTAAATCTTAAAAACCTTAAAGATTTGTTAAAGATTTGTTAGAGATTTGTTAGTGTTTAAAAAGGAAACAAAATATATACACATAATATATATACATATGTGACATATATATACATATATAAAAAAAAATATTTTTATATATATACATATACATACGGTTATATATATAAAAAAAACTATATACATATACACGATACATGCATACACATATATATATATATATACATACACACACACACACACACATATATATATATATATATATATATATATATATATATATATATATATATATATATATATATATATATATATATATATATATATATATTAAATACTTAAAACCTTAATTAACCTAACCCTAATTTATTAAACCCTAATAATCATTACTTTACTAAACCCTAAACCTAATACTACTTTAATACTATTAAACATTTATTACTTAAACCCTAATCATTTATTTATTATTATAACTTAACTACTCTAATTAATTAAAACCCTAATACTACTTATACACTTATACTACTACTTAACACTTACGCTATTACTAACACATATAATATACTACTTATATTATAATATATATATATATATATATATATATATATATAAAAATTTTGACCACGATTACAATAGTCATTCACGATAACGTGAGGATTACTCGAACGTCGACGCTACTTAAGGCCTAGGGTGATCCTTGGTACCACTATGGGACGCTTGTGGATTTCAAATGCCAAACTTAGATTTTGGTCAAGAAATCCTGAGCCAACCGGTAACAATTGATCATTCTGGTGACTCAGCGGTGGAATAGATGTTTGGGTATGGTGCACAATGTCAAACCCGACTATAGTAATCATACACTTAGTTACTAACACACTTAATAAGTGGTAGACTTATTAAGAACAACTCACTAGTGTTCAACACTAACTTACTAAAAATGGAAATTTACTAAAGATGGAAACTTAGTAAAACGAACTATACTTAAACACTTGCATACTTAAACTTAAACTTGGGCAAAAACATTTAACTACTCTTAAATGTCATTAGGTTGACTTTCTGCTCACATCCATCCAACTCTTATATTCCAAGGAATAACAATCTCTCTCTACTTACTAAGGTGAATTCATAGCCCCACTTACTATTGCGCAATTTATTTTAACTTACTGGGGTGAGACACATGCTACTTTTACTATTTACAATTTATACACAAGTACCAACTGTTAAACTATGCTATACCTGGCTATGTCCAACAAAGTCCCTACAGTGATATTTTTAATTACTCGTTAAATGCATTCTTAATTATTGGGGGTAGGCCTATCGGGAGTAACGTCCCCGATACATTTGACTAAGTCTTTGTATTACTTAATAATGAAATTAAACCGACAAGGACAGAACAACTTGTCATTGGGGCAAACTTTAAACGTTTAGTCTAAATATCACGAACTGGCATAACTTTTTGATCTGCGAGATCAACTTTATGAACAAAAATCTTGTGGTCTAAAAGAACGGTCAAACATATTTGTTAAACCTATGATTTCACTCAACCATTTTTGAGTGACACTTTAGCATGTTTTGTCTCAGGTGCTGATTGATCAAGTTTACTTATCTACTGCTTATGTGATGCTACTTGGATTTAGGATCAAGAACTATCACATTTATTATTCTTGCATTTGATACATTTGTAATTTCAATTCTTGTAACGACATTTCATTTTCCGCTGCGTACTCAATAAAGTTTGTTTTTATCATATAGTATTGTTCTCGTATTATAGTATGTTGGTTTATTTGATATTAAGTCACATTTCACCCAGACCCTAACTGGGGGTGTGATAGATTGGTATCAGAGCATAACCAGGCTGTTATAGAGAACCAGGATTGCATCTTTATGTGTGGCTTACTTGCTAGCTATAGTGCCTTAGCAATCTAGGAAACTATAACCTTTCCTGCCTTAGACTTAAAGCACTTAGGATTGCCTTATAATCTTAACAACTTTGCTTTAATAATCTTGGCTTAAAATGCTAATCAAAGTCTCTTTCCTAATGATAGGATGTCTAATCTTCATCAAGCGAACAAGATGACTCTTTTCAAGCCAACCGAAAAAGATACTGAAAAGTCTTCCACTGAAAGACCAGTTCAAAGCCCACCTTATGGCTTTGGTGGTCCTTCCTCATCAAACTATAGTCCGGATACTTTACCTAAGTCTCCCGAATACTACCCGACCCCGAGAACTGAAGACAAGTGGAAATGCCCTGCTGATTTTAAAGAAGATGGCCCGTCTAGGAAAAGAACCCGATCTCCTTTTTGTGATGATGATGCTAAGTATGAGATAATGAACTTGCGAAAGACTACCGAAAAGAACTTGGAAGGTTTGCTTCGCCATGTGGCAAGAGTTGAGGTTCGAATGGACGAGAAAGACCGAGAAGTTAAGAAACTGGTGGAAGAGAATGCTAAGTTGAGAAAGGAGTTAATGATACTGAGGTATGAGGAAGAACGCAACACCAGCTGGGGAAAGCAATCACTTGCTTAAATCAAGGAGGATGTTGACTTCCGAATGAAGATGGAGAGAAGTCGAGTTGATAAGAAGCTTGCTCTAAAGGAGTACGACAACAACGCAGTCAACAGCCGTGTTACCAACCTCTATGATATCCTCGAGTACCTCTATGAGAAACAAAAGGCGAAGAACGAGAAAGTTGAGGAGTTTATGAAGAAGGTTAAGGACGAGAAGAAGAAATATGAAGACTACTTTAATCTTAATATTTCCTAGTTATTTTTCCTATTTTCCATCTATGTAAAGTCTATGCCTTAAACTATTTCCTATTTCCAACTCGTGTAATAAAGGCTTATTTAATGTCTCGTTCTAATAATATAAAGTGTTCCATTTATATCATGTGATATCAATACTTTATTTTATTCATACTTGTAATTGCTCAAACTTATAACTTGTCAACTTATCAAACTTATGTTCACTCTTATGTAGTGACATCATGGTTCGTCCAGCTGCACCTACCGTTAACAACATTGTGTTGACCACTGAGCAATTTCAACAGTTACTTGCTGCCGCCCAAGGCAACGTCCAACCTAATCATGCCAACAATCAACCAAAACCTTGTTCTTACAAGGACTTTACGAACTGTAACCCTCCTACTTTCAAGGGAAGTGAAGAGGCCGTGGAATTAGTCCGATGGTTCGAGAAACTAGAGTCCATCTTCCGTGTCTGCAATTGCGGGGACAACTAACCGAGTTAAATATGCCACTAGTTCATTAGCTGGCAATGCTATGACTTGGTGGACCGCTCATGCTAAGTCCGTGGGAATCGATAATGCTAATGCAACCCCATGGGATGAACTTAAAAGCATGATGGCTAACAAGTTTTGTCCTAGAAGTCACGTTCAAAAGCTTGAAGCTGAGTTTTGGGAACTCAAAGTTAAGGGTACCGACATTGAAAGCTACACTAATCGTTTTCTTGAGCTTTCTACCTTGTGTCCCGAAATGTTTCCTACGGAGCCGAGAAGGATTGAAAGGTACATTGAAGGTCTCCCTGAGGATGTTCAGGGAAATGTTATCGCTGCTGAGAAAGTTACTCTTGATGCCGTGATTCTCATGGCTCAAAATCTGATGATGGCCAAAAGAAGAAGAGCTTTAGCTAGTAAGCAAGTTGATACTAAGAGTAGTGATGGAAAGAAGAAATTTGAACCATCTCAAGGTTCGACTTAGAATGTTAGTAAGAAGCCTGCGGATAGTACAAGGACGAATTATAAAGGTACCTATCCTTTTTGTGTTCGTTGTGAAAAGCACCACCCAAGGCGGTGCACTGCTACTTGTTCTTTGTGTAAGAAAGTGGGACATGTAGCTAAGACTTGTAAGACTCCTCCGAAGGATAAGTCTGTGTTTCCTGCTAAAGCTCCTCCTACATGTTACACTTGTGGGGAAAAGGAACACATTAGTCCAAATTGCCCTAAGAAGAAAGATACTCCCGCTACTAGAACCAATACCACTGCTGCAAAGGGTCGTGCATTTGTGATTACTGCTGCTGAAGCCCGAGAATAAGATGAGGTCATCACGGGTACGTATCTTGTCAATAACTGTTACGCGACTATTTTATTCGATACGGGTGCCGATAAGAGTTACGTGTCTAGTGAATTTTGCACCTTATTCACTGAAAAGCCTCAACCCTTAGAAACTAAACGATTAGTAGAAGTAGCCAATGGAAAGATCATGAAAGTCGATAAAATCTATAAAAACTGCAACCTAATCTTAGCCGACCAAGAATTTAAGATAGACCTTTTGCCGGTCGAGCTAGGAAGTTTTGATGTCGTAATTGGAATGGATTGGTTACGTCCATTACATGCTGCAATCTTGTGCTTCGATAAGACCGTTAACATTCCGTTGGGAAATGGAGAGACTCTCATCATTCAAGGCGATAAGAGTGGTTCCAAGCTCAACATCATTTCTTGCATCAAAACCCGTAAATACCTTATGAAGGGTTATCCCGCGATATTAGCCCATGTTAAGATAATGGAACCGAAGGAAAAGCTTATTGATGATGTGCCGGTGGTTAGAGATTATCCCGAGGTATTTCCTGAAGATCTTCTTAGTCTTCCACCTCCTCGACAAGTCGAATTTCAGATTGATTTATCTCCTGGTGCTGCTCCTGTTGCTAAAGCACCATACCGTTTAGCACCTTCTGAAATGAAGGAACTTGCAAACCAACTCCAAGAACTATTGGATAAAGGTTTCATTCGTCCAAGATCGTCCCCATGGGGAGCTCCTATTCTATTCGTTAAAAAGAAAGATGGCACGCTGAGGATGTGTATTGATTACCGCAAACTCAACAAGCTTACTATCAAGAACCGTTATCCATTACCGTGTATTGATGATCTATTCGACCAACTTCAAGGGTCAAGTGTTTATTCAAAGATTGATTTAAGGTCCGGTTATCACCAACTTAGGGTCAAGGAATCCGATATTCCTAAGACTGCTTTTCGTACTCGTTATGGGCACTATGAATTTTGTGTTATGCCTTTTGGTTTAACTAATGCTCCTGCCATGTTCATGGATCTTATGAATCGTGTCTGCAAGCCGTATCTCGACAAATTTGTCATTGTTTTCATTGACGACATCTTAATCTATTCAAAGAGTGAGAAAGAACATGAGCAGCAATTGCGCATGATTCTTGAACTCTTGCGAAAGGAACAACTCTACGCTAAGTTTTCAAAGTGTGAGTTTTGGCTCAAAACCGTACAATACCTCGGACATGTTGTTGATAGTAACGGAATACATGTCGATCCAGCTAAGATTACTGTTATTCAGAACTGGGAGATACCAAGGACTGCGAAGCATATTCGTCAATTTTTGGAACTTGCCGGTTACTATCGAAGATTCATAAAAGATTTTTCTCTCCTTGCTAAACCCCTTACGAAGTTCACTCATAAAGGGAAGAAGTTTGAGTGGTCCAAAGAACAAGAATCTGCTTTCAAGATTCTGAAGGAGAAATTGACCACAGCCCCGATTCTCTCTTTACCTGAAGGTACTGACGACTTTGTTGTTTACTGTGATGCCTCGAAGCAAGGCTTTGGTTGTGTATTAATGCAACATGAGAAGGTTATTGTCTATGCATCTAGACAGTTGAAGAAACATGAGAAGAACTATACCACACACGACCTTGAGTTAGGTGCCGTGGTATTTGCATTAAAGATATGGAGACATTATCTATATGGTACCCAATTTACGGTGTACACTGACCATAGACAAATCTTTGATCAGAAACAGCTGAATATGAGGCAAAGCCGATGGCTTGAGTTATTGAACGATTATCACTGTGAGCTGAAATATCATCCTGGCAAGGCAAATGTGGTTGCCGATGCCCTTAATCGAAAAGACAATGTTAAACGTGTTCGTGTTTTAAACCTGAAAATCAAATCAAATCGAATCTTATATCACGAATCTATGAAGCTCAATTGGAAGCTATTAAACCAACACTTATCGAAGGTGAAGGACGTATCGGTTTCGAGAACCAACTCCAAGTGAAAGCTAATGGTACACGATACTTTGGCAACAGAATTTGGGTTCCTCGCTTCGGTAATCTCCGTGAACTAGTCTTGGATGAAGCACATAAGACTAGGTACTCTATTCATCCCGGTTCCAGTAAGATGTATCACGATGTGAAGGAATTCTACTGGTGGCCTAACATGACAGCCGACATTGCTACGTATGTTAGTAAGTGTCTCACTTGTTTAAAAGTCAAGGCGGAACATCAAAAGCCTTCTGGTCTGTTGACACAACCTGATATCCCGCAGTGGAAGTGGGAATGTATTACTATGAATTTCGTTACTAAGTTGCCTAAGACTTCAAACGATAACGATACTATTTGGGTCATAGTTGATCGTCTTACTAAATCTGCACATTTCTTACCGATCAAGGAAACTGACAAGATGGAGAAGTTATCACAACTTTATATTAAAGAAATTGTCTCACGTCATGGAGTTCCTATCTCAATCATTTCTGATCGCGACAGTCGATTCGTTTCTAGATTCTGGAAAACTTTACAATCTGCTCTTGGAACTCAACTCGACATGAGTACAGCCTATCATCCGCAAACCGATGGTCAAAGTGAACGAACTATTCAAACCATGGAAGATATGCTACGTGCTTGTGTAATCGATTTCGGTAAAGGTTGGGATAGACATCTGCCTTTAGCTAAATTTTCCTACAACAACAGTTATCACTCTAGCATTAAAGCTGCACCTTTTGAAGCTTTTAACGGTCAGAAATGTAGATCCCCTTTGTGTTGGGATGAACTCGAGGACAAACATTTAACTGGTCCTGAGATTATTCATGAAACTACTGAAAAGATCGTTCAGATTAAGCAACGATTAGAAACTGCCCGCAATCGACAAAAGAGCTATGCCGATAAAAAGAGAAAGGATATAGAATTCCAAGTTAGAGATAAAGTCATGTTGAAAGTATCCCCTTGGAAAGGCGTTGTCCGCTTCGGTAAACGAAGTAAACTCAGTCCACGATATGTTGGACCATTCACGATCACTCAAAGAGTCGGTCTCGTGGCGTACCGATTAGAACTACCAACTGAACTTAGCCAAGTACATGATGTATTTCATGTCTCGAATCTTAAAAGGTGTCTTGCTGATGATACACTTGTTATTCCTTTGGATGATATCCGCATTGATGAGCAAATGCACTTCGTTGAAGAACCTATAGAAATCATGGAAGGATAGGTCAAACAAATGCGTAAAAGCAACATACCTATCGTTAAAGTCTGTTGGAATTCGCGTAGAGGCCCCGAATATACCGAGGAACGCAAAGACCAAATGATACGAAAATATCCCCATCTCTTCTCAAACGCTGATGCATCCGAGAAGTCTACCTAAAACTTCGGGACGAAGTTTCTAATAACGGGGAGGTACTATAACGACCCTCATTTTTCCATTCTATATTTCTTCCAATATTAAATGCCCAAACAATATAATTAAAACTTAATAATTAAACTTTAATCAATAATTGTTAAGTATTAAAAGTTATAAAACATATTAATTAACTTTGTGTAATAATTGACAAGTTAATAAAAGATGGAAATAATAAGCTAATTAACTTCCATGAACAAAATGTAATAAACTAAAACTTAATGTATGTAACTAATTAATCTTAAATAAGTTTGGAATCATTTAAGCTAATCTAAAGTACAAGGACTAAAATGAAAAAGTTCCAAACCATCCCTTTGATGCCCTAGCCGAAAATTAAAGGGGTAAAATGACCCTTTTACCCTCCCAAAATCGGCCACCATCACCTCCTCATTAAACCCTAACTTGTTCCCTAAGTACTCCTAACTAAACCCTAATTCTAGATCTTTCTAACCTCACCTATAAATAGAGACCTAGGCTAATGCTTTTCATGTACCAAATCATTCTAATAATCCTCTCTCAAAAATCAATCTCTCCCTCTCTCCCTCTCTTGGAATTCGGCCAAGAAACCACCACCACACCACCACCATCTTCAAGTAATCTTCAAGTAATCTTCAAGAGATTTTCATCGTGTTCATCGTGGTCTTCGTGATCTTCAAAGTGTTCTTGTGTTTTCAAGTGCTTGGATCTTCATCTTCAAGTTTTCATCATCTTTTCTTGTTAATCTTCATCATACATTATCAAGGTAAAAATCCTAGATCCAAATCTTTTAAAATTCTTGTTTCAATTCATGTTTATATTCATAATACTATTCATGCATGATCTTAACATTCATATTGTTCATGTAAAAAAAATATATAAATATACATATACATACGTACATACAGTTATAAAAAAAAAGGTTTAGATCTTGAGAACCCTAATGATTCACCAAGATTGTGTTAATGTTTAAAAATGGTAACAAAATATACATAAACATATATACATATACAATCGGCATATGTATATGCATATACATACCGATTTAAAAACAAAAACAAAAAAAAAAGAAGTTTTGTTAAATCTTAAAAACCCTAAAGATTTGTTAGAGATTTGTTAGTGTTTAAAAAGGAAACAAAATATATACACATAATATATATACATATGCGACATATATATACATATATAAAAAAAATTAATTTTTATATATATACATATACATACGGTTATATATATAAAAAAAAAACTCTATACATATACACGATACATATACACATATATATATTAAATACTTAAAACCCTAATTAACCTAACCCTATTTTATTAAACCCTAATAATCATTACCTAATCATTACTTTACTAAACCCTAAACCTAATACTACTTTAATACTATTAAACATTTATTACTTAAACCATAATCATTTATTTATTATTAAAACTTAACTACTCTAATTAATTAAAATCCTAATACTACTTATACTACTACTTATACACTTATACTACTACTTAACACTTACGCTATTACTAACACATATAATATACTACTTATATTATAATATATATATTATAAAATTTTTGACCACGATTACATTAGTCATTCACGATAACGTGAGGATTACTCGAACGTCAACGCTACTTAAGGCCTAGGGTGATCCTTGGTACCACTATGGGACGCTTGTGGATTTTGAATGCCAAACTTAGATTTTGGTCAAGAAATCATGGGCCAACCGGTAACAATTGGTCATTCTAGTGACTCGGCGGTGGAATAGATGTTTGGGTATGGAGCACAATGTCAAACCCGACTATAGTAATCATACACTTAGTTACTAACACACTTAATAAGTGGTAGACTTATTAAGAACAACTCACTAGTGTTCAACACTAACTTACTAAAAATGGAAACTTACTAAAGATGGAAACTTAGTAAAACGAACTATACTTAAACACTTGCATACTTAAACTTAAACTTGGGCAAAAACATTTAACTACTCTTAAATGTCATTAGGTTGACTTTCTGCTCACATCCATCCAACTCTTCTATTCTAAGGAATAACAATCCCTCTCTACTTACTAAGGTGAATTCATAGCCCCACTTACTATTGCGCAATTTATTTTAACTTACTGGGGGTGAGACACAAGCTACTTTTAATATTTACAATTTAGACACAAGTACCAACTGTTAAACTATGCTATACATGGCTATGTCCAACAAAGTCCCTACAGTGATATTTTTAATTGCTCGTTAAATGCATTCTTAATTATTGGGGGTAGACCTATCGGGAGTAACATCCCCGATACATTTGACTAAGTCTTTGTATTACTTAATAATGAAATTAAACCGACAAGGACAGAACAACTTATCATTGGGGCAAACTTTAAACGTTTAGTCTAAATATCACGAACTGGCATAACTTTTTGATCTGCGAGATCAACTTTATAAACAAAAATCTTGTGGTCTAAAACAACGGACAAACATATTTGTTAAACCTATGATTTCACTCAACCATTTTTGGTTGACACTTTAGCATGTTTTGTCTCAGGTGCTGATTGATCAAGTTTACTTATCTACTGCTTATGTGATGCTACTTGGATTTAGGATCAAGAATTATCGCATTTATTATTCTTGCATTTGATACATTTGTAATTTCAATTCTTGTAACGACATTTCATTTTCCGCTGCGTACTCAATAAAGTTTGTTTTTATCATATAGCATTGTTCTCGTATTATAATATGTTGGTTTATTTGATATTAAGTAACATTTCACCCAGGCCCTAACTGAGGGTGTGATATAGCAGCAATACGCTAGACGGATCAATTACATATTGATCCCCAGACTAATTGAGGCCACCCCACGGATCCCTTATCCATGTTCCGGGTCTGCAGAGATTATTTCTCGAGGGCAAACATCAGTCGGTATCATACGCTCCACGCTAGGCAGCTATTGTCTTGTACTGGTACCTTACAACCGCTATACGGAAAATCGTACCAACAAAAGTATATCAATAAAAGTGCCTACTATGGCCTTCCCAACGCAGCACAGGCACATATCCAATACGCCAGTTGTCACTCATTCCACAAAGAACTAAGATGGCTTCATACTCACTATATGACCATTGAGGAAGCTTCAGTGCTTTCCAATCTTCAACGGTCGCCTTCTCATCCTCAGATAAAGTAATGGACTTACTCACTCCTATTTCTGTCTTCCTCCATTTCTGAACATTGGCCCAAGCATCATTAATGACCCTTTCATTAACAAAAAAGTAGGGATCTTTCCAATTTTTTAAAGAAGTTTCCTTCACCCTGGTAAAAGTCTTACTTGGCTTGCAGTCAAATGTATACCAACATTTGCTAACTAATCGAGTTCTAAACAATTCATGGAAAATATTTACATTTGGTACTTCTTCTATAGCATTACAGTACATTTCAAACAAAATAATTTTTTGTAACCCTATTGGATGAATTTGACTAAGACCTATTCCATAATAGGCAAGAATCTTTTGAAGAAAAGAAGAAAGGGGAATACGGAGATTTCCTACAGCTAATTAAAGCTTATAGCGGGTGATCATCTTCTCAGGAGGTTTATTAGCCCTATCGCTAGACGAGGGAATCATAGGGTTTAGTAATCTAAGGTTTCGTGCTCTTTGCATAACTGGTCTATTTTAGCCTCGGTGATACTGGAAGGAATAGTGCTCACATCACGATTGTCTCTTTGGGAAGAAGTGCTGCTGGACTCGGTCATGGTAGTGCACAAAATAAAAGAAATATAAACAGAAGAGAAAGATGAGCAATAACTGACCTTGCACGAATCAAATCGCCAAAATGAGTAATTGCAGTTATCTTTATAGCAAATGATTAGTTTTCGAAAAAGGAAAAAGGAAAGGGAATGGGTTATTTATAGTCAAACAAATGGATGATGAAAGGATGAGATTGACACACGTGTACGAACCAAATTAATTGGGCAACAATTTAAATTTCAAAAATAAATCAAAAAGATTTTGGGGGCAAATTCATAATTGGTAATGTGACGTTAACACAGAAACATAGACGGCTACAGTAGTTTTGTGTCTTTGAGGAAAAATGCATCTTTTATTTTTAGTTTAATGACTTTATTTTTTAAAAAAAATAAAGACATTAAACTGGGGGGACTTAATGGTGTATCCTAGGGGATACACGCATAAAAGCACCATTTTTATACAGAAAAATGGATCAAGAAGCACAAAAGATAACAAAATTTAGCGGTTTTCATTATTTGCCGCTCAGCGTACAGCAGGCCGCCCAGCGTCATGCCTAAGCCCTGCAGGCAGCTTCAATGCTTAAGCCCTTTTACTCAGCGCGTGAACAGCACGCAGTCACGTCAGCACACGCCACCGACCTTCCGGATACTTCGCATAACAGAATTAATCAGCGATTGACACGTGTATCCCGAGAATTTTGGGCATTCTACGCCTATAAATAGAGCCATGGGTCACCACATTTCACATCTGAACTTCAGTCAAAGAGAAGTACACTTTCTCTCTCACACAGTTCTTTCTCACTCTAAACGCACATTAGCCGCTTAGCAGCAATACGTTAGACGGATCAATTACAGATTGATCCCACACTGATTGCGACCACCCCACGGATCCCTTATCCGTGTTTCGGGTCTGCAGAGATTATTTCTCGAGGGCAAACATCAGTCGGCATCATACGCTCCACGCTAGGCAGCTATTGTCTTGTACTGGTACCTTACAACCGCTATACGAAAAATCGTACCAACAACCTCCCCGTACATATATATAATATTCATGTTATCTTTAAAGGAAAAAATAAAAAATGTCACATAAGTATTTTAATCGGATTATCCGGTATCTCGTAAGTTCTGTTTACATAGATACATAATTTTAAAGTTGATATTTTTTTGGAGTATATACTATACAATGGAATAAAAGTGGATGAATAATTAATTAATCATTCATTACTATATGATTAATGATCATTTGTGGTCATATTTGCTTATTTAGTTTTTACTCTTTTAAGCTTAGTTGTGAATCTGTCCCATATATATATATATATATATATATATATATTGTTTTAATCAAGAGAGAAGCACTTTTTTGAGGGTTAAGTAATTTTTTTTTTGTTTTTTTTTTTTGAAATTTCAACACTAAGATCACATGAAAATATGAACATTTAAAAAAGACAATTTGTGATAAATGTTATGATTTTAGCGGAAAAACGCTCGAATAAATAAATGATAACATGCATCATATGTAATATTTTAATTAAAGGTTTTTATTAAGGGTTTAGAAATTAGGGTTTAGAAATTAGAAATTAGGGCTTAGGGTTTAGAAATTAGAGTTTAGAATTACAATTTAGAAATTAGGGTTTATGATTTAGAAATTAGGGTTTAAATTGAATTTTTAATACAAACAGTTTAGAGTTTAGGGTTTTATTTTTTGGATTTAGGGCCTAAACCCTAAACCCTAAACTCTAAATCGGACTAAATTTTGATTAAAAAAAATACCTTCACACAAGATGAAAAAAAACCTTGAAAAAAATCTCTAATTAAAACATTACTCATGATACATGTTATCGTTTATTTCTTCGAGTGTTTTTCCGTCAAAATAATAACATTCATCACAAAGTATCTTTTTTAAATGTTCATATTTTCATGTAATCTTAATGTTGGGAAAAAAATACTAAAAAAAGGAAAAAAAATTAATAGCTATTCATATCACTTTACGACCATCTTTGGACATGAGTTGCGACTTTCCGTGTTTGGCGAAACTTCAAATCACTTTTCAATTATTTTTATCATTCATGCTGAAGTGAAGTGATTAACGTTTTATTGTATTACTAACTAGTCCGGACCGTCTCGCGTGTTACGGCGGGGACTTTCGGCATGCGTATTCATATTTAACGTAGCGTTGTGTATTTACAGAAGGGAATACGGCCCATATGTTAAGCGCCGTTTTAGATGTCGTTGGTTTAAACGTTTTTTAAAAAGTATCCGTTTCGAACTTAGTTAGTTTTGTTTTGTTCAATAACTTTATTCGATTGTAACGGGGCTGTCGGAAAAATTTAACTCCCGGCGAACAGAAAGATACGGGTTGTCGTTGTGTTTAGCATTTTTTAAAAAGTGTCCGTTTCGAACGTGGTTAGTTTCGTTTTGTTCATAAAATTATTTCGAGTCTGACTCTGCCGTCGGAAAAATTTAACTCGTGGCGAGCGGGAAGATACGGGTTGTCGTTGTGTTTAGCCTTTTTTTGAGAAGTCGTTTCGCGTGTAGTTAGTCCCGTTGGGTTCGTAAGGTTTTTTCGAGTTGAACGGTGGTCTTTGAAAAATTTTATTCTCACCGAGCGAGAAGATAGGGCTCGTTATAAATTCGGGTGAAATTAGTTTCTTTTATTTTAACAAAATTATATGTTTACACCTTTTACCCCTGGAAAAATGTAAACTTGAGGGGCCGTTGTGTAAATATAGTCGAAGTTGAGGGACCGTTTGTAATGTGAACGCAAACTCAAAACGACAATCCGATATAACTGAAACGACGACATTCGCTACCACTTTTAGTATATAAGTGTCCGTTTCGCGTGGTTAGTTTCGTTTTGTTCATAAAATTATTTCGAGTCTGACGCTGCCGTCGGAAAAATTTAACTCGTGGCGAGCGGGAAGATACGGGTTGTCGTTGTGTTTAGCGTTTTTTTGAGAAGTCGTTTCGCGTGTAGTTAGTCCCGTTGGGTTCGTAAGGTTTTTTCGAGTTGAACGGTGGTCTTTGAAAAATTTTATTCTCACCGAGCGAGAAGATAGGGCCCGTTATAAATTCGGGTGAAATTAGTTTCTTTTATTTTAACAAAATTATGTATTTACACCTTTTACTCCTAGAAAAGTGTAAACTTGAGGGGCCGTTGTGTAAATATAGTCGAAGTTGAGGGACCGTTTGTAATGTGAACGCAAACTCAAAACGACAATCCGATATAACTGAAACGACGACATTCGCTACCACTTTTAGTATATAAGTGTTAATGTTAATTTTATTAGCCCGTGCATTGCACGACACTTTTATAAATTAGTATACGATTACGTTAGTATTGATACTCACCAATGTATAATACAATTATAATAAAAAACCATTTAATCACCGATAACATTAATTTGTATTTTGTATCGAAAGTATTAGTATCCAAAGCATTGTATACGATAACGTTAGTATTGCACACACTTTATATAATGTATGATAATGAGTATGAGGTATTGAAAACATTATTATTGTAAACGTCAGGATTGAATACAATTACAATACAACAATCAGTTGTTCTTATTCAATATTATCGCAAAGTTTCTTGAAATAGAATGATACGTTTATGAGCCCGTCCGTTACAATAAGTATCACAAATGTCAAAAGTTGTTATACTTTAAATTTATTTAAATATTATATTTTGTATTTAGTTCGTATAGATATTTGATTGTTTTTTTTTTTAAATTAAGTTATATACCTAATTTTATTTAAAGTTTATTCATTTATTTTTCGTACATTTTACATACACATTTGTATTGTGTAGTTTATGCTCAAATATAATCATATGTATTAGGGTGCAGATCTTGTTTACTACTTTTTTTATGTGTATACCTGCTAATAGTTGATAATAATATTGTCAAGTTTAATATTTAAGTAATTGTATTGTATTTAGAATATGATTAAATAATATTAACTTTTATATTTATATTATATTATATTATATTATTTATTTAATTTAAATTATTATTTATTTTATATTTTGTTAACGTCAAATGTGAAGTTCTATTGCTCCTGTTAATTCCATTTTTTATATTTATATTGTTTTATCTATTTATTTAATTTGATATTTAGAGTAATTGTATTTTATTTAGATATGAATATTTTTCTTATTTGAGAAAATTAATTAAATAGATGAAAAAAATGATATATTATATTGAATTCTGAAAATTATTTATTTCTCAAAAGCACATAGGAGTATATATTTGACTAGTGTGTATCATATCACAACTCATAGCATTAAGATATAAATAAATATATCTTAATTATTATTAAAGAAATTAAAGAAGAGTCTTTTATTTATCCGTAAAACAAGGGTTTCCATTAGAATAAATTACTTTATCCATTCCATGCACTTTTTATTATGAAAACTATCTAACATTTTTTTTTATTATTATGAAAACTATCTAACATGACACATTCACATATGAATATTTACATGATTATAACTCAGTGACACTCACAATGCAAGACACATGATAATCATGAGTGTATACACTTCACTAGCACTAGCTAGTGAGAATCGAACCCTAAAATCTTGTTTAAAAGACTCCATTTCATATAGGTCAAATGTCATTTGATATTCCACACATATTTTGTTATTAATCGAATGAATTGAATGAATATCCAGTCATAGAACTTTTTATATTAGATTCAAAAAACCAAGTTCAAACACTTTAACCTCATTCTCTATGGGAATAGTTGGTATCTAGAAATCAGTCAATATTTTAGTTGCCCTTTTATTAATATCTTATACATGCGTTAAATTAAAATTCCAATAAATATTTGAGTGTAGTACTACTATTATACTATTAGTATCCAACAAAAGGATAAAGATCCATCTGTATGTAATATGATTTTACTTCTAATCCAGTAATCCTTATATAGATATATAAGGTTGTAAAAGTCGCGAGTCGGGGACGCATCGGTCGAGACCTAAAAAGGACGCGTCGGACGAGTCGGGGACGCGTCGGGGATGCATCGGTCGTTGACCAACGTTGACTTTATTAATAATTTCTTAAATATATATTTATATATGTATAAAATAGTTGATTCTGCACCATAAATTTCTTAAATAAGAACTTGAATTTAAATACAATCAAACTTCAAACTCAATTAATGTTACCGAGCACATAATCAGTAAGGACACAGAGAAAAAAGAGGCCCAAAAAATAAAAACAAACCATAATTTTAAAACATATCACATCTTGACGAAAATTTGACTGATTTTGACCTTTTTTACCAACTTTGACCGTCTTTGACAGACTTTGACCGAACTTTTAACTTTGACCATCTTTTGAGTCGTTTTCAGAAAAAACGGGACGGAGAACCCAAAAAAACGACGCATCGGCCGACGCATCGGTCAAGTCGGCCGACTTTTACAACACTGGATATATATATAAAAAAAAGTACAAAAAGTTAATTTGTTAGTTTCTTTGAGCTCTCGTTGTTTTGTGTGTGCGTGTTTGTAGAGGTTTTTGTGTTGTTTGGCCTCGGTGCCTATGTTTGTATTCTTGTTCCGAGTCTTTATTTTTTTGATGAAAGTATCGTGTTATATAAAAGTTACGGTTTTTAGAAAGAAAAAAAAAGTACAATAAAAAGTACAAAAAGTAAAGTTTTTAGTTTATGTACTTTTATGTATGAATGAGTGATCTAAATAACAACAAATAACAATTTTAACCTTAAAGAGCAACAGAAGTCGTTACACTGAGCTCAGTGTTAAATCGTGTTAAGTTTAACATTGAACACTGATGTCAAAATAGGATAAATCGTTCAATGTTAAATTTCAGTGTCCAATTCATTATTTAATTGTTTTATTAATACTTTAATAATATTATTTTCAAGAAAGAGAAGAAAGAAAAGAACAAATATCACGACGTTACCTATCCGACGCTTGCAATTTACACCGGCCTTTAACACTGATTTAACACCGGAGGGGAGTCGTCGGCGCCAGTGTCCCTACTGTTAAATCCCTTTAACGCTGAAAAAAGGGTGCGATGACGTGTGCTCTTATGTGAGTAAGTCTATGTTATTATATATGCTATCTATATCTATATCTATATCTATATATATTATATTATATTATATTATATATGCCAATCTATACCTAGTTACATAATTAACATTACCTAATTAATTTATTATTTATGACAAATATATTAGTAACATTTATTCTCATAATGTTTTTTCATAAACCACGACTGATGGCGGCTTCATTGTAATTTAGTATTGCTAATTTTGGTGTTTTTAGAGTTGTTGGTGTATTATTGGTTAACGGATGATATCTATATATATAGTCATATAAAGCTCTAAAATTATGATGTCATCATTAAGCTAATTACTCTTTAATTTTGATAATAATGATGATGTCATAATTATATATTAATTTAATTAAAAAAATAATACGAAATCTTTTATAAAAGGAAATACTAATCTCTCTTAAATTATAATTTTAATTTTCTAAAAAAATTAAAAGGCATTTATTATTACTAATAATTATTATTATTATTTAAAATATAAATACTCAACTTTACGCGAACTTTATTATTATTTACTTTTAATATAGTAATTATAATTATAATGTAAGACCCGAACAATTATTGTACAGAAGTGTAAATAGGGTGCATATAGTGTGGGGAGCTGTATATAATTAAACTGTGGTCAGATGCTGCACAGGCCCTTGTGCGTGCCGCACAAGGGTAAGTGTGCGCGCCGCACACTATAACTGTGGACAAATTTCTCTTTTTAATTTAAATTGAACGTGGGGCATTTTGATCTTTTCACTTGAGGCCGGATTTAAAGCCACTAAAAAGCTGGTTGGAGCAGTTAGTTCACATCCACCAACCTTATCATCTCTCCCATTCAATTTTAGAGTGAGAAACTATTTAAGAGAGAGAAAGCTCAAGCAAAGGAAGAAGAAGCTAGTTTCGGGTCTTAGCTCAAGTATTAAAGTTGTTCATCTAGCCTTTAGCTACATTTTGGTTGTAGTGGTATGTCCTAACTTTGATCTTCTTACTTTAATTTATATAAGGGTTAGGGTTTGGGTAAATGGTGAACATAAAACCCATATTTGGTGATTTTGGGTGTTCTTGGGTAAGATTGAGTCATGAAGACTCAATAGTAACTAACCTAGGGTTTCAAAGTATTAATTGGTGTTTATGAGCCTTAATTGGTTAGTAAATTACTAGCACACTTAGATATTATGTGAAAGTGTGTTAATTGGGTTAGTGGATGACCCGAAATGAGTGTGTTAACTTTAAAATGATTAAATGGGTAATTGTTGACCTAGTTGGGCAAGATGAGTATGAGATGTCCTAATTTTATGTTAGTCGGTGTTGTTAGACCTTAATCACTAGCTTTTAGTGATTTATGATGGGTCTTGACCTTAAATGGACGGTTTTAGTATAATTGGTCAACTAATGCATTTAAGTCATTAAAAGCACAAGAGTGCGTTGTTGGTGTTTAGTCCAACGAATCGTATATTAATTATATACATAATGTACTAGGTACGTTGCATTGAAGGAGCTTGATTTCTAATTCACCAAAAGCATTGAGGTGAGTGGAATAATTATATATCTATGTATATGATTTATTTGCTTGTGGGGTATGGGTTGAAGTTCGATGTTGACGATACCATATCCTAGAGTATATTGTTTGTTCGTTTTGATGAGGGTTTAAGTTCGATGTTGACGATACCTCATGTATGGATTTAAAGTTCAATTTAACGAAGCCATACCACTATTGTAGTGACGTTTGTTTGATGAGGGTTTAAGTTCGATGTTGACGATACCTCATATGTGGGTTTAAGTTCGATGTTGATGATACCACATTTATTAGGATGAATGGGGATTAAGTTCGATTTTGACGATACCATTCGTAGGGCTAGCCTTGGAATTTGAATACTAATGGATATTGTGAACATCAATGATTGTGTTTAGTGTTGTAGCATATTGTATTGTTGTGTTATATGCTATTGTTATACTAGCTTATGTTATCAAGGGTTTAGCGTTATACATTATGAGGGTATGCTAATTATATTGCTAGTATGTATGCGGATTTGGTATAAGTGATTGCAAGTAAGTAAGTTATATATGTATATGTATAATTATTGCATTCACTAAGCGTTTTGCTTACCCTCTCATTGTTTACCTTTTTATAGGCTCCGGCGTGGACAAGGGTAAGGGCGTTCGTTTGGATTAGTGATCCCGCTTTGTTTTGATAGGGGACGCTTTTTGAATGCGTTAGCTTTTGAAGTTTGACCGAGATTTGGGTAGTTTAACCCCCAAACATCATGCTCTAGTGTCGTTTGGAATTTAAACTAGTGTGGTCGAAACTTACATTTTGTATGAAACTCGTATTTCGTGTCGATGTGGGCCCCGTTTCGTAAAACTTATTTTATTATTGAATCATGTGAGTTTTTCATATTATAATGTGTTGTAAAAAGCGTTTCGTCTAAAAGTGGCGGGAAGTGGGAGATTATTAATCGAAAATTGGAAAATCCGGACAGCGGGCTGCCAGGCCATCTGCACGCCGCGCACCCCAGGGAGCTGCGCGCCGCGCACCCCAGGGAGCTGCGCGCCGCGCACTACCCTGTATAAAAAAAATTGTTGTTTACGGTTGGATAAGGGGTTGGGTTGTTACAAGTGGTATCAGAGCATGGTCTAAGGGATTTAGGCGACTTGAGATAGGTGCCTCGACTTAGACTTTATTGTATATGCGCGTTATGCAGGACTTGTAGGAGACGGATCGTACCGGGGATTGGATAGTGCCTACGTTTAGGTGAACTAACTATGCGCTAATTGTTTTGTGTTGTGTTTTGCAATCATCAAGCGAGATAGACGTTGTACTAGCGAGTTAATGCGACGTGCTCGCGTAACAATGATTAGCTACCATTGTTACGGGTTCAAATCGTGTTAAACAAGCTATGTACGACGATTGTTGAGCAAGATGGGGCGGTGAGATGTATATGAATATTATGTTGTGTCCTTTCGTTTCATTGTTTATCCTATTTCCGTTTTATAGTATGAAGACGAGAAACGGACCCGAAAACAATGACGGAGGTACGAGCGAGGATGCCGAGTTTACGGCCAAAGTTGAGGCCATATTTAAGAAGCAAAAAGCGGAATTTCTTGAGGACGTCCGAAAAGTTTTCCAAGATTCGGTTGTTGGGCAAGTAACCGATTTAATAAATGAACGAATGAGTGCCGCAATCAAAGAGGCACTCGATGCTAGAAACATCCATCCTCGTGGCGAAGGAGGTAATGGTAATGGGGGACATGGAAGGTGGGACTTCCATTATAAACATTTCAAGGATGCCCAACCTCCTATGTTTAATGGAGTGAGGGATCCGGTGAAGATTACATGTTGGATCTCCGACATCGAGGGGGCTTTCCGTATCGCGAAATGTCCTCTCGAGAAGAAAACGAGGTACGGTTCTAGTATGTTGCGTGAAGAGGCCAAGTTGTGGTGGGACGATAAAATCCAATTATATGGGGAAGAGCAATGCATGAGCTTGACGTGGGAAGAGTTTAAAAAGGAATTTTTGAAAGAATACCGAACTCCTTCCGACCTTGATAGAATCCGGGACGAGTTTCACAATTTGCGACAAGGTTCAATGGACTTGGTTACTCTCAACTCTACCTTCTTGGCAAACACTCGTTTTTGTCCAGAGTATGTTGGTGATGATCACAAGTTGATGCAAGATTTCTACCGTACTATGAACGATGAGTTGAAGGGTAAGATTAGCCTCGGAATAGCTAAGTCTTTTGACGAGTTATTTGAATTGGCTCGGGGTTTCGAGCAGGAGGTTTCAAAAAGAAGCGACATCTCTTTCTCAAAGAGAAAATTTGAAGGTTCGAGCCATTCGAACTTTTCCAACAAGAAAAGCAAGAAGGGTTTCGAAAGTGTAAATAGTGTAAAGAAGGGAGGTTTTGGGAACTTTATCCCTACTTGCTACAATTGTGGGGTACGAGGTCATTTGGCTCGAGATTGTACGAAGCCTTCTTCGACAAATAAACTCACTTGTTTTAATTGCAACAAAGAAGGACACCGAAAGTCGGAGTGTCCCGATTTAAACACCGACCATGTCAAACGGTTAGAAAAGGCGGCGGGTACGGCTAGAGGACAAAATTATTTGATGACGAATGAAGAGGCTAAGCAATCCAACAAAGTTATATCAGGTACTTTCATGGTTAACTCTAATCCGGCAAGGATACTATTTGATAGCAGTGCTAATTTATCTTTTGTATCTCCGCGTTTTGTGTCTAAGCTTGATAAACCTTTAGCTAAGTTAAGTCATCTGGTAGAAGTTGAAATAGCAGATGGTAAGACGGTGCTAGGGGTTGATGTTTGTAACGATTGTGATATTGTGTTTGGTTCCGAAATGTTTAAAATTGATCTTATCCCGATGACCTTGGGTGAATTTGATATTGTCGTTGGTATGGATTAGCTCGATCGTCATAGAGCCGATATTGCATGTCATGAAAAATCTATTCGTGTGAAGACCCCAAGTGGGAGAGAGTTAATTATTCACGGCGAGAAATGGAGAAGACTTGTGCCATTATGCACTATTGCACGGGCACGTCATTTTCTTAGTAGTGGTGGCATGGCTTTTTCTTGCTCATGTAGTTGATACTCGTGAAGAGCCACCATCCATTCGTGAAATTTCGGTGGTTAGTGAATTCGAAGATGTTTTTCCGGATGAATTACCGGGTGTTCCGGCGGAAAGACAAGTTGAATTTCGCATCGAGTTGGTTCCGGGTGCTACTCCCATTGCTAAAACTCCCTATCGTTTAGCACCAACGGAGATGCAAGAGTTGTTAAATCAAACCCAATAGTTGCTTGAAAAGGGTTTTATTTGACCGAGTGCTTCACCATGGGGCGCTCCGGTTTTATTCGTGAAGAAGAAAGATGGTAGTATGCGGATGTGCATATTATTGGGAGTTGAATAAAGTGACGATCAAGAATAGCTATCCATTGCCTCGGATTGACAATTTGTTTGATCAACTCCAAGGCGCGACTTATTTTTCTAAAATTGATTTACGGTCCAGCTATCCCCAAATGCGGGTCCGTGAGGAAGATATTGAGAAAATGGCCTTTCGAACGCGTCATGGACATTTTGAGTTTGTAGTTATGCCTTTTGGTCTTACAAATGCACCGGCGGCATTCATGGATCTTATGAACCGAGTGTGCCAACCTATGTTGGACAAGTCAGTGATTGTGTTCATTGATGACATACTTGTCTATTCGAAGATTATGAAGGAACATGAACATCATTTGCGTAGCGTGTTGAAGACGTTGCGGAAGGAGAAATTGTATACAAAATTCTCCAAATGTGAATTTTGGCTAAGGGAAGTTCAATTCCTTGGCCATATTGTGAACAAAGATGGTATTCAAGTAGATCCGGGGAAGATTGAGACGGTCAAAAGTTGGGGACGACCGACTATGCCTACGAAAATTCGAAGTTTTCTCGAATTGGCCGATTATTATTGTCGGTTTATCCAAGACTTTTCTAAGATCGCCTCTCCATTGACGATGTTGACGAGAAAGAACGCGAGATTTAATGAGCAAGAAATTGCTTTCCAATTGTTAAAAGAGAAGTTGTGTCAAGCTCCGGTGTTAGTATTGCCGGAAGGGGTAGAAGACATGACGGTTTATTGTGATGCGTCTTTAAATGGGCTCGTGTGTGTTCTAATGCAAAGAGGTAAAGTCATCGCGTACGCCTCTCGACAATTAAAGGAACACGAAACGAGATATCCGACTCATGATCTTGAGTTGGCGGTGGTTGTTCATACATTGAAAATTTGGCGCCATTATTTGTATGGTGTCAAGTGTACGATATATTCGGATCACAAGAGCTTAAAACACCTTTTTGATCAACGAGATTTGAATTATCATCAACATAGGTGGATGGATGTGGTAAAAGATTAAGATTGTGAAATAATTTATCATCCGGGTAAGGCGAACGTGGTTGCGGATGCGTTAAGTCGGAAGAGTCAACATTCGGCGATATGAGTAGGATCGTTACGCATGATTATTACTAACGATTTTCTTGTAAAGGTTGGTGAGATACAAATTGAAGCTTTTGTTAACAACAAACACGAGGAACGAATCGTGGGCCAAACGGAGTTTATTACCTTAGGTCCACATGGTTTGTTATCTTTTCAAGGAAGGGTGTGGGTGCCTAGAATGGGAGATTTCCGACGAGTGCTACTTGATGAAGTACATAAGTCAAAGTATTCCATTCATCCGGACCCGAAAAAAATGTATCTTGATTTAAAGAAAGAGTATTGGTGGCCGGGCATGAAACGTGATGTTGTAAAGTATGTTGAACAATGTGTCACGTGTTTGCAAGTTAAGGCCGAACACCAAAAGCTGTATGGTAAGTTACAACCGTTGGAAGTCCCGAAATGGAAATGGGAGCACATTACCATGGATTTCATTACAAAGTTACCAAAGACGGCGAGAACCCAATTTGATACGATTTGGGTGATAGTTGATCGGTTGACGAAAAGTGCTTTGTTTCTTCCCATTCGGGAAACGATATCGTCGGAGGCTTTTTCAAAGTTATTTATCAAGGAGGTGATATCGAGACATGGGGTTCCTATATCTATTATTTCGGATCAGGATACTCGTTTCACATCTCGGTTTTTGAATAAGTTTCATGAAGATATGGGTACACAATTGAGAATGAGCACGGCGTATCATCCTTAAACGGACGGACAAACCGAACGTACGAATTAAACATTGGAGGATATGTTACGGGCGTGTATAATTGATTTCGGTGGTAGTTGGGATGAGCACTTACCATTGGTGGAATTCTCGTACAATAATAGTTATCATACTAGTATCGGGATACCACCTTATGAGATGCTTTATGGGCGTAGGTGTCGAACTCCAATTTGTTGGGGTGAAGTGGGTCAAAGAGAAATCGAGAGTACCGATTTGGTTTTAGAGACGAATAGCAAGATTGAGATGATTCGGACTCATTTGAAAGCGGCACAAGATAGACAAAAGTCGTATGCCGACAAACATAGGCGATTGATTGAGTTCCAAGAAGGTGACATGGTGATGCTTAAGGTTTCGCCATGGAAGGGTATTATTCGGTTTCGAAAACGAGGAAAGTTAGCTCCTCGGTTCATTGGGCCATTTAAGATTTTGGCTCGTGTTGGTGAAGTTGCGTATCGTTTCGAATTACCCGAAGAGCTTGCGGGGATCCACAACACATTTCATATTTTCCATCTCCGTAAGTGCCTTGCGGATGATTCTTCATGGATGCCATTAGACGAAATTAAACTAAACAACAAATTAGAGTATGTTGAGGAGCCGATTGCGATACTCGACGAAAAGGTGAAAGGTTGAGGAAAAAATAAGTGAGAACTTATAAAGTTAGATGGCGTCGTAGTAAAGGTTCTGAGTTTACTTGGGAGCCCGAAGAGTTTGTGATAGTTTATCTTCCCTCTTGTCATGCGACTTGGATCGCGAGGACGCGCTCTGATTCAAGTGGAGGAGAGTTGTAAGACCCGAACAATTATTGTACAGAACTGTAAATAGGGTGCATATAGTGTGGGGAGCTGTATATAATTAAACTGTGGTCAGAGGCTGCCCAGGCCCTTATGCGCGCCGCGCAAGGGTAAGTGTGCGCACCGCGCACTAATGCTGTGGACAGATTTCTCTTTTTAATTTAAATTGAACGTGGGGCATTTTGGTCTTTTCACTTGAAGCCGGATTTAAAGCCACTAAAAGGCTGGTTGGAGTAGTTAGTTCACATCCACCAACCTTATCATCTCTCCCATTCAATTTTAGAGTGAGAAACTATTTAAGAGAGAGAAAGCTCAAGCAAAGGAATAAGAAGCCAGTTTCGGGTCTTAGCTCGAGTATTAAAGTTGTTCATCTAGCCTTTAGCTACGTTTTGGTTGTAGTGGTATGTCCTAACTTTGATCTACTTACTTTAATTTATATAAGGGTTAGAGTTTGGGTAAATGGTGAACATAAAACCCATATTTGGTGATTTTGGGTGTTCTTGGGTAAGATTGAGTCATGAAGACTCAATAGTAACTAACCTAGGATTTCAAAGTATTAATTGGTATTTATGAGCCTTAATTGGTTAGTAAATTACAAGCACACTTAGATATTATGTGAAAGTGCGTTAATTGGGTTAGTGGATGACCTGAATTGGGTGTGTTAACTTTAAAATGATTAAATGGGTAATTGTTGACCTAGTTGGGCAAGATGAGTATGAGATGTCCTAAGTTTGTGTTAGTCGGTGTTGTTAGACCTTAATCACTAGCTTTTAGTGATTTATGATGGGTCTTGACCTTAAATGAACGGTTTTGGTATAATTGGTCAACTAATGCATTTAAGTCATTAAAAGCACAAGAGTGCGTTGTTGGTGTTTAGTCCAACGAATTGTATATTAATTATATACATAATGTACTAGGTACGTTGCATTGAAGGTTGTGAGCTTGATTTCTAATTCACCAAAAGCATTGAGGTGAGTAGAATAATTATATATGTATGTATATGATTTATTTGCTTGTGGAGTATGGGTTGAAGTTCGATGTTGACGATACCATATCCTAGAGTATATTGTTTGTTCATTTTGATGAGGGTTTAAGTTCGATGTTGACGATACCTCATGTATGGATTTAAAGTTCAATGTTGACGAAGCCATACCACTATTGTAGTGACGTTTGTTTGATGAGGGTTTAAGTTCGATGTTGACGATACCTTATATGTGGGTTTAAGTTCGATGTTGACGATACCACATTTATTAGGATGAATGGGGATTAAGTTCGATGTTGACGATACCATTCATAGGGCTAGCCTTGGAATTTGAATACTAATGGATGTTGTGAACATCAATGATTGTGTTTAGTGTTGTAGCATATTGTATTGTTGTGTTATATGCTATTGTTATACTAGCTTATGTTATCAAGGGTTTAGCGTTATACATTATGAGGGTATGCTAATTATATTGCTAGTATGTATGCGGATTTGGTATAAGTGATTGCAAGTAAGTAAGTTATATATGTATATGTATAATTATTGCATTCACTAAGCGTTTTACTTACCCTCTCGTTGTTTACCTTTTTATAGGCTCCGGCGTGGAGAAGGGTAAGGGCGTTCGTTTGGAATAGTGATCCCGCTTTGTTTTGATAGGGGACGCTTTTTGGATGCGTTAGCTTTTGAAGTTTGACCGAGATTTGGGTAGTTTAACCCCCAAACATCATGCTCTAGTGTCGTTTGGAATTTAAACTAGTGTGGTCGAAATTTACATTTTGTATGAAACTCGTATTTCAGGTCGATGTGGGCCCCGTTTCGTAAAACTTATTTTATTATTGAATCATGTGAGTTTTTTATATTATAATGTGTTGTAAAAAGTGTTTCGTCTAAAAGTAGCGGGAAGTGGGAGATCATTAATCGAAAATTGGAAAATCCGGACAGCGGGCTGCCAGGCCATCTGCGCGCCGCGCACTACCCTGTATAAAAAAAAAGTGCTGTTTACGGTTGGATAAGGGGTTGGTTTGTTACATATAATTATTATATTATTAATATTCAAATATGGATTCTCTTTACGAAATTTATTACATTACATATGTATGCGAAAATACATGTCTTTATATATTTATAAAAATAACGACAAGTTTCGTAGTCAAACGCGTTATTAAAATAAATGACTTTAGCATTTACATTAATTTAATACCTAAAACATGTGATTAAATTGTTTCATTTTAACAAACTCGTGATTTCGTAGGTCATTTCACTAGTATATTATATATCTCGTATATATCATATCCTCCAAGTTAGGAATATATTGTATCTATCTATTATTTAGTTGTAGATATTTTGTATATCCTTAATGATTAGCTTGTTGATCAAACATTGTAGTATCATATATATAACTAGAAAAAATTCTACCACGCGTTGATGCGATTGTATTTGAATATATTTCATTTGGTACCTTATATATCTAATGGTCTGCGCGTTGCGGTGGAACATTATAATGTCTTTTATGAAACTAATGTTGAGCAAAAACAGAATAAAACTACGTAAAAAAGGGGGTTGAAGTACTCGAACTTCAATTTTTTTTTTCATTTACAAACTCATGAACTTACCACTTGCTCTAGCTATCTACTTGATATAATTAGTTAATGTGTATGTGTGTGTGTGTGTGTGTGTGTGTGTGTGTGTGTGTGTGTGTGTATATATATATATAATTGATTTAAAATGCTTTATTTTTTTTAAAAAAAAAGTTCCATTTCGAAGATAATTAGTTGTGTTTTGTTCGTAAAATTGTTTCTAGTTGAACGATGATGAAGGAGAAATTTAACACGCGGCGAAAAAAATATAAATTCCGTTAAAAAATTGAGTGAGTTTTATTTAATGACTTATATTAAATTAAACCATCACTAGATAGCTCAAGTGGTTGGCGCCCCGAGTTCTTTGCAAAAGGTCTGAGGTTCGAATCCAGTCTAGGACGAATATTTAGTGGTGACTAGGGATGGGTTGGAAACAACCACAGAGTAATACTGCTGGACTGCGTACATTAGAGTATGTGGTCGGATTACTTGACCTCCCGGGTAGCTCGAATAGGGAACACCTTCTGCCTTTTACTTCTTTTTTTATATATTAGATTAGATAGTTACATATTACCTCCCCAAATTATCTTTCATGCACAATTTGTATCCCTAAACATTTATCAATACTACCCTTCAAGTTTAAATTATATAACCCTTTTTAAGTAGTGTAATACGACACCAATACGCAAAGAAAACGGCCAAATTCTTGGTCTCTTTTAGTATATATAGAAATCGATTTCATACAAAGACACACAAAAGGGTGTGCTTTTTTAAATCCCATATGGAATCAGCCTCCCACTTAACCCTAGCCGTCGTTTTATTTCCTAAGTATCGATTGATTTTTTTCTTCAATAATTAATCGACTAAACATGGGTGGTGATTCTTCTTCTTTAGTCGATAACATCGATTCCACTCTCCCTCTTGCAACCATCCAACATATGCATACAATCAAACTAAAATTCACCAACTATCTTCTATGGCACAAGAAAATGACGCCTCTGGTAAAAATATCAAAAACTCACTGGTTATATTGACGGCTCCATTCCTCAACCTGAACTGATCCTCACTTTTGGTGATTAATCTTCTGCGAACCCTGCCTATGCTTCTTGGATTGCAGGTGACCAACATGAACTTATCATAATTCAATCTTCATTATCGAGAAGAATCAATGGTAGAAACACTTGTGCATTCGACTTCTCGTGTTGTTTGGTCGGCACTTGAACTCTCTTATTGCCACGATTCTGTTGAACACATTGATACTCTTCATGATTCTCTTATCTCGATTCTGTTGTTTGGTCGGCACTTGAACTCTCTTATCTCAAGAAAGGATCCTCCACTGTTCCTGAATTTTCATGTAAGTTTAAAGTGATCTATAATCAGCTATAAGCAATTGGTCATCCTCTTGAAGAAGATGACATAATTCACTGTTTTTATGTGAACTTGGTTCGTCGTTTGACACGTTTTCTACTACTTAGAGGTTAAAACTCCCTCGATCAAACTTCCATGATTTAATGTCTCAGTTTTAAAGACACGAGATGTTCTTGCAGTCTGTCAATGATTCGGTTGTAACTCCTGTGGCGCTTAATAATACTTCTTCAAATGCCTCTCGAGGTCGTGGAAACTCAAGTACTCGAGGATCTTACTCTTATCGTGGACTGAGACGTGGAAATCCTCGTACCCCTCATTGTCATTTATGTAGAATTGATGGTCACCATGTGAACCAATGTCCAAAGTTTCACACTTATGCACGGAACAGTACCCCAACCATTGATGCTAATTTAGCCGATGTGTTTCAAGCTCAATGTTGAAATGCCCCGTTCATACCGATTATAAACGATTCACAATAGTTGATTTCATTGCGAGGTACTTGACCTCTATATGATACATTTTACAAACATTGCATTCGTTTTTAAAAGACAAACTTTCATAACATCGAAAGTTGACGGCATGCATACCATTTCATAATATATCCCACTATAATTGACTTAATAATAATCTTGATGAACTCAACGACTCTAATGCAACGTCTTTTGAAATATGTCATGAATGACTCCAAGTAATATCTCTAAAATGAGCAAATGCACAGCGGAAGATTTCTTTTATACCTGAGAATAAACATGCTTTAAAGTGTCAACCAAAAGGTTGGTGAGTTCATAAGTTTATCGTAAACAATAAAATTCATCATTTTGATAGACCACAAGATTCAAATACAGTACACCTATCTCGTGTACGAAACCATTTTTCATAATGCTTAGCAGAGTAGGTTTGTATCCTTTTCTCCCCCGTAGGTTGCCTCGTGATTTTTAAATAATCGTGCACATATCTCGTGCACAAAACTAATACACATAACCTGTGTATAAAAATTATTCTCTCGATACATAACATTCATTTCGATTTCATTTCTCAACATGGTAACCGACCTTAACATATAATGCACATCAATAATATCCCCAAAACAGAACATCTCGTATGTATAATATATAATCTTCGAAGTACTAAACACCACGCCCACTAGCTCTTCCGTCTAGTGAACATTCTGGGTGGGGGTGTTAAACCCAGTAGCTACCTTTAGGATTCGCATGAATTAGGGCCATACTCGATTCTAATTCTTAGGTTACCAAGCAATGATAATCAGGGGAAAATTATTCACATCAATTGGTGGCAATTATCATGTCCACATAATTCAATAATAATCCACAGAACTTCTGCCTGCATAATAATTCATTCGAGGAATGTTTTGCTTGTGTCTTTCTCGTCAAAAATTTATAAAAAACATTTCATGTATTCGCAGTTCAAAATATATTTCAAAAGCATTTAATAAAGCAGTTGTAAAAACAGCGCATTTATTCTCAGTCCCAAAAATGTAAAGAGTAAAAGGGAGCAAATGAACTCACTATTCTGTATTTTATAGTAAAAATACATATGACGACATTGAACAAGTGTAAGGTTGGCCTCGGATTCACGAACCTTAGAGAAGCCTTTAAAAAAAATTGCACCAAGCAGGGATCGAACCCTAGACCTCACGCTAACCAACATAACAGCCTAACCATTGATCAATTTCTGATTTTTCTGAATATATCCCATTCTAATTGTAAATAACCCGGCTTATTTTTCTGTTTAAATTTTCTCCTTCAACTTCAAAATTAGATCGACCAAGTATCAATCTTAACAGAGTTTAATTCAATTGTTTAGGACTTGTAATTGATTAACAATAAACGTAATGATTTATATACATTAACAGAAACGAAAAAGAAATAAAAAAAAATACCACAGACACGAAGAACACCTTTCTAACTCAATCGTCAATTTTGAATTTGAAGCTGTTTTAGGCTACGATCATAATATGAAAGATGTTTCAAATCGTTATTAGAAACTTTCTGTATCCTTAATTTATCTTAAAACATCAAATAGAACTTGAATTTTTCGATGAACAAACCTGTTGACTTTTGACAATCAATCTTTGACTCCTAAATTAGAACTCGAAAATATGAATTGGAACTTAGGGTTTTGCAGATATCTTTATTAACAAATTCCTAACAAAAATGTATTTATAATTTTTGAAATTTGTTAAAAAATTTAGCTGTTTGAAAAATGAAAGTAAAAACAGGGCAGTCGACTGGTTCCTCGATTTTTCTGTTAAATTCAATTTAATTAAGGTTGTAAAAGGAAATTGTAAGTGATGGTTGATTATATAATGTCAATTCGTATTATATACAACTGGAATTGATTGACTTTATAGCCTAATTGAATCGACATCCAATGTTCACTCAAACAGAAGAAAAATAAAAAAAAAACGATTTGATTTGTACTAACTTTGTTTATTACTGATTAAATGGAATCGATTTGTACCAGAGGATAGACACAAAACAAAATATGATACAGTTTGATAGTTAAGTGTAACTGATTTTGATTCCATTCTTGTTTGATCCGTAATTAATTTTTATAAAATAATAAGTATATTATTAATAATATTAATAATAATCCAAGTACTAATAATAGAAATAATAATACTGATAATAATATCACTAATACAAATAATAATAATAATTATATATATTAATAATAATAATAAATAATATTGATATTAATAATAATCAAATGATAATAATATTAATTTTATAAATACTTTATTTTCTAATATTCATAATGATCGTGTTTGTAATTATAAATATATAGACAAAAATACTAATAATCATTAATAATAATAATATCGAATAATATAGTGTAATAGAAAATATCGATATGATAATAAGGATAATTGGAGACTTTTAAATAAAAGGATAGGTTTAAAAATGATAAACATAATTGAAATGATAATAATAGTACTATTAATGATACTAATAATAATGCTAATTATAATAGCATTCATATTATTAATGTTAACAATATTAAAAATAACAATTTTTACTTATCAAATTTCATATCTATTATTGATTTTTACTAACAATATTTATTTTAATAAAAGTAATAACATTAATAGTATTTTAACTTGCAATTAAATTTGATATATCAATATTACATATTATTAATCATGTATTTTTTAATAATTATAACATTTAATAGTTAAACCTTTTATATATTGTAATATACATATCCAAATAATTACTTATAGAAGTCATATACACTTATATATAGTTTTATTTTAATAATATTATTATTACCTTGTATATTATTTTACATATTTAGTTCTAATGATTAAATTTTATTATTTCCAATTATTATATATATTTACATTTATATATGTATATATATATTGATATGTGTGTGTGTATATATATATATATATATATATATATATATATATATATATATATATATATATATATATATATATATATATTTATACATATATACATATATATTTATTTATTAATAAATAATGTTTCGTGAATCGTCGAGAGCAGTCGAAGGTCAATTGAGTATATGAAACAGTTCAAAATTTTTGAGATTCATTTAAATACACTTTGCTTATCATGTCGAAACCATATAGGAATAAATTTTAAATTTGGTCAAAAATTTTCGGGACGTCACAGTACCTACCCGTTAAAGATATGAGAAAATTGCGCGGATAGCCCCTGTGGTTTGTAGCACCCAGCGTGGATAGACAAAGTTGGTGATTTGAGTGTGGATAGTCCCTGTGACTTAAAAGTGGAGTAAGGATAGCCCAGTTCATTAACACTGTTAACTTTTTCTGTTAAAATTAGTCATGTGAGGATATTTATGTCATTTACAGGGATTTCATCAACTCAATTTATTATATTTATATTTAATAAATAAATAAATATAAATTTAAATATAGATATAGAATAAATTTAAATTAATAAATCTACAAATTTTCATCTCCTTCATCCCCTTTAATCTTTATCATCCTAATTTATACAAACACCTCTGATCTATTAACCCACCCACCCTTTATTTTTACCTTCATCTTACCTAAATCATATCAAATTAAATTCCAATTAAAATAAATACTCATATCCTATATCTTAAATCCAATTCAATATTAATTATTAACCATTCACTTTTAAATTTTGTAAACCCAATTCAACTTTTAAGATCTACCTCCGACACTGGTAAACAAAATTTGAAGATCCACTTCAAAACCCAATCTATGAAATAATAAAATAAATATAACAAAATCATATTATGAAAATAATAAAATATATATATCAAAATCAAGCTCATAAACACCCATGTTCGTGACCTTCAAGTTCATCATCATTTTAATAACTTCATGATTCATTTTAATCAATCAAATTCTACATCAGATTCGTGTATCATAATCAAAACATCAACAAAATCGTCCCAGATCTGGAGCTTTCCGTCCGGTCAACAAAAGTCAACTAATAAATTGAAAAGATTTAGTGATTGTTAGATGATTAAAACTGTTGTCGAGTGTTCGTGACATGATTTCCAACAATTTTTTTGTTGAATTAATCCTCTGAAAACATCCAGAAATCATATTTTATTTGAAAGTTCATATCAAGCTTTTGTGCCTGTTCTTCATAGATTCTGAATTTGTGATGTTATTTGGCTCCCGAGTCTTCACATTTACCGTTAAAAGTACTAGGAACACATAGCAATCGATTTCCAGCTTTAATTTGTTGTTACGTGTTTTTTTTTATCAACAAGAACAGAATCGGTTGAAAATTGGTACCAGATATTGAAAATGTTATAGATTAGATTTAATGGTTGTTGGTTATTGATTCGGATGCAACCAAATCTCAAATGGTGTGATGGTAACGATTTAAATTTGTTTACGGCTGTAACCGATTCAAATGGTGTGAGTAGTTAATATTGAATTCCATATAGGAGATGAGTATTGATTTAAATTAGGATTTAATTTCATTTGATTCAGAGAAGATGAAGAAGACATGAATAAAGAGAGGGTGGGTTGGTCAATCAATGGACCAAAAGGGATCGAAATTGACGAAAATGTCCTCTTGTTCACTCCATGTGAGAGAACATGACTGAAATACCCTCACATGCTTGTCACATGACTAATTTTAACGAAAAAAGTTAACATTGTTAATGAACTGGGCTATCCTTGCTCCACTTTTAAGTCACAAGGATTATCCACACTTAAATCACCAACTTTGTCTATCCACGCTGGGTGCTACAAACCACAGGGACTATCCGCGCAATTTTCTCTAAAGAAATTTCGTCCCGAAATTTGATCGAGGTCGTCATGGCTAACAATAAGAATGTTTTCATGACGAATATGAGTTGATAAATAAAGTTTTATCATTATTGAGTAATACGGATAAAATAATTCGATTATTTGAAGCGTACGAGTGAAGCTATCACAAAAGAACGAAATGAGAAAATAAAGTCTTGTCATATATTTTGACGTAGACGTGATTGATTTCCGGAGTTCAAGGGATTCAAAAAAAATCTTGGAATCTATAATATCTGATTCTTCGAGATTTAAGGAAATTAAGATCTCTCTAATTAACTACGGAAATCTGCCTTGATTTCTTTATCAGATATTTCACTATAAATCTACTCCCTTCGTTTCCTTTATATTTTGGAGTTCCATCCTTTTTGTTTTCTCTTTTCGACTTTAAGTCAAGCGAATAATGGTCCAGAATTCATAGGTATGAAGTTTCGAATGAACATGACTAATGTTCTAAGAGAGAGATTGTAATAGCACGATCTTAATTGGTTAAATTACCAGAAATCAAGAGAAAAGATAGGACTATCAAGAAAATATGTTCTTGTTGTGTTTAGAGATTAGATAGAATGTAAGAGTCGTGTAATATGGCACATGATGACGTTATGGTCTGTGAATCATCACGTTTCATTAGAAACTCAGCATGACTTACTGTAATATAATCACGTTGATCAAGTGTCATTATATTATACTAACTCATGCTTCAGTTCCCAACACTACTTCAAAAACATTCATATATTAAACTCGAAGGTTTACAGAATATAGAAACTATACAGTTTCTTTTATGATGTAATACTGATAACGCGAGAAGATATATAATATCGAACAAGAATATTTATGAAGATATCTTCAGAAATATTGAGGATATTTACAATGAAAGATACGATGATATCTTATGATTTTAGAATCAAATTGTGATGAAGAAATTAATTCACAATGATTTAGATTAATTAAGGAGCAAGGTATTCGCTGAAGATTTCATCAGAACAGAATCATCAGGATTCCTTATGTACAAGTTTAGTCCTTGTGATTTGTTCAGAGTCTCCTTCATGGTTTGCTCAATTCATTTTTCAGTATTAAAATCTTTGAGCTTTTTCAACACTCCATTCTTTATCATCAAACTTTTGACTATTAAAGTAGTCTTCAGTTTTCACTGCTTCATCAGCTTTTTCAAAATTTTCGAGAACTGATTCATAGACTGGGTGCTTTTCAAAATTTCAGAATAGAAGGTCATAGTTCTAAGAGATAAAGGTTATATGTATACATATATCTGTTGAGGTAGAAACGCTGTGAGATTCAAAATACTGATTACTGATTCTCGGTAATTGGTATGACAATTACTGTTACAAGATGTGAATGAGTATATGATAAGGTTTCAATGAATATAATGACTCTTCGGAAGGTCAGGGATCAATGAAGTTGCTGGTAAGTTTACTGCTAATGTGGTGGAATATAAACGGTTCTCCGGTAATGATAACGAAAGGCAACTTATTTATCAAGGTTATAATAGAGTTTACTCGAATGAAAAGTCAAAATCGATTTACTGAAGCTGTGACAAAATTTACTACTTTGGAAAGAGATTGCAAAGTTATTTTCGGTAATAACAATTTCAAAGGAGCTAGCACAGATACGTGTTAAATATTTACTCAGGTTCCGAGAGTTTTTCAGGTGCATAACTATATGCATAAATCTTTCTTCTCGTAGATAACGTATGGTTGAATCATCCTCTTGATTGAGGTGTTTTCAAGAATCATGAAAGGTTTGAACACATATTGTAATCGTCAAGATACAAATGAGGTTTAAGATGAAATCAAGTGGCAAACTTGAAGAATTGTTTAGTTTCATATGTTATAATCAATATTTTAATTCATTTTAATTGTCCAATGTTGGTAGTCCACAGTTAGCAGTTCAATAATTCATATATAGTTTAATGTATTATATTCGAATTAATTAATACGTGTCGTGACCCATTATATACATGTCTCTGACTCGATCACAACTCAACGTATATATATTATTTTGGAATTGACCTCAACCATGTATAGCTAACTCGATCATTAACGCATACAGAGTGTCTATGGTTATTCTAAATAATATATATAGATGCGTCGATATGATATGTCAAAACCTTGTATACATGTCCCGATATTTAAAGTGCGTAAAATAAATAACAGAAATTAAATGACGATAAATAAAATTGTGAGAATTAAAATTGCAATAGATAAATTGCTATAAATAAAATGTAATCAGTTAGCTAGGAACAGTTAGCTAGGATTTTGTTAGCGTGGATTCTTAACAAAATTTCTCATAGTTAATTTGTTTGTTTCTAACAAATTTTTTTTTCCAATGTTTTCTTCATTATGCCACTTGTTGGATTCTGATAGGTCAAAATCCAAATATGAAATTGAATAAAAATGGTTATTCTGTGGTGAACAGATTCGTATATTTGTGGATGTAAGTAGGATAGTAAATGACTGTTGAATCAGATTCGAAGAATGTACAGTGTAACTTATTAATATGAAATTCAAATATTCCTCGGGTATTACCTACCCGTTAAAATATTTTCACCATTAACAGTTTGTACAAAAGAATACAATCTTTATGAAAGCATATATGCATATTTATTTTCTTCAGATGTAATCATGGATTTATGAGTTAATATGATATTAATCTCATTTGATTTTTCGGTTGGAACTAGAATAAATAATCTCTAAAACATTAGAAATTATATAATCGTCATGTAGAACGAAGATAAATGATGTAGAATGATTCATAGAACGATGATTATGCTCGAGGTACATAATGAGATGTTGAGGCGTGTGATGTTGAAACTTGGGTTGTTGGTGGTACTGGTATTGATGTTGGTGATACTGTTGGTGCCGGTGATGTTGTTGAAGCTGGTACGTTTTGCACCATATTTTCCAAGGCTACAACTCGGGCACGAAGCTCGTTGACTTATTACTCCGAAATAATTGTCGGTCAGAACGAGTGGATAAATAAGGTTCAGAATTTGGGATATCATATAATCATTGCGAGATATCCTGGGAATGAAGGTGGATATGGTGTTTCGGATAGGTTCGCCGGTAAGTGTTTCAGGTTCTTCACCAAGAGGGCAATGTGGTGGATGGAAGGGATCACATTCTTCTTGTCTCCAATTATTGAGGAGGCTACGAACCCATCCCCAATTCATCCAGAATAGATGATGACTGATTGGTTAATCCATTCCGGTCACACTGCTTTCGGAGCTTGAGTGGGATTCCATTTCGGAATCCGAGTGACTTGAACTAATGACGAATTCCATTTTGTACGATTGAATAAAGGATTTTTCGGCTATCCGGTGGTATTCTAATTACATAGAATATCTATATATATAGAACAAAAGATTTCGTAGATTACGGGCGAATTTACGGGATATGTCAGGCAAAGTTTACAGTAACAGATACGTTAAGATATGAATTTGTCTATACACTATTCATGCAATCAATGCAGTAACATGTGTCTAGACTAAGAATGATAAGCAGGTAATTTCCTAAGGATGATAAGCAGATGATTTCCGACTAGAAATGATAAGCAAAACTTTTGACATGCAGACACAGTCGAAGTCCAGACTCATTAATGCATCCTAACAACTACTGAAATATCCCGTTCATATTGATTATAAACGTTCCATATTAATTGATTTCGTCGCGAGGTTTTGACCTCTATATGAGACATTTTTCAAAGACTGCATTCATTTTTAAAACAACCATAACCTTTATTTTATCTATAAAGGTTTAAAAAGCATTACGTAGATTATCAAATAATGATAATCTAAAATATACCGTTTACACACGACCATTACATAATGGTTTACAATAAGAATATATTACATCAAAAATAAGTTTCTTGAATGCAGTTTTTACATAATATCATACAAGCATTGACTCCAAATCTTGTCCTTATTTTAGTATGCAATAGCGGAAGCTCTTAATAATCACCTGAGAATAAACATGCTTAAAACGTCAACAAAAATGTTGGTGAGTTATAGGTTTAACATATATATTATCAAATCATAATAATAGACCACAAGATTTCATATTTCAATATACATCCCATACATAGAGATAAAATTCATTCATATGGTGAACACCTGGTAACCGACATTAACAAGATGCATATATAAGAATATCCCCATCATTCTGGGACACCCTTCGGATATGATATAAATTTCGAAGTACTAAAGCATCCGGTACTTTGGATGGGGTTTGTTAGGCCCAATAGATCTATCTTTAGGATTCGCGTCAATTAGGGTGTCTGTTCCCTAATTCTTAGATTACCAGACTTAATAAAAAGGGGCATATTCGATTTCGATAATTCAACCATAGAATGTAGTTTCACGTACTTGTGTCTATTTTGTAAATCATTTATAAAACCTGCATGTATTCTCATTCCAAAAATATTAGATCTTAAAAGTGGGGCTATAACTCACTTTCACATATTTTTACTTCGTTGGGAAGTAAGACTTGGCCACTGGTCAATTCACGAACCTATAACAAATATGTACATATATATCAAAGTATATTCAAAATATATTTACAACACTTTTAATACATTTTGATGTTTTAAGTTTATTAAGTTAGCTGTCCTCGTTAGTAACCTACAATAGTTGTCCAACGTTAGATGTACAGAAAAAAATTGATATATATTATCTTGAATCAATCCACGACCCAGTGTATACATGTCTCAGGCTAGATCACAACTCAAAGTATATATATTTTTGGAATCAACCTCAACCCTGTATAGCTAACTCCCTCATTACTGCATATAGAGTGTCTATGGTTGTTCCAAATAATATATACAAATGGGTCGATATGATATGTCAAAACATTTGCATACGTGTCTATGGTATCCCAAGATTACATAATATATTAGAATACATGTATAATACAATATAAATTAGCTCGGATATGATTAATATAGATTTGTTACCAATTTTCACGTTGCTACAACAAGAAAAATTATCCAATCTTGTTTTACCCATAACTTCTTCATTTTAAATCCGTTTTGAGTGAATCAAATTGATATGGTTTCATATTGAACTCTATTTTATGAATCTAAACAGAAAAAGTATAGGTTTATATTCGTAAATATAAGTTACAAGTCATTTTTGTAAAGGTAGTCATTTCAGTCGAAAGAACGACGTCTAGATGACCATTTTAGAAAACATACTTCCACTTTGAGTTTAACCATGATTTTTGGATATAGTTTCATGTTCATAAGAAAAATCATTTTTCTAGAAGAACAACTTTTAAATCAAAGTTTATCATAGTTTTTAATTAACTAACCCAAAACAGCCCGCGGTGTTACTACGACGGCGTATGTCCGGTTTTACAATGTTCTTCGTGTTTCCAGGTTTTAAATCATTAAGTTAGCATATAATATAGATATAGAACATGTGTTTAGTTGATTTTAAAAGTCAAGTTAGAAGGATTAACTTTTGTGTAAGACCCGTGTATTTTATTGTGAACATGTAATTATAAGTGATTCGGATGGTGGGGTTTCGTTACATAATTTAAAACGAGGAAAGAAGCTGATCTGGGCGGGTGCGCGCCGCGCGACCCACTCACGCGCCGCGCGAAATCGAGCTGACAGCTCACCTCTTTTTATTTAATTTATGGCATGGGCATTTTGGTAAAAATCACATGGAATCCGAACTAAAGGCCATAAGATCAGTTTGTGGAGTGTTATAGCTTCATTACCACCAACCTTATCTCCTTCCACCTAAACTTTAGAGAGAGAGAGATACTTAGTGAGAGAGAGCTTGAATCAAGGAAGAAGGAGGCGATTTCGGGTCGAATTGCGAGTTCTAAAGTTGTTCATCTAGTCACTAGCTACGTGGTGATTGTGGCGGTAAGTTCTAAACCTAATTCCTTGTTGTAAATTGTTTAAGGGTTAGGGTTTGGAGTAAAGGATGAACATCAAACCCATATATTAGTGATTTTGGGGTGTTCTTGGGTAAATTGTGTCATGAAGACTAAATGGTAACTAACCTAGGGTTTCATAGTACTAATTGATGTTTATGAACCCTAATAGGTTAGTTAATTACTAGCACACATTTATATAAGTAAATGGGTGTTAATTGGGTGTGGATGACCCAAATGGGTGTATTGACTTTAAATTGGTCAAATGGGTCAAAATGAACCTAGGATAGTAATGCTTGTGATTAATGCACAAACCTAGCGTTAAAAGTTGTTTTAGGACCTAACTTGGTTAATGTTAGGGTTTTTTTTGGCGAAAGATGACCCGATTTTAGGGTTAAGTGTTAAAATGGGTCAAGATGAGTAATGTTGACCTAGTTGGGTTAAATTGGTGAAAGATGACCCAAAGGGTGTTAACCTAGAGTTCATTCATGTGTTTGAGGTTTTGTAAGTGTTGAATTGAGTTGCTAGTCATTAGCACTCTTATGAATGATGAAAGACTTGATAATGGGTCAAATGAGTCAAGGTTGACCGAAAGGGATGAAACGGGTATGAAATACCCTAAGTTTATGCTAGTTGAAGTTAATAGACTTTAATTCACTAGCTTTATTGATGTTAGTTGAGTCTTGGCCATTTATGGGCGGTTTTGGTATAGTCGAGCTATTTAATGCATATTGGGTCATTAAATGCTCAAGTGTAAGTATTGTGGTTAATTCCACTAGTTGCGTAATTGAATGTGTACTTATGTATTAGGTACGATTGCTTTGAAGATCGGAAGTGCATAATCATCATCTTGGCGCTAAGGTGAGTGGAATAATTATGCGTATGTGTATATAATGTATTTATTTGTGTCGTATGAATGTGGCATTGTCGCGTTGCTTAAGACACCACATTGTAAAGAAGTGGATGTCGCGTTGTTTAAGACACCACATGGTAAAGAAGTGGATGTCGCGTTGTTTAAGACACCACAATGTAATGGAGTGGATGTCGCGTTGTTTAAGACACCATCCATCGTATTGAATGGCATGTGGAATCGTCGCGTTGTTTAAGACGCCACATTGTAAAGGGTGAGTGAGTCGCATTGTTTAAGACATCACCCGGGGGATTAGTGACTACGCGTTGATTAAGTAGCACTAACGGATGTTATGAACTCCAACGGTCTTGTATGTACCGTTTCCCTTGCTCGAATTGGTTAACCAAGGTTGCGTGAGTTATGTATTGAAAGTATTTATTTATGAATCGTATGCTTTTGTATTATTAGCTACTTGTGGATTTGCGGTTTATGGTATATGCATAATATTGTTGCATGATTGTCGAATTGTTAAACCGAGTATGATGTTGTGTAAGTGATGCAAGTAAGTAGATTATATATGTGTATGTATAATTATTGTGCTCACTAAGCTTTGCTTACCCTCTCGTTGTTTACCTTTTTATAGGTTTGTGTGTGGATAAGGGTAAGGGTATTACCTTGGATTGAGTTTCCCGCTTCGATGATTAAGAAGCGCTTTTGGTTTTGGCTTGGAGTTTGACCGAGACTTGGGTAGTTTAACCCCAAACACCATGCTCGTTGTGTCGTTTGGCAATTAAACTTTTGTGATCGAAACTCTAATTTGTATTAAACTTGTATTCTTACACTTAGTGGCAATTTGGGCACGTGTGGGCCCCACTTTGTAAAACTCGCTCAAACCTTAGTTATGTGCTAGTTTTACATATATTAATGTACGGTTAAAAGCGTTTTGGCTAAATGTGTCGGGAAGTCGCTCATCTTTTTCGCATTAAAGGCAACCGGCAACAGCCAGCTTTTGCGCGGCGCGCAAGCCGGGGCGCGCGGCGCGCAAACAGTCTGCCAGCAAATTTTTTTTTTTTTAGCTAAAATTTAACGAGGTTTAGTGGTGGTTGGTTTGGGTTGTTACATTTTGTTTGCGAACAAGTTTAGAATTATCTAAACTATGTTCTAGTGATTACAAGTTTAAACCTTCGAATAAGATAGCTTTATATGTATGAATCGAATGAAGTTATGAACATCATTACTACCTCAAGTTTTCTGGATAAAGCTACTGGAAATGAGAAAAATGGATCTAGCTTCAAAGGATCCTTGGATGGCTTGAAAGTTCTTGAAGCAGAATCATGACACGAAAAACAAGTTCAAGTGAGATTTCCACTCGAAATAAGAATGTTATAGTTATAGAAATTGAATCAAAGTTTGAATATGAGTATTACCTTGTATTAGAAAGATATCTTACTGTAAATAAGAAAGATTTCTTGAGGTTGGTTGATCTCTCTACAAGATTGGAAGTAAGCTAGCAAACTTGGAAGTATTCTTGATTTTATGAAACTAGAACTTGTAGAATTTATGAAGAACACTTAGAACTTGAAGATAGAACTTGAGAGAGATCAATTAGATGAATAAAATTGAAGAATGAAAGTGTTTTTAGGTGTTTTTGGTCGTTGGTGTATGGATTAGATATAAAGGATATGTAATTTTGTTTTCATGTAAATAAGTCATGAATGATTACTCATATTTTTGTAATTTTATGAGATATTTCATGCTAGTTGGTAAATGATGGTTCCCACATATGTTAGGTGACTCACATGGGCTGCTAAGAGCTGATCATTTGAGTGTATATACCAATAGTACATACATCTAAAAGCTGTGTATTGTACGAGTACGAATACAGGTGCATACGAGTAGAATTGTTGATGAAACTGAACGAGGATGTAATTGTAAGCATTTTTGTTAAGTAGAAGTATTTTGATAAGTGTCTTGAAGTCTTTCAAAAGTGTATGAATACATATTAAAACACTACATGTATATACATTTTAACTGAGTCGTTAAGTCATCGTTAGTCGTTACATATAAGTGTTGTTTTGAAACCTTTAGGTTAACGATCTTGTTAAATGTTGTTAACCCAATGTTTATAATATCAAATGAGATTTTAAATTATTATATTATCATGATAATATGATGTATGAATATCTCTTAATATGATATATATACATTAAATGTCGTTACAACGATAATCGTTACATATATGTCTCGTTTCAAAATCATTAAGTTAGTAGTCTTGCTTTTACATATGTAGTTCATTGTTAATATACTTAATGATATGTTTACTTATCATAATATCATGTTAACTATATATATATATATATATATATATATATATATATATATATATATATATATATATATATATATATATATATATATATATATATATATATATATATATATATATATATATATATATATATATATATAGTTTTTACAAGTTTTAACGTTCGTGAATCACCGGTCAACTTGGGTGGTCAATTGTCTATATGAAACCTATTTCAATTACTCAAGTCTTAACAAGTTTGATTGCTTAACATGTTGGAGACACTTAATCATGTAAATAACAATTTCATTTAATATATATAAACATGGAAAAGTTCGGGTCACTACAGAACCTACCCGTTAAATAAATTTCGTCCCGAAATTTTAAGCAGTTGGAGGTGTTGACGTATCTTCTGGAAATAAGTGCGGGTATTTCTTCTTCATCTGATCTTCTCGTTCCCAGGTAAACTCGGGTCCTCTACGAGCATTCCATCGAACCTTAACAATTGGTATCTTGTTTTGTTTAAGTCTTTTAACCTCACAATCCATTATTTCGACGGGTTCTTCGATGAATTGAAGTTTTTCATTGATTTGGATTTCGTCTAACGGAATAGTGAGATCTTCTTTACCAAAACATTTCTTCAAATTCGAGACGTGGAAAGTGTTATGTACAGCCGCGAGTTGTTGAGGTAACTCAAGTCGGTAAGCTACTGGTCCGACACGATCAATAATCTTGAATGGTCCAATATACCTTGGATTTAATTTACCTCGTTTACCAAATTGAACAACGCCTTTCCAAGGTGCAACCTTAAGCATGACCATCTCTCCAATTTCAAATTCTATATCTTTTCTTTTAATGTCGGCGTAGCTCTTTTGTCGACTTTGGGCGGTTTTCAACCGTTGTTGAATTTGGATGATCTTCTCGGTAGTTTCTTGTATTATCTCCGGACCCGTAATCTGTCTATCCCCCACTTCACTCCAAAAAATTGGAGACCTGCACTTTCTACCATAAAGTGCTTCAAATGGCGCCATCTCAATGCTTGAATGGTAGCTGTTGTTGTAGGAAAATTCTGCTAACGGTAGATGTCGATCCCAATTGTTTCCGAAATCAATAACACATGCTCGTAGCATGTCTTCAAGCATTTGTATCATCCTTTCGCTCTGCCCATTAGTTTGTGGATGATAGGTAGTACTCATGTCTAGATGAGTTCCTAATACTTGCTGTAATGTCTGCCAGAATCTTGAAATAAATCTGCCATCCCTATCAGAGATAATAGAGATTGGTATTCCATGTCTGGAGACGACTTCCTTCAAATACAGTCGTGCTAACTTCTCCATCTTGTCATCTTCTCTTATTGGTAGGAATTGTGCTGATTTGGTGAGACGATCAACTATTACCCAAATAGTATCAAAACCACTTGCAGTCCTTGGCAATTTAGTGATGAAATCCATGGTAATGTTTTCCCATTTCCATTCCGGAATTTCGGGTTGTTGAAGTAGACCTGATGGTTTCTGATGCTCAGCTTTGACCTTAGAACACGTCAAACATTCTCCTACGTATTTAGCAACATCGGCTTTCATACCCGACCACCAAAAATGTTTCTTGAGATCCTTGTACATCTTCCCCGTTCCAGGATGTATTGAGTATCTGGTTTTATGAGCTTCTCTAAGTACCATTTCTCTCATATTTCCAAATTTTGGTACCCAAATCCTTTCAGCCCTATACCGGGTTCCGTCTTCCCGAATATTAAGATGCTTCTCCGATCCTTTGGGTATTTCATCCTTTAAATTTCCCTCTTTTAAAACTCCTTGTTGTGCCTCCTTTATTTGAGTAGTATGGTTATTGTGAATCATTATATTCATAGATTTTACTCGAATGGGTTCTCTGTCCTTCCTGCTCAAGGCATCGGCTACCACATTTGCCTTCCCCGGGTGGTAACGAATCTCAAAGTCGTAATCATTCAATAATTCAATCCACCTACGCTGCCTCATATTCAGTTGTTTCTGATTAAATATGTGTTGAAGACTTTTGTGGTCGGTATATATAATACTTTTGACCCCATATAAGTAGTGCCTCCAAGTCTTTAATGCAAAAATAACCGCGCCTAATTCCAAATCATGCGTCGTATAATTCTGTTCGTGAATCTTCAATTGTCTGGACGCATAAGCAATTACTTTCGTTCGTTGCATTAATACACAACCGAGACCTTGCTTTGAGGCGTCACAATATATCACAAAATCATCATTCCCTTCAGGTAATGACAATATATGTGTCGTAGTTAACTTTTTCTTTAACAATTGAAATGCTTTCTCTTGTTCATCTTTCCATTCCAATTTCTTCCCTTTATACGTTAATGCAGTCAAGGGTTTTGCTATTCTGGAAAAGTCTTGGATGAACCTTCTGTAGTAACCCGCTAGTCCTAAAAACTGGCGTATGTGTTTCGGAGTTTTCGTGGTTTCCCACTTTTCAATGGTTTCGATCTTTGCTGGTTCCACCTGAATACCTTCTTTGTTCACTATGTGACCGAGGAATTGAACTTCTTCCAACCAAAATGCACACTTTGGGAAACTTAGCATACAGTTTTTCTTTTCTCAGCAACTCTAGCACTTTTCTCAAATGTTCTTCGTGCTCTTGATCATTCTTCGAGTAAATAAGTATGTCATCGATGAAAACAATGACAAACTTATCAAGATATGGCCCACACACTCGGTTTATGAGGTCCATAAACACAGCTGGTGCGTTAGTCAATCCAAACGGCATAACCATAAACTTGTAATGACCGTAACGCGTCCTAAAAGCAGTCTTTGGAATATCATCCTCCTTCACCCGCATTTGATGATATCCAGAACGTAAATCGATCTTCGAATAAACAGATGAGCCTTGTAGTTGATCAAATAAGTCGTCGATTCTCGGTAGTGGGTAGCGGTTCTTGATGGTAAGTTTGTTCAACTCTCGGTAGTCGATACACAACCTGAATGTACCATCTTTCTTCTTGACAAACAAAACAGGAGCTCTCCACGGTGATGTGCTTGGTCGAATGAAACCAAGCTCTAAAAGTTCTTGTAATTGGCTCTGAAGTTCCTTCATTTCACCAGGTGCGAGTCTGTATGGAGTACGAGCTATTGGTGCAGCTCCCGGTACAAGGTCTATTTGAAATTCAACGGATCGGTGTGGAGGTAGTCCCGGTAATTCTTTCGGAAATACATCGGGAAATTCTTTTGCGACGGGAATATCATTGATGTCCTTTTCTTCGGAATTGACTTTCTCGACGTGTGCTAGTACAACATAGCAACCTTTTCTTATTAGTTTTTATGCCTTCAGGTTACTAATAAGATTTAACTTCACGTTGCTCTTTTCTCTGTACACCATTAAGGGTTTTCCTTTTTCTCGTATAATGCGAATTGCATTTTTGTAATAAAAGATCTCTGCTTTCACTTCTCTCAACCAGTCCATACCGATTATCACATCAAAACTCCCTAACTCTACTGGTATCAAGTCAATCTTAAATGCTTCGCTAACCAGTTTAATTTCTCGATTCTGACATATATTATCTGCTGAAATTAATTTACCATTTGCTAATTCGAGTAAAAATTTACTATCCAAAGGCGCCAATGGGCAACTTAATTTAGCACAAAATTCTCTACTCATATAGCTTCTATCGCACCCGAATCAAATAAAACATAAGTAGATTTATCGTCAATAAGAAACGTACCCGTAACAAGCTCCGGGTCTTCCTGTGCCTCTGCCGCATTAATATTGAAAACTCTTCCGCGGCCTTGTCCATTCGTGTTCTCCTGGTTCGGGCAATTTCTAATAATGTGGCCAGGTTTTCCACATTTATAACAAAGTACATTGGCATAACTTGCTCCGACACTACTTGCTCCGCCATTACTCATTCCGACACCATTTGTTCCTTTCGTTCTGTTAACCCCTGGTCCGTAGACCTCACACTTCACCGCACTATGACCATTTCTTTTACACTTGTTGCCAAATTTGGTGCAGAACCCCGAGTGATACTTTTCACACCTTTGGCATAGCTGCTTCTGATTGTTGTTGTTGTTGCGGTTGTTATTGTTGTTGGGATGATTGTTGTAGTTGTTGTTATTGTTGTTGTTGTTGTTGTTGGGCCGTTTGTTGTAGTTGCGATTGATGTTGCGATTGTTGGGATAGTTGTTGCGATTATTGTTGTAATTACTATTGTTGTTGTATTAGTGATTCTTATCACCGTTTTCCTCCCACTTTCTTTTGACTTGCTTCACATTGGCCTCTTCAGCCACATGTTCTTTAATTCTTTCCTCAATCTGGTTCACTAGTTTGTGAGCCATTCTACATGCCTGTTGTATGGAGGCGGGCTCGTGTGAACTTATATCTTCTTGGATTCTTTCCGGTAATCCTTACACAAACGCGTCGATCTTCTCTTCCTCATCTTCGAACGCTCTCGGACACAATAGGCACAATTCTGTGAATCGTCTTTCGTACGTGGTAATATCAAATCCTTGGGTTCGTAACCCTCTAAGTTCTGTCTTGAGCTTATTGACCTCGGTTCTGGGACGGTACTTCTTGTTCATCAAGTGCTTGAATGCTGACCACGGTAGTGCGTAAGCATCATCTTGTCCCACTTGCTCTAGATAGGTATTCCACCATGTTAACGCAGTACCTGTGAAGGTATGCGTAGCGTACTTCACTTTGTCCTCTTCAGTACACTTACTTATGGCAAACACCGATTTGACCTTCTCGGTCCACCATTTCAATCTGATCGTTCCTTCGGTTCCATCAAATTCTAAAGGTTTGCAGGCAGTGAATTCTTTATAGGTGCATCCTACACGATTTCTTGCGCCGTTAGCTGCATTGCTAGATTCGGAGTTATTGTTAGTATGTAGCGCAGCCTGTACTGCGGCTATGTTTGCAGCAAGAAAGGTACGAAATTCCTCTTCGCTCATATTCATGGTTTGTCGAGTAGTCGGTGCCATTTCCTTCAAATAGTTAAATGAAACAAGTTAATCATACAGAATATTAAGAGTAGTCAATAGTATCTCGTAGCATAATATGAACTCATTTATAAAAGCTTTTTCTTCATATTAGCGTTTTATAAGTTTAAATTTCGGGTAGTACCTACCCGTTAAGTTCATACTTAGTAGCTAATATACAATTCAACTACTACAATTCTATATGAAAAACTGATTATAATAATATTTCGCGTTCAAACTTTTTCACAATATTTTACAAACTTACAATACCGCTTATTTTACATATAACATGAAATATAGCACACAATAACTTTGATACAAGATAGTTGTGAAGATAATTCTAGCTAGTACACAAGTCGTTCAGCAAAGGCAATAAAGACACGTAATTCATACGTCCAGAAACAAGTCATGCATTCTGGTTTTACTAGGACTACTTCCCATCCTTGGTCTTATGGAACATAACCGTTATGGCCGTTGATAAGACAGCGTGTTGTAACGTCGTCAAAGGGACGGGGGTTACGTAATGTCCAACAGTCCCGTAACAATCTAAAAACCTTGTTTCTCACCCCAACTACTGAGTCCGTCACTTGTGGGAACGTTTTGTTTAATAGTTGTAGCCCGATGTTCTTGTTCTCACTTTGGTGAGAAGCGAACATTACTAACCCGTAAGCATAACATGCTTCTTTATGTTGCATGTTAGCCGCTTTTTCTAAATCACGAAGCCCTATATTCGGATATATTGAGTCAAAATAATTTCTTAACCCGTTGCGTAAAATAGCATTTGGGTTCCCCGCAATATATGCGTCAAAGTAAACACATCGTAACTTATGGATTTCCCAATGTGATATCCCCCATCTTTCGAACGAAAGCCTTTTATAAACCAAGGCATTCTTGGAACGTTCTTCAAATGTCTTACAAACTGATCTCGCCTTAAATAGTTGTGCCGAGGAATTCTGACCGAATGTAGACAAGATTTCATCAATCATGTCTCCGGGTAGGTCTCTTAAAATATTGGGTTGTCTATCCATTTTGTGTTTTTATATTGTAAAATAGACAAGAGTTAGATTCATAAAAAAATACTTATTAATACAAGCAATTTTTACATATATCATAAAGCATAAGCACACTATTACATATATTACACCACACGAATACAACTATCTTATTCCGACTCGCTCGTTTCTTCTTCTTCGGTTTTGGTTCGTTTTGCCAAGTTTCTAGGGATATATGATGTTCCCCTAATACGAGCCGTCGTTTTCCACATTGGTTTAGAAAAACCTGGTGGTTTAGAGGTTCCCGGGTTATTGTCACAACTTAAGAAATACGGGTGTTGACGATACATATAAAGTTCATCAGGTTTGGAATCAAATTTCTCTATTTTTATGCCCTTTCCCTTATTGTTCTCTTTTGCCTTATTAAATTGTGTTGGGGTAATTTTTATAACATCATCGGAATCCTTGTCGGGATCCAATTCATCGGAGAATTGGTAATCCTCCCAATACTTTGCTTCCTTGGCGGAAACACCATTGACCATAATTAACTTTGGTCGGTTGGTTGAGTATTTTCTTCTACTTAACCGTTTTATTATTTCCCCCACTGGTTCTATTTCTTCTTCCGGTTCCGATTCTTCTTCCAGTTCCGATTCTTCTTTCGGTTCCGACTCTTCTTCTGGTTCCTCTTCGGGAACTTGTGAATCAGTCCACGAATCATTCCAATTTACATTTGACTCTTCATTATTATTAGGTAAGTCAATGGGACTTGTTCTAGAGGTAGACATCTGTCACATAATATCAAACACTTTAAGAGATTAATATATCACATAATATTCACATGTTAAAAATATATAGTTTCCAACAAAATTTGTTAAGCAATCATTTTTCAAGTAAACACGGTCGAAGTCCAGACTCACTAATGCATCCTAACAAACTCGATAAGACACACTAATGCAAAATTCTGGTTCTCTAAGACCAACGCTCGGATACCAACTGAAATGTCCCGTTCATATTGATTATAAACGTTCCATATTAATTGATTTCGTCGCGAGGTTTTGACCTCTATATGAGACGTTTTTCAAAGACTACATTCATTTTTAAAACAACCATAACCTTTATTTTATCTATAAAGGTTTAAAAAGCATTACGTAGATTATCAAATAATGATAATCTAAAATATACCGTTTACACACGACCATTACATAATGGTTTACAATAAGAATATATTACATCAAAAATAAGTTTTTTGAATGCAGTTTTTACATAATATCATACAAGCATGGACTCCAAATCTTGTCCTTATTATAGTATGCAACAGCGGAAGCTCTTAATAATCACCTGAGAATAAACATGCTTAAAACGTCAACAAAAATGTTGGTGAGTTATAGGTTTAACCTATATATTATCAAATCATAATAATAGACCACAAGATTTAATATTTCAATATACATCCCATACATAGAGATAAAATTCATTCATATAGTGAACACCTGGTAACCGACATTAACAAGATGCATATATAAGAATATCCCCATCATTCCGGGACACCCTTCGGATATGATATACATTTCGAAGTACTAAAGCATCCGGTACTTTAGATGGGGTTTGTTAGGCCCAATAGATCTATCTTTAGGATTCGCGTCAATTAGGGTGTCTGTTCCCTAATTCTTAGATTACCAGACTTAATAAAAAGGGGCATATTCGATTTCGATAATTCAACCATAGAATGTAGTTTCACGTACTTGTGTCTATTTTGTAAATCATTTATAAAACCTGCATGTATTCTCATCCCAAAAATATTAGATTTTAAAAGTGGGACTATAACTCACTTTCACAGATTTTTACTTCGTTGGGAAGTAAGACTTGGCCACTGGTCGATTCACGAACCTATAACAAATATGTACATATATATCAAAGTATATTCAAAATATATTTACAACACTTTTAATACATTTTGATATTTTAAGTTTATTAAGTCAGCTGTCCTCGTTAGTAACCTACAACTAGTTGTCCAACGTTAGATGTACAGAAAAAAAAATTGATATATATATTATCTTGAATCAATCCACGACCCAGTGTATACATGTCTCAGGCTAGATCACAACTCAAAGTATATATATTTTTGGAATCAACCTCAACTCTGTATAGCTAACTCCCTCATTACTGCATATAGAGTGTCTATGGTTGTTCCAAATAATATATACACATGGGTGGATATGATATGTCAAAACATTTGCATACGTGTCTATGATATCCCAAGATTACATAATATATTAGAATACATGTATAATACAATATAAGTTAGCTAGAATATGATTAATATAGATTTGTTACCAATTTTCACGTTGCTACAATAAGAAAAATTATCCAATCTTGTTTTACCCATAACTTCTTCATTTTAAATCCGTTTTGAGTGAATCAAATTGCTATAGTTTCATATTGAACTATATTTTATGAATCTAAATAGAAAAAGTATAGGTTTATAGTAGGAAATAAAAGTTACAAGTCATTTTTGTAAAGGTAGTCATTTCAGTCGAAAGAACGACGTCTAGATAACCATTTTAGAAAACATACTTCCACTTTGAGTTTAACCATGATTTGTGGATATAGTTTCATGTTCATAAGAAAAATCATTTTTCCAGAAGAACAACTTTTAAATCAAAGTTTATCATAGTTTTTAATTAACTAACCCAAAACAGCCCGCGGTGTTACTACGACGGCGTATGTCCGGTTTTACAATGTTCTTCGTGTTTTCAGGTTTTAAATCATTAAGTTAGCATATCATATAGATATAGAACATGTGTTTAGTTGATTTTAAAATTCAAGTTAGAAGGATTAACTTTTGTTTGAGAACAAGTTTAGAATTAACTAAACTATGTTCTAGTGATTACAAGTTTAAACCTTCGAATAAGATAGCTTTATATGTATGAATCGAATGATGTTATGAACATCATTACTACCTCAAGTTTTCTGGATAAAGCTACTGGAAATGAGAAAAATGGATCTAGCTTCAAAGGATCCTTGGATGGCTTGAAAGTTCTCGAAGCAGAATCATGACACGAAAAACAAGTTCAAGTAAGATTTCCACTCGAAATAAGATTGTTATAGTTATAGAAATTGAACCAAAGTTTGAATATGAGTATTACCTTGTATTAGAAAGATATCCTACTGTAAATAAGAAAGATTTCTTGAGGTTGGATGATCACTCTACAAGATTGGAAGTAAGCTAGCAAACTTGGAAGTATTCTTGATTTTATGAAACTAGAACTTGTAGAATTTATGAAGAACACTTAGAACTTGAAGATAGAACTTGAGAGAGATCAATTAGATGAAGAAAATTGAAGAATGAAAGTGCTTGTAGGCGTTTTTGGTCGTTGGTGTATGGATTAGATATAAAGGATATGTAATTTTGTTTTCATGTAAATAAGTCATGAATGATTACTCATTTTTTTGTAATTTTATGAGATATTTCATGCTAGTTGCCAAATGATGGTTCCCACATGTGTTAGGTGACTCACATGGGCTGCTAAGAGCTGATCATTGGAGTGTATATACCAATAGTACATACATCTAAAAGCTGTGTATTGTACGAATACGAATACGGGTGCATACGAGTAGAATTGTTGATGAAACTGAACGAGGATGTAATTGTAAGCATTTTTGTTAAGTAGAAGTATTTTGATAAGTGTGTTGAAGTCTTTAAAAAGTGTATGAATACATATTAAAACACTACATGTATATACATTTTAACTGAGTCGTTAAGTCATCGTTAGTCGTTACATGTAAGTGTTGTTTTGAAACCTTTAGGTTAACGATCTTGTTAAATGTTGTTAACCCAATGTTTATAATATCAAATGAGATTTTAAATTATTATATTATCATGATAATATGATGTATGAATATCTCTTAATATGATATATATACATTAAATGTCGTTACAACGATAATCATTACATATATGTCTCGTTTCAAAATCATTAAGTTAGTAGTCTTGCTTTTACATATGTAGTTCATTGTTAATATACTTAATGATATGTTTACTTATCATAATATCATGTTAACTATATATATATCCATATATATGTCATCATATAGTTTTTACAAGTTTTAACGTTCGTGAATCACCGGTCAACTTGGGTGGTCAATTGTCTATATGAAACATATTTCAATTAATCAAGTCTTACCAACGAGCTTCTAGCTCAGTGGTACCCGATGCCTTTGATCCCTGGGCCCACAGTGGGGGCAGCTTTGACCAATAAAGGCGCAAGTTCGATTCTCAGTCTGGGCGCCCCGCATGGAATTATTTTCCCCTCCGGGGGGGGGGGGGGGGGGGGGATATGTGAAGTGCTTCGGGGGACTAGCTAGTTGGGGTAAAGATCGCCTTGCCGTCACTGTGGTACCTGGGAGGAGGTGCTTTTCCGGCACAGGTCCCTTTCGGGGTGGGATTGGTGGGTGCAACGGCACACAGAGTTAGCGTGTCTATGCCAATATACACGTTTTGACCAATTAATCAAGTCTTAACAAGTTTGATTGCTTAACATGTTGAAAACACTTAATCATGTAAATAACAATTTCATTTAATATATATAAACATGGAAAAGTTTGGGTCACTACAACTACTAGTTAGACACACCAATGCAAGACCTGGTTCGCTAAGACCACCGCTCTGATACCAACTGAAATTCCCCGTTCATACTGATTATAAACGATTCACAATAGTTGATTTCATTACGAGGTACTTGACCTCTATATGATACATTTTACAAACATTGCATTCGTTTTTAAAAGACAAACTTTCATAACATCGAAAGTTGACGGCATGTATACCATTTCATAATATATCCCACTATAATTGACTTAATAATAATCTTGATGAACTCAACGACTCGAATGCAACGTCTTTTGAAATATGTCATGAATGACTCCAAGTAATATCTCTAAAATGAGCAAATGCACAGTGGAAGATTTCTTTCGTACCTGAGAATAAACATACTTTAAAGTGTCAACCAAAAGGTTGGTGAGTTTATAAGTTTATCGTAAATAATAAAATTCATCATTTTGATAGACCACAAGATTCAAATACAGTACACCTATATCGTGTACGAAACCATTTTTCATAATGCTTAGTAGAGTAGGTTCGTATCCTTTTCTCCCCCGTAGGTTGCCTCGCGATTTTTAAATAATCGTGCACATATCTCGTGCACAAAACTAATACACATAACCTGTGTATAAAAATCATTCTCTTGATACATAACATTCATTTCGATTTCATTGCTTAACATGGTAACCGACCTTAACATATAATGCGCATCAATAATATCCCCAAAACAGAACATCTCGTCTTTATAATATATAATCTTCGAAGTACTAAACACCACGCCCACTAGCTCTTCCGTCTAGTGAACATTCTAGGTGGGGGTGTTAAACCCGGTAGCTACCTTTAGGATTCGCGTGAATTAGGGCCATACCCGATTCTAATTCTTAGGTTACCAAGCAATGATAATCAGGGGAAAAATATTCACATCAATTGGTGGCAATTATCATATCCACATAATTCAATAATAATCCACGGAACTTCTTCCTGCATAATAATTCATTCGAGAAATGTTTTGCTTGTGTCTTTCTCGTCAAACATTTATAAAAAACATTTCATGTATTCGCAGTTCTAAATATATTTCAAAAGCAGTTGTAAAAACAGCGCATGTATTCTCAGTCCCAAAAATGTAAAGAGTAAAAGGGAGCAAATGAATTCACTATTCTGTATTTTGTAGTAAAAATACATATGACGACATTGAACAAGTGTAAGGTTGGCCTCGAATTCACGAATCTTAGAGAAGCCTTTAAAAAAAATTGCACCAAGCAGGGATCGAACTCGAGACCTCACGCTAACCAACATAACAGCCTAACCAATGATCAATTTCTGATTTTTCTGAATATATCCCATTCTAATTGTAAATAACCCGGCTTATTTTTCTGTTTAAATTTTCTCCTTCAACTTCAAAATTGGATCGACCAAGTATCAATCTTAACAGAGTTTAATTCAATTGTTTAGAACTTGTAATTGATTAACAATAAACGTAATGATTTATATACATTAACAGAAACGAAAAAGAAATAAAAAAAAATACCACAGACACAAAGAACACCTTTCTAACTCAATCGTCAATTTTGAATTTGAAGCTGTTTTAGGCTACGATGATAATATGAAAGATGTTTCAAATCGTTATTAGAAACTTTCTGTATCCTTAATTTATCTTAAAACATCAAATTGAACTTGAATTTTTCGATGAACAAACCTGTTGACTTTTGACAATCAATCTTTGACTCCTAAATTAGAACTCGAAAATATAAATTGGAACTTGGGGTTTTGCAGATATCTTTAGTAACAAATTCCTAACAAAACTGTATTTATAATTTTTGAAATTCGTTACAAAATTTAGCTGTTTGAAAAATGAAAGTAAAAACAGGGCAGTCGACTGGTTCCTCGATTTTCTGTTAAATTCAATTTAATTAAGGCTGTAAAAGGAAATTGTAAGTGACGGTTGATTATATAATGTCAATTGGTATCATATACAACTGGAATTGATTGACTTTATAGCCTAATTGAATCGACATCCAATGTTCACTCAAACAGAAGAAAAATAAAAACTAACGATTTAATTTGTACTAACTTTGTTTGTTACTGATTAAATGGAATCGATTTGTACCAGAGGGTAGACACAAAACAAAATATGATACAGTTTGATAGTCAAGTGTAACTGATTTTGATTCCATCCTTGTTTGATCCGTAATTAATTTTTATAAAATAATAAGTATATTATTAATAATATTAATAATAATCCAAGTACTAATAATAGAAATAATAATACTGATAATAATATCACTAATACAAATAATAATAATAATTACATATATTAATAATAATAAATAAATAATATTGATATTAATAATAATCAAATGATAATAATATTAATTTTATAAATACTTTATTTTCTAATAATCATAATGATCATGTTTGTAATTATAAATATATAGACAAAAATACTATAATCATTAATAATAATAATATCGAATAATACAGTGTAATAGAAAATATCGATATGATAATAAGGATAATTGGAGACTTTTAAATAAAAAGATAGGTTTAAAAATGATAAACATAATAGAAATGATAATAATAGTACTATTAATGATACTAATAATAATGCTAATTATAATAGCACTCATATTATTAATGTTGACAATATTAAAAATAACAATTTTTACTTATCAAATTTCATATCTATTATTGATTTTTACTAACAATATTTATTTTAATAAAAGTAATAACATTAATAGTATTTTAACTTGCAATTAAATTTGATATATCAATATTACATATTATTAATCATGTATATTTTAATAATTATAACATTTAATAGTTAAACCTTTTATATATTGTAATATACATATCCAAATAATTACTTATAGAAGTCATATACACTTATATATAGTTTTATTTTAATAATATTATTATTACCATGTATATTATTTTACATATTTAGTTCTAATGATTAAATTTTATTATTTCCAATTATTATATATATTTACATTTATATGTGTATTATTTCCAATTATATATATATATTTATTAATAAATAATATTTCGTGAATCGTCGAGAGCAGTCGAAGGTCAATTGAATATATGAAACAGTTCAAAATTTTTGAGATTCATTTAAATAGACTTTGCTTATCATGTCGAAACTATATAAGAATAAAGTTTAAATTTGGTCAGAAATTTCCGGGTCGTCACAAATGTAATGCGTCTGATTGGTTTGTTGACACTGGCACCTCTGTTCACATGACTCCTTTGACCCCTCATCTTGATGTTGCAGCTCCTTATCATGGTAATGAAACTGTCACTTTTGCTACTAGTGATCATTCTTCTATAACTCATATTGATAAACCAAAACTATCTCCTCATATTTTTCTTATGGATATTCTTGTTATTTCTAATATTAACATTAACTTACTTTCTATAAGTAAACTCACTCAGATAATCATGTTGATGTTTTGTTTTCTAATCCTTTATCATATGTCCAAAATCGCCAAACCAAAGAACCGCTAGCTCAAGGAAGACATAGAAATGGTTTATATGTACTTAAGAATAATCAACAAGCATTTTGGCCAAGATTTCTTCAAAACGCCATAAAGCTTTTTTTGAATTATGGCATAGTTAATTAGGTCATGTATCTCACGATATTATTCATTGTGATTTGTGGAGACATTTACCAGTTACTTCTGCTAATGGTTTTAAATACTGTGCAATTTTTATTGATGATGATCATTCTAGGTTTACGTGGTTTTATACTACGAAAGCTAAGTCTGAATTCTACACTATTTTTGCGGCTTTTATTGCTTTGGTTCAAACTCAATTTTCTTGAAAACTCGATAATTTCCAATTAGATGGTAGTACTGAGTTTACCAACAATGTTGTTCGTACCTTGCTATCGACTAATGGTACATATCATTGTCTCATTTGTCCGTATACTCCACAACAAAACGGGCGAGTTGAACGTAAATATAGACATATAACTAAAATTGGGTTAGTCATGATGTTTAATTCTCACGTTGTTGCTAGTTATTGGACATATGCATTTAGTTCGGCTGCTTTACTCTGGTTACAAGCATCGAGTATTTTGCTATGCTTAGTCTCGTCATCAAAGCATCTATTGTTCATGTTATTTATCCTTAGCCATTCTAAATAAACGGCCTTTTCATCGGTTTGATGTAAAGAATGCCTTCTTGAATGGTCACTTGACAAGCACATGTTTATATGGAGCAATCTCAAAGTTTTGTCGATACTCGATTTCCTAATCATGTTTTTTGTCCAAAGAAAGCTTTATATTGGTCTCAAACAAGCTTAAAGGGCTTGGTTTCAACGGTTAAGTTCATTCCTAATTTATCTTGGCCACACATGCAGTCGTGCGAATACATCATTGTTTGTCTTTAAGAAAGATTCATGTGTAATTTATCTTCTTGTCTACGTTGACGACATAATTCTTGCCGGTAATAATGATTCTCTTCTTCATTTTTTTATATCTCGACTACATAAGAAATTCCACATTACTGATCTTGGAAAGCTCAGTTATTTTCTTGGTCTTGAGGTATCTTATCGTGACTCCGATATATTTTTAAGCCAACCGAAATATGCTCATGAGATTTTAGCGCGTGCTCAGCTTATGGACATCAAACATGCTGCCATGCCTCTATTAGTTTCGGCTTATTTTACTAGCCACGGTAAACCATATTCGAACCCCACTTAGTATCGTTCCTTAGTTGGTGCAATCCAATACCTTACTATTACGCGACCAAATTTGTCATATGCTGTAAATCAGGTTAGTCAGTTTCTTCATGTGCCCAATTCAAGAACATTTGTCGGATGTCAAACGGATCTTACGATATGTTAAAGGTACTTTCGCATATGGCCTTTCCTTCTTACATTCTCCATCACCGAATATTCCGGGGCATTCGGATGCTGACTGGGCCCATTGTATTGAGACTCAACGATCAACGTATGGTTACTCTATTTTCTTTAGTGGTAATCTTGTCTCATGGTGTGCCAATAAGCAACCTACCGTTTCTCGTTATACTTGTGAGTCTGAGTATCGTGCTTTAGCCAATACTGCTGCTGAAATTATCTAGCTCACTCATTTGCTTCAAAAACTCCATGTCTTGACATGCGGACGACCTACTTTCTCGACAATCAAAGTGCTCTTTTTTATGTCAAAATTCGGTATCACACAAGCGAGCTATACATATCGACATTGACTATCACTTTGTTCGGGAATTGGTGCTCTCCGAAAAACTACACGCGCAATATGTGTCCACTCATTTGCAACTAGCTGACATCTTCACCAAGAGTCTTCCGCAACCTCTATTTAAAACATTCATAGCCCTAAAAAAATATTCATTAAAACATTTATAAATTAAATCACGGTATCTGCTTCAAATTAATTACCATTTACCATCGATAAATAAAATTGCCTCATCCTCGTGATATACACGTATAAGATCATCACACCATGTAAAAGACATCTGAAGTATCAACAAATAACATCACAACACATATTTGATTTTATTTTTTCATTTTAATATATATATATATATATATATACACATATATACATATATACATATATATACACATATATATACATATATATTTATATATACATATATATATATATATACATATACATATACATATACATATATATATATATATATATATATGTGTGTGTGTGTGTGGCTATTTTTCTGACAAAATCAATGAAATGGTCCATGTGGTTTGTATCAAAATGCTGATTTAGTCCCTGTATTTTTTTTACTGATTTCATCCTCGTGGTATGTCAATGTTGTTGATTTAGTCCCTATTTCTGACGGACGTCTAATTTAGCCGTTAAGTGGACACATGTGACAAACACGTGATGGGTTAATCTGTCTTTTTAAACCCTCACATGCTACTGGTTGACCGTATGAGGGTCCTTGCAACCACATGAACACTTTCTTCAACCTAATTTCAAAAACATAAAACCCATCTCTTCCATAAACACAAAAACACAACTTCATCTATTTCTTTACCCTAAATTCAATTAAAGCCCTGATTATTGATTCATCTTATTCAAAAACACAAAACCCATTCAAAATCACAAATTCATATCAATCTAAATTTCAACACCAGATCTATTTTTCATATATAGGATGCTAATTCGCACCTGTAAAACACGTCGTTTTCTGCGAGAACCGGCTGTTGAATTGTCGTTTCCGACGAGATCGCCGGAGGTTGAAGGAAAAAGGTTGGCGGCGGCTGCGGCGACGAACTAAGGTCACGATTGAGGGTTGATTCCGTTGCTGAAGGGTGTGTTTTTGTTTATTTCTTTCTTCGATATCATGTGTAATATGAAAGTGTGTGTATGTTAATTCTTTTGGAACAGAGCTGAAAGTGTGTATCTTGTGCAACAGATCTAAAATTTGAGAACATAAAGAGTTTGTTAGCTTTTCATGTGGAATTAATTTTGTAGGATGGAATTAGATTTTGTAATTTGGATTTTGTAATTGGATATTGTAAATTTGATTTTGAGTTCCTGCTCCTCAAACCCATTTTCAATAAACCCATTTTTTAAATTGGTTTTAAGTTGTTTCAGTTTTCTGAATGGGTTGAAAGTTGATTAAATGTAGTTTATGTTTGTTAATTAATATGTTTTAAAAAAATAAAAACTAGGGTGTGTTTATCATTTAGGAAAGGGATAAAGATAATAAAGATGAAGGTGATGAAATAGACAACACAGACAATTTTAATTTGTGGTTTATATTCCTTTTATTTTCCAAATTTGTAAAAATGGAGGAAGCCATGTTATAACAACTGTGTTGTGTTAGATATGTGTTATAACAACTGTTTTACGGAGTATTCAGATATGAAAGATATGGAGAAGCTAATGATGAAACAACAAAAAAGACTGAATTTTTTTTACAAACCATAGGGATGATTTTAGCAAATTTATTACAAATCAGAGGGACGGTTTCAGCAATTTTGTTAATAAAAGAAGAAACTGACGAAAATACCCTCACATGTCTGGTACTTGACTGGAGTTAACAGAATTTTTTGACGGCAGTCGGAAATAGGGACTAAATCAGCAACCTTGACAAACCAGATCCATCAAAAAGAAAAGCATAGGGACGAAACCAGCATTTTAGTACAAACCACAGGGACCATTTCAGTAATTTTGTCCTATTTATCCCTTAAAATTACGCACTTATAAACCATAGTAACATCATATCGCAAAGATGCGATATTGTATGAATTCATGAAATTTTTTACTTGTAGTTGTGAAAGTGAAAATCAAGCGATTCTCAGCCACCAATTAAAGATGACATATTGATCATATGCTTCCGAATCAACAAAACGTTAATTCTCAATGCCATAACGCAATCGTCTGCTGGTGAGAGTTAAGGTGAAATAATGATGATGTTGAAGGCAGCTCACGGTTCATTGATTGTTATATCTTATTTGTCATCGTACTTTTTTTTACCGGTGGGTTAAATTAAAAAAGGATAATATGGAGAATAAGATGGCAAGATGGGGAGGACACTTGTTATGGAGGTGAATCACTAATCTCTTCAGTTAGTTAATCAAAATGAATAAGTCAAGTGTAAACAACACAAAATGCTCGAATAAGTCATATGGACTACTAACTCTAAAACGAAAGAGATGAAGAATCTCAAATGGATTCCATTGATGAAGTGAAAACTCAAATGTAACTGTACAGATGAATGAATATATATACTACCAGCTAAATGACAAAGACTATGATTAACAAACTAACCACTTGATCTAATTAACTAACTACCATAATAGAGATATAATTTAAATGTAATTGCAATGCTGAAGATGCTTGTGCCTTTGTAGATACTGTGTAGCAATAGAGTTAACTTCGTTTAACGTGTTTGTATCTTGATGTATCTCTATATCCCCCTACAAGTTGGCAGTGTGTATGGATCACATATGCCAAACTTGGATATGCAATGATGGAATGGTGATTACTGAGAGATTTGGTGAGGACATCTGCTACTTGAGTTGGAGAGGGAATGAAGTGAGTTGAAATTTGACCACCTTTAATCTTGTCCCTAACAAAGTGACAGTCAATTTCAATATGCTTGGTTCTGGCATGTTGAACAGGATTTGCATCCAATGCAATTGAGGAGGTGTTGTCACAAAAGATAGGAACTGGGGTTGTTTTGGGTATATGTAAGTCATGCAGTAAGCTTTGCAACCAAGTTATCTCACATGTTGTGTCTGCCAGTGCCCCGTACTCTGCTTCTGTGGAGGATCTGGACACAACAGTTTGCTTTTTAGATTGCCAAGAGATGAGACATGAACCAAGGTAGATGCAATAGCCAGTGAGTGATCTTCTAGAGGTGATGCATTTTGCCCAGTCACTATCACAGTAAGCTTGTAATTGCAAAGAGGTTGATTTTAGAAAGTGTAAGCCTTGTCCAGGACATAGCTTGATATATTTTAATACCTTGTAAAGAGCTTGTAAATGACATGTTCTTGGATTCTGGCTGTATTGACTTAAGGCTTGAGCTGCATATGATAGATCAGGCCTGGTTATTATTAGATATATAAGCTTGCCAACCAAGGTCCTGTATAAAGATGCATCAGGCAGAGGCTCTCCTATATCTGCTGATAGGTTGGCATTTGGGTCTAATAGAATGTTTGATGGCTTTTGATCTAAGATACCTGCAAGATTGATGAGTTCAAGAGCATACTTTTCTCTATGTCATGGTGATACCATCAGAATTTCTTAAGAACTCAATACCCAAGTAATAGTGCAATGGACCTAAATCCTTGATGTTGAATGCTTTGTCAAGTTGTGACTTGACATTTTGAATGAGTGTGATGTTGTTTCCAGTGAGAATCAAGTCATCTACATAAATGACTAGTGCCACAAAGTTTGGACCTTTAGTGTAGGTTAACAGTGAAGTGTCCGCATAACTTTGTTTAAATCCATAGTTGAGTAGAAACTTAATGTCAATTTAGTGAACCATTGTCTATTTGCTTGCTTTAATCCATATAAGGATTTCTTCAATCTGCATACTGAGTTGGGTGGAAGAGCTTTGTTGTAGCCTTGTGGTATTTGCATGTAGACTTTTTCATGAAGATCTCCATGTACAAATGCATTGTTCACATCAAGTTGTTCTATCTCCCAATTGTGGTGTACTGCAGTTCCAAAAAGTGTCCTGACTGTGACCATTTTGGCCACAGGTGTAAATGTTTCCTTATAATCTGTACCTTCCATTTGTGTGAAACCCTTGGCCACTAATCTGGCCTTAACCTTTCAACAGAGCCATCATGCATAAGTTTGATTCTAAAAACCCATTTACATCCAATTGTAACTCTTTTTCTATTGCTTCAACCCATTTCACATGCTTAGATGCTTAGATATAAGATTGTGGTTCCACTAGATTGTTTACTGTGCATATGAGGTGTCTGGTTTTGGGTGATTTAATATTTGAATAGTTGATGTATCTTGAATGGTGGAATTTGGAAATGTTATTTATGTGTGACTTTGGAAGTGTACATTGGAAATCTTTATATTTGGAAGGAAAATAGTGTGTTCTTGAAGATGTTCTTCTAGAGTTTTGAGATGTGAAGACAGGTATTGAGGTGGAGGCATGTGATGGGTTAATGATTGGTGGATTAGAAGTTGGTTGACTAGTGGTTGGTTGACTATAGATGACTTCAGTAAGATGAGGATTAGTATCTAATGGACTAGTGGTTGATTGAAAAGAGTTGACTGCAGTGGAATGGTTATTATTTGTGGGTGAGTGCATTAGTATGTTGGAGGTAGGGTTGTTTGTTATGTTTGTTGAAGGATCAGATAATGTGGTAGGAGTAGGAGCTTGATAGGTTTCTACATGGATTGTGTGTGTTGTTGAGTTGGATGGTTGTGTGTTGTTATGTGACTGGAAAGGAAAGATTGTTTCATTGAAGAGAACATGTCTACTGGTGAATACTTTGTGTGTTTCAAGGTTACAGAGTAAGTATCCCTTTTGTGTTGTTGGATAGCCTAGTAGGACAGATGGAATGGATCTGGGTTGAAGTTTATCAGATGTGTGATTGTGAGCAAAGGCTTGACATCCAATAATCCTCAAGTGTGATATGTCAGGATTGGTTTTGTATATTATTTCATATGGACTTTTGTTGTTGAGAGGTTTTGTGCGAAGTCTATTTATGAGATAAGTTGATGCAGTGATGCAATAACCTCAGATGTGTATAGGTAAGTGAGATTGAAACCTAATGGCTTTTGCTATCTCCAAAAGTTGTTTATGTTTTCTTTCAACCCTAGCATTTTGTTGAGGTGTGTAGGGGCAGCTTGTTTGATGTATGATGCCATTTGTTTGAAATAAGTTGATTAGAGTGTTGTTGATGAACTCTGAACCATTGTCTGTTCTAATTGTTTTAATGAATGTATTAAAATGATTTTTAACATAAGCACGAAAGATTTTGATGAGTGGTATCATAGCAGAATCACAATATGTGATTCGATTTAACTCACAAATCAATCACTCATCATCTACATCTCACAAACTCCACATATCAATCCAATTTTTGACCTAATTCAACAAATTTTGTTCATCGACTCAATTTCTGACTTAATTCGATCCAATTTTGACCTAATTCAACAAATTCTATTCATCAACTCAATTTCTGACCTAATTCAATAAAAATGGCGGTCAATCAAACTGTCATGACCCGGATTTTTCCATGATTATATATTATATGAGATTCATATTTACATGATTAAATGTTTCCAACATGTTAAGCAATCAAACTTGTTAAGACTTGATTAATTGAAATGAGTTTATGTAGACAATTGACCACCCAAATTGATCGGCGATTCACGAACGTTAAAACTTGTAAAAACGACATGATGATATATATGGATATATATATATATATATATATATATATATATATATATATATATATATATATATATATATATATATATATATATATATATATATATATATAACATGATATTATGATAAGTAAGTATCTCATAAGTATATTAACAATGAGTTATATACATAAAATGAGACTACTGAATTAAGAAACTCGAAACGATATATATAACGATTATCGTTATAACAACGTCTTAATTAAAATAAATACATATGTATCATATTAAGATATTAATACACTATGTTTAACATGATAAAATGATAATTGAATATATCATTAAGTATATTAACAATGAACTACATATGTAAAACAAGACTACTAACTTAAGGATTTCGAAACGAGTTATATATGTAACGATTATCGTTGTAATGACGTTTTAATATATCGTATTAAGATATATTCATACACCATGTTATCATGATAATATAACAATTTAACATCTCATTGGATATAATAATAATGGGTTGATTACATTAAACAAGATCGTTAACTTATAAGCTTCGAAACAACACATACATTTAACGACTAACGATGAGTTAACGACTTAATTAAAATGTATATGTATGTATTGTATTAAGATGTATTAATACACTTTTGAAAGGCTTAATGACATATAACAAAATACTTATACTTAACAAAAATGATTACATTTACATTCCCATTCGTTTTCATCAACAATTCTACTCGTATTCATACAGCAGTTGTACTCGTATTGTACGCAGCTTCTAGATGTATTTACTATTGGTATATACATATAAAATTATCACCTTAGTAGCCCTAGATCAGCCATCAAACATGTGGGAACCATTCTTTGTAATCTAGTATGAATTATTTAGCAAGAATACAAAAATATTATTAATCATTCATGAATTATTTACAAGAAAACAAACTTACACATCTTTTATATCAAATCCATATACCACGACCCAAAACACATACAAACACCTTCATTCTTCAATTTTCTTCATCTAATTAATCTCTCTCAAGTTGTATCTTCAAGTTCTAAGTGTTCTTCATAAATTCTATAAGTTCTAGTTTCATAAAATCAAGAAGACTTCAAGATTTCTTTCAATCCTTTTAATCCAATCCAACAACTCATCAAAGATCAAGAATTTTCATCTAATCTCAGTAACTTTTCATCTCATAATCAAGGTAATAAACTTATTCAAGCTTTGGTTCAATTCTTATAAACATAACTATCTTAAATCAAGATAGAATTCTTACTTGAACTTGTTTTCGTGTCATGATTCTACTTCAAGAACTTCCAAGCCATCAAAGATCCTTTGAAGCTCAAGTTTATTTTTCATCATTTCAGTAGGTTTACCTACTATACTTGAGGTAGTAACGATGTTCATAACATCATTCAATTTATATATATATATATATATATATATATATATATATATATATATATATATATATATATATATATATATATATATATATATATATATATATATATATATATATATATATATATATATATATATATATATATATATATATATATATATATATCTTATTCGAAGAATATAACTCGTAATCACTAGAACATAGTTTAGTGAATTCTAAACTTGTTCGCAAACAAAGTTAATCCTTCTAACTTAACTTTTTAAAATCAACTAAACACATGTTTTATATCTATATGATATGCTAACTTAATGATTTAAAACTTGGAAACACGAAGAACACCGTAAAAATGGACATACGCCGTCGTAGTAAAACTGGAGGCTGTTTTGGGTTGGATAATTAAAAACTATGATAATCTTTTATTTAAAAGTTATTCTTCTTGGAAAATGATATTTCTTATGAACATGAAACTATATCCAAAAATCATGGTTAAACTCAAAGTGGAAGTATGTTTTTCAAAATGGTCATCAAGATGTCGTTCTTTCGACGAAAATGACTATCTCTTTCAAAAATAACTTGTAACCTGTATTTTTGACTATAAACATATACTTTTTCTGTTTAGATTAATAAATTTTGGTTCGATACGAAACCATAGCAATTTGATTCACTCAAAATGGATTTTTAATAAAGAAATTATGGGTAAAACAAAATTGGTTAAAATTACTTGTTTTAGCTACGTGAATTTTCCTAACAAATCTATACTAACATTATCTTAGCTAACTTTCTTGTATTATACATGTCTTGATAGACCATAGACACGTATACAATATTTTGACATATCATATTGACATCATCTATATATATTATTTTGAATAACCAATAAGACACTATATGCGGTAATGCTCGAGTTAGCATATAATGGGTCGAGGTTGATTCTAAAATAATATATATACCATTGGTTATGATCGAGTCTGAGACATGTATACAATGGGTCGTGGATTGATTCGAGATAATATGTATAATACGGATCTTGAAAATATTAAGACAATATACTATATCGATTTATTTATGTACTACTAACTGTGGACTACTAATTGTGGACTACTAACGTTGGACTGCTAACTTAACAACTTAAATCGTCAACACGTAATAAAAATGTTGTGAATATATTTCGATCATACTTTGATATATATATATATATATATATATATATATATATATATATATATATATATATATATATATATATATATATATATATATATATATATATATATATATATATATATATTTGTTATAGGTTCGTGAATCGACCTGTGGCCAAGTCTTATTTCTGACGAATTATGTAATGGTCGTGTGTAAACGGTATATTTAGATTATCATCACTTGATAATCTACGATATGATTTCTAAACCTTGTCGATACAATAAAGGTTATGGTTTGTTTTAAAAACGAATGCATTCTTTGAAAAACGTCTCATATAGAGGTCAAAACCTCGCAACGAAACCAATTAATATGAAACGTTTATAATCGATATGAACGGGACATTTCACAAACAAACTTATCTGGCGGAACACCAATTGGAGAAGATTACAACTCACCAAATCATCCTCTTTTTTTACATCAGAATGATCATCCAGGTCTCATTCTAATTTCAAAGAAGCTTACAGGATCTAACAATTACAGCTCCTGGAAACGCTCGATGATGATTGCATTGAATGTGAAGAACAAACTCAAAATAGTTACTGGTGAGTTCATTGAACCAGCTGTAAACTCAGAAACTAGGGCACTTTGGGAAAGAACAAATGACATGATAATCTCATAAATCTTGAACATTATTACTGATCAAATCAGTAATTCAATAAATTTTGTTAATACTGCTTGTGAACTTTGGAGAGAATTGCATGAGCATTACTCTCAACTAGATGGACATAGGATCTATCAATTGTCGAATGAAATTGCTCTGATACCATAAAATGAAAGAGATGAAGAATCTCAAATGGATTTCATTGATGAAGTGAAAACTCAATTGTAACTGTACAGATGAATGAATATATATACTACCAGCTAAATGACAAAGACTATGATTAACAAACTAACCACTTGATCTAACTAACTAACTACCATAACAGAGATATAATTTAAATCTAATTGCAATGCTGAAGATGCTTGTGCCTTTGAAGATACTGTGTAGCAATAGAGTTGACTTCGTTGACCGTGTTTGTATCTTGATGTATCTCTTTAAACTCCATTAATCCAAAAGTAAATAAGTCCTAAGTAGATGTTTAACTGTCCGAAGGTCGACGAAGTGGTTATGAAATCGATCATAGAAAATTCGGAAAGGTAAAAATGTTGTCGGGTAGATTGTATTCGTTTTTGTCTTGGTTTTATTTCGTATATCTTTTGTTAGATTTGACTTTGTATTAATGTAAGTATTTCTCTATGGTCAGGATGGGTTTAGCGATTCGGTTTGCTCAAGACACGTTTAGTTTTACTCTTTGTTTAGTGATAGGATTAGTTTATTGCCTCTGAACCTTGCAGCGCTTTTGTCTCGTTTGTATCTTTGTTCGTCTATTGATGAAAATGATTGGTTTTATGTTATCATTAATTTTGCAAAAAAATAAATAAATGTTTTATATATTTTTATGAAAACACTTTATATACAAAATATTCAATATATATATATATATATATATATATATATATATATATATATATATATATATACAAAATATTCAATATATATATATATATATATATATATATATATATATATATATATATATATATATATATATATATATATATGTTTAAATTATTCATTACTAAAATTCAACGTTAGTTAATGCCCGACTAGCAACTTTTACAACCTTTGAATCTAACTATACTAATCTAATACAAACATTTGCTGGTTCTATTTGCAAGGAAAACATGCTAGAGCTAATGGCCATATGTTTAATGTTTGTAACGCTCACAATGAAGTGGCAGTCACACAACTTACTGAAATGATGAGCAAGGTAACATTATTCGTTTCATTTGGCTTAATTAAAGTTACGTGAGGATTCTATTTGGATTTTGTTTTTGGTTTAGTTAAAATTAGTATCCTACCAACTTAATGTAATCTTTGAATTTTAAGTAACCTATCTTTTTAGGATGCTGTTTATTTGAGTTGCACCTTATGTGTTTTAATTTATAAATCAACTGACACTGTGTTCACTTAATTTTGATGTTATGATTCAAAGAGTATGAGCCTTGGGATACCGTAATTCTATATGTTTAATATGTTTGTCGTTGACCCATCGTAAATCTTGCAACTCGATTACCTATATTAAGATATGTTTTGCAACTCATTAGTCTCATCCATTTTGCTGATATGCTAATCTGCATGTTATTGGTCTACACGTATGATATGATTTGTTATTAGTGCCATGTACACCACATTGATAAAATTCACCTTGTGAAGTGCCATGTTCTTGTCATTCATGTAAGCAAGAGACTAATGCATTATTTTTTTATGTTATTATAATGTGATGTATGATAATACTGAGAAATTTAACCACATGACTATTTATATTTAGGATTCTAAATCATTATTCGACCAAGTCGATCCGGTTTATCTACGTTACCTATATGGGAATAGTCAATAGTGATGTGTTTGGTGTTCTGGTACTGTCGGATTTAGTATCCATAATCTATGTGTTTTGTGCAACACAAAACAAATTAAGTAAGCAGTTCACCCAACAAAATACTTGTGATACTATCTTTATCATTTCGTCAATTGACATACCATTGTACGTTTCAAGTTTGTTTGATTGAAATAAATATACACGTAAGTTGTCTTTCTACTATGAATAATTTTTCTTTGTGTGGGACTTCCAAGTCTTGCAAGTGAGTTTTTTTGTGTTATTTATAGTTAACTGTATTTTGTTATATGTGTTTCACTATTTAAGGGATTTATTTGTGTGTTTTGGACGTTGTTTATGTTTGTGTATATACAAGGTGGTGTTTCTTCAGTTGACTCTTTGCGGGCTCATATCAGTACTGCACAATCTCATTGCTCTTCGGCACATTCATATTCGATATCGCCTATTATTGAAGGTATTTTCTATATTGTGGTGTAACTTTGTTGTTTATAACAAGGATTTGAGCACTTGAAATTACTAATCATCCATTTAGTGTTTACTTATTTTTGGTTTATGTATACATTGGACATTTATTAGCTTTGTTAAAGAAGATCATATTCATTTTTATGTATTCAATGTTTATCATAAAAATTGGCTCATCAAGGTATGAATGAACTTTGGGATTGTAATATTAATTTCACTTTGAGTTGATACTAATTGACAATTAAAGTTGACATATATGATGGATAAACAGGTACTTGGTGTTCAAACGAGAACTGTAGTGCTCACTAACGCAAAATCTACTATTGTTGTGTGTCATTAATATACTCTAAATACTATTTTGTAATATGGTTTAGGGTTTATAGTCATATTTCTTTTTGTATGTACAGATTTTAGTTTATTTGCATATACATTTCGTTTTCAGTTTGTTTGATTAAGAGTCACAGTGCAACGCACGGGCTCTTAAAAACTAGTATATATATATATATATATATATATATATATATATATATATATATATATATATATATATATATATATATATATATATATATATATATATATATATATATATATATATATACTCCCTCCGTCCAATAATAAATGTCCTGTTTTAACTTTTTAAAGTCATTTTGCGCAACTTTGACCACGAATATCTTTACTTGTATTGTATAATAGTTGATAAAACTCATACCAATAAGAGTACATTTAAAATCTAATTCACTCATATAATTTTCATCAAATAGTATATAACACAAACATATATATTTAAAGTCAAAGTTGAAAATGAAAGACTTTGAAAAGTCAAAATATGTCACTTATTATAAGACGGATAGAGTATAATATTTGTATGTTAGGTATAATTTGCTAGAAATATTTTTCATATTACCTAAAGCAGGCGTGGATATAATAACATCGAGGTCGATAGCAATCATGCAATAATTTATAGGTATGAAACTATTCATCATTTGGAGTATGTAGACTTTATTCCTCCTTTTCTGTTTTATGAATGAATAATACTACTTTGTGTTTTTTTTTTTTTTTTTTTTTTTTTATAAATCAGTGCAACTGATTAATGACTACCATACCAATTACCAACCATCAGTGATAACTGATTACCGCTAATTATATTTGATCTTGCATTTTTTATTTAACTAAAATTATATAAAAGAAGATAAAACAATGCGTGTTTGAAGTCATGAAGGGCTTGATGACTAGCAAACTAGTCGTGATAAGCCTCTTAGTGCCACGAGGACCACGATCAAGGTGATCTAGCAACAGTATCGGATGAAGCCTGTTGAATCGAAATCAGATCGTCAACCAGGTGCAACTTGGAAACACTTGTTTAAATCCATGTGCAAATAATATATCTACATCATGTTATATGCATTTTAATTCACAATATACATATCACCTTTTGACTTTCCTGATATCACATTCCTTTTAATAATTAATAATAAATATAAAAATATGTAAATATAAAGATTTCATTTCATTAATATATATATTATAAGTATAAAGTTGTAAATATTATAACAAGACATTTGATTGTTGCCAAGTAGCAAATTACATTTTTCAAAAAGTCATGTTAGACAACATGTATTTTAAGTAGGAAAATCTCTGTTTTCCTCGATGTCATAAAATGATCATACGACTAACGAGAGTATGAGACAACGTCTGAACTATTTTCATGTTCCCACTGATAATTTTTACCTATAATTTTGCAACTTGCATTTTAATATACAAGTTGTAATCTTTTTTTTTTTTTTTTTTTTTTTTTTTTTTTTTAAGCAAGCAAAATTTTCATTCAATCAACGAAATCAATACAACTTAGACGACTGTACAACAAAACGAAAACAAACGGACTAGCTACGCCTATGAGAGAAGGCTTTAACTACAACAGAGGCTACAAAAGCGACTAAACTAAAAAATGAAAAACACGGCTATCCCGGATCATCAACAGAGTTCGGTTTGGAAATCCAACTAAGCCAATCGATGTTTTTCTTCCTTGGGCGATTATTGATCCACTCGAAGCTCCGTGTTTGTATATCTTGAAAGGCAATAGGCACCGTCCATTTTGAATTTTTAAAATGAAGAATGTTTCTATTTTGCCAAATAGCATAAACACTTATCCAAACACAAGTTTGCCAAATCTTTGGATTCGAACCTATGGGATTGTTACCTGAAGACCCTTCCAATAGATCGTTAAGTGAGATTTGCGGTTGAGCCGAAAAACCCCACCATCAAAATAAACGAGCCCAAATTTGGTTAGCAAAAGAGCAATGGAAAAGAGAATGTACCACAGTTTCAATGTCGTTATCGCACACCGGGCACCAAGTTGAACCAAGATCGATACCTCTTTTGTCTAACTCGACCCTAACCGGTAACCTATTTTTTCGAACCCGCCAAACGAACACTTCAATTTTTTTCAGAACTAGATTGTTTCTAAGCGCAGGGGCTGCTGAAGACTGTAAAGCCGAGACCTTTTCATTAATGAGATCAATGAGCACACTTGTAGAAAATAACCCGTTACTTTGACCGGACCATTTCCACCCATCGACGTTAACGAAAAAAACATCGATCTCTTCTTCATTCTGTACCGCATCAGCTTGCAATCTACCTGTAATGTTTCTAATCCAGCTCCAAGATACCCCACGAGTTACACCATCCCCAACAATTTTATCCGCAACACGAGCGTCTTTATCCGTTTCGATTCTGAATAACCTTGGAAACCTGGTGCATAATGGTTGATTACCTAGCCAAATGTCTTTCCAAAAAAGTGTGTCTTCGCCATTATTCACCATTCTAACAAAAGAGTTAGTAAAAGGAATATCGAGGTTTTCAAAATCTATTCTAACAAAAGAGTTGTAATCTCTTGTATCAAACAATTTGCTCGAAATCTAAATTACCAATCAGATCGCGACAATCACTTGTGAGTGAAAAGAAAAAAATTCAAAAAAATAACTTTTAAAAAAAAAAATTCTTTTTTTTCCAAAACCTTTTTATTTATTTTAAATTTAACCCGATTTAGAGTTTTGGGTTTTGTTTTGAGTTTAGTCTTCAAAACTGTAAACCCTAAACTTTAAACTGTTCGTGTTAAAAACTCAATTTAAACCCTAAAACAAAACCCTAAACTTCAATTTCTAAACCCTAATTTCTAAACCCCAATTACCCTTATTTATAAACCCTAATTGCTAAACCATAAACCCTGGATATAAGGTTTAAGGTTTAGAGTTTAGGGTTGGTTCAAGATTTAGAGTTTAAGGCTTATGGTTAAGGGCTAAGGAAGTCAATCATATGTGATTGAGTAGTTTTGACTATGTGAGAACAAGTGATTGTCGCATTCTCATTGATCCCATAAATTTCAAGTAAATTGTTAAATTTATTTGAATATTAAACTTTAATATATTAACCCCCAATAATAACTGTTTTTACTTACTTCGTCTAAAAAATGATTGTTCATATTACTATATAAATATAAATAAATATATATTTTAAAATAAATACACTTTCAAAAAGTACCTAATGAATAACATTAAATTCTCTAATTTAACACAATAATTTAATTAAAATTACATTGAATATAAAGAAAAATCTAATATAAATAATATCTATCTTAAATCTAATAATAATTTATGAGACACTTTATGTGAGAAGGAGGAAGTATGATTTGCTCAAAATTGTCATTAATCACTTCAAAATTTGTCACTAATAAATACACTTGATATTCAATCTACAGAAATTCGCCCGCTCATGGCACAATAACATCCTTCAACAATGATTCAAACAAGTAGGCTCAAATCAGTGGCGGTACCAGAATTTTTTTTTACTGGGGGCAAAAAAAAATTAAAACCGTAGCAATTTTTTGGGCAAAAAATGGAGGTTTTGGGGCAAAAAAATGGAGGTTTTTAGGCAAATTATGGAGGTTTTGGGGCAAAATTTGAAGATTTTGAGGTAAAATTTGGAAATTTTTGGAGAAAATCTGAAGGTTTTGGGGCAAAATCTGAAGGTTTTATGGCGAAAAAAAAAATCCACCAGGGACAAAGTCGAAAAATCTAAAATTTTTACACTGAAAATTGCAAATCCACTAGGAGCGGCTGCCCCCGCTTGCCCGTAAATAAAACCGCCCCTGGGTCAAACGCGCTTTACTATGGATGACAAGGTTTTGGTTGAACACAACTATGTGTTTTCAGTTAGTAGTATAATATTTTACACAAGGAGTTTAATATAACCAGAAAGATAATAATCTGTTTCAAGATTCAACAGACCAAACCCATCTAATTTGATATGAAATAATAAAACCATATAAGATCAATATTATTTGACACCTTTGTTAATTAACTAGTGAAATGATCCGTGGAACCACGGGTTTATTTAAATGAAACAGTTTAATGATATATTTTAAGTATTAAGTGAATTTTAACGCTAAAGTCATTTAGTTTAATGACCCGACGGATTTCGACTAAGAAACTTCTCGTTGTTTTTACAAACACATTGATGTACTTAACTTGATCGGAATAAATGAACTACATTTATTCTCTCACCATCATCTTCCAATTTTCATCACAATTACTATTTTCTTTGTCATAAAAGTCTACAATAGAACCTTTTTATTGAGACGTGTATTTCACAACATATATAACGTAATTAATCTCGTAAAGAGAACTCATATTTGAATTTGAATAATAATATAATAATAATTAATGAGAGTGAATTTTTCCTCAAAAAACATGAAATAAATAAATAAGTATATTTAATTTAATTAGTCATTAATTAGATAAATGACATCACTTTAAGGGCTTGAATTTTTTTTCCTTTTTTTTTCTTAACAAATGAATTAGCCTAATAATGACATCATCATTATATCATTTTAATAGAAACTATAGTTAGTTGAGTGTAGAAAAAGAAATACAAAAAAAATGTTTTTAAAGGGGAAAAACTTTGTTAAAAAAGGTTGTAGAGAAAAATATCAAAACTGAATTATATAAAAAAGTGAGAATGTTTGAAATGAAAAATCAAATGAGGTGGGAGAGTTAAAAGGATTGAAAATGCAAAAACAAATAGGAAGGGGCAAACTAAAAATAAAATAAAAGGTTAATCGCTGTAAAAAAAATGCCCCGGAACTCAAACCTAGGTCTGCTGCATTAGGAACAGACTACTACTAAAAAAAAAAAAAAAAAAAAAAAAAAACCTACTACTCTATTATTTCCTTTGTAATATATATAGCACATTCTATTTTTAACCCAAAAAAAAGTGCATTTTTTCATTAAAAAAGGAAAATTAAAATGCAAATTACTTAAATACTCCAAGTCTACTGAGGGTATGTTTAGATGCGAGTATTTTTGAGGTTAAAGAAGCTTGTAGCTTCTTGTTTTTATAAAATAACACGTATAGGATAAAAAAAACTTCGTTCGGTTAAAAGAACATAAAACTTTTAGACAGAGAGAAGACATTAAAGCTATTACAACTGGCGTTAAAAAAAAGCTTATAACTTTTGTCATTTTACTATTTATTTAAACAGCTTAAAATACTTTACCACATACTTAACTACATATAAAAAGCTACCAGTTATAAGCTATAAACTACAAGCTAGTTTTGTCAACATACTCGGTAAATGTCGATCACTCTCAGCAAATCAAATTCATCCCATATTTTCTTCTTCGATGTTTATATAATTGTTTCTCGACAGTGGCGACTCTACTTGTGACGATCGCTCCAAATTCATATGGACGAACACGTCATTCATCGATTTCATTGCGAGGTATTTGACCTCTATATGATACATTTTGTAAACATTGCATTCTTTTGAAAAGGCACAACATAAATGAATATTTAAATCAAAGGTTTTCGACATCTGATGATTTCTACATATAGACAATCACTATAAATAATAGTTTACAATAGTACTTCCGTTGACAATGCAGTCAAAATAAGATACATGGTGATGATTTGGTGAATGCAACGTTTCCTTAAAAAAATATGCCATGTAAGACTCCATGCACATAGCTTGTGTAACATATAATCAAAAAGCGGAAGACTTATAGGGAACCTGAGAATAAACATGCTAACAAGTGTCAACACAAAGGTTAGTGAGTTCATAGTTTTAATGTTTCGTATAATCTGTATATAAAGGTGGATCACAAGATTTCAGTTGTTTCATCCAGAAACGTTTATCAAAATATTCTACGAAATTGAGCACCCTGGTAACTAAACTTTAACGTATATATAATTTGTACCCTTTGTATAATCGTCTTAATAATACACGCAAACCAACGTGTACGCTTCTCAAATAGCATACATCCGTTAAAAGGCTAGTGCTCTAGCTCGGACGGGGATATCAAGCCCTATGGATCCATATACTACTACTCGCGCCCACCAGTTCTTATAACTGACAGTTACTAGTTACCAAAGCTAAGGGATTTTCGGTTCAAACTCAGTGTAGAATTTAGTATGTACTTGTATCCATTGCGTTTAAAATAAAGTGCATGTATTCTCAGCCTAAAAATATAGATTGCAAAAGCAATTAAAAGGGGATCAATGAAACTCACCTTAGCAGCATATAAAGTCGTTCACCAAAATGTGATCGAAACTCGGATTACCAAATAATCCTAGATCTCAACCTAGACAACATATGTTGGTCAATAAACGTCTATCAAGCTAGGTCAGGTCATAGTGTATCACAATCCTAATCCTCGAGATATACATACAAAAGTTATCCAATGTCGTTTTAAAAAGTCAATTTTGACAGTTGTTTAACAAAACGAGACGTACCTTATATAAGGATTTATTTACTCGGTTGGTAATATTCAAAAATCCAAATTATCAATCTCGTAAACGAGTTGTTTAAATCTTAATTGTAGATTCAAAAGCAATTTCAATTAACGTCAATCATAATTCAGTTGATCATATCTTTTTATCCGTTCATCGAAATTATTCGATATCTAAATGAAAAGTTATTGATTTTTCGCCAGCTTTCCAAAAACATGTATATCATATACTTTTTACCAGTACTATATGTATTTAATTCGTGATTCATTATAACTGTTTAACGACGAAATTTAGCATACAAGCATATATAAATATATATATACTCGAGCACTAGACATGGATACACAATTAATATATAAAAGATAAAATATGAGTGCTTACGTATAAATATTGAGATTCAATATTGTAGGAAAGTACGTAGACGTAACGGAGATGATAAATACTAGATTTGATTCACAAATATACCCCCGAACATTACCCATAACCTCCTTGGCAATAACCCATAATTTCCTTAGCTCTATCCCGCTCAAAAACCCATTTTAAAGGTGACACGCTCATAGCCTCGTCGTAGTATTTTAGGTATATATACGACTAATAATAATAATATTATAATAAGATTAATAATAATAATAATAATATTAATCTTAATAATAATAATAATAATAATAATAATAATAATAATAATAATAATAATAATAATAATAATAATAATAATAATAATAATAATAATAATTCGGAGGAATGAACCGAGCTTTTATAGTATGTGGTCTGCTACAGTACCTCATGCGATCGCATGAGTTTTCAGTATTTTTGCCATGCGATCGCATGGCCGCCTTATCCGTTTTTGTTTGCTAGTTCCTCGACATCAAATAGTGTTTTACTATAGCAATAGTGTTCACTGTAGCAAATAGTATTTTACTGTAGCAAATAGTGTTTAGCAAATCAATGTAGCAAGTCGTTTTCACTGTAGCACTGCTGCAAAATACGGTTTCACTGTAGCAAATAGTGTTTTACTGTAGCAAATAGTGTTTTACTGTAGCAAAGTCATTTTACTGTAGCAAATAGTGTTTTACTGTAGGAAAGTCGTTTTTACTTGTATATATATATATATATATATATATATATATATATATATACATACATATAATTGTTCATGAATCGTCGAGAGCAGTCAAATGTAATGAAACAGTTCTAAAATTTTGAGATTCAACTTCATAGACTTTGCTTATCGTGTCGGAAACGTTAAATCATTTAAAGATAAAGTTTAAATTTGGTCAAAAATTTCCGGGTTGTCACACTACTCTTTACTTCGTGGGATTACGGAAAACCGCTAGTTCGAAATTTTTTCATAGAAAATTCCATTTAAATTATACAGGACACCAATAAATTTAACTACATCACCCCATATATTTTAGAATTTTTTAGTTTTTCCTTTAAATTCTATAGGAAACATTAAATTTAACTATTTGGACTCCATATATTTTATGAATTTGTAGTTTTTAAAGGTAAATAACTATTAAAATAGTTTTTTGAAAATAAGTAGCACTGGAAAAAAAAATTTAGAACCCAATTGAGTTATAATCCTAAAATCGCCACCGTTTCTCGAAGTCTTTACACTACATAAAACATGTCATTTCCTGGGTGACAATATGACTCCTTTTGGGAAAATTTTTTTTGTCCATATGCCTTTTCAAACAACATGCTATCCGGGACATGTCGTCCCGAAAGACTCATGAGTGAAAGTTTTTCCGAATGAACTACGAACAAACAAAAAATAAATTAGGTTATTATATAATATTTCGTTACAAAGTACAAATTTTAAGCAAATAAATTTAACTAAACCTGATTATTAGGATAACATAAAATCTTCGATCTAGATTTCGATCAAACAACTTCACTACATTCACATTATGTCATTCGAATTCAATGCGAAATTGATAATGATGAGGTTGATGTTGCAAAAAGTTAATGACGGTGGTTAAATAAATGGAAATGGTAAGAAAAGAAATTAGCTAAAAATTAAAATGTATCCCTTTTCGGACGGCATGTCGTTCAGGAAAGGTAACTGGTAAATAACTGTACCTTTTGGAGCCAAAATTATTTTCACGAGTGAAATTTTTAAATAAAACTATGGTGTGCACTATCCAGACGATATGACTTCGGAAAAAGTTGTTCGGAAAAATTGCTATTTTTGGATCAAAAAATATTTTCACAAAAGAAAAATTAAAAATGAAAATAAAATTCACGGTCAATTGATGTCGTCCGAAAAGAGATCCAGTCAAACTTTTTAGAAAAGCTTACTAAAAAGTACAGTAACTTTTTATTTTTTAGTGAGACTTTTGCGGGCGACATTATGTTGACCAGCTTTCTAATATTTCTTATAGTGTTAATAGAGACATAGGTTATTATAACACAAAATTTTGAAAATACACCACACAACAACAACAACAACAACAACAACAACAACAAAACCCAATGCCACATAAGTGGTGTATGGGGGAGGTGAGATGTAGACAATCCTTCCCCTATATTCGAGAATAAAAACAAGTCATTTCTCCACCCAGAGTGTAAACACTCTTAAAAGTGGAGAAAATCATCTCTCTATCTCTCTCTCTATTCGATGGATAGAGAGATTGCTTTCGAGTGGACCTCCGGTCAATAAGTAGGAAAAAAAATTTAATAAAAAAATTAAAATTAAAAATAAAATTGAGACGCCATGAAAATGGTAAAATCAAAATTTCCATGAGTTTTAAATCCTGCCTGAAATTTACTTTAGGCTCTAAGAGTCAGTTAAGTCGTCAATAAATCGACGTTTCCTATCGACTCAATAACTAGAGTCGCATACAAATTAATTACAAATAAACTACTACCATGATGATACTTTAAAGGAAAATTGCCAACATTTGTGCATTTATAATATCATAATTATAAGTTATATTTTAATATAGTTTATTATATTATCATAAAACGATTCGTTACCATCCACTAACTCTTACAATAAGTTAATTATTAATCAATAATAACAATTAAAAACTTAATCAAAATCCCTATCCAAAAGGTTCAAAAGGAGCTTAAACGAATCATTTGTTGTTTCTAATATTTCTTGTAGTGTTAATAGAGACATAGGTTATCATAACACAAAATTTTGAAAATACATACAAATTAATTACAAATAAACTACTAACATGATGATACTTTAAAGGAAATTTGCCCAATATTTATGCATTTATAATATAATAATTATAAGTTATATTTTAATATAGTTTATTATATTATCAGAAAACGATTTGTTATCATTCACTAGCTCTTACAATAAGTTAATTATTAATCAATAATAATAACTAAAAACTTAATCAAAATCCCTATCCAAAAGGTTCAAAAGGAGCTTAAACGAATCATTTGTACATTACCTCATCGCTTACTATATGATCAAAAGTTTATTTACTTTTACTAAAAAGTCATACTATTGAAATAAAAAAGTACATAACTTAGATTTCCTAAAAATAAAAAAAAATACGTAATTTTAGTGCCTAAAAAATAAAATAAAAAGTTTGTTAATTTAATTCCTAAATAATACATAAATTACTCATTAACGGTACGAAATGACTGATAATAAGTTCCAAACGTGCTCAGTTAAATCTGTCTCTAACTGATTGCGAACGTTATCTCTTATTTCTTTCATACTTGCATCTTAATCCCTCAAATTCCCCTGTTCCCGTCGTGGTCGGGTTCTTAGGTTATAAATCATTTGTGATGGCCCGTACAAAATCATCGTGTACGATTCGTCAACAACAGGATCTTTACACGGTCAAATACTACATGCTGTTTGAAAACCAGTTTGCATTCATAAAAGATAACGTTTTACAAAAGATAACGTGACACAAATGTCGTTACAAAGTCATTATTTGAAAATAACATAAGTTACGAATGCAAAAGAAAAGTTCCATGATTGAGACATCTCTAAGTAATGCAGCGGAAATCTAACATAGCAGGTCCATAACAGCAAGTCTATAACACCAAGATAGCAAGTCTAACAGCAACATCGTCTAAACACCTGAGAAATACACGCTTAAAAGTCAACACGAATGTTGGTGAGCTATAGTTTGTAATCAGTAAAGTAATATAGACCACGAGATTTCGGTGCTTCAACAAGCAGTTTAAATCAGTATGAAAAGTATATGCTTATCCGTGGGCACCCGGTAACTAGACTTAACGTAATAATAATACCCCCTAAAAGTACACTTGGCGAGTGCGTATGTCCTCGAAGTATCAAACACCCGTTAAATGCTAGCGCGACTAGCCCGAGTGGGGATGTCAAACCCTATGGATCCATATCTAATATTCACGTTCACCGGTTCAAAAACCCATGATTAAACGTTACCGTGCTAAGGGGAAAGTTTATGCCGTTATATAACCCACACATATGTAAAGTTTAAGTACTCCTGTCTAGTATGTAAAACATAAAAAGCGCATGTATTCTCAGTCCCAAAAATAGTATAAGTAAAAAGGGAAGCTATAACTCACAGTGAATAAGCAGTAAAAGTCGTTATGAAACGTATGCAGGTAGTAAGTCGGTCCGAAAGGTCGTCAACCTAAGTCAAAGGTCAGTAGGTCAATATGTTATCCCAATAAGTTTAAAAGTGAATAAATTAAGTTTAAGTGTCATCATCAACATCATCATTATCATCATCATTCATCAACACTAAGGTAAGTTTAACAAAAATAGAGATCGAAACAAAAAGGTTGACTTCAGACAACTATTACGACCTCTATACAAATCGAAAAGATGCGTAGTCAATGGCTATGGCTCCGTATGTGAGTCCTCTAACTGCTGACCAATTTTCAGAACCTAACTCATCTTCGTTTGACCGTGACGACGGTTTAAGTGCGAGTAGGTCAGAAATTTCAGCACAACGTTACAAAGGCGTAGTGACTTTCGGAAGGCTATAAATCCTAAACCGTATATCGGATTAAGTCAAGGCCTAAATGAAAAGTCATCTACTCGAAACGAACTATCTGAAAATCGATTTTACAGAAGAACAGGAGTCTGATCAGACCCCGAAAACAGCAAACAAGTGCTCCGGTGAGGTTCTTGGTGCTTGATGCTCATCACAGTTCTCATCCTTGATGCTTGTAAGCTTCAAGTGTACAACTCTTTGATGTTTTAGCATCACTTTGACCAAGGTTCAACCATCAATACAAAACTAAGAGTAAAATCTATCATTCTACAAGTTTTGAACATCAAGATTGCCTCTTTATTGCATAGATCCAATAAAGCTTCAACCTTTGTCCATTTTACACAAGTTTATGCATCTCCATCATATATGATGATGAAGACTTGATCTTTATCATCACAACAAACACAAAAAGGTTCCAAGTAAGTGAGATCTACAATAATAACTTAGATCTCAAGTATTAAGAAAACCCAAAGCTAGAAAGCTTGGATCTTTACAAGATTAATGAGACCATAAGCTAGAAAGCAAAGATCTTTAACAAAATAATGAAAGTAATGAGACCATAAGCTAAAAAGCTAAGATATTTAACAAAATAATGAAAGTAATGAGACCATAAGCTAAAAAGCTAAGATCTTTAACAAAATAATGAAACCCTAAGCTAGAAAGCTTGGATCTTTAGTGTTCTTGAAGATCTTGAAGCATAAAGCTTGGATCATTAAGATACATGAAGATCATAAACACAAGTTTTGATCTTTATAACAAAACAAAGAAATCACAAGCTAGATCTAACAAGTAAATGAAGATTCAAAGCTAGAAAGCTTGAATCTTTCATGTTCTTGAAGGATTCAAACCCAAGTTTGAATCTACAAGATATAACAAGATCAAAAGCTAAAAGCTAGATCCATTAAATGATGACGATGATGTCGACTTTATGAAGAAGAAAAGAAGAAGAAGAAAATTTAAAACTTACACTTTTTAGAGTAAGAAAGACTAGAGAGAGAATTAGAGAGTAAGTGTGTGTAATTTGTAAATGAAATCAAGTGTGAAATGAATGGAATAAGCTTGGTATTTATAGGAGGTGAGGGTGTGGGGAGGGTAAGGTCGCCGTGGATTTTGGTGGGGGATAAGGGGGACACCTTTTTGCTTTTTAGTTAATGGTTGTCTAAAGTTGGTGCTTATGTTACGATCTCATGCAACATTAAGGATAATGCTTAACAAAAATGCTAGTATGTTCCCTATAATAAATGGGCATTTGTCTTTCATTATTATGGGTCACTAACTTATTATAATTGGGCTAATTAAATACTCCACTAGCTAGTGTAGGGTGGGCTAAAGTCCAACAAGACTAACTAGTGTGCTCTAGTAAATTACTAAGCGTAATTAAGCATCCAAAAACCCAAGTAATTGTTATTATAAAATAACAATTAGTGTTTCGTAGTCATAATATTCCAATTATGACCAAAGTTAAACGTGTACCGAAATACATAGCTCGTTTCAAACGTCAAGTGACACCAACGGTCGTAAAAGATTTCGGGGATCAAGTTAAGTGATTACACACTTAATAGCACGTTGTAAGGTATTAATGAAAGTAATTAATTATTAAATAAGATCCCAGAGCATAAACTAGCTCAGTACGCACGTATACGCAGTTTCGTGAAAGTACAAAGCACAAAAGCAAGTTGAAAAAGCCAGGTCGTTACATTACCCACCTGTTAAAGAAAATTTCATCCTGAAATTTTGAGGAGTGACCAACAATGCTACCGTTTTTGAATAAGAAGGAGCGTATCAAAGTTCCGTGAGATACATGGGCTCAGAAGTGAGTTATTTACCTTGAAAGGTACTTGGACGTATAAAAGTAAGAATAGGTATATGCCATTAATTATGTCTCTTGTCCTAAGAGATCAACAAATTTATTTCATTTCTTGCTAACATGAATATGTCATCCGAATATATACCCACAAAAAGAAATATGATGTTTTTAGCCTTACAGGCATCTTCAGTAAGCTGGATGCATGAAATGCGTCATGAATGTTACCAAACTTATCTAAAACATTGGGCACTTATATCGCAATATAAAGCCGACAGATAGAATGGAGAGCATGGTGATCACAACCATGTGATTTGATATCTGGATAGTGTTAGCCATGGATTCTACTAATCCCTTAATTTCGGAAGGAGACCATAGGTATAAAGAACCCGATATTTAAGAACGTTTCATTTGACTAAATGAATTAAATTTTTTTTGCTGAAAGTGACTAGTCAGACTTATATGCAATGTAAGCCTTAATTATTTATAGTGTCTTCAGGGCGGTCTGAACGAACAATGAAAGATATCACCCAGTTTTCCATGATGCATGTGATCTTATCCTTGAATGGAATGAAAGCACAGTTCCATAATGTAACTTTATCCTTTCAGTTACATGTTTAAGTTAGGGTTAACATTAACTAGAACAACATATAGTTGCAACCAACGAAGGAAGGAATGTGTAGAGTAACCACACTAGTATCGTAGATGTTTAAGCAGTCCCCTTCCAAGAGGATAACAAGATTCAAAGATTCCTAAAGTATTTTACATTACACTTCCGAAATAAAATCGCACGAAAGGTGTAATCCTTGAACGAGAGTGAACTCTTCGAGCGGGTTGTTCTGAATTTATCCTTATACTTAAGGGGATGCGCGGATGAGAAGATACGTGAACCCTTGGTCATAAGGAATGGTTTACTCTAAGTGAAAAAGAATCTCTAAAATGATTCCTTGTACCTCAACTTACTGATTCATAGAGATGATGTTTACGAGGGTGTTGCGATTAGCTGTGAAATATTGAGAGTAGAAACCCGCCTAGTGCCTTTCCTATGAGAGGGTGACCACTGAGTGTATCTCAGAAAACTGATTTATCAGCCCGTGTTTTTGCCAAGTCTAACCTTAAGAGGAACATTTTATGAGCGTAAGGACTTCCTAACAAATTTTTATAAAACTGCCATCCAAAGTGGCTCAAGAGTTTTTAACAAAGATCTTAATAGTAAACTTTGTCCCTAACGGAGGGTGAGAAAAAGTGTGATCCATACATGGTGTAGTCTAATACGAAAACCTTTATTAGAATCAACCAAGGGAGTTTTGAAACAAAACCTGTAAATGTTTGATGTGACAACATAAACGAAATGAAGTTCCTGGTAATTTAGAAGTATGTACAACGTGTACCATTTTGCACAAAACTATTTGACTTAAGTTAAACAGCTCAATAAAGGAGCGATTTTTAAATAATTTGAAGGTATAACTTAGTATGTACCAACCAGAATAAGTAAAGATAAATTTATTAACTTAAATATATACATACATATATGATTTTATAAACCGCATAAGTGACAGAAAAATTTTATTATTTTCATTTGTCCATAAATCTCGTGAGGACCGCACAAATAAACAACGTGCAAAAATTTTGATAAACATAGTTTTTCGTATTTCAGAGGTTACGAGTTGAAAAAGATTGAGTGAAAAAAACTTTGAATCATCGGGTGACATGTTACTAGGTAATGAAAACTAATGAATTAAATGTAGTTTTGATAATTATCAGGACACAAGTCTTTGGGCCAAAAATGTTCACATGCGAAGCCGTTGCTAAAAGTGAGGTATGAAGGATAGAGCATGAGGATGAGAAGTTAATCGCTTCTTGACTTTGCAAAATGCCATACATGATATGAATAATATTGAAGTCGGAATACTGATGGTGTTAATATCACTAAATGGGAATTCCTCTGGAATAAGTCAGGACTTCGAGTTATGTAAGAAAGAGCATCGTTCCAACAGGTGTGACAAATAAGATCCCTAGGGTAACGCAGTAATTTTGAATGGTTTAAGTGTTAGTGGATACCCGAAGGCTCTGCATGATGTGGTAGTAAGTGCCTTCATCACATACACACACACACACACATGAATTTCTTAATTTCGACGGTTGTAGAGTCTTCATGATGACTTGGATACGAATAAGCAACGAAAAATTTTATATAATATGTAATGAAAATTTTATAGAAATCATTTAAGGTGACAATGTAAGAACGAAGTTCTTAGTAAATATAGACTATTCTAAGTAAAATATCTTTTGATTAAAAGAATTGATTTGTAAAAGTGAAAGTAAAATTTCACATGTACTAGTCAAAAATAAGTAATTATTTACTTTATTATATATAACATTTACGGTTTCTAAAATTTGCACGAATGGCAAATAAAATAAATTTATTTTTATTAAGCTTTGAGAGGATCGCACAGTAAAATAGTATGTGAAAAATGTTGGAAAATAAAATTCTCATATTCCGGAGGTTACAAGTTGGAAAAAGATTGAGTAAAATATTTTTGAAAATTTTAGGTGACATTTGAGCATCAATGTCACGAGGTAATGAAAACTGTTGAATTTAAATGTGATTGATGACTATTAGTAGGGCATAAGTCATTTGACAAAAAAAAAAAAAAAAAATCTCAAGTGTGAAGTTGTTGCTTATGAGTGAGATACGAATGGGAGGGTATGAGGAGGAGAATTAACCACTCATTGATTTTGGAAAATTTTGAACTGGTATGACTAATATTAAAGTAAGAAGGATGATGGTGTGATTATCATCGAACAAGGAATCTCTCGGAATAAGTTAGGATTTAGAGTCACGTAAGAATGAGTATCAAATAAGATTCCTGGCTAGTCCTTAAGACAGAATTTGAATTGCTGAAGTGACGGGATACAATTTCCTTTATGTATCGTTATGCAGGTTTGTCCATTGTATCGGTTTCTTTCATGGCTAGAAGGTGAGCAGATTTGGTGAGGCGGTCAACAATAACCCAGGTAGTGTTATAACCGCCTACCATTTTCGGTAGCTTCGTGATGAAATCCATTGTTATTCCTTCCCATTTCCATTGTGGGATTTCTGGTTGTTGTCATTCAACTAATAAGGTTCAGCTTCAGGCTACTTCTCTCTAATGACCCGTCCTAATCCATCTGGACGAATACATTACATTTGGTTACATCGCGAGGTACTTGACCTCTATATGATACATTTTACAAACATTGCATTCGTTTTTGAAAAGACAATCTTTCATTACATCGAAAGTTGACGGCATGCATACCATTTCATAATATATCCAACTATAATTGACTTAATAATAATTTTAATGAACTCAACGACTCGAATGCAACGTCTTTTGAAATATGTCATGAATGACTCCAAGTAATATCTCTAATATGAGCAAATGCACAGCAGAAGATTTCTTTCATACCCGAGAATAAACATGCTTTCAAGTGTCAACCAAAAGGTTTGTGAGTTCATTAGTTTATCATAAATATTCATTTCCATCATTTCAATAGACCACAAGATTTTCATTTTTCCATAAATATACATCTCATATCAGGCATTTCGCAAACTGCATAGAGATAAAAATCATTCATATGGTGAACACCTGGTAACCGACCTTAACAAGATGCATATAGAATATCCCCATCATTCCGGGACACCCATCGGACATGATAAACTCGAAGTACTAAAGCATTCCAAATTCCAAAATGGGGCTTGTTGGGCTCGATAGATCTATCTTTAGGATTCGCGTCAATTAGGGGTGCACTAATTCTCAAAATTAGTGACGTTCCCTAATTCTTAGATTACCAGACTATAAAGGGGCATATTCGGTTTAATAATCCAGCCATAGAATGTAGTTTCGATTACTTGTGTCTATTTCATAAAATATTTATAAAAGCAGCGCATGTATTCTCAGTCCTAAAAATATATATTGCAAAAGCATTTAAAAAGGGAGCAAATGAAACTCACAATACTGTATTTTGTAGTAAAAATACATATGACGATAATGAACAATGCAGGGTTGGCCTCAGATTCACGAACCTATATTAATTGCATTTCTATTAAAACATATGATAGAAATATCATATTTTCATTTATTAATGTATGTTATTTATATATATTATATAGTTATATAAAATTTATACTAGATTTCATTTAAAAACATATACTTTATTTTATATCTTAAATTATATGTTTTATGTATTTATCTTGTATATGTATTTAAAGTGATTAATATAGTTATATTAATATCTATATATATTTAGGATTATATAAAAAAAATATACTTAATTTGTTGTATGTAAGTTTATATATAAGTAATGTTAATATGATTTATATATAGTTATATGGAATGTTAATGGTATTAATAATACTACTTTTAATAATAATAATATTAGTAATGAGTATTATACTAAGATGATAGATTTTATCATATTGGTACTACTAATATTAACATTAAGGATGTTACTAATAATAATTCTAATGATAATAATAATATTGATAGTACTATTACTTAGTGATACTTAGTAATATTAATAATAATAATGATAATAATTTTTAATAATAATGATACTAATAATGGTGACCATAATAAAAATAATAATAATAATGGTGTTAATAATTATAATAACTAATGATAATACTAATAATAACAATAAAGATAATAATTTTAGTTATATTATTGGTATTAATAATTGTTTACATAATACTAACAATAATGATAATAATAGTAATAATAACAAGAAATAATAGTAATAAAATTAGTTATACCTCCAAAAGAATAGGTTTTAAAAAAAACTGCACTGCTGTGGATCGAACCCAGGACCACTTGCTAATCCGACATCACCCCAAACCAGTTGCTCCATTCTGTCTTTCTGCTTAACTCTCACTTTAAATCTATATAACCCTTAATTCTGTTCCTTATTCTTCTTCCCAAATCAATCGACCAAAAATTTTGACAATCATCTTAATCAATTAAACTTTGGTTTTAAAAAATTCAATTTTGAAACAGAAATGTTTATGTCGAGGGATATTTGAATTTATAGGGAGAAAAGAACAAAATAAATAAACAAAAAAATAAAAAAAAAATAAGCAGCCCATCATTTCTGTACGCGATAACATAACTCTAATTCGATTTTTGAGTTCAAGATTGTTTTAGATAAAAGTTATTAAATGAAATAGGTTTAAAATCGTTTCTGGAATCTCTATGAATCATCAGTTTATCCTAAAACTTAAAAACGAATTCAGATTTTATCATTAACAATCTGTTGACTTTTTAGTTTTGAAACTTTGACTCACAAATTCGATTCCAATTTGATGAATTGAAAACTGAAACTTTCCAGTTAGATTGAATAACTATTCCTAACAACACTTCATTAATAGATTTTTAAAATTCATGTGAATTGAAGTTAGTGCTTACCACAGTCAAGAACACAAAGAACACTAAATCAAAGTTTTAGTTTTAGAGCGTTTTAGCTATCGATTTCTACATTAATTGTGTAGTAAATCACTACTAAAAACTTTTCAAATCGTTAATTGAACTTTAAATATTAAAACGAACTCAAATTTGACCTTTGTTAATATATTTGACTTTTTGAAAATAATCTTTGACTCGTAAATTCAAAACTTATAGAAAGAATTGGAAGTTGGAAACTTACAGATAGTTTACATTGATTATTCCTAACAGAATTGCAATATTACTTTCTGGAATTGTATTCGAATTCATGGTTTTGGTAATTAGGATCAAGAACAGAGAACGGGTGGATTTTATTTTTGATTTTTTTTCTTTCTGGTTTTAATTCATCCCTTAATGTACCAGACGATATATAATGGACGTTTTCCTATGTTGAATCGTGGTTGAAGTAGACTTGTAACAAATTCCGACAGAGACAAAATTTATCAACAGATTGAGAGCTACATGAAACAGATTCTATCCTTTTTTCAGATTTTTTTATAAATTATATAATTAATTTTAAATAATTAATAAATATATATTAGTAATAATAATAATAATACTAATTAATAATGATTATAAATACTAATTTGTACTAATAGAATTATTAATAATAGAAATACAATTTTTATTAATGATATTAATAATAGTTTGTATTATTTTCTAATAATAATAACTATAATAATATTAATGATATTAATAATACTAATATTGATAAAGATAATAATAATAATAAATATCAATTAATAAATACTAAAGTTGTAATCTTACTACTAATTATGATAACAGTAATACTATTAATAATAATAATAATAATAATAATATAACAAACCAATTGTATCAAATTTCATAATTATGTAATATACATAATAATAATAATAATAATAATAATAATAATAATAATAATAATAATAATAATACTAATAATAATAATAATAATAATAATTATAATAATAATAATTATAATAATAATTATAATAATAATAATTATTATAATAATAATAACACTGATATTAGTATTAAATACTTTTTCAAATAATAGTAATGAAAGTAATAATAATATTAGTAAAGATGACAAATTAATTGCGTTAAATTTCATATCTATATATCATCTATTATAATATAACTATTACTGAGATTAATTATTAATATTATTTATTGATATTAATAATAATAATGAAAGTAATAATAATATTACTATAACAACTATATCTTAACTTATAATTACATTTAATATAATAATATTACAATTTATTAATTATATCATATTTTTTAATTGTATATATATATACTATAAAATAACATTTAATGAATATTTAATATTTATATATATATGTTTACATATTTATTTGCACACAATCGTTCGTGAATCGTCGGAAGTGGTCAAAGGTTAATTGAATATATAATAACAGCTTAAAATTTTGAGATTTAATTAAATAGACTTTGCTTATCGTGTCAGAAACATATAAAGATTAAGTTTAAATTTGGTCGGAACTTTCCGGGTCGTCACAGTACCTACCCGTTAAAGAAATTTCGTCCCGAAATTTGATTGGGATGGTCATGGCTGACAATAAATATTTTCTCATGACGCATACGAGCTGTTAAATAGAGTTTTATTACCATTGAGTAATAAGGATTAAATAATTCGATTATTCAAAGAGTACGAGTGAAGCTATCATAAAAGATTGAGATAGAGATTTAACTTTTGACGTAGTCACGGTGGGTTTCCGGATTTCAAGGGATTTAGAGGAAATCTTCGTAATAAGATTTGATTCTCCGGTAATTAAGGATATTAAGATCCTCTTTATTTAAATGCAATAATCTGTTTCGATTGTTCTGTCGGATAGTTCACTATAAATCTACCCTCTTTATTTCCTTTATATTTTGGAGTTCCATACTTTTGTTTTCTCTTCGCAAATAATGGTCCAGAATTCGTAGGTATGGAGTTTCGAATGAACAATGACTAATGTTCTAAGAGAGAATTTGTAATAGCACGATCCTGATTGGTTAAATTACCAGAATTCAAGAGAAAAGATAGAACTATCAAGAAAATAGGTTCTTGATATGTTTATAGAATAGATAGAATGTAAGAGTCGTGTAACATAGCACATGATGACGTTAAAATCTGTGAATCATCACGTTCCATTAGAAACTCAGCATGACTTACTGTAATATAATCACGTTGATCAAGTGTCATTATATTATACTAACTCACGAATCAGTTCTCAACACTACTTCAATATCATTCATATTTTAAATTCGAATCTTTCTGAATTTAGAAACTAAAACAGTTTCCTTTCTGATGTAACACTAATATCGCGAAGAGATAAATGATTTCAGATAAGAATAGTTACGAAAATATATTCAGAAGTATCGAGGATATCTATAATGAAAGATACGATGATATCTTAGAATTTTTGATATCGATGGATGATGAATAAGTTTTTTCCGTAAAGGCGTAGAGTCAGGAGCAAGGTATTCGTTAATGAATTCAGCAGATACTGAATCATTTGGATTCTTTGAAGGCATGGTTAATCCTTGTGATTTGTTCACAGCCTCCTTCATGGTTTGCTAAATTCGTTCTTCAGTTCCAACTTTTCTGAGCTTTGCCAACATATTATTCTTTATCCTCAAACTTTCGACTGTTAAGATCGTTTACCCTTTTTGCTGCTTCCTCAGCAGTTTTCAAAATTTAGTGTATTGATTCGTAGACTAGGTGCTTATCAGAATTTTGGAGTGGAAGATTGTAGTTCTAAGAGATATATGTTATATGTATACATATAACTGTTGATGTAGTAACGCTGCAAGATTCAAAGTACTGATTGCTAATTCTCGGTAATTAGTATGGCAATTCTCGTTATAAGATGTGGATGAGCATATGATAGGGTTTTGATGAACAAATATAATGGTTTTTCGGAAATTCAAAGATCAAGGAAGTTGCTGGTAATTTTACTGCTAATGCGGTGGGATATAAACGGTTCTCTGATAACAATGATGAAGGGGTAATCTTTATAATAAGGTTTATTCGAATGAAAAATTGAAGTTAATTTGCTGGAGCTGTGACAAAATTGGCTAATTTGAAAAGAGATTGTAAAGTTATTTCAGGTAATAACAGCGCCAAGGAGCTAGCACAGATACGTGTTAAACGTTTACTCAAGTTTCGAGTGTTTTCAGGTGCATAACTATATGCATAAATCTTTCCTTCCGTAGATGAAGTGCGGTTGGTTCATCCTCTCGATTGAGGTGTTTTCAAGAATCATGAAAGGTTTGAACGCAGATTGTAATCGTCAAGATACAAATGAGGTTTAAGATGAAATCAAATGGCAAACTTGAAGAATTATTTAGTTTCATATGTTATAATCAATATTTTAATTCATTTTAATTGTCCAATGTTAGTGGTCCACAGTTGATAGTCCATAGTTAACAGTCCAATAATTCATATATAGCTTAATATATAATATTCGAATTAATTAATACGTATCGTGACCCGTGTACATGTCTCAGACTCGATCACAACTCAAAGTATATATATTATTGTAGAATCAACCTCAACCCTGTATAGCTAACTCAAGCATTACTGCATATAGAGTGTCTATGGTTATTTAAAATAATATATATAGATGCGTCGATATGATATGTCAAAACCTTGTATACGTGTCCCAATATTTAAAGTGCGTAAAATAAATAACATAAATTAAATGACGATAAATAAAGTGCTTAAAGTAAATAACAGAAATTAAATAACGATAAATAAAATTGCGATAATTAAATTGCGATAAATAAAATGCGATAAATAAAATGTAATACGGAATTATTTAGTTAGCTATGAACAGTTAGCTAGGATTTTGTTAGCGTGGTTTCTTAACAGAATTTCTTATAGTTAATTTGTTTGTTTCTAACAAATTTTTATTTTGTCCAATGTTTTTCTTTATTATGCCACTTGTTGGATTCTGATAGGTCAAAATCCAAATATGAAATTGAATGAAAAATGTTATTCTGTGGTGAACGGATTCGTATCTCTGTGGATGTAAGTAGGATAGTAAATGATCGTTGAATCAAATTCGAAGAATGTACAGTGTAACTTATTAATGCAAAATTTAAATATTCCTCGGGTATTACCTACCCGTTAAAATATTTTTATCATTAACAGTTTGTACAAAAGAATTTTTGATTACAATCTTTATGAAAACATATATACATATATATTTTCTTCAGACGTAATTATGGATTTAATGAGTTAATATGATATTAATCTCATTTGCTTTTCGGTTTGTGCTAGAATAAATAATCTCTAAGACTTTAGAGATTACATAACCGCCATGAAGAACGAAAATAATTGATGTAGAACGATACGTAGAACGGTGATTATACTCGAGGTACAGAATGAGATGTTGAGGCATGGATTGTTGATGGTACTGGTGCTTTTATTGATGGTACTGTTGGTGTCGGTGATGTTGCTGAAGCTGGTATGTTTTGCACCATATTTTCCAAGGCTACAACTCGGGTGCGAAGCTCGTTGACTTATTACTCCGGAATGATTGTCGGTAGGAACAAGCGAATGAATAAGGTTTAGAATCTAAGTTGTGATATAGTCGTGGTGAGATACTCTGGAAATGAGAGAGAAAATGGTGTTTCGGACAGGTTCGCCGGTACGTACTTCAGGTTCTTCGCCAAGAGGGAAATTTGGTTAATGGAAAGTATCGCCTTCTTCTTGTCTCCATTGATTAAGTTGACTACGAACTCATCAGATGAATTGGAGATGGCTGATTGGTTGATTCATTCTGATGACGCTACTTTCGGAGCTTAGTTGAACATCCATGTTGGAATAGCTGTCGGAATTCGAGGAACTCGAACTGGTTGAGGAATTCATCTCGTACGATCAGATGAAGGATTTTCGATAAGAAATAGATTATAGGATGTAGATTAGTACCCTGCAATACATAATTTACATATGCATATATAATACTAAAATCCCATAAGTTACGGAGGAATCTACGGAAGCTGTCAGACAAAGGTAACAATAACAGATACGCTAAGATATGAATTTATCTATACACTGTCTATGCAATAGAGGCAGTAAGACGTGTCTAGACTTTAAGGATGATAAGCAAATAATTTTCGACACGAAATGATAAGCAAAACTTTTGACATGCAGACACGGTCGAAGTCCAGACTCACTAATGCATCTAAACAACTATCAGTTAGACACACTAATGCAAGACCTGGTTCGCTAAGACCACCGCTCTGATACCAACTCTAATGACCCATCCTAATCAATCTGGATTAATACATTACATTTGGTTACATCGCGAGGTACTTGACCTCTATATGATACATTTTACAAACATTGCATTCGTTTTTGAAAAGACAATCTTTCATTACATCGAAAGTTGACAGCATGCATACCATTTCATAATATATCCAAGTATAATTGACTTAATAATAATCTTGATGAACTCAATAACTCGAATGCAACGTCTTTTGAAATATATCATGAATGACTCCAAGTAATATCTCTAATATGAGCAAATGCACAGCGGAAGATTTCTTTCATACCTGAAAATAAACATGCTTTCAAGTGTCAATCAAAAGGTTGGTGAGTTCATTAATTTATCATAAACATTCATTTCTATCATTTCAATAGACTACAAGATTTTCATTTTTCCATAAATATACATCTCATATCAGGCATTTCGCAAACTGCATAGAGATAAAAATCATTCATATGGTGAACACCTGGTAACCGACTTTAACAAGATGCATATAGAATATCCCCATCATTCCGGGACACCCATCGGACATGATAAACTCGAAGTACTAAAGCATTCCAAATTCCAGAATGGGCTTGTTGGGCCCGATAGATCTATCTTTAGGATTCGCGTCAATTAGGGGTACACTAATTCTTAAAATTAGTGATGTTCCCTAATTCTTAGATTACCAGACTATAAAGGGGCATATTCGGTTTAATAATCCAGCCATAGAATGTAGTTTCGATTACTTGTGTCTATTTCGTAAAACATTTATAAAAGCAGCTCATGTATTCTTAGTCCCAAAAATATATATTGCAAAAGTATTTAAAAAGGGAGCAAATGAAGCTCACAAAACTGTATTTTGTAGTAAAAATACATATAACGATAATGAACAATGCAGGGTTGACCTCGGATTCACGAACCTATATTAATTGCATTTCTATTAAAACATATGATAGAAATATCATATTTCCATTTATTAATGTATGTTATTTATATATATTATATAGTTATATAAGATTTATACTAGATTTCATTTAAAAACATATACTTTATGTTATATCTTAAATTATATGTTTTATGTATTTATCTTGTATATTTATTTAAAGTGATTAATATACTTATATTAATATCTATATATATTTAGGATTATATAAAAAATATACTTAATTTGTTGTATGTAAGTTTATATATAAGTAATGTTAATATGATTTATATATAGTTATATGGAATGTTAATGGTATTAATAATACTACTTTTAATAATAATAATAATAATATTAGTAATGAGTATTATACTAAGATGATAGTTTTAATCATATTGGTACTACTAATATTAACATTAAGGATGTTACAAATAATAATTCTAATGATAATAATAATATTGATAGTACTATTACCTAATGATACTTAGTAATATTAATAATAATAATGATAATAATTTTTAATAATAATAATACTAATAATGGTGACCATAATAATAATAATAATAATAATGGTGTTAATAATTATAATAACTAATGATAATACTAATAATAACAATAAAGATAATAATTTTAGTTATATTAATGGTATTAATAATAGTTTACATATACTAACAATAATGATAATAATAGTAATAATAACAAGAAATAATAGTAATAAAATTAGTTATACCTCCAAAAGAATAGGTTTTTAAAAAAAACTGCACTATTGTGGATCGAACCCAGGACCACTTGCTAACCCGACATCACCCCAAACCAGTTGCTCTTTCTGTCTTTCTCATTAACTCTCACTTTAAATCTATATAACCCTTAATTTTGTTCCTTATTCTTCTTCCCAAATCAATCGACCAAAAATTTTGACAACCATCTTAATCAATTAAACTTTGGTTTAAAAAATTCAATTTTGAAACAGAAATGTTTATGTCGAGGGATATTTGAATTTATAGGGAGAAAAGAACAAAATAAATAAACAAAAATAAACAAAAAAAAAAAAAAAATAAGCAGCCCATCATTTCTGTACGCGATAATATAACTCCAATTCGATTTTTGAGTTCAAGATTGTTTTAGATAAAAGTTATTATATGAAACTGGTTTAAAATCGTTTCTGGAATCTCTATGAATCATCAATTCAACCTAAAACTTAAAAACGAATTCAGATTTTATCATGAACAATCTGTTGACTTTTTGGTTTTAAAACTTTGACTCACAAATTCGATTCCAATTTGATGAATTGAAAACTGAAACTTTCCAGTTAGATTGAATAAACTATTCCTAACAACACTTCATTAATAGATTTTTAAAATTCATGTAAATTGAAGTTAGTGCTTACCACAGTCAAGAACACAAAGAACACTAAATCAAAGTTTTAGTTTTAGCGTTTTAGCCATCGATTTCTACACGAATTGTGTAGTAAATCACTACTAAAAACTTTTCAAATCGTTAATTGAACTTTAAACATTAAAACGAACTCGAATTTGACCTTTGTTCATATATTTGACTTTTTGGAAATAATCTTTGACTCGTAAATTCAAAACTTATAGAAAGAATTGGAAGTTAGAAACTTACAGATAGTTTACATTGATTATTCCTAACAGAATTGCAATATTACTTTATGGAATTGTATTTGAATTCATGGTTTTGGTAATTAGGATCAAGAACAGAGAACGGGTGGATTTTATTTTTGATTTTTTTTCTTTCTGATTTTAATTCATCCCTAAATGTACCAGATGTTATATAATGGACGTTTTCCTGTGTTGAATCGTGGTTGAAGTAGACTTGTAACAAATTCCGACAGAGACAAAATTTATCAACAGATTGAGAGCTACATGAAACAGATTCTATCATTTTTCAGATTTTTTTATAAATTATATAATTAATTTTAAATAATTAATAAATATATATTAGTAATAATAATAATAATACTAATTAATAATGATTATAAATACTGATTTGTACTAATAGAATTATTAATAATAGAAATACAATTTTTATTAATGATATTAATAATAGTTTGTATTATTTTCTAATAATAATAACTATAATAATATTAATGATATTAATAATACTAATATTGATAAAGATAATAATAATAATAAATATCCATTAATAAATACTAAAGTTGTAATCTTACTACTAATTATGATAACAGTAATACTAATAATAATAATAATAATAATAATAATAATAATAATAATAATAATAATAATAATAATAATAATAATAATAATAATAATATAACAAATCAATTGTATCAAATTTCATAATTATGTAATATACATAATAATAATAATAATAATAATAATAATAATAATAATAATAATAATAATAATAATAATAATAATAATATTAATAATAATAATTATTATTATTATTATAATAATAATAACACTGATATTAGTATTAAATACTTTTTCAAATAATAGTAATGAAAGTAATAATAATATTAGTAAATATGACAAATTAATTGCGTTAAATTTCATATCTATATATCATCTATTATAATATTACTATTACTGAGATTATTTATTAATATTATTTATTGATATTAATAATAATAATGAAAGTAATAATAATATTACTATAACAACTATATTTTAACTTATAATTACATTTAATATAATTATATTAAAATTTATTAATTATATCATATTTTTTAATTGTATATATATACTATAAAATAACATTTAATGAATATTTAATATATATATATATATATATATATATATATATATATATATATATATATATATATATATATATATATATATATATATATATATATGTTTACATATTTATTTGCACACAATTGTTCGTGAATCGTCGGAAGTGGTCAAATGTTAATTGAATATATAACAACAGCTTAAAATTTTGAGATTCAATTAAATAGACTTTGCTTATCGTGTCAGAAACATATAAAGATTAAGTTTAAATTTGGTCGAAACTTTCCGAGTCGTCACAGTCTCTCCCCGTAAACTATTAATGACTCACCATTCTCGTGGGGTATACGAAAAATCTTCGCTTTAATCCTTGAAATCCAGTCCATTCACACTATTTCATCAAAGTTTCCTAAATTGATGAGTATTAGGTTAATCCTAAAGTTCATTCCAACTATTACATCGAGCTTCCCAAATTGATGGGTGTTAGGTTCATCTTAAGGTTCATTTTAACCAAATCTTATTATACTGCCGTGAAAAATTCTATCAATCTTCTCTAATAACATCTGCTTGTGCGTAGGTAACTAATCATTTCCAACTACTACTTTAAAACTTCCAAGTTTTGTTGACATGAGGTCATCTTCAAATGACCCACCTGTTAATTTTATGGTACTACCTTAAATTATTCCTCTATCTCTACCAGCTTACCATTAGCTTGTCTTATAGAATATTTAACTCTCATGGTTGTTAATGGCTTATTAGTCATAACACTAAGGTTCTTAGATATAAGGTTTATATTGCTCTAAACAACTTCGAGACAATAAAACGTTGTGACGAAATGTACCCTAACTAAAATCAGGATCCATGCGAGTCTCCATAGCTGAGATAATGATTGCTCTATCGCAAGTAAGTCCAAAGCTTTTTCTATTTGAAAACTTTTTCCTTAAGTGTCCAGGGTGTCTATATCTATAACAGATTTTCGGGTTATCAATTCTGAAATCAAGGCCCTCCTTGTACAGTATATGGGCTACGTGGTTATTCTTTCCCTACCTCTAACAGACCATAATGCGTATACTCAAGTGGTTCCTACCAAAATTTTCTTTGAATCACTTCATATTCCTTATTTAGCAACATTGGGACTTCTGTATGATTCACTTCAATATAATCACACTGGCCTGGCGTCATTATATTGTACTAAATTGTACATTCATTCCAATATCACTCCATATGGTCAACGTAATGTGATCACTTCAAGTTCTACTCAATTTCATCTAACGGTGCTTTATCTATGCTATCTACATAATTAATCTCACGGTTTCTCGGTGTGGGTGCGTAGGTTTCGTAGGTCATGCATCAATGCTTAAAGGATCCCGAAATTTCTTCAAAATGTTCGGGTTTAAGTAACGTCGTTAGGTTCCTTTCTAGAAATTCTGTGATGACCCGTCCAAATCCATTTGGACGAATACATCATTCATTGATTTCATAGTGAAAGGATCCGAAACTAATCATCCGGACGTTGTCCATATTGATTACAAACGAATTACAATAGTTGATAACATTGCGAGGTACTTGTCCTCTATATGATACATCTTACAAACGTTGCATTTATTTTTAAAAGGCAATCTATAGTTACATCCAGATTTGACATATTCGCCTGACATTTCATAATATTCAAATGACCTAAACCGCCATTTACTTAATAACAGTTTCTATGAACTTCAATAACTCGAATGCAACGCCTTATGATATAAGTCCTTAATGGCCTCAAGTAGTATCCTTAGTACGAGCTAATACACAGCGGAAGACTTAATTCATACCTGAGAATAACATGCTTTAAAATGTCAACATAAAGTTGGTGAGATATAGGTTTAATGCCGGCAGCGATATAAATATAGACCACAAGATTTCATATATAAACATTTTCATAAAAATATTCTAAGTGGTTGAGCACTTGGTAACCATACTTAACATTTAATCACGTCGCATATTCCCTTTAATATGAAATCTTACTACACTGTACCAAGTGTAGTCACGAAACGAAGTACTGTGCAACCGTTGAATACTGGTCGTCCAGTCCGGTTGGGGTTGTCAGGCCCGATAGATCTATCAACAGGATTCGCGTTTACAATACCGCTGTAAATATTAGTTACCAAGCTACAGGGAAGTATGCCAGTGGTACAACTCAACGTAGAATATATTTTTCAGTTACTTGTGTCCATAACGTAAATCATTTATAAAAACAGCGCATGTATTCTCATCCCAAAATATTTAGAGTTTAAAAATGGGACTATATACTCACTTTCGTCTTGAAGATATATATAATTTGACTTGGTCTCCGGTTGATATCACGAACCTATCCATATATAATATATCAATATATTTTCATTTTTAAACAATCGTCACATATATATACTTATAATACTTTTAATACTTTGAATAATTCCTTAGTCCGTAGTTAGCAGTTCGATGTTAGTAATTCAATTTTAATGGTTCATTTTTAGATGTTTAATAAACCCCCAACGAAATAATAAAACCCCCATCGTATATGTATTGGTCGAGATTAATCTTGACCCACGGTACCGGTGTTGTCAAATGACGTGTTGCGTACATAAAGTACCGGTGTTGTCAAATGACGTGTTGCGTACAATCATGGGATCTTATGATTAATCTTCTCGTATTGTTTACGGGTGATCCTGAACCATATAAAATTGAATTATAAGTACATATATATAAAATATCATGTTATCTTAGAAATATGTGATTTATTTAATTTTTCCCAATTAATCCCGAAGTTAAACAAGTCTAGGATAACCAATTTTGTTTCGGTCATAGTTTCTTCGTTACAAATCCGTTTTCGTTGATTCAACTTGCCATCTCCTTGGATCGAGTCCCTCTTTAAGACTATGAACTGAAAATACCTTGGTTTGTATTCAAAATCACACGGCATAGGTGAAACTTTAGTGAAACTTATGAAGTTAAACATTTTTGTTACAAAAAAATAATACTTAATGACCATTTTTCTAAAAATACTTATACTTTGAATTAAATCATGAAATTTTTATGTGTTAACATATTTATAGTAAAAATCATTTTTCCAGAACATAAACCTCCAATTCAAAGTTTAAGATAGTTTTTAATTATCCAACCCAAAACAGTCCCCGGTTACACTCCGACGTCGTAAAAACAGTTTTTAAGATATTCTTTGAAAAACCAAGTTATACCTTGTTAAGTTAGCATATATTTAAGTTATATTACAGGTCTTGAAGTATTTTAAAAGTTAAGTTAGAAGGATCTATTTAGTTTGCAAACAAGTTTGAAAACTTTCAAACTATGTTCTTGTTGTTAAAATTGTATACCACAAAATATGATAGCTATATATATGAATCGAATAAGGTTATGAACATAGATACTACCTCAAGTTCCTTGGACAAGGTTGCTGTAAAAGAGGAGTAAAAAGCTAGAACCAAAAGGGTGATGAAATTGGATGAAAGATTGGAAGTAAGTTTGTGTTCTTGGAAGGATTTCTTGAAGTGTTTTTGTATGGTTTTCTTATGGTGTTTAAGTAAGGTTTTTGAAGCTAAATGATGGGGAAAATGCTTGGAGATGATCAAGTATGAAGTTAAGAGTATTTTGAGAGAGAAATGGAAGTGTAAGTATGAGAAAATGGGGTGAAGAAATGGTGTGCATGCATAAAAACGTTTTTAGGTTATAAAGGAAAAAAAAGATACCTAACTTTGTTTTCTTGCTAAATAATTCATGCTACTTGACAAATGGTTGGTTCCACATGTTTCTTAATCATTTAAGGCTGCTAAGGAGCAGATTTTTATTGGTATATACCAATAGTAAATACATCTAGAAGCTGCGTATGATACGGGTATATATACCCTAGGTATACATATAGAAATCTTTGAGAAAACGGAACGAGGATTCAAATATAGCTATCTTTTGTAAATATACTTATATTGTTTTATGTATTTAAGTTTTTAAAAGTGATTAAATACATTACTTATACGATATATGTATAAACATTATAGGTCATAAGTATTTAAGTCAAATAACGTTACGTATGGTTATCGTTTTGAAAACTTAAGTTAGTAGTTTCAAAATATACTTATAACTTATTGTTATTAATACAAAATGAGATATTAAAACATTCTTAGATCATGTTAAATATGTATATATACATATATATACACAAACGTATAATTATCATATATTGTATAGTTCGTGATATCATCGGTCAAACTAGACGGTCAAACGTTGTGTAAAACTCTTTTCGAAAACATAAGTCTCAACAATTTGGATTGCTTATCATGTTGGTAAGGTTTAATTTATGTAAATATTAATCTTATAAGTATAGAACGATCGAAAAAGTACGGGTCAACTTTAGGGTTTTTGCTTATCGTGTCGGAACCATATAGAGATTAGAGTTTAAATTTGGTCGGAAATTTCCGGGTCGTTACAGTACCCACCCGTTAAAGAAATTTCGTCCTCGAAATTTGGTAGAGGTTGTCATAAATAACAATAGGAATGTTTTCATGACGAATATGAGGTAATAATGAAATTTTATCATTATTGAAAGATTTAGATAAAACGATTCGGTTATGTGAGACACACGAGCGAAGCTATCACAAAAGAGTGAAATGAGTAAATATAGAATTGTTGTAACCGATGACGTGATTATGATCGATTTCCGGGATTTAAGGGTTTTAAAGAAAATCTTATGTAATAAGATTTAGTTTTGCGGCGATCAGGATCTTCTTTGATTTAACGCGGCAATCTGTTTTGATTTCTTTGTCGAATATTTCACTATAAATTTACCTCCTTCCCTTTCTTTCTTCCCACATCTTCTATTCTTTCTCTTTAGTTCCTACTTTAAGACATTCGCTAATATGCTCCATCCCATTCTAATCCTTGTTATATTTCTAACTTTCATATCTTTCATTCTTCTTTTTCATCTATCACCAGAAGAATCTATTCTCTTTTATCCTTTCCTTGGAATTATAATGTTTTTAATTCTCCCGTGCCTTTACGTTGCAATACGTATTGATATGCACGGTTTGTAGTTTCGGGGTTGTTGTTAGGTTTTATACCTTCCCTTATATTTCGATGTTCCTACTCCCGTCCCTTAAAATCATTGTCATCCACAGTTAATGCTCTCTCTTATTTGCTGTGGTTTATGTTCCTATTTCTATTCTGAGGTTTTGTCCCTTCATTTCTTCTTCCCGTCCTCGAGCCAAGCGAACAATGGTCCGAAATTCGTAGGTAGGAAATTTGGAATGAACCTAGCTATTGGTTTTAGAATGAAATTGTAATGGCACGATCTTGATTCGTTAAATTACTCGAATATTCCGAAAAAATAGAACTATCAAGGTGATACGTTCTAATATGTTTGGAGACTTGATAGAAGGTAAGAGCCGTGTAACATGGCACATGATGACGGTACTGTGAATCATCACATTCCATTAGAAACTTAACATGACTTACTGTAATATAATGAAGTTGATCAAGTTTCATTATATTATACTAATTCATGCATCAGTTCCCAACACTACTTTAAAACATTCATATTTTAAACTTGGAGGTTTCAAAATTTAGAAATTGACACAGTTTCTTTTATGTTGTAATGCAGATATTACGGAGAGATAAATATTCTCAGATAAGAATAGTTGTGAAAATATCTCCAGAAATATGGAGAATATGTATAACGGAAGATATGAAGATATCTTATAATATCTAAGATAAGATGATGATGAAGAATATCATCGGGAGAGGTTTAGAATAAGGGGTAGGGTTTTTACTAATGGTTTCAGCAGGCACTGAATCGTTTGAATCCTTTGAAAGCAGATTCAGTTCTTGTTATTTATCCACAACCTCTTTCATACTTTGCTCAAACCGTTTTCCGGTTCCAACTCTTCTCTTTTTCTGAGTTTTATCGACACACTGTGCTTCTTCATCAAACTTTTGACTGTTTAAAATCGTTTACAATTTTCGCTGCTTCATCAGCATTTAAAGAACTACTTCATAATTCAGGGTGTTTTTCAGAAACTTCACCTTCGGAGTATGAAATCCTTAGGAATAGACGTTATAGGTATGACTGAGAAGTTTTGCGAGATTTTTAAAATACTAATTGCGGATTCTGCCAAAAAGATGACAAGCTGCTGGTACATGATGTCGTGGAATATGGAAGGTTCTCCGGTAACAATGGTGAAAGGACAAGGTATATATATCGAGGTTATAATAAGAGTGGTCTTACTGAGAAATCAAAGTGGAGCTGTGACAAAATTGACTTATATTGAAAAGAGAAATGTAAGGTTGTTTAAGGAATTTGACGCGGATAAGTTTTAACGATAACTTCGGTTTTGAAAGTTTCAGGTGTATAACTGTATGCATAAATCTTTCTTCCGTAAACGAGGTGCGGCTGGTTCAACTTCTCGATTGAAGTGTTTTCAAGAATCATGAAAAGATTTGAACGAGGATTATAATTGTCGAAGTACAAATGAGGTTTAGGATGAAATCAAGTGGCAAACTTGAAGAATTATTTAGTTTCATATGTTATAATCAATATTTTAATTTAATTCATTTTAATTGTCCAAAGTTAGCAGTCCAATAGTCCGATGGTTCAATGATTCATATATAATTTAATATATAATATTCGAATTAAATAATACGTATCGTAACCCGTATACCGGTCTCGGTGTCGATCACAACTCAAAGTATATATATTTTGAAATCAACTCCGACCCTGTATAGCCAACTCCCGCCTTCACATATAGAGTGTCTACGGTTGTTCCGAAATATATATATAGATGGGTCGATATGATAAGTCGAAACCTTGCATACGTGTCCCGTTATTTAAAGTGCGTAAAAGTAAATAACAGAAATTAAATGATGATAAATAAAATTGCGAGAATACAAATTGCGATAAATTAAATGTTAATCAGTTAACTGGGAACAGTTAGCCGGAACAGTTAGCGTGAAATCCTATCACAATTTCAATTAATTAATTCGTTTGTTTCTAACACTTTTTATTTTTGTCCAATGTTTTCTTCATTATGCCACTTGTTGGATTCTGATAGATCAAAATCCAAATATGAAATTTGAATAGAAATGGTTATTCTGTGGTGAACGGATACGTATATCGGTAGTTGTAAGTAGGATAGTAAATGACCGTTGAATCAGATTTAGAGAATGTACAACGTAACTTATTAATGTGAATTCTAAATATTCCTCGGGTACTACCCACCCGTTAAAATATTTTCATCATTAACAGTTTGTACGAAAGAATTTTTAATTACAATCTTTATAAAAATATACTTGCATATATATTTTCTTCAGATGTAATCATAGATTCAATGAGTCAATGAAGTATTAAACTCATTTGATTTATCGTTAATACTAGATTACATAACTTCTAAAGCATTAGAGATTACATAATCGCCAGGTCGAACGAAGATAAATGAGGTAAAACGATACGTAAAGCGAAGATAATCGATGTAGAACGATATATAGAACGAAGATCATACTCGAAGTTCCGATGAGGTTTTTGAGGTATGTGATGTTGATATCCGAGATACAGTTTGTGATGTTGAGATTTTGGGGGTGATAAGAGTACTGTCGGCATTGTTGATAGTGATACAGATTATGCTGCTGGTGCTGCCGCTGGTGTTTGTAACCTTCGCACCGTATTTTCTAAAGCCACTACCCGAGCGCGAAGCTCGTTGACTTCTTCTATTATACCGGGATGATTGACAGTTGGAACGAGCGAATGAACAAGATTCGAAATATGGGATAGTATGTAGTCATGACGAGATACTCTAGAAATGAGCGAGAAAATGGTGTTTCGAATAGGTTCGCCGGTAAGTGCTTCAGGTTCATCGTTAAGAGGACAATTTGGTGGATGGAATGGATCACCTTCTTCTTGCCTCCAGAAATTTAGTATATTACGAACCCATCCCCAATTCATCCAGAATAGATGATGGGAAATTGGTTGATCCATTCCGGTAACGCTGTTCTCGGAGCTCGAATGGAAATCCATATCGGCGAAGCTATCGAAGTCGGAGGAATTTGAGCTGGATGAAGAATCCATCTTGTATGGTCGGAGAAATGAATTTTTGGTTTGGAATAGATTATAGGAGTTGGGTTTGGTACTCTTCAATACATAATTTACATATGTATATATAATATCAAAATCCCATGAATTACGGAGAATCTTTGAAATACGTCAGGCAATGTCTATAGTAACAGATACGCTAGGATATGAATTTTGTCTATACACTATCGATGCACTAAATGCAGTAAGACGTGTCTAGACTTAAGAATGATAAGCAGGCAGTTCCCTAAGGATGATAAGCAGATGATTTCCGACTAGGATTGATAAACAAAACTTTTGACAGGCAGACACGGTCAAAGTCCAGACTCACTTAATGTATCCTAACAACTACTAGTTAGACACACTAATGCAAGGCCTGGTTCGCTAAGACCAACGCTCTGATACCAACTGAAAGGATCCGAAACTAATCATCCGGACGTTGTCCATATTGATTACAAACGAATTACAATAGTTGATAACATTGCGAGGTACTTGTCCTCTATATGATACATCTTACAAACGTTGCATTTATTTTTAAAAGGCAATCTATAGTTACATCCAGATTTGACATATTCGCCTGACATTTCATAATATTCAAATGACCTAAACCGCCATTTACTTAATAACAGTTTCTATGAACTTCAATAACTCGAATGCAACGCCTTATGATATAAGTCCTTAATGGCCTCAAGTAGTATCCTTAGTACGAGCTAATGCACAGCGGAAGACTTAATTCATACCTGAGAATAACATGCTTTAAAATGTCAACATAAAGTTGGTGAGATATAGGTTTAATGCCGGCAGCGATATAAATATAGACCACAAGATTTCATATATAAACATTTTCATAAAAATATTCTAAGTGGTTGAGCACTTGGTAACCATACTTAACATTTAATCACGTCGCATATTCCCTTTAATATGAAATCTTACTACACTGTACCAAGTGTAGTCACGAAACGAAGTACTGTGCAACCGTTGAATACTGGTCGTCCAGTCCGGTTGGGGTTGTCAGGCCCGATAGATCTATCAACAGGATTCGCGTTTACAATACCGCTGTAAATATTAGTTACCAAGCTACAGGGAAGTATGCCAGTGGTACAACTCAACGTAGAATATATTTTTCAGTTACTTGTGTCCATAACGTAAATCATTTATAAAAACAGCGCATGTATTCTCATCCCAAAATATTTAGAGTTTAAAAATGGGACTATATACTCACTTTCGTCTTGAAGATATATATAATTTGACTTGGTCTCCGGTTGATATCACGAACCTATCCATATATAATATATCAATATATTTTCATTTTTAAACAATCGTCACATATATATACTTATAATACTTTTAATACTTTGAATAATTCCTTAGTCCGTAGTTAGCAGTTCGATGTTAGTAATTCAATTTTAATGGTTCATTTTTAGATGTTTAATAAACCCCCAACGAAATAATAAAACCCCCATCGTATATGTATTGGTCGAGATTAATCTTGACCCACGGTACCGGTGTTGTCAAATGACGTGTTGCGTACATAAAGTACCGGTGTTGTCAAATGACGTGTTGCGTACAATCATGGGATCTTATGATTAATCTTCTCGTATTGTTTACGGGTGATTCTGAACCATATAAAATTGAATTATAAGTACATATATATAAAATATCATGTTATCTTAGAAATATGTGATTTATTTAATTTTTCCCAATTAATCCCGAAGTTAAACAAGTCTAGGATAACCAATTTTGTTTCGGTCATAGTTTCTTCGTTACAAATCCGTTTTCGTTGATTCAACTTGCCATCTCCTTGGATCGAGTCCCTCTTTAAGACTATGAACTGAAAATACCTTGGTTTGTATTCAAAATCACACGGCATAGGTGAAACTTTAGTGAAACTTATGAAGTTAAACATTTTTGTTACAAAAAAATAATACTTAATGACCATTTTTCTAAAAATACTTATACTTTGAATTAAATCATGAAATTTTTATGTGTTAACATATTTATAGTAAAAATCATTTTTCCAGAACATAAACCTCTAATTCAAAGTTTAAGATAGTTTTTAATTATCCAACCCAAAACAGTCCCCGGTTACACTCCGACGTCGTAAAAACAGTTTTTAAGATATTCTTTGAAAAACCAAGTTATACCTTGTTAAGTTAGCATATATTTAAGTTATATTACAGGTCTTGAAGTATTTTAAAAGTTAAGTTAGAAGGATCTATTTAGTTTGCAAATAAGTTTGAAAACTTTCAAACTATGTTCTTGTTGTTAAAATTGTATACCACAAAATATGATAGCTATATATATGAATCGAATAAGGTTATGAACATAGATACTACCTCAAGTTCCTTGGACAAGGTTGCTGTAAAAGAGGAGTAAAAAGCTAGAACCAAAAGGGTGATGGAATTGGATGAAAGATTGGAAGTAAGTTTGTGTTCTTGGAAGGATTTCTTGAAGTGTTTTTGTATGGTTTTCTTATGGTGTTTAAGTAAAGTTTTTGAAGCTAAATGATGGGGAAAATGCTTGGAGATGATCAAGTATGAAGTTAAGAGTATTTTGAGAGAGAAATGGAAGTGTAAGTATGAGAAAATGGGGTGAAGAAATGGTGTGCATGCATAAAAACGTTTTTAGGTTATAAAGGAAAAAAAAGATACCTAACTTTGTTTTCTTGCTAAATAATTCATGCTACTTGACAAATGGTTGGTTCCACATGTTTCTTAATCATTTAAGGCTGCTAAGGAGCAGATTTTTATTGGTATATACCAATAGTAAATACATCTAGAAGCTGCGTATGATACGGGTATATATACCCTAGGTATACATATAGAAATCTTTGAGAAAACGGAACGAGGATTCAAATATAGCTATCTTTTGTAAATATACTTATATTGTTTTATGTATTTAAGTTTTTAAAAGTGATTAAATACATTACTTATACGATATATGTATAAACATTATAGGTCATAAGTATTTAAGTCAAATAACGTTACGTATGGTTATCGTTTTGAAAACTTAAGTTAGTAGTTTCAAAATATACTTATAACTTATTGTTATTAATACAAAATGAGATATTAAAACATTCTTAGATCATGTTAAATATGTATATATACATATATATACACAAACGTATAATTATCATATATTGTATAGTTCGTGATATCATCGGTCAAACTAGACGGTCAAACGTTGTGTAAAACTCTTTTCGAAAACATAAGTCTCAACAATTTGGATTGCTTATCATGTTGGTAAGGTTTAATTTATGTAAATATTAATCTTATAAGTATAGAACGATCGAAAAAGTGCGGGTCAACTTTAGGGTTTTTGCTTATCGTGTCGGAACCATATAGAGATTAGAGTTTAAATTTGGTCGGAAATTTCCGGGTCGTTACACATAGTGAGGTTTTGACCTCTATATGATATGTTTTGTAAATATTGCATTCTTTTGAAAAGGCACACCATAAATGAATATATAAATCCAAGGTTTTTGACATCTGATGATTTCTACGTATAGACAATCACCGTATATAATAGTTTTTAACAATACATCCGTTGACAATACAGTCAAATAAGATACATGGTGATGATTTTGTGAATGCAACGTTTTCTCGAATAAAGCATGTATGACTCCATTCACATAGCTTGTATAACGTATAAGCAAACAGCGGAAGACTTCTAGGAACTTGAGAATAAACATGCTTAAAAGTGTCAACACAAAGGTTGGTGAGTTCATAGTTTTAATATTGCGCATAATCTGTATATAAAGGTGGATCACAAGATTTCAGTTGTTTCATCCAGAAACGTTTATCAAAATATTCTACAAGATTGAGCACCCTGGTTACTAAACTTTAACGTCTATATAATAAGTACCCCTGTTTTAACATACATGCAACTAACATGTACAATACACGCAAACCAACGTGTACTAACCTCAAATAGCATACGTCTGTTTTATAGTTCAGGCTAGGGTTTCTATACCTGGAACAGACGGGGATGTCAAGCCCACCAGTTCTTATAACCGACAGCTACTAGTTACCAAAGCTAAGGGATTTTTGGTTCAAACTCGGTGTAGAATTTAGTATGTACTTGTATCCATTGCGTTTAAAATAAATTGCATGTATTCTCAGCCCAAAAATATAGATTGCAAAAGCAATTAAAAAGGGAGCATATGAAACTCACCTTAGCAGCACATAAGGTCATTCACCGAAATGTGACCGAAACTCGGAATGCAAAATAACCGTAGATCTCAACCTAGAGAACATATGTTGGTCAATACATGTCTAACAAGCTAGGTCAGGTCATAATGTATCACAATTCTAATGCTCGAGACCGACTTGCAAAAGTTAACAAAAGTCATCTCAAAAGTCAACCTGACCCAATATGATCTTTAAATCTATACATGTTTATTAACATAGTATAATTCTTGATAATTGAACGAATTTATAGTTTATCAAACTCAAAATATTATTTATTTCAGGAGCTATATTATATTTGAATTATCATGGCAATCAAAAATATTTTATTATTTCACATAGTTTTCCAATACTTGTAGAATCATATTATGGTGTTTATAAAGCTTTAAAACATGATAAGACAGTTAACTTTGACAATTGTTCAACAAAACGAGATGTGTCTTATATAAGAATTCATTTACTCGACTAGTAGTATCCAAAAATCCAATTTATCAATCTCATAGACAAGTTGTTTAAATATTAATTTACAGTTTCAAACACAATTTCAATTAACATTAAACATAATTCAGTTGACCATATATTTTAATCCGTTCATCGAAATCACTCAATTTCTAAATGAAAAGTTATTAATTTTTTGACAGCTTTCCAATAACATGCATATCATATACCTTATATCAGTAGTATATGTATTAAATTCATGATTCATCATAAAACTATCTAACGACGAAATTTAGCGTACAAGCATTCATAAACATATATACTCGAGCACTAGACATGGATACACTATTAATATATAAAAGATAAGATATGAATGCTCACGTATCAATATTGTGATTCAATATTGCAGGAAAGTACGTAGACGCAACGGAGATGATAAACGATAGGTTGACATTTGACTCATGATTATAACCCCCAAGCAATACTCATAACCTCCATAGCTATAACCCATAATTTCAAAGCTTAAACCCATTTTGAAAACCCGTTTGAGATCACTCGAGCATCACTCCGTCGTAATATTTTATGTATAATAATACTCCCAACTATAAGATTAATAATAATATTAATCTTAATAATAATAATAATAATAATAATAATGATAATAATAATAATAATAATAATAATAATAACAATAATAATAATAATAATAATAATAATAATAATAATAATAATAATAATAATAAGTATAAATATAAAGAGCAGAAAGATGTGTGAAACTCGTTGAGCAAAATGGCCTTTTATAGGCATGTTTCCTGAATCTGAGGCCCATGCGATCACATGGGCTTCCAGTGCTTTTGCCATGCGATCGCATGGCCAGGCTGGATAGCTCATATTCATTTGTTTTTTTAGTTTGTCGACATAATATTTAAATATATATAATATATATAATATATATAATTTATATTAATTAATTATATATTATATTATATTATATTCTCGTGCATAGTTGATTTGTAATTTTTGTTCCGATGACTCGTACGTTGTCACTCGACTTATGTCCCGGTTCCAATTTTTCGAACGTCCTTTCGTACGCTTTAATAATTTGCATTCTATGTTTCATGACTCGTACCTTTGTCAAAATATAGACTTAATTCATAAATAAACTATATCACTCGGAGTGTTACTTGATCGTTCGAGTGTTTTGGTCAATTGCTTCATTAAATCATCGTCTCGTTTTTTTATTAATATATATATATAATAATATTATTTTAAATCAAAACGTTTTATATCTAAGTTAATATTATATTTTATAACATTTGTAAAATATACATACATTTTGATTTTGAAATAGTGTTTTACTGTAGCAAAATGATTTTTACTGTAGTAAATAGTGGTTTTCAAAAACACTGTAGCTTTTCGGGTACTGTAGCAATTCGAAAATACTGTAGCAAATTAGTGTTTTACTTGTTCATCTTAAACGTTTTAGTTAACTTATCTAAATATCAATCGAATCAATAATCGAATGTTACTATCGTTTACTAAATAACTTGAAATTATATATATGTATATATTTTTATTTAATATACATAAATCAGTTTTTAAATACACATTGCAAGTTATTTATAATTAATTTTAATAATTAATATTCCAACTTATTGTATATATACATATATACATATATATACATATATATATATAATATATATATATATATATATATATATATATATATATATATATATATATATATATATATATATATATATATATATATATATATATTTACAAATAGATGTTCGTGAATCGTCGGTCAATAGTCAAAGGTTAACTGAATATATAACATTAGTTCAAAAATTTTGAGAATCAATATTACAGACTTTGCTTATCTTGTCAAAATCATATAAAGATTAAGTTTTAAATTTGGTCAGAAATTTCCGGGTCGTCACAAATTCCATCTGGGTGTCGTGTCGAACTGTACGTGTAGCAAGTAGTAATACGATATGTCTTGAAGTGACTCCCAAGTCTTTGTGTATGGCTAAGCATCAGTAGAAGGCACTCTGACCTTGTGAAAGGAGATGTCCTCCCGACTTCTCCAATGCCTAAGAGTGTCAGGGACCTAAGTCTATAAGTGTCGTTAGATCGTCGAGTAGTGGTGAAGAATGAAAGAGATAAGTGGCGGTCATGAAAGCGTACGGGATACGAGTTAGCTTGTAAAAACTGAACAACCTTCTAATGTTCATACGTCGTACGTGGCTAATTAGGGTGAGCACAGGGTACGGTTACTCCGATAAGTCCTCACATATCTCCTCCTCTGAGGATTAACTTTAACGGGCGTGTAATCTGAGGGGTACTCCTTCTAGATTGCGTGAAGTAATGTTTCGATCTCTGGAACGGTGGATCAGTAGTAACAGGTGGATTACATTACAAGTTCTTAGGGTTAGACGAGCGGGAAAGTGTTCAGAAAAACATCTGAACTAGGAAAGATAAATTCTCCAAGTCGGTACAGCGAAAAGTAGACGGATAGCAAGAACGTAATCAGGCATAGTAACTACAGCAGTCTAGAGCGTCTACAACAGTACATAGCATGGCAGTAATAGTAGTATCAACAGAAGTATCATGCAAACATGCAGTAGCGAGAATAAGCAGCAGCATACAGTAAGTTCACATAGCAGTGAAAGTAGGCAGTAGCATGCAGTAGTAGTAAGCAGCAACATGCAGTGATATAATACAGTAGCATGCAGCAGTTCCGCAAAAACAGGTAAATAAACAAGTTGTAGATTAGTCCTATTAGTGAATTCTACTCGACCTGGTCTAGACTCACTAATGCAACCTAATTCCCTACAACCAATGCTCTGATACCAAATGAGACGCCCCGTACAAAACCATCGTGTACGATTCGTCAACAACAAGATCTTTACACGGTCAAATACTACATGCTGTTTGAAAACCAGTTTGCATTCATAAAAGATAACATTTTACAAAAGATAACGTGACACAAAGGTCGTTACAAAGTCATTATTTGAAAATAACATAAGTTACGAATGCAAAAGAAAAGTTCCATGATTGAGACATCTCTAAGTAATGCAGCGGAAATCTAACACAGCAGGTCCACAACAGCTAGTCTGTAACACCAAGATAGCAAGTCTAACAGCGGAAGCAACATCGTCTAAGCACCTGAGAAATACACGCTTAAAAGTCAACACGAATGTTGGTGAGCTATAGTTTGTAATCAGTAAAGTAATGTAGACCACAAGATTTCAGTGCTTCAACAAGCAGTTTAAATCAGTATGAAAAGTATATGCTTATCCGTGGGCACCCGGTAACTAGATTTAACGTAATAATAATACCTCCTAAAAGTACACTTGGCGAGTGCGTATGCCCTCGAAGTATCAAACACCCGTTAAATGCTAGCGCGACTAGCCCGAGTAGGGATATCAAACCCTATGGATCCATATCTAATATTCGCGTTCACCGGTTCAAAAACCAATGATTAAACATTACCGTGCTAAGGGGAAAGTTTATGCCGTTATATAACCCACACATATGTAAAGTTTAAGTACTCGTGTCTAGCATGTAAAACATAAAAAGTGAATGTATTCTCAGTCCCAAAAATAGTATAAGTAAAAAGGGAAGCTATAACTCACAGTGAATAAGCAGTAAAAGTCAATATGAAACGTATATAGGTAGTAAGTCGGTCCGAAAGGTCGTCAACCTAAGTCAAAGGTCACTAGGTCAGTATGTTGTCCCAATAAGTTTAAAAGTGAATAAATTAAGTTTAAGTGTCATCATCAACATCATCATTATCATCATCATTCATCAACACTAAGGTAAGTTTAACAAGAATAGAGATCGAAACAAAAGGCTGACTTCGGACAGCTGTTATGACCTCTATACAAATCTAAAAGATGCGTAGTCAGTGGATATGGCTCCGTATGTGAGTCCTCTAACCGCTGACCAATTTTCAAAACCTAACTCGTCTTTGTTTGACCATGGAGACGGTTTAAGTGCGAGTAGGTCAGAAATTTCAGCACATCATTACAAAGGCGTAGTGACTTTCGGAAGGCTATAAATCCTAAACCGTATATCGGGTTAAGTCGAGGCCTAAAACGAAAAGTCATATACTCGAAACGAACTATCTGAAAATCAATTTTCCAGAAGCCCAGGAGTCTGATCAGACAAAAAAAAACAGTAAACAAGTGCTCCGGTGAGGTTCTTGGTGCTTGATGCTCATCACGGTTCTCATCCTTGATGCTTGTAAACTTCAAGTGTACAACTCTTTGATGTTTTAGCATTACTTTGAGCAAGGTTCAACCATCAATACACAACTAAGAGTAAAATCTATCATTCTACAAGTCTTAAACATCAAGATTGCCTCTTTATTGCATAGATCCAATAAAGCTTCAACCTTTGTCCATTTTACACAAGTTTATGCATCTCCATCATATATGATGATGAAGACTTGATCTTTATCATCACAACAAATACAAAAAGGTTCCAAGTAAGTGAGATCTACAATAATAACTTAGATCTCAAGTATTAAGAAAACCCTAAGCTAGAAAGCTTGGATCTTTACAAGATTAATGAGACCATAACCATAAGCTAAAAAGCTAAGATCTTTAACAAAATAATGAAAGTAATGAGACCATAAGCTAAAAAGCTAAGATCTTTAACAAAATAATGAAACCCTAAGCTAGAAAGCTTGGATCTTTAGTGTTCATTAAGATCTTGAAGCATAAAGCTTGGATCTTTAAGATACATGAAGATCATAAACACAAGTTTTGATCTTTATAACAAAATAAAGAAATCACAAGCTAGATCTAACAAGTAAATGAAGATTCAAAGCTAGAAAGCTTGAATCTTTCATGTTCTTGAAGGATTCAAACCCAAGTTTGAATCTACAAGATATAACAAGATCAAAAGCTAAAAGCTAGATCTATTAAATGATGATGATGATGTCGACTTTATGAAGAAGAAAAGAAGAAGAAGAAAATTTAAAACTTACACTTTTTAGAGTGAGAAAGACTAGAGAGAGAATTAGAGAGTAAGTGTGTGTAATTTGTAAATGAAATCAAGTGTGAAATGAATAGGATAAGCTTGGTATTTATAGGAGGTGAGGGTGTGGGGAGGGTAAGGTGGCCGTGGGTTTTGGTGGGGGACAAGGGAGACACCTTTTTGCTTTTTGGTTAATGGCTGTCTAAAGTTGGTGCTTATGTTAGGATCCCATGCAACATTAAGGATAATGCTTAACAAAAATGCTAGTATGTTCCCTCTAATAAATGGCCATTTGTCTTTCATTATTATGGGTCACTAACTTATTATAATTGGGCTAATTAAATAGTCTTCTAGCTAGTGTAGGGTGGGCTAAAGTCCAACAAGGTAGAAAGTCCAACAAGACTAACTAGTGTGCTCTAGTAAATTACTAAGCGTAATTAAGCATCCAAAACCCAAGTAATTGTTATTATAAAATAACAATTAGTGTTTCGTAGTCATAATATTCCGATTATGACCAAAGTTAAACGTGTACCGAAATACATAGCTCGTTTTAAACGTCAAGTGACACTAACGGTCGTAAAAGCTTTCGGGGATCAAGTTAAGTGATTACACACTTAATAGCACATTGTAAGGTATTAATGAAAGTAATTAATCATTAAATAAGATCCCAGAGCATAAACTAGCTCAGTACACATGTATACGCAGTTTCGTGAAAGCACAAAGCACAAAAGCATGTTGAAAAAGCCGGGTCGTTACATCATTCTTTCTTCTACTGTTCCAATCACAGAATCGTTCTCTTCTTGAATATACATATGTCTTCTAATTTTGTTGAAATCCATGATTTTGTCAGAGTTTTTAGCATTGTAAATCTACCGGAAAGTACTTTGAATTACGCTCAATATCTTTCCTTGCACTTTCTTGAAGCCGTTTATATTTTTTACATGACTCGTCAGTTAGAGCATTGGGCGTTTTGACCAACATAGCCCAATCTGGGTATCTACCATCACCAATGTAGTACCCTCTCTCATAGTGATGCCCGATTACATCAAATGGTGAAGGTGAACCAGTGCTATGTTTTATAATGTTAAACACCAGTAAATAATTTAAAACATTAATGTCGTTTGTCTGACATACCAAAGAAATTCATGTCACATCCACATATCTTGAGAAGCGACTGTTTCATTCATAATTGGCGGGGCTTTTTTTATCAACCCTAGTATATTGTCCTTGTCATATAACATGATATTTTTTCCACTCTCAATGCATACAGTTAATACTACCAAGCATACCCGGTAAACCATGTTTTTATGCATGAAAATTATAAAGGTGAGCAATATTTTTAACAATTGGTTTTCACAAATACTCTCTAGATAATAAATGAAATACATATTTTTGAAGTTATCAAGATAGTTAGGAGACGTTTTCTCACCCATTTGTAAGTATTCGTCAAACTTTTTTCATACGCCATTTGACGTATGTGCACTTTTACTTTCAAACATTGCCAACCACTTGCATCGAGACATTCTGTAAAATACAAAAAATAATAGAGAATATTACTAGAAAATTGGGATATACCTTCATGATATGGAGAAATAATCGACGACTGATATTGCATAAATTATACATGTTTTAAAAATCAATTTAAGGCGATATTTTTTATATTCAAGCTAAATTTTGATCTATTCACGTGAACATTTAGCGTTTTATGTGTTTGGGGTAGTTGGTATGATTTTTTTTAGCCAAAGTGATGAAAAAGATTAAAAAAAAATGAGCTAAAAAGGACAAAAGGCCGAAAGTTAGATAATGTACAGATGAGGAATGAAGAAAAGTCGAAGACAGCGAAAACAACCCACATATATCCATTTAGCTGCCAGCTAAAGTGTTCATCAAAGTTCCAGAAAACTTAGATCTGCATGAAAGAGCTGCCGGCTTTTAGAAGAGCCGACGGCTAAAACTGAAAAAAGCCCCCACCTATTCCTTTAGTCGACGGGTAACTCAATAAGCCATTTGAAGATCGAAAATGTTGAAATTTTTTTCGAGTAGCCAGCTAAGGAAACAACTGAAATCAATTTAAAGAATGTTCTAGAAACAGCAAACAGCCGCCAGCTGAGAACTGCAGCCTCTGACTAAATTGGGAGACAGCCGTCGACTGTGTCAACCAGCCGCTAGCTCAATTAAAATTCGAGTTTTTGGGAGTTTTTCCTTATAAATAGAGGGACACCCTTCTGTATCACTTTTCAATTTAGTTTTAAATTATTCTCTCAATATAGTTGTGTTTACTTTTCAAGTCTTTAAGGATTCATAATCCTCACGCGTTGTTCTTCAATTATTTTGAGTTTCAATTCAATGCTATATATTCTTTGTTTATTATTGTTCTTAATTATATTATGAGCTAAATTTGTTAGTATTCACTTGCTATTAGCATAAATCCTAGTTAGGAATGATGATTATATTCAAAGATGTGTTTGTAACTTAAATGAATTACAATTCTTATTTTAACCAAAGATCCATTGATTATCTAGAGATTGTGATAAAATTGTATGCGTAGGTAAAAGATAACATTGATGAACCAAGTTAATCCGAATATTTACCCTTACCAGTGTTCTCTGTATGTCAACATAGATAGTTTACTTATCATTGAATGCGAACCAGTTGAAGGTAATAAATTGACTAGTATACACCTAAGTCGTAGAATTTAGATGATCTTTACAACAAATTGTATCTCTATTAGATATATGAAGTTAGTGAATTAATGAACCTAGTTAAGTCAATGCTTAGATCATAATTATCAACCTAATTCATGTTAAGATATTTATCTAGTAGTTGGACTCACTAAGTAATTAGGTACTTGGACTAAAGTACGAGTCATTTAAACCAAATTTTTCTCAAAAGATTAATTTGTAATTAGGGGGATTGTGAAAATACAAATGAATGTCATTTTTATTATATTATTAATTCTTGTTATTTATTTAATTATTTCTTTAGTTAATTAAAACTCCTCAATCAACCGTGACATTAAATTATAACAAATATAATTGTCGTACTTTCTGTGGGATGAAGTTAACTTACTTGTTATCTGTTACTACATTGATCGAAATCGTTATCTGTAATGTGTGCTAGTAGTTAGTTAGTTAGTTTTTTTAATAAATTTAAAGGTCGATATATGCACATTAACGACTCATACGATAACATTTTATATATTTGTAAGGTGGATGCTTTGATGTGCCTGCAATTATTCCCATTATGAAATGAGTAAAGAATCAAACTACAAGTCTCGATCTATATGAAAGGCACTGAGTAACTAACTATGGCTCTTGGTGGGCCCATACAACGTTCTAGGCGTAGGGGAGATCAGAAAAACACGTAACGCCCAGACTTTAATTCTTATTTATCGAATAAGAATTTCAATCTTTTTCACCAAAGGCTACTCCTTCTGATTTCATAATAAAAAATGGAAAATTGGCTATGGAGTTTACGTAGGGCCAGAAATTAATACAGACACAAGGGACTTCCACAGCAACCATTTTCCTAAAATATATTTTATTCATCGAATAGCGCCCTACCTTACCACTTGATTTCCAAGAAATAATCATCGTATAATCTTTGTGCGTCGACTTCACGATCCCTTGGAATATAAAGACGGGATCAAGGGATTCGTGAACTCGGCCTCTTCTGTGACTAGATTGACAAATTAAACAATTTATTCGTCGTCAAAATCTGAATCGAGAAGAAATTCGAGCATTTTGTATGTTTTATTCATTGCGAATTTAAATATGTATGTATTGAGGAAAAAAATGAAGATATGGTGTTTAGTGTGGTGAAAATAAAGTGAATATATGTAAATAGGAAAATAATATTAGGTTTTAAAATTTTTGTTTTTTAGTTTATATAAATACCAACGTTCAAACTGTTAGAATCAGTCAAAAAACTGTCATCTGACACTCACGTTTGGAGTTTGGACGTGATAATCCAACCCACGGAAGTACCCACACGGTGTTACTTAATTGGGGTGTGAATATGGTATTATTAACTAAGATTAATGTTATTGAGAAGTTTAGCAAGATCAAGATGAACACAAGATAGAAATTAATTGAAATTTCATTGAACAAATTGATTGATTCCAGAATTGTGCTTACAAGCCCTAATTTATCATCTCTAGCCCTAACAGAAGTTAGCCGTCTAAAAGTAATTCAGTTACATAAGTTACACTGCAGTCCCTAAACAACAAGAAATGACAGAATTAGTCCTTTAACTTGCAGTTGACTTTATTGTTGACCTTCTTGTTGTTATACTCCCCTTCAAGTTGAGAGTGGTGACCTTGAGCAACTCCCAACTTATTTAATAACGTATTGTATTGATCAACAGTCACGATCTTTGTGAAAACATCTGCCAATTGAGCTTTGGTATGAACATATTGAGGCTTAATGAAACCTGCTTTGACTTCATCCCTTATGAAATGACAATCAACCTCAATGTGCTTTGTACGTGCATGAAACACAGGATTGGCTGCTATATGAATAGCAGCTTGATTATCACAAAACAGGTTAACAGGACCCAAATCATCAAGACCCAAATCCTTAAGAAGACTAACTAACCAAGTAATCTTACAACAGGTTAATGACATGGTTCTGTATTCTGCTTCTGCAGAAGATCTTAAAACCACAGCTTGTTTCTTGGATTTCCAAGATACAGGAGAGTTACCCAAAAGGATGCAGTAACCAGTTGTTGACCTTCTTGACATAGGACAGCTGGCCCAATCAGAATCACATTAAGCTTTCAATTCAACAACATTATCATTGGTGTAAGATCCTATTTTCTCATGTGTTTGGGACGCCATCCAAATCTATGAGACGCCGTCCAATTGTAAAGGGCTGGACTCCATCCAGAATCCTGGACACCGTTCAGTTGAACTGGTGGGCCTGCTGTGTTTTTTTAGATATTAAATGGGGGTAGTTTGGTCTTTTCACTTGTTGGACGAATCTAAGGCCACAAGATCAGTTCTAGGAGCCTCATTCACTCCACTTTCAACTACCTCCTCCTTCCACTTCAATTCTAGAGAGAGAGAGAGTGTGTGTGTGTGTGTGTGTGTGTGTGTGATTCTTGTGTGAGAAAGCTCAAAAAGAGGAAGAAGAAGTTGATTTTGGGCCAAAGCACGTGTGTTAAAGTTGTTCATCTAATCACTAGCTTCGTTGTGATTGTGGTGGTATGCTCTAATCTTGATTTCCTTATTTTAATTTGTTTAAGGGTTAGGGTTTGGGTTAGTGATGAACACAAAACCTATATTTGGTGATTTTGGGTGTTCTTGGGTAAGATTGGGTCATGAGGACCCAAGGATGACTAACCTAGGGTTTTGGAGATGTTAAATGGATTATGAGTCATAATTAGTTAGTTAATTACTAGCACACCTAGTTATTAAGCAAATGGGTGTTAATGGGGTTAGTGGATGACCCAAAATAGGTGTGTGACTTAAAAACGTTAAATGAGTAATAATTGACCTAGTTGGGAAAGATGGGTATGAAATACCCTAATGGTGTATTAGTTAGTGTTGTTGGACCTTAGTCACTAGCTTTTAGTGTTATGTAATGGTCTAGACTTTAAATGGACGGTTTTGGTGAAAATGGGGCATTTAATGCATTTAAGTCATTATATGCACATGAGAGAATTGTTGGTGATAAGTCCAACTAGTTTGTGTGTTGATTGAGTACTTATTGTATTAGGTACTTTGCCTTGAAGCTTACGGAAGTATAAAACATTCACCGAAGGTGTTAAGGTGAGTGGAATAATTATGCATGTATGTATATAGTGTATTTATTTGTGTGCTATGGTATGAACCACGGAGCCGGTAGTGCCATAGTATGTGCGAGTGTGCTATGATGTGAACCACGGAGCCGGTAGCATCATGGTACGTGTGTTGTAGTGTGAACCATGGAGCCGGTAGCACTATAGCATGAGTCGTTAAAGTGTATAACCACAGAGCCGGTAGCACTATAAAAGAGTATGACTCGAGTTGTGATGTGAACCACGGAGCCGGTAGCATCAAAGTGTGAACCATGGAACTGGTAGCACTATAAAATGAGGTGTGAACCACGGAGCCGGTAGCATCGAAGTGTGAACCATGGAGCAGGTAGCACTATAAATGGGTATGACTTACCGGCGAATCAGTTTTACGTATCTCGTCAACCTGCACTCTTGACGATGAACCTAAAACACTTACCGGCGAATCAGTCCGAGACACCATTTTTACCCTCATTTCCAGAGTATCTCGTCATGATTATATATTATCTCAAATTCTAGATCTTATTCATCCGCTCGTCCGAACCGACAATCATCCCGGTATAATAGAAGAAGTCAACGAACTTCGCGCTCGAGTAATCAATTTGGAGAATGTGGTGCAAAAGTTACCCGCTTCAACAACATCATCGGCACCAACAGTACCATCAATAAACAGCACCAGTACCATCAACAATCCATGTCTAAACATCTCATTCTATACCTCGAGTATAATCATAGTTTTACATATCGTTCTACATCAATTATCTTCGTTCTTCATGGCGATTATGTAATCTCTAATGTTTTAGAGATTATGTATTCGAGTTCTAACGATAAATCAAATGAGATTAATATCATATTAACTCATTAAATCGATGATTACATCTGAAGAAAATATATATGTAAGTATATTTTTATAAGGATTGTAATTAAATTTTTTTTTGTACAAACTGTTAATGGTGAAAATATTTTAACGGGTAGGTAATACCCGAGGAATATTTAGATTTCACATTAATAAGTTACACTGTACATTCTTCGAATATGATTCAATGTTCATTTACTATCCTACTTACATCCACAGATATACGAATCCGTACACCACAGAATAACCATTTTCACCAATTTTATATTTGGATTTTGATTTATCAGAATCCAACAAGTGGCATAATGAAGAAAACATTGGACAAAAAAATAAAATTTGTTAGAAACAAACAAATTAACTATGAGAAATTTTGTTAAGAATTCACGCTAACAAAATCCTAGCTAACTGTTCCTAGCTAACTGCTAATTCCATATTACATTTTAATTATCGCAATTTATTTTATCGCAATTTAATTCTCGCTATTTTATTTATTGTCATTTAATTTCTGTTATTTATTTTACGCACTTTATTTATCGTCATTTAAATACTGTTATTTACGCATTTTAAATATCGGGACACGTATACAAGGTTTTAACATATCATATCGATGCATCAATATATATTATTTGGAATAACCATAGACACTCTATATGCAGTAACGCTTGAGTTAGCTATACATGGTTGAGTTTGATTCTAAAATAATATATATACTTTGAGTTGTGATCGAGTCTGAGACATGTATACAATGGGTCACGATTAAAATGAATTATAATATTGATTATAACATATGAAACTAAAAATTTCTTCAAGTTTGCCACTTGATTTCATCTTAAACCTCATTTGTATCTTGACGATTACAATCTGCGTTCAAACCTTTCACGATTTTCTGAAAACACCTCAAGCGAGAGGATGAATCAACTGCATCTCATCTACGAAAGGAAAGATTTATGCATATAGTTATGCACCTGAAAACACTCGGAACCTGAGTAAACGTTTAACACGTATCTGTGGTAGCTCCTTTGGCGTTGTTATTACCGAAAATAGCTTTACAATCCCTCTCCAAATTAGCAAATTTTGTCACAGCTCCAGCAAGTCAACTTCGACTTTTCAATCGTACTAGTCTGATTATAACCTTGATGTATACGATTGCCCTTTCGTCATCGTTATCAGGGAACCGTTTATATTCCACCACATTAGCAGCAAACTTACCAGCAACTTCATTGATCTCTAACTTTTCGAAGAATCATTATATTCATTGAAACCTTATCATATACTCATCCACATCTTATAACGAGAATGACCATACCAATTTCCCGGCATTAGCAATCAGTACTTCGAATCTCGCAATGTTCCTACATCAACAGTTATATGTATACATATAACCTTTATCTCTTAGGATTATGAACTTTCATTCTAAAATTTTGAAAAGCAACCAGTTGTGATGACCCAGAAATTTCTGACCAAATTTAAACTTAATCTTTGTATGATTAACATTTCTAACACGATAAGCAAAGTCTGTAAAACTGAATCTCAAAATTTTTGAACTACTTTTATATATTTAAATACCTTCGGTTGTTTTCGACGATTCGCGAACAATTATATGTAAATAGATACATATATACTATAACTTGAAAAGGTAACAATGTATTAATTGTTTGATACCGTACATTAAACTTATTGGTTTAAATATCTATTTGAATATATATGATAAGTTGAAATATTTATTATTAAAATTTATTTATAAATAACTTCCAATGTGTATTTAAAAACTGATTTATGTATATTAAAAAGATATATACATATATATAATTTCAAGTTATTTAGTAAACGATAGTAACATTCGTTTATTGATTCGATTGATATTTAGATAAGTTAACTAAAGCATTTAAGATGAACCAATAAAACACTAATTTGCTACAGTATTTTCAAATTGTTATAGTCCCCAAAATGCTACGGCGTTTTCAAAAATCACTATTTGCTACAGTGAAATTGACTTTGCTACAGTGAATTGCTACAGTAAAACACTATTTCAAAATGAAAATGTATGTATTATATATATATATATATATATATATATATATATATATTAACAAATAGCGAGACGATGATTTATAGAAGTAAATGACCAAAACACTCAAATGTATAAGTTATACCTCGAGTGGTATGGTTTAGAGATAATTTAAGACTATATTTTAACAAAGGTACGAGTCACGAAACGTAAAAAGCGAGTTTTCTAAGTGTACGAAAATGCGTTCGAGAAACCGGAACCGGGACATAAGTCGAGTAACAACGTACGACTTATCGGAACGAAAATTACAAGTCAACTATGCACGTGAATTTAATTTAATATATAATTAATTATATAAATTATATATATAATTAAATATTATGTCGACAAATAAAGAAACAAAAATATGTGAGCTGGTATCCTGGGCCATGCGATCGCATGGACATTACACACAGAAACCATGCGATCGCATGGTGTCTGAAATCTGGCCAACTCTATAAAATCTCGAACGTTTATGATTTTTGATGCATTCATTTCTCTTTCACACTCTTATATTTATATTTATTATTATTATTATTATTATTATTATTAAGATTAATAATATTACTAATCTTATTATTATTAGTAGTATTATACATAAAATACTACGACGAGGTTATGAGCTTGTCACTTTCAAAATGAGTTTTTGAGCGGGATAAAGCTAAGGAAATTATGGGTTATTGCCAAGGAGGTTATGGGTAATGTTCGGGGGTATAATTATGAATCAAATCTAGTGTTTATCATCTCTGTTGCGTCTACGTACTTTTCTGAAATATTGAATCACAATATTAATACGTAAGCATTTATATTTTATCTTTTATAAATTAATAGTGTATACATGTCTAGTGCTCGAGTATATATATTTATACATGGTAGTATGCTAAATTTCCTCGTTAAACAGTTTATGATGTACCACGAATTAAATACATATATTACTGGTAAAAGGTATATGATATACATGTTTTTGGAAAACTGACGAAAAATCAATAACTTTTCATTTAGATATCGAATAATTTCAATGAACGGATTAAAAGATTTGAGCAACTGAATTATGATTGAAGTTAATTGAAATTGCTTTTGAATCTACAATTAAGATTTAAACAACTTGTTTACGAGATTGATAAATTGAATTTTTAAATATTACCAGCGGAGTAAATGAATTCTTATATAAGGCAAGTCTCGTTTTGTTGAACAATTGTCAAAATTGATTGTTTTATCATATTTTAAAGCCTTATAAAAACTATAGTTTAATTTTACAAAAATTAGGAAACTATGTGAAATGTTAAAATGTTTCGATTGCCATGATCATTCAACTATTGTATTGAGTCAGATTGACTTTTTGAAATGACTTTTGATAACTTTTGTGTGTCGATCTCGAGCATTAGGATTGTGATACACTATGACCTGACCTAGCTTGATAGACAATTATTGACCAACATATGTTCTCTAGGTTGAGATCTACGGTTATTTGGTATTCCAAGTTTCGGTCACATTTCGGTGAACGACTTTATGTGCTGCTAAGGTGAGTTTCATTGCTCCCTTTTTAATTGCTTTTGCAATATATATTTTTGGGCTGAGAATACATGCAATTTATTTTAAACGCAATGGATACAAGTACATACTTAATTCTACACTAAGTTTGAACCGAAAATCCCTTAGCTTTGGTAACTAGTAGCTGCCAGTACATAGGATATGGACTGGTGGGCGCGAATAACAGTATATGGATCCATAGGGCTTGACATCCCCATCCGAGCTAGAGCGCTAGCCTTTTAACGGACGTGTGTTATTTGAATTTAGGACACGTTGGTTTGCGTGTATTAAAACAAATGGGGTATTTATCATTATAACGTTAAAGCTTAGCTACTAGGGTGCTCTGTTACGTAGAATCTATTGACAAACTTTTGATAAACGTTTCTGGATGAAACAACTGAAATCTTGTGATCCACCTTTATTTACAGATTATACGAAACATTAAAACTATGAACTCACCAACCTTTATGTTGACACTTGTTAGTATGTTTATTCTCAGGTTTCCTAGAAGTCTTCCGCTGTTTGCTTAGATGTTAGACAAGCTATGTGCATGGAGTCTTACATGACATATTTTTCAAGGAAACGTTGCATTCACCAAATCATCACCATGTATCTTATTTTGACTGCATTGTCAACGGAAGTACTGTTGTAAACTATTATTTATGGTGATTGTCTATATGTAGAAATCATCAGATGTCGAAAACCTTTGATTTAAATATTCATTTATGGTGTGCCTTTTCAAAAGAATGCAATGTTTATAAAACGTATCATATAGAGGTCAAATACCTCGCAATAAAATCAATGAATGACGTGTTCGTCCATATGGATTTGGAGCGATCGTCACACCAGTCTATGAACCAGTACTTCAAAGTTTGAAAAAGCTGAATGAAATAGTAGAAACTGCAGACAATCGTAAAAAGTTTGATGATAAAGAGCAGTATGTTGGTAAAGCTCAGAAAAGTTGGTACTGAAAAACGGATTGAGCTAACTATGAAGGAGACCAAGGACAAATACAAGGACCATACCATATATTCAAAGAATCCAGGTATTTCTGGATCCGGTGAAACCTTCAACGAATATCTTACTCCGTACTCATGTTAAAATCTTGCGAAAAGTCTTTCTTCATCAACCTTCGAACTTGGAAATTCCAAAATATCATCATAAATATCTTCGATATTTCTGAGAATATTTTCATAAATATTCTCGTCCGAAATTATATACCTCTTCATGCTTCCCGTGTTTCATTATATTGGAAACTTCTGTAAAATCTATGTTTAATTTATGAATGAATTCTGGAGAAATGTAAAAAAATTGATGCATGAATTAGTATAATATAATGACACTTGATCAACGTGATTATATTACAGTAAGTCATGCTGAGTTTCTAATGGGACATGATGATTTACAGATTCATCACGTCATCATGTGCCATGTTACATAACTCTTTCATTCTGCTTAACTTCTAAACATATCAAGAAAGTATATTCTTGATAGTTCTATTCTCAGTGATTCTGGTAATTTGACAAATCAAATCGTGCTATTACGTTCTTTCTTGTTTAGAACATTAAGTTCATTTGAAACTCCATACTTACGAATTCTGGACCATTACTCGCTTTACTAGAGATCGAGAAGATAATAAAAAGGAAAAGAGCTCCAAAATATAAGAGAAAATATAAAGCCCAATAACAACACGGAGGTTACCAACCGTGGATATTAATACGAATAGCAATATAAAGACATGGTATAAGTATAATTAAGAATAGTATCACCCCAAGGGCGAAGTAGAAGAAAACAGATTCCTCCGGTGGAAGTTGGAAAAGGAGAATGATTGTTGCCATAGTAAGGATAAGGACAAGGATCAGAACTGGATTAAGCATTTTCACAATCTTTTGGATGTATGAAATTAAGAAAGAAAGTATAGGAATGGTGAGAATAATGGAACAAAAGAGTTTAATTTATAATGAAAATATCAGACAGAGTAATCGAGACAGATGACCGCATTTAATTAAAGAGATCCTAATTCCCTTAAATCTCGAAGAATCAGATCTTATAGATTTCGAAGATTTTCTTTAATTCCTTGAATTTCGAAATTCAACCCTGACTCTGTCAAAAGTTAAGACGAATCTTTACTTTTCCTATTTCAATATTTTGTGATAGCTTCACTCATACGCTTCAAGTAACCGAATCGTTTAATCTATATTACTCGGTAGTGATAAAACTCTATTTATCACTCATATTCGCCAGGAAAATATTTTTTATTGTTAGCCATGACGATCTCACTCAAATTTCGGGACGAAATTTCTTAAAGGGTAGGTACTGTGATGACCCGGAAATTTTCGATCAAATTTAAACTTAAACTTATATGATCTCGACACGATAAGCAAAGTCTGTAAAGTTGAATCTCAAAAATTTTGAACTGTTTCATATATTCAATTGACCTTCGACCAGTCTCGACGATTCACGAACCATTATTTGTAAATAAATGTGTATACATATAAAAATAAATATAAATATATGTATAGAGTATATTAATATAATTATTTAATGATTGTAATACTCGTTGGACGTTTCGATTATTATTTAGAGAAGGTTTAATTCGAACTTATATGATTTTAAAATAAACGATGATCCGAAAATGAGTTCTATAAATTTTAGGCTTATTAAAAATGTATTTAGAAACTATTTGTTAAGTTTTAAAACTTTTTATATTTCACCCATAAATGAGAGGGACAGTTGATGTAATTTTTATTTAATAAATTAATGATCAAAATTTATACCATAATGACCAAAATAAATAAATATAGTTAATTTAAAAATATGGGATTTTTCTAAACACTTTTATCCGCCACTGATTTCGCACGATACACAGTCCGTAAAAACTGTCGCTAGTAAACTTACAAAACATCCGGCTTCATTACTATTCTCCAATTTGGCACAGTGTGTATGGATTACTGTTTTGGGATTGAAATCTCATCCAACTAACTTATTATATATATTATATATATATATATATATATATATATATATATATATATATATATATATATATATATATATATATATATATATACATGCTAGCAAAAACCACATACCATATTTCTGTTAAGCAACCTAGTAACCATAACCATCAACCAACCATCACCACCTTGGTTCATGACAACCATCATCACCACCATAATACACCGGCCACCTATAATTTTTTTTTTTACCGTGAACCCTATTGAAGCAACCACCATCATAATCATCCTCTTCCTCTGCAAAATTACATCACTCAACCACCAATTGCTCATCACTTTCACGAGACCCATCACCACCATCATCATCCACCATGAGCTTCCACCACTTGCCACCACCTCCGGTCACCATGAACAATCCATCGTCACCTTAACCGCCAACCATCATCTCCACTATCTCTTTCTATATATATACATGTTTATAGCTTCAATCAATCACACCCGGCTGCAAACTATGTTTTGTTTCGGTTCAAGAACCAAGTTACCATCATCGTCACCTTAATCTTCACCACTTTCACACTACCACCACCCTCAACTTCTTTCTCTCTCTCTCTCTCTCTCTCTCTCTCTCTCTCTCTCTCTCTCTCTCTCCTCTCTCTATTATTTCTGTTACGTTTCTGTCTGGTTCGAATACCACAACACCAACTTCATCAAACAACATCAATCGATAAACCATCACATTAAGAGTATACTGCTACCGTTTTCCTTTCTAATGGACTACCTTAAATAACCACTGTACCACCACCATATAAAACCTATTTAAAAACTACCTTATCATTTCCTATTTCTAACCGAATTAAACTGTGATATCTTGCTGTTGCTTCATTCGTGTTTACGTACGCCGTCCACAGCTACCTACAAACACTTATTCCTGCTACTGCTACCGTGCTATTTTTGCTACTATTCCGGTTGATAAATAGCAAAGATGTTGATGAATAATAACCGTAATTTTGATAAACGATGATGGTAATTCAAGATAAAAACGATGATGGTGATGAAAGTTATGAAGTGATGATGATAATAACTCATGATAATGATGTGATTAATACTTAATGATGATGAGGCGTGTTGAATTATCCCAGAAGAACCCCCACCATTTGTTTCCTGTCGAATTATTTCGTTTGCAAATTAGTCATCAAAACAATTGGGCCGATTTATATAGTTGGGCTTGTGAAACTACTTGGGTCGTGACCCAACTCAGATTTGCTGTTGGGCTGCCATGTCTCAACTTAGGCCGTAAAATGTTGGGTTAAAATGATTTAGGATACTAGTATTTCAGAAAGTATTAAGCAGAGGAATGGTTAGGGGAGTGGTCTTTGAACAAGAGGTCGCGAGTTCGAGCCTGGTCTATGGCATTTTTTTTTAGAAAGGTTGTACTTTATTTTTACTTTTACTTTTATTATTATTATTATTATTATTATTATTATTATTATTATTATTATTATTATTATTATTATTATTATTATTATTATTATTATTATTATTATTATTATTATTATTCTGCTAATTATTATTAACATTAACATTATGATTATTATTAACATAAATACAATTTTTATTATTAATATCATAAGTATTAGTGTTATTATTATTAGTAGAATCATTATGATTAAATCCAATATTGTTAGGATTATTATCACTATTATTATAAACATCATTATTTCTAAAACTATTTTTTTAGCATTTTTATGAAAAGTATCATTTTAGTAAAAGTATTATTTTTATTAAAATTATTAATATCAATATTATTAAAAATAACATTTTTTAGTAAAATTATCATTTTTATTACTATTAGGATTATTATTATTATTATTATCATTATAATCAAATACAACCTTTGTTACTATTATTGATATAAAAATATACTTATAGTAATATTACATATAAGTATGTACTAATTATATTAACATTTTTAACAAATTAGGTATTTTTAATATAATACTAATTTTATATATATATATATATATATATATATATATATATATATATATATATATATATATATATATATATATATATATATATATATATATATTGATATAACTATATAAAAGATTAATCATATTAAATATATACACAAAATAAATATATATAATACATAATTTAAGATATAATATATGAATCTGTTCGATTACGATTATATGTGTTAATATATATATAAATGATATAGGTTCGTGAATCCGAGGCCAACCTTGCATTGTTCAGTATCGTCGTATGAATATTTTTACTACAAAATATCGTATTGTGAGTTTCATTACTCCCTTTTTATATATATTTTTGGGACTGAGAATACATGCGCTGATTTTACTAATGTTTTACGAAATAGACACAAGTGATGAAAAACTACATTCTATGGCTGGATTATGAATATTGAATCTCACCCCTTTTTAGCTTGGTAACCGAATAATTAGGAAGCGGGTATGGCCCCTAATTGATGCGAATCCTAAAGATAGATCTATGGACCTCGACAAGTCCCATCCGGGGTACGGATGCTTTAGTACTTCGAGATTATTATTATTATACAGATGAGAGGTTCTGTTTAGGGATATTCTATGCATTAAAGTTAAGTCGGTTATCAAGCGTTCACAATATGAATGATTTTTAATTCGCGGGTTACGCGTGTTATTTTGTACTCGGGTTACGTGTACAATTAAATATATGAAATCTTGTGGTCTATTAAAATGATAGAAATGAATGATTACGATAAACTAATGAACTTACCAACCTTTTGGTTGACACTTTAAAGCATGTTTATTCTCAGATATGAAAGAAAATCTTCCGCTGTGCATTTGCTCATTCTAGAGATATTACTAGGAGTCATTCATGACATATTTCAAAAGACGTTGCATTTGAGTCGTCGAGTTCATCAAGATTATTATTAAGTCAATTATAGTTGGATATATTATGAAATGGTATGCATGCCGTCAACTTTCGATGTAATGAAAGTTTGTCTTTTAAAAACGAATGCAATGTTTCTAAAATGTATCATATAGAGGTCAAGTACCTCGCGATGTAACCAAATGTAATGTATTCGTCCAGTTAGATTAGGACGGGTCACTTCAGCCGACAACATCAAAGTGTGAACCATGGAGCCGGTAGCACTATAAAATGAGGTGTGAACCACGGAGCCGGTAGCACAGGTGTGAACCACGGAGCAGGTAGCACTATAAAAGGGTATGACTCAAATACGTAGTGACGTGAACCACGGAGCCGGTAGCGTCATAGCATTGCGTATGGTGTGAACCACGGAGCCGGTAGCACCATGACGCGTTATGGTTAACCATATAGTTTGTGTACGTGTTGTTATAGCATAATATATTATTTCGGTGAATATGTTATTGATTATGCTAGTTGTGGTATTTGGAGGTTATTAGCTTATACTCGGAGTTTGTATGCTAATTGTTATATACTAGCGATATTACGGTGTGTGTAAGTGTATGCAAGTAGGTATATTATATATGTATGTGTATAATTATTGCATTCACTAAGCTTTAGCTTACCCTCTCGTTGTTTATCTTTTTATAGGCTTCGGCGTGGACAAGGGTAAGGGCGTTCATTTGGATTAGTAATCCCGCTTTGTTTTGATAGGGGACGCTTTTGCACATGTTAGCTTTTGAAGTTTGGCCAATATGTGGGTAGTTTAACCCCAAACACCATGCTCTATGTGTCGTTTGGAATTTAAACTCTTATGGTCGAACCTGTATTTTTGTACGAAACTCGTAAAACGGCCGATGTGGGCCCGATGTTGTAAAACTTGGTTTTATGGGGGAAACTTTTAGTTTTAATTATGTTAACATGTTGTGAAAAGGGTTTCGTTTAAAAGTGTCGGGAAGCGGGTTTTCCGCTCGAGTAAGTTGGACATCCAAGTCAGAATCTGGCAGTTCATTTGGACGCTGTCCAGATCTTTTGGATGCCGTCCAAGCCTTCTTTGCTGGACGCCGTCCAGATGTGATGAGTCAGAAAAGTTTTTTTTTTAGGTGTGCTTTTGAGATAACGAACTCGGGTCGTTACAATTGGCAAAACGGATACCTTGTGCAGGAGTCAAAAGTAAATATCTCAACAAGTGTTTGGCAGCTTGGAAATGAACACTTGTAGGACTTTGCATAAACTGACTAAGAACTTGAACACTATAACAAATATATGGCATGGTGATAGTCAAATAGATAAGCTTACCAATAAGTCTTCTATAAATTTCTGGATCTTGTAAAGGAGAGCCAACATCAGCTTGTAGCTTTGAATTAGGATCTAAAGGCAGTTTGTATGGTCTGCAATTGAGTACACCATACTCTTTTAACAAATCCATAGTGTATTTCTTTTGTGAAACAAATATGCCTTCATCAGATCTTGACACCTCCAGTCCTAAAAAATAGCTCACATTTCCCAAATTTTTCATGTGAAACTGAGTCTTTAGCTATTCTTTCAACTGTTCTATATGGAGAGTACTATTTCCAGTTATCAACAAATCATCCACATAGATAAGAATAGCAGTAAACTGAAACTCATCTCTTTTAGTGAACAAGCAATAGTCAGCCTTAGATTGTGAATACCCAAAAGATAAAAGAGCAGAAGTGAGCTTTGCAAACCATTGTCTTGGTGCTTGTTTTAATCCATACAATAATTTTTTTAACTTGCACACTTTAGACTTGATGGGAGAAATATTTTGAACCAACTTGATATGGCTGAAACGGACGGTTTTTATTCGTGCGGTGTCGTCGGGCCGCAGCGCGCCAGGATCAGCCGCCCAGGGGGAAGGTACTGTTTTAAATTTATATTTAGCGGGGCCTAAATCGTACTACTCCTTAGTATGAGTAAGGTAAGTATGACCTAGAGTCGTATTTTTGAGATATCAGTAGAATCGAACCTATATTTAAGCCTAAGATAGTTAGGAAGGAGTAGTGGTTACTTAACTTTGGGATTTTCTAATTTATAAGACAGATAAAGTAAATGCGATAAAATTCGTAATTCAGATAAAGTTAAAGTGAGTGCATACTATGACTTCATCAGTTATTCTGCCGAGATTATGGAATGCTGACTCATGAATAGGCAGAGGCCTTGTATTCATTACACTGGTCCTAAACGCCCCCGTCATAAGACATGTCACTGGGTACTGCGTTAGGCTTGAAAATTCTGAATACACAGCAACGTCCCTTACCCCCGATGCCCATGCAGTCTGACTACAGGCATACACGTTCAGACGGCTCATCCAATTGAGCGACTCGGTTGAGTGACGTATTAACATTCCACAATGGTCTAAAGTTTCTTAAGTATAATAGAATACATGGTTTACCATATCCGAGAGATGTGATGTGTTTGAATGCTTTCGTTAATGATTGGTTTTAAAAGATAGTTAGGCCCTAAAAAAGAGTTCAACCATAAAGAACACCATGGCTATGTCAAGCTGACTTCCATGAACACGTTCGGTTATCCTAACGGTTCAATCCTTTATGTGTCTAAATAAACAGTTCCTTAATTAACTAAGAATCCCTCAAGCGGGGTGCAATGCTTGAGATCTAAGTTATTATTGTAGATCTCACTTACTTGGAACCTTTTTGTGTTTTTTGTGATGATAAAGATCAAGTCTTCATCATCACATATGATATAGATGCATGAACTTGTGTAAAATGGACAAAGGTTGAAGCTTGATTGGATTTATGCAATAAAGAGGCAATCTTGAAGTTCGAAACTTGTAGAATGATAGATTTTACTCTTAGTTTTGTGTTGATGGTTGAACCTTAGTCAAAGTGATGCTAAAACATCAAAGAGTTGTACACTTGAAGCTTACAAGCATCAAGGATGAGAACCGTGATGAGCACCAAGCACCAAGAACCTCACCGGAGCACTTGTTTGCTGTTTTTGGGGGTCTGATTAGACTCCTAGTCTTCTGGAAAAAAAAAAAATTTCAGATATTTTTTTTCGAGTAGATGACTTTTCGTTTAGGCCTCGACTTAATCCAATATACGGTTTAGGATTTATGGCCTTCCGAAAGTTACTACGCCCTTGTAATGTTGTGCAGAAATTTCTGACCTACTCGCACTAAAACCGTCGCCACGGTCAAACGAAGACGAGTTAGGTTCTGAAAATTGGTCAGCGGTTAGAGGACTCACATACGAAGCCATAGCCACTGACTACTTGTCTTTTCGATTTGTATAGAGGTCGTAACAGCTGTCCGAAGTCAGCCTTTTGTTTCGATCTCTATTCTTGTTAAACTTACCTTAGTGTTGATGAATGATGATGATAATGATGATGTCGATGATGACACTTAAACTTAATTTATTCACTTTTAACCTTTTGGGAAAACATACTGACCTAGTGACCTTTGACTTAGGTTGACGACCTATCGGACTGTCATAACCCGGCCTTAACCACAAGGACGAATATAATAACATATGATTTTATCGCGAGGTATTGACCTCTATATGCGACGTTTTTCAAAAACTGCATTCGTTTTTACAATACAAACCATAACTTTTATTATAAATACAAGGTTTAAACAACATAATAATGATTATCGTTTAGCGATAATCTTAGCCTTACAAACTTTACATGTGATGATAACAACACGATTTCTAACGTATTTTACATTACAACTTCTCCGATATGCAGTTTTATTTTTGACACAAATATGCATACTCAAGATCTTGCTTAAATTCAACATGTTGCAGCGGAAGCTTTTAGTTATCACCTGAGAATAAACATGCTTAAAACGTCAACATAAAGTTGGTGAGATATAGGTTTAATGCCGGCAGCGTTATAAATATAGACCACAAGATTTCATATATAAACGTTTTAATAAAAATATTCTAAGTTGTTGAGCACTTGATAACCATACTTAACATTTAATCAACGTCGCATATTCCCTTTATTATGAAATCTTACTACACCGTACCAAGTGTAGTCACCGAAATGAAGTACTGTGCAACCGTTGATTACTGGTCGTCCAGTCCGGTTGGGGTTGTCAGGCCCGATAGATCTATCAACAGGATTCGCGTTTACAATACATCATGTAAATAGTAGTTACCAAGTTACAGGGAAGTATGCCAGTGGTACAACTCAACGTAGAATATATATTTTTAATCACTTGTGTCCATAACATAAATCATAAAATGCATGTATTCTCATCCCGAAATATTTAGAGTTTAAAAGTGGGACTATATACTCACTTTTGCCTTGAAGGTATTTAACTCGACTTGGTCTCCGATAGATATCACGAACCTAACCATATATATAATATATCAACATATTTTCTTTTCAAGTAATCGTTACATATATATATATATATATATATATATATATATATATATATATATATATATATATATATATATATATATATATATATATATATATATATATATATGTACTTATAGTACTTTTAATGTTTTCTTAGTCCGTAGTTAGCAGTCCGATGTTAGTGGTCCACAATTAGTTGCTCAATAAAATAAATAAAGACCCCATCATATTCGTATTGATCAGAATTAATCTCGACCCATGGTACCATGTTGTCAAATGACGTGTTGCGTACATAAAGTACCGTGTTGTCAAATGACGTGTTGCGTACAATCATGAGGTCTTATGATTAATCTTCTCGTGTTGTTTACGGGTGGTGCTGAAATATATAAAATCAAATCATAAGTAATTATATATAAAATATCATATTAATTAGAAAAGATATGATTAATTTACTTTTTCTCCAAATATTTTCGTAGCTAAACTAGCTTCGGATACCCAATCTTGTTTTAGTCGTAGTTTCTTCATTACAACTCCGTTTTTGTTGGTTCAACTTGCCACTTCCTTGGATCGAGTCAAATTTTAAGAATATGAACTGAAAATTCCTTAGTTTGTATTCGAAATCACAGGTTATAGGTCAAACTTTGGTGAAACTTATGAAAGTGATCATTTTTCATCATAAAAACAACATTTAATGATCATTTTTCTAAAAATACTTACACTTTGAGTTAAACCATGAAATTTTTATGTGTTAACATATTCATAAGAAATATCATTTTTCCAGAACATGAACTTCCAATTCAGAGTTCAAGATGGTTTTTAATTATCCAACCCAAAACAGCCCCCGGTTGCACTCCGACGACGTAGATTCAGTTTTAAGGTGTTCTTTGTAAAAACAAGTTGTATCTTGTTAAGTTAGCATATCATTATGATATATTACAGGTCTTGAAGTGTTTTAAAAGTTAAGTTAGAAGGATTTATTTAGTTTGCGAACAAGTTTGAAATCATTCAAACTAGGTTCTTGTTGTTAAAATTTTACAACACAAAATAAGATAGCTATATAAATATGAATCGAATAAGGTTATGAATAAGGTTACTACCTCAAGTTACTTGGACAAAGTTACTATAAGAGATAAGAAAAATCCTAGAACCAAAAGAGTGATGGAGTTGGATTGAAGATTGGAAGCAACTTAGGACATAAACTTGAAATGAAAGTAATATCTTGTAGTGTTTTTTTTTTATCTTGATATGGTGGTTATTAAGGTGATTCTTGAGAGGATTTTTGCTGGATATCTTAGGGATGCATGAGGCTTGTAAGTGTGTGTTCCTAGCTAGAGAAATGATGTAGTAAAAATTGAAAATGGAAGAGGTATATAAAGCCATAAAAAACGTGATTATGGGGGAGACATGGACAAATTTCCTAACTTGTAGTCTTGTGAAATTGTCATACTATCTTACAAAAGTAGTTACCTCTCCTTTAGGGCAGTAACATAGTTGATTAAAATGTTTATTTGATGTGTATATACTAATAGTAAATACGTATAGAAGCTGGGTATGATACGGGTACATATACCCTAGATGTACGTATAAAAATCTTGAGAAAACAGAACGAGAATTCAAATATAGCTATCTTTTGTGAATATACTTTTATTGTTTTATGTATATAAACCTTTAAAAGTGATTAAATACATATCTATACGATACTTGTATAAGTATTATAAGTTTTAAGTATTTATGTCAAAGAACGTTACGTATAGTTATCGTTTTGAAAACTTAAGTTAGTAGTTTCAAAATATACTTATAACTCATTGTTATTAGTACACAATGAGATGTTAAACCATCCTTAGATCATGTTAAATATATATAAATACATATATATATACCTAAACGTATAATTATCATATGTTATATAGTTCGTGATATCATCGGTCAAATTGGACGGTCAAACGTTGTGTAAAATTCTTTTCAAAAACATAAGTCTCAACAATTTAGATTGCTTATCATGTTGGTAAGGTTTAATTTATGTAAATATTAATCTCATAAGTAAAAACGATCAGAAAAATCCGGGTCGTTACAGTACCTACCCGTTAAATAAATTTTGTCCCGAAATTTTAAAATTGTACCTATTTTGCGTTCTCGGGAAACAAATGTGGGTACTTTTGTTTCATCTGATCCTCTCATTCCCAAGTAAACTCGAGACCCCTTCGAGCATTCCAATGAACCTTAACAATTGGTATGTTGCTCTGCTTGAGTTGTTTAACTTCACGGTCCATGATTTCGACTGGTTCTTCTATGAATTGTAGTTTCTCGTCGACTTGGATTTCTTCAAGAGGAATGGTGAGAACTTCCTTTGCAAGAAATTTCTTGAGGTTTGAGACGTGAAATGAATTATGTACTCCGGCGAGTTATTGTGGTAACTCAAGTCGATAAGCTACCGGTCCGATGCGTTCGATGATCTTGAACGGGCCTACATACCTTGGGTTCAGTTTACCTCTTTTTCCAAAACGTATTACACCTTTCCAAGGTGATACCTTTAGCATAACCATGTCACCGATCTGAAACTCTAATGGTTTCCTTCAGACGTCGGCGTAGCTCTTTTGGCGACTACGGGCCGTCCTCAATCTCTCCTTGATTTGTACTATCTTCTCAGTCGTTTCGTGTATGATCTCAGGACCAGTTAATTGTCGATCTCCTACTTCATTCCAACAGATAGGGGATCTACACTTCCTTCCATACAGTGCTTCAAATGGTGCAGCTTTAATACTCGCATGATAACTATTATTATACGAGAATTCTGCTAATGGTAGATATTTATCCCATCCGTTTCCAAAATCGATCACACATGCCCTGAGCATGTCTTCAAGAGTCTGAATTGTTCTTTCACTCTGCCCGTCAGTTTACGGATGATATGCGGTGCTCATATCCAAACGAGTTCCCAGTGCCTCCTGTAGTGATTGCCAGAACTTTGATGTAAATCTACTATCACGACCGGATATAATGGAAATAGGTATTCCATGCCTTGAAACAATTTCCTTTATGTACAGTCGTAATAGTTTCTCCATTCTTTCTGTTTCCTTTATAGGCAAGAAATGCGCAGATTTGGTAAGACGATCAACTATTACCCAAATGGTGTCATAACCCTAGGCAGTCTTAGGTAACTTTGTGATGAAATCCATTGTAATACCGTCCCATTTCCATTCTGAGATTTCTGGTTGTTGAAGTAACCCTGACGGCTTCTGATGTTCTGCTTTGACTTTGGAACAAGTTAAACATTCACCAACATATGTTGCAACATCTGTCTTTAAATTAGGCCACCAATAATGCGTCTTAAGATCTTGATACATTTTTCCAACTCCAGGATGTATCGAGTATCTTGTCTTATGTGCCTCATTCAATATCAACTTCCTTAATCCACCCAACTTTGGTACCCAAATACGGTTTGAAAAATATCGAATTCCGTCTTCCCATATAACGAGTTGCTTCTCATACTTCTTCATTATTTCATTTCCTATGTTTTCTTTAGTAAGAGCTTCTCGTTGAGCCTCTTTGATTTGTGAGTTGAGATTCATGCGAATTTTTATGTTCATTGCTCGTACTCGAATTGGCTCTCGTTCCTTTCTACTTAGAGTGTCGGCCACTACATTCGCTTTCCCGGGATGATAGCAAATTTCACAATCATAGTCATTTATCAGCTCGACCCACCTACGTTGCCTCATGTTCAGCTGTTTCTGATCAAAAATATGTTGAAGGCTTTTATGATCAGTAAACAGAGTGCATTTAACCCCATATAAATAGTGTCTCCATATCTTCAATGCAAACACTACTGCCCCCAATTCTAAATCATGCGTTGTATAATTCCGCTCGTGAATCTTCAATTGTCGGGATGCGTATGCTATAACTTTCTTCCGTTGCATAAGGACGCAACCAAAACCTTGTCGCGAAGCGTCACAATATATGTCAAAATCATCGTTCCCTTCAAGTAACGATAAAATAGGTGATGTAGTCAACTTCTTTTTCAGTAATTCAAATGCACTCTCCTGCTCAGAAGTCCATTCGTACTTCTTCCCTTTTTGCGTTAATGCTGTTAATGGTTTAGCTATTCGGGAAAAATCTTGAATAAACCTTCTATAATAACCGGCTAAACCCAAAAATTGGCGTATCTGCGTTGGTGTCTTAGGAGTCTCCCATTTTTCAATGGCCTCAATTTTAGCTGGATCAACCTGAATTCCTTTGCTACTAACAACGTGACCAAGAAATTGCACTTCTTTCAACCAAAATGCACACTTAGAAAATTTGGCGTATAACTGTTCTTTTCTTAACAATTCTAATACCAACCTTAAATGCTGCTCATGCTCTTGCTCACTCTTGGAATAGATAAGAATATCGTCAATGAAAACGATAACAAACTTATCTAAATATGGACTACAAACTCGATTCACGAGGTCCATGAATACAGCTGGCGCATTTGTCCACCCAAACGGCATGACCAAAAATTCGTAATGACCATAACGTGTCCGGAAAGCAGTTTTCAGAATGTCTTCTTCTTTGACACGTAGTTGATGATAGCCCGATCTTAAGTCGATTTTTGAGTACACACATGATCCTTGCAGTTGATCAAATAAGTTGTCAATTCTCTGTAGTGGATACCGATTCTTGATAGTTAACTTATTTAATTCACGATAACCTATACACATCCTAAAAGATCCATCCTTCTTTTTAACAAATAAAATTGGAGCTCCCCACGGTGAAGTACTTGGTTGTATGAATCCTCGGTCCAGTAATTCTTTTAACTGACTCTGAAGTTCTTTTAACTCGGACGGTGCAAGTCTATATGGAGCACGAGCAACCGGTGCAGCTCCTGGTACAAGATCTATTTGAAATTCTACAGACCTGAAAGGAGGTAGTCCCGGTAATTCTTCCGGAAATACATCGAGAAAGTCTCTTACTACATTTACATCGTTAATATTCTTCTCCTTTTCTTCAACTTTCTTTACATGTGCTAGGATGGCATAACATCCCTTTTCTAAACACTTTCGAGCTTTCAAACAGCTAATGAGATTTAGGTTTAGGTTACCTTTATCTCCGTAAATCATTATCATTGATTTATCCTTTCGAGGAATACGAATTGCCTTTTCAGCACACACCACTTCGACTCCTACTTTGGACATCCAGTCCATGCCGATAATTACGTCAAAACTTCCTAATTCTATGGGTATCAAATCAATCTTAAATGTTTCTCCGGCTAAATTTATTTTACAATCACGGCAAATTTTATCGGCTTTAATTAGTTTACCATTAGCTAACTCAATCATGTACTTAGCATCTAGAGGTAATGATGAACAATTCAATTTAGCGTAAAAGTCTCTACACACGTAACTTCTATCGGCACCAGTATCAAATATAATAGATGCTGATAAGTTATTAATGATAAACGTACCCGTAACCAGCTCCGGGTCTTCATACGCCTCTCTAGCATTAATAATAAATGTTCTTCCACGTGCAGATCTGTTATTCTTCACTGGATTCGGGCATTGGCTCTTATAATGACCCTGTTTCCCACACCCATAACAAGTAACAGTGGGCAAGGCAGTTCTATTTGCATTGGTGGCAGGAGTCTTGGTGCCATTAGTATTTGTAACAGGAATCCTACAATCTTCAGCAAGATGACCCCTTCGATTACAATTATTGCATACCACATTACAATAACCAGAGTGATGTTTGTGGCATCTGTTACATAAAGCATTTCGTCCTTTGTAACCAGAGCTTGAACCACTACCCGCACCTTGCGTGGTTTCTAGTTTCATGTTGGATTGTTGATTACCTTCCCACTTTCTTTTGTTTTCTGATGTCTTGACATCGGTGTTCTTATCCAGAATAATCTGGTCCATCAACTCGTTTACCATGGTGATGGCTTCGTGAATAGTCTTGGGTTTCGATGCTGTAACATTTGCTTTAACATTTTTAGGCAAACCATCTTTGTACAGTTCTATCTTCCGTTCTTCGGTTGGTACCAATTCGGGACATAGTAAAGCTAATTCCATGAATCCCTGATTGTAGTTGGTGAGTTCAGTACCAACAACTTTCAGGCTTCATAATTCAGCTTCCAACTTCCTAACCTCGTTCCTTGGACAATACTCGTTGATTAGCATTGTTTTGAATTCTTCCCAGGGAGTATCATAAGCTACATCTCCTCCTACGGCCTTCACATAGTTTTTCCACCACGTGAGTGCACTATCTTGTAAGGTGCACGATGCATACTTGGTCATGTCCTTCTCAATACAACCACTAATTTTAAACACAGACTCAATCTTTTCGATCCACTGGGTTAAACCGACCGATCCTTCTGTTCCACTGAATGATGAGGGCTTGCAACCTTGAAAAGTTTTGTAAGTACATCCCACACGAGGATTTGGGTTAACTGCAGCACCTCTCGCAGCCTCGACCCATAACATTCTGTCGTCCACTCACTGATTGATGAGTTCCTCGATTTATTGTTTCGTCATTCGGTTCAATCGCGCCATAATCTTCAATAAGAATGAGAAAAATAATTATTCACATGGAATATTATAGATGTAGTATGTATTAATAATATGAACCAGTTATTATTATAAAAGCCTTTTCTTCTTATTAGCGTTTTATAATTATATCTAGGGTAGTACCTACCCGTTAAAGTTCATACTTAATAGCTTATGAAATGTCCCGTTCTTTTTGATTAAAAACGTTCCATATTAATTGATTTCGTTGCGAGGTTTTGACCTCTATATGAGACGTTTTTCAAAGACTGCATTCATTTTAAAACAAACCATAATCTTTATTTCATAAATAAAGGTTTAAAAAGCTTTACGTAGATTATCAAATAATGATAATCTAAAATATCCTTTTTACACACGACCATTACATAATGGTTTACAATACAAATATGTTACATCGAAATCAGTTTCTTGAATGCAGTTTTTACACAATATCATACAAACATGGACTCCAAATCTTGTCCTTATTTTAGTATGCAACAGCGGAAGCTCTTAGTATTCACCTGAGAATAAACATGCTTTAAACGTCAACAAAAATGTTGGTGAGTTATAGGTTTAACCTATATATATCAAATCGTAACAATAGACCACAAGATTTCATATTTCAATACACATCCCATACATAGAGATAAAAATCATTCATATGGTGAACACCTGGTAACCGACATTAACAAGATGCATATATAAGAATATCCCCATCATTCCGGGACACCCTTCGGATATGATATAAATTTCGAAGTACTAAAGCATCTGGTACTTTGGATGGGGTTTGTTAGGCCCAATAGATCTATCTTTAGGATTCGCGTCAATTAGGGTGTCTGTTCCCTAATTCTTAGATTACCAGACTTAATAAAAAGGGGCATATTCGATTTCAATAATTCAACCATAGAATGTAGTTTCACGTACTTGTGTCTATTTTGTAAATCATTTATAAAACCTGCATGTATTCTCATCCCAAAAATATTAGATTTTAAAAGTGGGACTATAACTCACTTTCATAGATTTTTACTTCGTCGGGAAGTAAGACTTGGCCACTGGTTAATTCACGAACCTATAACAATATATACATATATATCAAAGTATGTTCAAAATATATTTACAATACTTTTAATACATTTTGATGTTTTAAGTTTATTAAGTCAGCTGTCCTCGTTAGTAACCTACAACTAGTTGTCCACAGTTAGATGTACAGAAATAAATCGATAAATATTATCTTGAATCAATCCACGACCCAGTGTATACGTATCTCAGTATTGATCATAACTCAAACTATATATATATTTTGGAATCAACCTCAACCCTGTATAGCTAACTCCAACATTCACATATAGAGTGTCTATAGTTGTTCCGCAATATATATATAGATGGGTCGACATGATAGGTCAAAACATTGTATACGTGTCTATGGTATCTCAAGATTACATAATATACAATATAAGTTGATTAGGTTATGGTTGGAATAGATTTATTACTAACTTTTACGTAGGTAAAATGAGTAGTTTTTATCAATTTTGTTTTACTCGCCATTTCTTCGTTTCTAATCCGTTTTGAGTGATTCCAGTGGCCACGGTTTCGTATTTAACTTAAATTTATAAATCTAAATAGAAAAAGTATAAGATTATAGTCGGAAATACAAGTTACAAGTCGTTTTTGAAAGAGGTAGTCATTTTCGTCGAAAGAACGACATCTTGATGACCATTTTGAAAAACATACTTTCACTTTGAGTTTAACCATGATTTTTGGATATAGTTTCATGTTCATAAGAAAAATCATTTTTCCAGAAGTATAGCTTTTAAATCAAAGTTCTTCTTAGCTTTTAATTATCCCAACCAAAACAGCCCCCGGTTTTACTACGACGGCGTATATCCAGTTTTATGGTGTTTATCGTGTTTTCGGGTTTTAAATCATTAAGTTAGCATATCATATAGATATAGAACATGTGTTTAGTTGATTTTAAAAGTCTAGTTAGAAGGATTAACTTTATTTGCGAACAAGTTTAGAATTAACTAAACTATGTTCTAGTGATTACAAGTTTATAACGTTGAATAAGACAGCTTTTTATGTATGAATCGAATGATGTTATGAACATCATTACTACCTCAAGTTCCTTGGATAAACCTACTGGAAATGAGAAAAATGGATCTAGCTTTAAAGGATCCTTGGATGGCATGAAAGTTCTTGAAGCAGAAACATGACACGAAAACAATTTCAAGTAAGATGTCCACTCGAAATAAGATTGTTATAGTTATAGAAATTGAATTAAAGTTTGAATATGATTATTACCTTGTATTAGAAAGATAACCTACTGTAAGTAACAAAGGTTTCTTGATCTTGGATGATTACTTGGAATGGATTTAGAAAACTTGGAAGTAAACTTGCAATCTTGGAAGTATTCTTGATTTTATGAAACTAGAACTTTTGAAATTTATGAAGAACACTTAGAACTTGAAGATAGAACTTGAGAGAGATCAATTATATGAATAAAATTGAAGAATGAAAGTGTTTGTAGGTGTTTTTGGTCGTTGGTGTATGGATTAGATATAAAGGATATGTAATTTTGTTTTCATGTAAATAAGTCATGAATGATTACTCATATTTTTGTAATTTTATGAGATATTTCATGCTAGTTGCCAAATGATGGTTCCCACATGTGTTAGGTGACTCACATGGGCTGCTAAGAGCTGATCATTGGAGTGTATATACCAATAGTACATACATCTAAAATCTGTGTATTGTACGAGTACGAATACGGGTGCATACGAGTAGAATTGTTGACGAAACTGAACGAGGATGTAATTGTAAGCATTTTTGTTAAGTAGAAGTATTTTGATAAGTGTCTTGAAGTCTTTCAAAAGTGTATGAATACATATTAAAACACTACATGTATATACATTTTAACTGAGTCGTTAAGTCATCGTTAGTCGTTACATGTAAGTGTTGTTTTGAAACCTTTAGGTTAACGATCTTGTTAAGTGTTGTTAACCCAATGTTTATAATATCAAATGAGATTTTAAATTATTATATTATCATGATATTATGATGTATAAATATCTCTTAATATGATATATATATACATTAAATGTCATTACAACGATAATCGTTACATATATGTCTCGTTTCAAAATCATTAAGTTAGTAGTCTTGTTTTTACATATGTAGTTCATTGTTAATATACTTAATGATATGTTTACTTATCATAATATCATGTTAACTATATATATATATATATATATATATATATATATATATATATATATATATATATATATATATATATATATATATATATATATATATATCCATATATATGTCATCATATAGTTTTTACAAGTTTTAACGTTCGTGAATCACCGGTCAACTTGGGTGGTCAATTGTCTATATGAAACCTATTTCAATTAATCAAGTCTTAACAAGTTTGATTTCTTAACATGTTGAAAACACTTAATCATGTAAATAACAATTTCATTTAATATATATATAAACATGGAAAAGTTCAGGTCACTACAGTACCTACCCGTTAAATAAATTTCGTCCCGAAATTTTAAGCAGTTGGAGGTGTTGACGTATCTTCTGGAAATAAATGCGGGTATTTCTTATTCATCTGATCTTCTCGTTCCCAGGTGAACTCGGGTCCTCTACGAGCATTCCATCGAACCTTAACAATTGGTATCTTGTTTTGCTTAAGTCTTTTATCCTCACGATCCATTATTTCGACGGGTTCTTCGATGAATTGAAGTTTTTCGTTGATTTGGATTTCATCTAATGGAATAGTGAGATCTTCTTTAGCAAAACATTTCTTCAAATTCAAGACGTGGAAAAGTGTTATGTACAGCCACGAGTTGTTGAGGTAATTCAAGTCGGTAAGCTACTGGTCCGACACGATCAATAATCTTGAATGGTCCAATATACCTTGGATTTAATTTCCCTTGTTTACCAAATCGAACAACGCCTTTTCAAGGTGCAACTTTAAGCATGACCATCTCTCCAATTTCAAATTTTATATCTTTTCTTTTAATGTCAGCGTAGCTCTTTTGTCGACTTTGGGCGGTTTTCAACCGTTGTTGAATTTGGATGATCTTCTCGGTAGTTTCTTGTATTATCTCCGGACCCGTAATCTGTCTATCCCCCACTTCACTCCAACAAATCGGAGACCTGCACTTTCTACCATAAAGTGCTTCAAACGGTGCCATCTCAATGCTTGAATGGTAGCTGTTGTTGTAGGAAAATTCTGCTAACGGTAGATGTCGATCCCAACTGTTTCCAAAATCAATAACACATGCTCGTAGCATGTCTTCAAGCGTTTGTATCGTCCTTTCGCTCTGCCCATCAGTTTGTGGATGATAGGCAGTACTCATGTCTAGACGAGTTCCTAATGCTTGCTGTAATGTCTGCCAGAATCTTGAAATAAATCTGCCATCCCTATCAGAGATAATAGAGATTGGTATTCCATGTCTGGAGACGACTTCCTTCAAATACAGTCGTGCTAACTTCTCCATCTTGTCATCTTCTCTTATTGGCAGGAAGTGTGCTGATTTGGTGAGACGATCAACTATTACCCAAATAGTATCAAAACCACTTGCAGTCCTAGGCAATTTAGTGATGAAATCCATGGTAATGTTTCCCATTTCCATTCCGAGATTTCGGGTTTTTGAAGTAGACCTGATGGTTTCTGATGCTCAGCTTTGACCTTAGAACACGTCAAACATTCTCCTACGTATTTAGCAACATCGGCTTTCATACCCGGCCACCAAAAATGTTTCTTGAGATCTTTGTACATCTTCCCCGTTCCAGGATGTATTGAGTATCTGGTTTTATGAGCTTCTCTAAGTACCATTTCTCTCATATCTCCAAATTTTGGTACCCAAATCCTTTCAGCCCTATACCGGGTTCCGTCTTCCCGAATATTAAGATGCTTCTCCGATCCTTTGGGTATTTCATCCTTTAAATTTCCCTCTTTTAAAACTCCTTGTTGCGCCTCCTTTATTTGAGTAGTAAGGTTATTGTGAATCATTATATTCATAGATTTTACTCGAATGGGTTCTCTGTCCTTCCTGCTCAAGGCGTCGGCTACCACATTTGCCTTCCCCGGGTGGTAACTAATCTCAAAGTCGTAATCATTCAACAATTTAATCCACCTAAGCTGCCTCATATTCAGTTGTTTCTGATTAAATATGTGCTGAAGACTTTTGTGGTCGGTATATATAATACTTTTGACCCCATATAAGTAGTGCCTCCAAGTCTTTAATGCAAAAACAACCGCGCCTAATTCCAAATCATGCGTAGTATAATTTTGTTCGTGAATCTTCAATTGTCTAGACGCATAAACAATCACCTTCGTTCGTTGCATTAATACACAACCGAGACCTTGCTTTGATGCGTCACAATAAATCACAAAATCATCATTCCCTTCAGGCAATGACAATATAGGTGCCGTAGTTAGGTTTTTCTTCAATAACTGAAACGCTTTCTCTTGTTCATCCTTCCATTCAAATTTCTTCCCTTTATGCGTTAATGCAGTCAAGGGTTTTGCTATTCTGGAAAAGTCTTGGATGAACTTTCTGTAGTAACCAGCTAGTCCTAAAAACTGGCGTATGTGTTTCGGAGTTTTTGGGGTTTCCCTCTTTTCAACAATTTCTATCTTTGCCGGATCCACCTTAATACCTTCTTTGTTCACTAAGTGACCGAGGAATTGAACTTCTTCCAACCAAAATGCACACTTTGAAAATTTACCGTACAATTCTTCCTTCCTCAATACTTCTAACACCTTTCTCAAATGTTCACCGTGTTCTTGGTCATTCTTTGAGTAAATAAGTATGTCATCAATGAAAACAATGACAAACTTGTCAAGGTATGGTCCACACACTCGGTTCATAAGGTCCATGAACACAGCTAGTGCATTAGTTAAACCAAACAGCATAACCATAAACTCGTAATGACCGTAATGTGTTCTGAAAGCAGTCTTTGGAATATCATCTTCTTTCACCCGCATTTGATGATACCCGGAACGTAAGTCAATCTTTGAATAAACAGACGAGCCTTGTAGTTAATCAAATAAGTCGTCGATTCTCGGTAGTGGGTAGCGGTTCTTGATGGTAAGTTTGTTCAACTCTCGGTAGTCGATACACAACCTGAATGTACCATCTTTCTTCTTGACAAACAAAACAAGAACTCCTCACGGTGATGTGCTTGGTCGAATGAAACCACGCTCTAAAAATTCTTGTAATTGGCTTTGCAGTTCTTTCATCTCGCTGGGTGCGAGTCTGTAAGGAGCACGAGCTATTGGTGCAGATCCTGGTACAAGATCTATTTGAAATTCAACGGATCGATGTGGGGGTAATCCCGGTAATTCTTTCGGAAATACATCGGGAAATTCTTTTGCGACGGGAACATCATTGATGCTCTTTTCTTCAGTCTGTACTTTCTTGACGTGTGCTAGAACAGCATAGCAACCTTTTCTTATTAGTTTTTGTGCCTTCAAATTACTAATAAGATGTAGCTTCGTGTTGCCCTTTTCTCCGTACACCATTAAGGGTTTTCCTTTTTCTCGTATAATGCGAATTGCATTTTTGTAACAAACGATCTCTGCTTTCACTTCTTTCAACCAGTCCATACCGATTATCACATCAAAACTCCCTAACTCTACTGGTATCAAGTCAATCTTAAATATTTCGCTACCCAGTTTAATTTCTCGATTCCGACATATATTATCTGCTGAAATTAATTTACCGTTTGCTAATTCGAGTAAAAATTTACTATCCAACGGTGTCAATGGACAACTTAATTTAGCACAAAAATATCTACTCATATAGCTTCTATCCGCACCCGAATCATATAAAACGTAAGCAGATTTATTGTTAATAAGAAACGTACCCGTAACAAGCTCCGGGTCTTCCCGTGCCTCTGCCGCATTAATATTGAAAACTCTTTCGCGGCCTTGTCCATTCGTGTTCTCCTGGTTCGGGCAATTTCTAATAATGTGGCCTGGTTTTCCACATTTATAACAAACTACATTGGCATAACTTGCTCCGACACTACTTGCTCCGCCATTACTCGTTCCGACACCATTTGTTCCTTTCGTTCTATTAACCCCTGGTCCGTAGACCTCATACTTCGCCGCGCTATGACCATTTCTTTTACACTTGTTGCAAAATTTGGTGCAGAACCCCGAGTGATACTTTTCACATCTTTGGCATAGCTGCTTCTGATTGTTGTTGTTGTTGTGGTTGTTATTGTTGTTGGGATGATTGTTGTAGTAGTAGTAGTTGTTGTTGTTGTTGTTGTTGTTAGGCCGTTTGTTGTAGTTGCGATTGATGTTGTGATTATTGGGATAATTGTTGCGATTATTGTTGTAATTGCTGTTGTTGTTGTATTGGTGATTCTTATCACCGTTTTCCTCCCACTTTCTTTTGACTTGCTTCACATTGGTCTCTTCAGCAGTCTGTTCTTTAATTCTTTCTTCAATCTGGTTCATTAGTTTGTGAGCCATTCTACATGCCTGTTGTATGGAGGCGGGCTCGTGTGAACTTATATCTTCTTGGATTCTTTCCGGTAATCCTTTCACAAACGCGTCGATCTTCTCTTCCTCATCTTCGAACGCTCTCGGACACAATAGGCATAATTCTGTGAATCATCTTTCATACATGGTAATATCAAATCCTTAGGTTTGTAACCCTCTAAGTTCTGTCTTGAGCTTATTGACCTCGGTTCTGGGACGGTACTTCTCGTTCATCAAGTGCTTGAATGCTGACCACGGTAGTGCGTAAGCATCATCTTGTCCCACTTGCTCTAGATAGGTATTCCACCATGTTAACGCAGAACCTGTGAAGGTATGCGTAGCGTACTTCACTTTGTCCTCTTCAGTACACTTACTTATGGAAAACACCGATTCGACCTTCTCGGTCCACCGTTTCAATCCGATCGGTCCTTCGATTCCATCAAATTCCAAAGGTTTGCAGGCAGTGAATTCTTTGTAGGTGCAACCTACACGATTTCCTGTACTGCTAGATCCAAGGTTATTGTTGGTATGTAGCGCAGCCTGTACTGCGGCTATGTTTGAAGCTAGAAAAGTACGGAATTCCTCTTCATTCATATTCACGGTGTGTCGAGTAGTCGGTGCCATTTCCTTCAAAATAGTCAAATGGAACAAGTTAATCATACAGAATATTAAGAGTAGTTAATAGTATTTCGTAGCATAATATGAACTCATTTATAAAAGATTTTTCTTCATATTAGCGTTTTATAAGTTTAAATTCGGGTAGTACCTACCCGTTAAGTTCATACTTAGTAGCTAATATACAATTCAACTACTACAGTTCTATATGAAAAACTGATTATAATAATATTTCGCGTTCAAACTTTTATACAATATTTTACAAACTTACAATACCGCTTATTTTACATAAAGCATGAAATATAGCACACAATAACTTTGATACAAGATAGTTGTGAAGATAATTCTAGCTAGTACACAAGTCGTTCAGCAAAGGCAATAAAGACACGTAATTCATACGTCCAGAAACAAGTCATGCATTCTGGTTTTACTAGGACTACTTCCCATCGTTGGTCTTGTGGAACATAACCGTTATGGCCGTTGATAAGACAGTGTGTTGTAACGTCATCAAAGGGATGAGGGTTACGTAATGTCCAACAGTCCCGTAACAATCTAAAAACCTTGTTTCTCACCCCAACTACTGAGTCCGTTACTTGTGGAAATGTTTTGTTTAATAGTTGTAGCCCGATGTTCTTGTTCTCACTTTGGTGAGAAGCGAACATTACTAACCCGTAAGCATAACATGCTTCTTTATGTTGCATGTTAGCCGCTTTTTCTAAATCATGAAGTCCTATGTTCGGATACATTGAGTCAAAATAATTTCTTAACCCGTTGCGTAAAATAGCACTTGGGTTCCCCGCAATATATGCGTCAAAGTAAACACATCGTAACTTATGGGTTTCCCAATGTGATATCCCCCATCTTTCAAACGAAAGTCTCTTATAAACCAAGGCATTCTTGGAACGTTCTTCGAATGTCTTACAAACTGATTTCACCGTAAATAGTTGTGCCGAAGAATTCTGACCGACTCTAGACAAGATTTCATCAATCATGTCTCCGGGTAGGTCTCTTAAAATATTGGGTTGTCTACCCATTTTGGGTTTTTAACTTGTAAAATAGACAAGAGTTAGATTCATAAAAAAAATACTTATTAATACAAGCAATTTTTACATATATCATAAAGCATAAGCACACTATATTACATATATTACACCATACGAATACAACTATCTTATTCCGACTCGCTCGTTTCTTCTTCTTCGGTTTTGGTTCGTTTTTCCAAGTTTCTAGGGATATATGATGTTCCCCGAATACTAGCTGTCGTTTTCCACAACGGTTTCGAAAAACCTGGTGGTTTAGAGGTTCCCGGGTCATTGTTACAACTTAAGGACTTCGGGGGTTGACGATACATATAAAGTTCATCGGGGTTGGAATTAGATTTCTCTATTTTTATGCCCTTTCCCTAATTATTTTTTTTTGCCTTTTTAAATTCAGTTGGGGTAATTTCTATAACATCATCGGAATTCTCGTCGGAATCCGATTAATCGAAGAATTGGTAATCCTCCCAATATTTTGCTTCCTTGGCGGAAACACCATTGACCATAATTAACCTTGGTCGGTTGGTTGAGGATTTTCTTTTACTTAACCGTTTTATTATTTTCCCCACCGGTTCTATTTCCTCCTCCGGTTCCTCCTCTTCCGGTTCTGATTCTTCTTCCGGTTCTGATTCTTCTTCTGGTTCCTCTTCGGGAACTTGTGAATCAGTCCAATATATATTCGAATCTTCATTATTATTAGGTGAGTCAATGGGATTTATGCTAGAGGTAGACATCTATCACACAATATCAAACATGTTAAGAGATTAATATATCACATAATATATACATGTTAATAATATATAGTTTCCAACAAACATGTTAAGCAATCATTTTTAAAGAAAACACGGTCGAAGTCCAGACTCACTAATGCATCCTAACAAACTCGATAAGACACACTAATGCAAATTTTCTGATTCTCTAAGACCAACGCTCGGATACCAACTGAAATGTCCCGTTCTTTTTGATTAAAAATGTTCCATATTAATTGATTTCGTTGCGAGGTTTTGACCTCTATATGAGACGTTTTTCAAAGACTGCATTCATTTTAAAACAAACCATAACCTTTATTTCATAAATAAAGGTTTAAAAAGCTTTACGTAGATTATCAAATAATGATAATCTAAAATATCCTGTTTACACACGACCATTACATAATGGTTTACAATACAAATATGTTACATCGAAATCAGTTTCTTGAATGCAGTTTTTACACAATATCATACAAACATGGACTCCAAATCTTGTCCTTATTTTAGTATACAACAGCAGAAGCTCTTAGTATTCACCTGAGAATAAACATGCTTTAAACGTCAACAAAAATTTTGGTGAGTTATAGGTTTAACCTATATATATCAAATCGTAACAATAGACCACAAGATTTCATATTTCAATACACATCCCATACATAGAGATAAAAATCATTCATATGGTGAACACATAGTAACCGACATTAACAAGATGCATATATAAGAATATCCCCATCATTCCGGGACACCCTTCGGATATGATATAAATTCTGAAGTACTAAAGCATCCGGTACTTTGGATGGGGTTTGTTAGGCCCAATAGATCTATCTTTAGGATTCGCGTCAATTAGGGTGTCTGTTCCCTAATTCTTAGATTACCAGACTTAATAAAAAGGGGTATATTCGATTTCGATAATTCAACCATAGAATGTAGTTTCACGTACTTGTGTCTATTTTGTAAATCATTTATAAAACCTGCATGTATTCTCATCCCAAAAATATTAGATTTTAAAAGTGAGACTATAACTCACTTTCACAGATTTTTACTTCGTCGGGAAGTAAGACTTTGCCACTGGTTGATTCACGAACCTATAACAATATATACATATATATCAAAGTATGTTCAAAATATATTTACAATACTTTAATACATTTTGATGTTTTAAGTTTATTAAGTCAGCTGTCCTCGTTAGTAACCTACAACTAGTTGTCCACAGTTAGATGTACAGAAATAAATCGATAAATATTATCTTGAATCAATCCATGACTCAGTGTATACGTATCTCAGTATTGATCACAACTCAAACTATATATATATTTTGGAATCAACCTCAACCCTGTATAGCTAACTCCAACATTCACATATAGAGTGTCTATGGTTGTTCCGCAATATATATATATAGATGGGTCGACATGATAGGTCGAAACATTATATACGTGTCTATGGTATCTCAAGATTACATAATATACAATATAAGTTGATTAGGTTATGGTTGGAATAGATTTATTACTAACTTTCACGTAGGTAAAATGAGTAGTTTTTATCAATCTTGTTTTACTCTCCATTTCTTCGTTTCTAATCCGTTTTGAGTGATTCCAGTGGCCACGGTTTCGTATTTAACTTAACTTTATGATTCTAAATAGAAAAATTATAAGTTTATAGTCAGAAATACAAGTTACAAGTCATTTTTGAAAGAGGTAGTCATTTCTGTCGAAAGAACGACATCTTGATGACCATTTTGAAAAACATACTTTCACTTTGAGTTTAACCATCATTTTTGGATATAGTTTCATGTTCATAAGAAAAATCATTTTTCCAGAAGTACAGCTTTTAAATCAAAGTTCTTCTTAGCTTTTAGTTATCCCAACCAAAACAGTCCCCGGTTTTACTACGACGGCGTATATCCAGTTTTATGGTGTTTATCGTGTTTTCGGGTTTTAAATCATTAAGTTAGCATATCATATAGATATAGAACATGTGTTTAGTTGATTTTCAAAGTCTAGTTATAAGGATTAACTTTATTTGCGAACAAGTTTAGAATTAACTAAACTATGTTCTAGTGATTACAAGTTTATAACGTTGAATAAGACAGCTTTTTATGTATGAATCGAATGATGTTATGAACATCATTACTACCTCAAGTTCCTTGGATAAACCTACTGGAAATGAGAAAAATGGATCTAGCTTCAAAGGATCCTTGGATGGCTTGAAAGTTCTTGAAGCAGAACCATGACACGAAAACAATTTCAAGTAAGATTTCCACTCGAAATAAGATTGTTATAGTTATAGAAATTGAATTAAAGTTTGAATATGATTATTATCTTGTATTAGAAAGATAACCTACTGTAAGTAACAAAGGTTTCTTGATCTTGAATGATTACTTGGAATAGATTTAGAAAACTTGGAAGTAAACTTGCAATCTTGGAAGTATTCTTGATTTTATGAAACTAGAACTTTTGAAATTTATGAAGAACACTTAGAACTTGAAGATAGAACTTGAGAGAGATCAATTAGATGAAGAAAATTGAAGAATGAAAGTGTTTGTAGGTGTTTTTGGTCGTTGGTGTATGGATTAGATATAAAGGATATGTAATTTTGTTTTCATGTAAATAAGTCATGAATGATTACTCATATTTTTGTAATTTTATGAGATATTTCATGCTAGTTGCCAAATGATGGTTCCCACATGTGTTAGGTGACTCACATGGGCTGCTAATAGCTGATCATTGGAGTATATATACCAATAGTACATACATCTAAAAGCTGTGTATTGTACGAGTACGAATACGGGTGCATACGAGTAGAATTGTTGATGAAACTGAACGAGGATGTAATTGTAAGCATTTTTGTTAAGTAGAAGTATTTTGATAAGTGTCTTGAAGTCTTTAGAAAGTGTATGAATACATATTAAAACACTACATGTATATACATTTTAACTGAGTCGTTAAGTCATCGTTAGTCGTTACATGTAAGTGTTGTTTTGAAACCTTTAGGTTAACGATCTTGTTAAGTGTTGTTAACCCAATGTTTATAATATCAAATGAGATTTTAAATTATTATATTATCATGATATTATGATGTATAAATATCTCTTAATATGATATATATATATACATTAAATGTCGTTACAACGTTAATCGGTAAATATATGTCTCGTTTCAAAATCATTAAGTTAGTAGTCTTGTTTTTACATATGTAGTTCATTGTTAATATACTTAATGATATGTTTACTTATAATAATATCATGTTAACTATATATATATATATATATATATCCATATATATGTCATCATATAGTTTTTACAAGTTTTAACATTCGTGAATCACCGGTCAACTTGGGTGGTCAATTGTCTATATGAAACCTATTTCAACTAATCAAGTCTTAACAAGTTTGATTGCTTAACATATTGGAAACACTTAATCATGTAAATAACAATTTCATTTAATATATATATAAACATGGAAAAGTTCGGGTCACTACAGCTTAGTACAGAAATTAATTACTACCATCCAAATAATACTCAACCATGGAAAATTATTGCATTTCACACTTCACTATTTTACATATGCTTATCTTACATCAAACATTAAACAAACCACACTAGTAATATTATACAAAACGTTATATGATCCCATGGTTTAAAACAATAGCGCATCATTTAACCCAAAACGTTTGTGTTCAAAGAAATCGCTTAAAGGTTATCTTGACTGTCTCCCTGCGTTTTGGCTGAGGGGCTGGAGAACTGGATGCCGGGATAGAAGTAATAGGAATAGCGGGAATAGGGGTGGAAGTGTCTGGTGGAGTTGGTGCCACAACATCCTCACTAAACTTGGGTTTTGGATTTTCCAATTCAGTAGCCTTTCGTTTCTTTCCTCTTTCAAACTTGTCTTTCGTAATTTCCTGTATTTCTTCCTCCTCAGGATCACTTTCCAGTTCCTCTTCAATTGATTCATCCAAAAATTGTGAGTCTTCCCCAAAGGTGTCGTTTTTATCATCGGATAGGTTAATGACTGGAACACCATCTGAAGATTCTGGTTCGGAATCGCTGAATGTGATAACAAGTTCTAAGCCAGACATCTATCACATAACAACTAGCAAACTAGTACCACATAATATTTACATATTAATTTTTAACCAACAAGGATAAGCAATAGTTTTTGAAATTAAACACGGACAAAGTCCAGACTCACTAATGCATCCTAACAAACTCGATAAGACACACTAATGCAAATTTTCTAGTTTTCTAAGACCAACGCTCTGATACCACATGTCATAACCCGGCCTTAACCACAAGGACGAATACAATAACATATGATTTTATCGCGAGGTATTGACCTCTATATGCGACGTTTTTCAAAAACTGCATTCGTTTTTACAATACAAACCATAACTTTTATTACAAATACAAGGTTTAAACAACATAATAATGATTATCGTTTAGCGATAATCTTAGCCTTACAAACTTTACATGTGATGATAACAACACGATTTCCAACGTATTTTACATTACAACTTCTCCGATATGCAGTTTTATTTTTGACACAAATATGCATACTCAAGATCTTGCTTAAATTCAACATGTTGCAGCGGAAGCTTTTAGTTATCACCTGAGAATAAACATGCTTAAAACGTCAACATAAAGTTGGTGAGATATAGGTTTAATGTCGGCAGCGTTATAAATATAGACCACAAGATTTCATATATAAACGTTTTAATAAAAATATTCTAAGTTGTTGAGCACTTGATGACCATACTTAACATTTAATCAACGTCGCATATTCCCTTTATTATGAAATCTTACTACACCGTACCAAGTGTAGTCACCGAAACGAAGTACTGTGCAACCGTTGATTACTGGTCGTCCAGTCCGGTTGGGGTTGTCAGGCCCGATATATCTATCAACAGGATTCGCGTTTACAATACATCATGTAAATAGTAGTTACCAAGTTACAGGGAAGTATGCTAGTGGTACAACTCAACGTAGAATATATATTTTTAATCACTTGTGTCCATAACGTAAATTATAAAATGCATGTATTCTCATCATGAAATATTTAGAGTTTAAAAGTGGGACTATATACTCACTTTTGCCTTGAAGGTATTTAACTCGACTTGGTCTCCGATAGATATCACGAACCTAACCATATATATAATATATCAACATATTTTCTTTTCAAGTAATCGTTATATATATATATATATATATATATATATATATATATATATATATATATATATATATATATATATATATATATATATATATATATATGTACTTATAATACTTTTAATGTTTTCTTAGTCCGTAGTTAGCAGTCTGATGTTAGTGGTCCACAATTAGTTGCTCAATAAAATAAATAAAGACCCCATCGTATTCGTATTGATTAGAATTAATCTTGACCCATGGTACCATGTTGTCAAATGACGTGTTGCGTACATAAAGTACCGTGTTGTCAAATGACGTGTTGCGTACAATCATGAGGTCTTATGATTAATCTTCTCGTGTTGTTTACGGGTGGTCCTGAAATATATAAAATCAAATCATAAGTAATTATATATAAAATATCATATTAATTAGAAAAGATATGATTAATTTACTTTTTCTCCAAATATTTTCGTAGCTAAACTAGCTTCGGATACCTAATCTTGTTTTAGTCGTAGTTTCTTCATTACAACTCCGTTTTTGTTGGTTCAACTTGCCACTTCCTTGGATCGAGTCAAATTTTAAGAATATGAACTGAAAATTCCTTAGTTTGTATTCGAAATCACAGGTTATAGGTCAAACTTTGGTGAAACTTATGAAAGTGATCATTTTCCATCATAAAAACAACATTTAATGATCATTTTTCTAAAAATACTTACACTTTGAGTTAAACCATGAAATTTTTATGTGTTAACATATTCATAAGAAATATCATTTTTCCAGAACATGAACTTCCAATTCAGAGTTCAAGATGGTTTTTAATTATCCAACCCAAAACAGCCCCCGGTTGCACTCCGACGACGTAGATTCAGTTTTAAGGTGTTCTTTGTAAAAACAAGTTGTATCTTGTTAAGTTAGCATATCATTATGATATATTACAGGTCTTGAAGTGTTTTAAAAGTTAAGTTAGAAGGATTTATTTAGTTTGCGAACAAGTTTGAAATCATTCAAACTAGGTTTTTGTTGTTAAAATTTTACAACACAAAATAAGATAGCTATATAAATATGAATCGAATAAGGTTATGAATAAGGTTACTACCTCAAGTTACTTGAATAAAGTTACTGTAAGAGATAAGAAAAATCCTAGAACCAAAAGAGTGATGGAGTTAGATTGAAGATTGGAAGCAACTTAGGACATAAACTTGAAATGAAAGTAGTATCTTGTAGTGTTTTTGTTTGATCTTGATATGGTGGTAATTAAGGTGATTCTTGAGAGGATTTTTGATGGATTTCTTAGGGATGCATGAGGCTTGTAAGTGTGTGTTCCTAGCTAGAGAAATGATGTAGTAAAAATTGAAAATGGAAGAGGTATATAAAGCCATAAAAACGTGATTATGGGGGAGACATGGACAAATTTCCTAACTTGTAGTCTTGTGAAATTGTCATACTATCTTACAAAAGTAGTTACCTCTCCTTTAGGGTAGTAACATGGTTGATTAAAATGTTGATTTGATGTGTATATACTAATAGTAAATACGTATAGAAGCTGGGTATGATACGGGTACATATACCCTAGATGTACGTATAAAAATCTTGAGAAAACAGAACGAGAATTCAAATATAGCTATCTTTTGTGAATATACTTTTGTTGTTTTATGTATATAAACCTTTAAAAGTGATTAAATACATATCTATACGATACTTGTATAAGTATTATAAGTTTTAAGTATTTATGTCAAAGAACGTTACGTATAGTTATCGTTTTGAAAACTTAAGTTAGTAGTTTCAAAATATACTTATAACTCATTGTTATTAGTACACAATGAGATGTTAAACCATCCTTAGATCATGTTAAATATATATAAATACATATATATACCTAAACGTATAATTATAGTATGTTATATAGTTCGTGATATCATCGGTCAAATTGGACGGTCAAACGTTGTGTAAAATTCTTTTCAAAAACATAAGTCTCAACAATTTAGATTGCTTATCATGTTGGTAAGGTTTAATTTATGTAAATATTAATCTCATAAGTAAAAATGATTGGAAAAATCCGGGTCGTTACACGGACCGACTTACTACCTGCATACGTTTCGTATAGACTTTTACTGCTTATTCACTGTGAGTTATAGCTTCCCTTTTTACTTATACTATTTTTGGGACTGAGAATACATGCGCTTTTTATGTTTTACTTACTTGACACGAGAACTTAAACTTTATATATGTGTGGGTTATATAACGGCATAAAGATTCCCCTTAGCACGGTAACATTTAATCATTGGTTTTGAATCGGTGAATGCGAATATTAGATATGGATCCATAGGGTTTGACATCCCCACTCGGGCTAGTCGTGCTAGCATTTAAAGGGTGTTTGATACTTCGAGGACATACGCACTCGCCAAGTGTACTTTTAGGGGGTATTACTATTACGTTAATTTAGTTATCGGGTGCCCACGGTTAAGCATATACTTTTCATACTGATTTAAACTGCTGGTTGAAGCACTGAAATCTCGTGGTCTACATTACTTTACTGATTACAAACTATAGCTCACCAACATTCGTGTTGACTTTTAAAGCGTGTATTTCTCAGGTGCTTAGACGTTGTTGCTTCCGCTGTTAGACTTGTTGTCTTGGTGTTATATACTTGTTTTTATGGACCTGCTGTGTTAGATTTCCGCTGCATTACTTAGAGATGTCTCAATCATGAAACTTTTATCTTGCATTCGTAACTTATGTTATTTTCAAATAATGGCTTTGTAACAACCTTTGGGTCACATACTTATGTTAACGCTTCTAGTAAGCATGTTATCTTTTGTAAACGCTATCTTTTTATGAATGCAAAACTAGTTTTCAAACAGCATGTAGTGTTTGACCGTGTAAAGATCCTGTTGTTGACGAATCGTACACGATGGTTTTGTACGGGGTGTCACATTTGGTATCAGAGCATTGGTTGTTGGGAATTAGGTTACATTAGTGCGTCTTGACTGAGTCGAGTAGGATTCACTAATAGGACTAATCTACAACTTGCTCGTTTACTTGTTTCTGCGGAACCTGCTGCATGCTACTGTGTTATATTACTGCACAATACTGCTTACTACTACTGCATGCCATTGCTTACTTCTACTGCTGTATGAACTTGCTGCATGCTACCGTTTCCTTTTACTGCTATGTAAACTCGATGTATGCTTTTGCTTATTCTCGCTACTGCATGCTACTTTTAGCATGTTACTTCGATATGATACTATTACAATTGCCATGCTACATACTGTTGTAGACGATCTAGGCTGCTATAGTTGTTATGCTTGATTACGCTCTTGCTACATGTCTGCTATTCACTGTACCGACTTGGAAAACTTATTCTTCCCAGTTCAGAAGTTTTTCTGAACTACTTTCCCACTCGTCTAACCCTAAGAACTAGTAATGCAATCCACCTGTTACTACTGATCCACCGTTCCAGAGATCGAAACATTACTTCACGCAATCTAGAAGGAGTACCCCTCGGATTACATGCCCGTTAAAGTTAATCCTCGGAGGAGGAAATATGCGAGGACTTGTCGAAGTAACCGCACCCCGAGCTCACCCTAATTAGCCACGTACGACGTATGAACATTAGAAGGTTGTTAAGTTTCCGCAACCTGACTCGTATCCCGTACGCTTTCATGACCGTCACTTATCTCTTTCATTCTTCACCACTACTCGACAATCTAACGACACTTCTGGACTTAGGTCCCTAACACTCTTAGGCATTGGAGAATCCGGGAGGACATCTCCTTTCACAAGGTCAGAGTGCCTTCCACTCATGCCCAGCCATACCCAAAGACTTGGGAGTCGCCTCAAGAACATATCGTATTACTACTTGTTACACGTACAACTCGACACGAGACCCAGATTTAATTTCTAGAAAGGAACCTAACGACGTTACCCGAACTCGAACATTTTGAAGAAATTTCGGGACATTTAGGCATTGATGCATGACCTACGGAACCTATGCACCCACACCGAGAAACCATGAGATTAATTTTATAGATTTTGTTTTGAGATAGCATAGATAAAGAACCGTTAGATGAAATTGAGTAGAACTTGGAGTGATCACGTTACATTGACCATATGGAGTGATATTGGAATGAACATACGATTTAGTACAATATAATGACGTCAGGCCAGCGTGATTATATTGAAGTAAATCATGCAGAAGTCCCAATGCTACTACATAAGGAATATGAAGTGATTCAAAGGAAATTTTGGTAGGAACCACTTGAGTATACGCATTATGGTCTGTTAGAGGAAACCACTTAGCCTAGATACTGTACAAGAAGGGCCTTGATTGCAGAATTGATAACCTGAAAATCTATTATAGATATAGACATCCAGGACACTTAAGGAAAAAGTTCCCAAATAGGAAAAACTTTGGACTTACTTGTGGTAGAGCAATCGTTATGGAGACTCGCATGGATCATGATTATAGTTGGGGGACGATTCGTCACAACGTTTTATTTTCTCTAGGTTGTTTATTACTAGAGCTATAGAAACCTTATATCTAAGGACCTTAGTGTTATGACTAATAAGCCATCAACTGTAGAGACCCGTCCTAATCCATCCGGACGAAGTCCATATCGATTATAAACGATTCACAACAGTTGATTTCACCGCGAGGTACTTGACCTCTATATGATACATTTTACAAACATTGCATTCGTTTTTGAAAAGACAATCTTTCATTACATCGACAATTGACGGCATGCATACTATTTCATAATATATCTAACTATAATTAACTTAATAATAATCTTGATGAACTCAACGACTCAAATGCAACGTCTTTTGAAATATGTCATGAATGACTCCAAGTAATATCTCTAAAATGAGCAAATGCACAGCGGAAGATTTCTTTCGTACCTGAGAATAAACATGCTTTCAAGTGTCAACCAAAAGGTTGGTAAGTTCATTAGTTTATCATAAACGATCATTTTCATTATTTTAATAGACCACAAGATTTTCATTTCTCATAAATATACGTCCCATGCATAGAGACAAAAATAATCATTCATATGGATTGAACACCTGGTAACCGACGTTAACTTAATGCATAGAATATCGCCAAAACAGAACCTCTCGTCTGTATAATAATCTCGAAGTACTAAAGCATTCGTACCCCGAATGGGACTTGTCAACGTCCATAGATCTATCTTTAGGATTCGCGTCAATCAGGGGCCATTTCCCTGAATTCTTAGGTTACCAGACTTGAAGGGCGATATTCTGTTTAATAATCCAACCATAGAATGTAATTTTAAGTACTTGTGTCTATTTCGTAAAACATTTATAAAAGCAGCACATGTATACTCAGTCCCAAAAATATATATAGCAAAAGCATTTAAAAAGGGAGCAAATGAAACTCACCTAATGTATTTTGTAGTAAAAATACATATGACGACATTAAACGACATAACAACGCAGGGTTGGCCTCTGATTCACGAACCTATATCATTCGTATCTATATTAAAACATATACTTGTAATGTAATAAATATATATATTGTTATTAGTAATATAATTTTTATATTATTAATTTATATTTTTCATTATTACTATACAAAAATATAACTGTTGTTATGTTATATGTATCAAATATTTTATATGTATATATTTAATTTGTTTGTTAAAATAGTAATTATATTAATACTAAAATAATATTAGGAGTGATTAAAATAATGATAATGATAATGATAATACTAGTGTTAATAATAATGATAATAATATTAATGATTTTATTAGTAATAATATTAATGATAGTTTTAAATGATAAATCTTATAATAATGGTAATAAAAGTGATTTTTAATAAAATGAAAAATTTAATATTGATGGTAATGGAAATAATCATTTTGATAATAACACTTAATATTTAAAAATCATCTTATTACTAATGATAAACTTAATAATAATCCTCTTGTTAATACTAATAAGTCTAAAATGATTCTAATACTAATAATAACGTTATTACTACTTAATGGTGTTACTTAATAACAAAATGATAATAATATTAGTCATAGTACTTATGTTTACATAATAATAATAGTAATACATATATTAGTTGCTAATAGTAATAATAATAGTAATAATAATAATAATAATAATAATAATAATAATAATAATAATAATAATAATAATAATAATAATAATAACAATATTCCTAATTATAACTACAATCATACTAAATTTAATGATAATATCAATAATACTTGATAATAATAATAATACTAACAACAATAATAATATCAATACTTTTTAATTACATAATTGATAATAATAATAATAATAATAATAATAATAATAATAATAATAATAATAATAATAATAATAATAATAATAATAATAATAATAATAATAATAATAATAATGATAATGATAATGGAATAAAGAGGACTACCTCACTAAAAATGCCTTTCTAAAAAAAAAACGGTCACTAGTCGGGCTTGAACCCATGACCCATCGTTCATACATCAAACACACAAACCACTCCTCCACTTCATGATTCCTGAAATTATATTCCTCCATTTTGTTTAAAACCCTTCAGTTAAGTGTTCTTCATCTTCCTCTTCTACCTTTCAAAAACAAAAACGAATCCATGTCCTCTCAAGCGTATTATTTGTTACAAAATCAGACTTTGGATATAATATCCAACACCTAGACGATTATTTGATATAATTTGGATTAACACAAAAAAAAATATATAAAAAAAATAAAAAAAACAGTTATCGCAGCTCGCTGCTCTTTTTTTAAAAAAAAATGTTTTTCGATTTTTAGTGTGTTTTATAAAAATGTTATAGCATGAATTTGGTTTCAATTTATTCATAAAAACTTTTTAAATCACTAATTTCTACAGAAACGATCTTATAAACTTCAATTTAATTGATGAACACAGGGTTCACTTTTTTTGTCTCAAAACTTTGACTCGAAAATTAACAATCGATATAATGAATTGGAACCTCAAAATCTGCAGATAGTTTAACCATTTGATTCCTAACACTCTTGCATTTTTAGATTTTTAAGTTTCATTCGAATATGAGCAATTGCGTTTTCATATTTTAAGAACATGAACTCAAATATTGAATTCGAATTTAACACAATTATAGCTCTCGATTACAACATGAAATAAGTTGTAAATGATCACTAGAAACTATTTGAATCATCAATTAAACTTAAAACATAAAAATAAATTTGAATTTTACCATGAACGATTCGGTTGACTTTTTGCTCAAAAACTTTGACTCCAAAATTCTTACTCGATATAGAAAATCGGAAGGTGTGATTTTGCAGGAAGTTTACATGAAGGATTACTAACGTAACTACATTTTTAGTTTTTAGAATTGAGTTCGAATTTGGGTTATGGGGTTTGGAGTTCAAGAACAGAGAAATAACCATGGGTTTCTTATTTTTTTCTGTGTTAATTCCCAAATTGCAGTCTAATATAACATCAGATATAAATGTATTCGAATAATTGAAGTCAATAATCTTATTTGGTTGTATTATATTTTGATTTGGATGCCTAACAGAAAATAGACAGGATCGTACGAGCAGAATATAAATAACAAGAAGGTAAGAAAAAAAATAAAGCTTGATTAAGACATGAACTGAATCTGATCTTGATTTTATATATTTATGATAAATAATTAATAATTATACTTATATTACAATAATAATAATAATAATAATAATAATAATAATATTAATAATAATCATAATTATTATAATCATAATAAGAGTAATAACAACATTAACTCATAATAATAGTAATTTTTAGTGTAATTGATAATAATGTGTAATTGATAATAATAGTATTATTAATGATAACTAATAATAATGATAATAATATCAATAATAATAATAATAATAAATATATTAATAATAATAATAATAATGATACTAAAATGATAATGTTAATAGGTTTAATAACAATAATCATAATACTAACAATAATAATTTTTTTAATTATGATAACTTATACATATCAAATTCTATATATTTATAGTAATATTAATAATAAAACTATTAACATTTATAATGAAAGTAAGGTTAGTAATATAACTTTAACATTTTAACTTGTACTTAGTCTTTATTATTTAATATAATATAATAACATATATAAAATATTTAATTTTTATACATTTCATATATATTATAATATACATACAACATTAATTATGTATAGATTCATGTATATATATATAGATATTTAGTTTTAATAGCAACTTCATTATTTTATATACTACTTTACACATTCAACCCAATTGATTAAATTGTATTTTATTTTACATATCTAATTCTAATGTTTAGTTATATTTTACTATTGCCAATTATTATATATACTTTTGTTATATTATATTATATGTACACATTTATTTACATACAATTGTTCGTGAATCGTCGGGAATAGTCAGAGTCAAATGCATCTATGTAAAATAGTTCCAACATTTTGAGACTTAGTTTAATAGACTTTGCTTATCGTGTCAGAATCATAATAAGATTTAAGTTTAAATTTGGTCGGAAATTCCCGGGTTGTCACATCAACAACCATGAGGGTTAAGTATTCTATAGGACAAGCAAATGGTAAGTTGGCAGAGATAGAGGAATAATTTAAGGTAGTACCTTAAAATTAACAGGTGGGTCATTTGGAGATGACCTCATGTCAACAAAACTTGGAAGTTTTAAAGTAGTGGTTGGAAAGGATTAGTTACCTACGCACAAGCTGATGTTATTTGAGAAGTTTGATAGAATTTTCCACGGTAGTATAATAAGATTTAGTTGGAATGAACCTTAAGATTAACCTAACACCCATCAATTTGAGAAGCTTGATGTAATAGTTGGAATGGACTTTAGGATTAACCTAATACTCATCAAGTTAGGAAGCTTTGATGAAATAGTTGGAACGGATTGGCTTTCAGGGATGAAAGTGAAAGTTATTTATAGTGAGAAGATTATTCATATACCTCGCGAGAATGGCGAACCATTAATAGTTTATGAGGAGAGAAGTAGCCGAAGCTAAACCTTATTAGTTGCATGAAGGTACAAAGGTCAAAGCTGAATACCAAAAACCATCTGGGTTACTTCAACAGCCCGAAATCTCACAATGGAAATGGGAATGAATAACAATGGATTTCATCACGAAGCTACCGAAAATGGTAGGCGGTTAGGACACTATCTGGGTTATTATTGACCATCTCACAAAATCTGCTTACTTTCTAGCCATGAAAGGAACCGATACAATGGATAAACTTGCACAACAATACATAAAGGAAATTGTATCCCGTCACTTCAGCGATTCAAATTCTATATTAAGCACTATCCAAGAATCTTATTTGATACTCATACTTACGCGACTCTGAATCCTAACTTATTCCGAGAGATTTCTTATTTAATGATAATCACACCATCATCCTTCTTACTTCGATATTAATCATACCAATTCAAAATTTTCCAAAATCAATGGGTAGTTAATTCCCATCCTCATACTCTCCCTTTCGTATCTCACTTATAAGCAACAACTTTACACTTAAGCATTTTGGTCGAAGGACTTATGCCCTACTAATAGTCATTAACCACATTTATATTCAACAGTTTTCATTACTTCGTAACATTTTTGCTCACATATCAATCGAAAAATTTCAAAAATCTTTTACTGGTGAATCTTTTTCCAACTTGTAACCTCTGAAATATGAAAATTTTACTATACGATCCTCTTAAAGCTTTATAAAAGTAAATTCATTTTATTTGCCATTCATACAAATTTTTGAAATCGTATATGCTATATAAAATAAAGCAAATGATTACTTATTTTTGACAAATACATATGAAATTTTACTTTCACTTTTACAAACCAAATCTTTTATTCAAAAGATATTTTACTTTGAATGGTACGTGTTGTACATAACTCTAGTTTACTAAGAACTTCGTTTCTTTTCTTACATTGTCACCTTAAACAATTTCTATAAAATTTTCGTTGCTTATTATATAAACGTTGCTTATTCGTATCCAAATCATCATGAAGACTTGACCGTCGAAATCGAGAGATTCATGCGTGCGTGTATGTGTTGAAGGCACTACCGCCACGTCATGCAGAGCCTTCGGGCATCCACTAACACTTAAACCATTCAAAATTATTGTGTTACCCCAAGGATCTTATTCGCCACACCTGTTGGAACGATGCTCTTTCTTACATAACTCTAAGTCCTGACTTATTCTAGGGGATTCTCATTTAGTGATACTAACACCATCAGTATTCCGACTTTAGTATTAATCATAACCTGTTTGACATTTTGCAAAGTCAAGAAGCGATTAACGTCCCATCCTCATGCTCTATCATTCATACCTCACTTTTTAGCAATGGCTTCACACGTGAACATTTTTGGCCCAAAGACTTATGTCCTGATAATTATCAAAACTACATTTAATTCATTAGTTTTCATTACTTAGTAACATGTCACTCGAAAATTCAAGAATTTTTCACTCGGTCTTTTTCATCTCGTAACCTCTGAAATACGAAAAACTATGTTTATCAAAATTTTTACACGTTGTTTATTTGTGCTACATTCTCGAGATTTATGGACAAATGAAAATAATAAAATTTTTCTCTCACTTATGCGATTTATAAAATCATATATGTATGTATATAATTAAGTTAACAAATTATGGTTAGTACATACTAAGTGATACCTTCAAATTCTTTAAAAATCGCTCCTTTGATGAGTTGTTTAACTTAAGACAATGGTTTTGTGCAAAATAGTACACGTTGTACATACTTCTAAATTTACTAAGAACTTCGTTCCGTTTATGTTGACTCATCAAACGTTTAAAGGTTTTTCAAAACTTTCTTGGTTGATTTTACTAAAGGTTTTCGTATTAGACTACACCATGTATGGATCACACTTCTTCTTGCCCTCCGTTAGGGATGAAGCTTACTATTAAGATCTTTGTTAAAAACTCTTGAGCCACTTTGGATGGCGGTATTATAGAATTTGTTAAGAAGTCTTTACGCTTATGAAATGTTTCCCTTAAGGTTAGACTTGGCAAAAACATGGGCCGATAAATCAGTTTTCTGAGATACACTCAGTGGTCACCCCATTGTAGGAAAGGCACTAGGCGGGTTTCTACTCTCAATATTTCATGGCTAATCGCAACACTCTCGTAAACATCACCTCTATGAATCAGTATGTTGAGATACAAGAATCATTTTTGAAATTCTTTTCACTCGGAGAAAACCATTCTTTAGGACCAAGAGTTCACGTATCTTCTCTTCCGCGCATCCCCTTAAGTATAAGGATAAATTCAGAATGAACCGCTCGAAGAGTTCACTCTCGTTCAAAGATCACACTTTTCGTGCGATTTTCTTTCGGAAATGTAATATAAGATACTTTGAGAATCTATGAACCTTGCTATCCTCTTGGAAGGGGACTGCTTAAAACATTTATGACACTGATGTGGATACTCTACATATTTCTTCCTTCGTTAATTGCAACTATATGGTGTTCTAGTTAATGTTAACCCTAACTTCAACATGTAACTGAAAGGATAAAGTTACGTTATGGAACTGTGCTTCCATTCCATCCAAGGATAAGTTCACATGCAGAATGTTAAACTGGGTGATATCCTTCATTGTTCGTTCAGACCGTCCTGAAGACGCTATAAATAGTTATGACTTGCATTGCATGTAAGTCTCATTAGTCACTTTCAACTAAAAATTTCAATTCATTTATTAAAATGAAACGTTTCTTAAATATCGGGTTCTTTATGCCTATGGTCTCCATCCGAAATCAAGGGATTAGAAAAATCCGTGGCTAACACTATCCAGACATCAAATCGCATGGTTATGATCACCATGTTTTCCATACTACCTGTCAGCTTTGTATTGCGACATAAGCGCTCAATGTTTTAGATGAGTTTGGTAACATTCATGATGCATTTCATGCACCCAGCTTACTGAAGATGTTTGTAAGGCTAAAAACATCATCTTTCCTTTTGTGGGTGCATATTCAGATGACATACTCATGTTAACCAGAAACGGAATCAGTTTGTTGATCTCTTAGGACAAGAGACTTAATTAACGGCACATACCTATTCTTACGCCCAAGTACATTTCAAGGTAAATAACTCACTTCTGAGCCCACGAGTCTCATGGAACTTTGATACGCTCCTTCTTATTCAAAAACGGTACCATTGTTGGTCACTCCTCAAAATTTCGGGACGAAATTTTCTTTAACAGGTGGGTAATGTAACGACCCGGCTTTTTCGACTTGCTTTTGTGCTTTATGCTTTCGCGAAACTGCGTATATGTGCGTACTGAGCTAGTTTATGCTCTAGGATCTTATTTAATGATTAATTACTTTCATTAATATCTTACAACGCGCTATTAAGTGTGTAATCACTTAACTTGATCCCCGAAAGCTTTTACGACCGTTGGTGTCACTTGACGTTTGAAACGAGCTATGTACTTGGTACACGATTAACTTTGGTCATAATAAAAATATTATGACTACGTAATACTAATTGTTATTTTGTAATAACAATTTCTTGGGTTTTTGGATGCTTAATTACGCTTAGTAATTTACTAGAGCACACTAGTTAGTCTTGTTGGACTTTCTACCTTGTTGAACTTTAACCCACCCTACACTAGCTAGTGGACTATTTAATTAGCCCAATTTAAATAAGTTAGTGACCCATATTAATGAAAGACAAATGCCCATTTATTAGAGGGAACATACTAGCATTTTTGTTAAGCATTATCCTTAATGTTGCATGGGATCCTAACATAAGCACCAACTTTAGACAACCATTAACCAAAGAGCAAAAAGGTGTCCCCCTTGTCCCCCACCATAACCCACGGCCTAAACACCCCTCCCATCTCCTCACCACCTATAAATAAAAGCCTTCTTCACTCATTTCACACTTGATCTCATTTGCAATTTACACACACTTACTCTCTAATTCTCTCTCTAGTCTTTCTCACTCTAAAAAGTGTAAGTTTTTGATTTTTTCTTCTTCTTCTTCCCTTCATCTACACGACATCATCATCATCATCATTTTATGGATCTAGCTTTTAGCTTTTGATTTTGTTATATCTTAAAGATTCAAACTTGGGTTTGAATCCTTCAAGAACATGGAAGATTCAAGCTTTCCAGCTTTGAATCTTTACTTATTTTGTAGATCTAAATCTTTTTAGCTTTAATCTTGTTATTTTGTTATAAATATTCAAACTTGTGTTTGTAATCTTCATGTATCTTAAAGATCCAAGCTTTATGCTTCAAGATCTTCAAGAACACTAAAGATCCAAGCTTTTTAGCTTAGGGTTTCATTATTATGTTAAAGATCTTAGCTTTTTAGCTTATGGTCTCATTACTTTCATTATTTTGTTAAAGATCTTAGCTTTCTAGCTTATGGTCTCATTAATCTTGTAAAGATCCAAGCTTTCTAGCTTAGGATTTTCTTAATACTTGAGATCCAAGTTATTATTGTAGATCTCACTTACTTGGAACCTTTTTGTGTTTGTTGTGATGATAAAGATCAAGTATTCATCATCACATATGATATAGATGCATGAACTTGTGTAAAATGGACAAAGGTTGAAGCTTTATTGGATTTATGCAATAAAGAGGCAATCTTGATGTTCAAAACTTGTAGAATGATAGATTTTACTCTTAGTTTTGTGTTGATGGTTGAACTTTGGTCAAAGTGATGCTAAAACATCAAAAAGTTGTACACCTGAAGCTTACAAGCATCAAGGATGAGAACCGTTATGAGCACCAAGCACCAAAAACCTCATCAGAGCACTTGTTTGCTATTTTTTAGGGTCTAATCTGACGCCTGGGCTTCTGAAAAACTAATTTTCAGATAGTTCGTTTCGAGTAGATGACTTTTCGTTTAGGCCTCGACTTAATCCGATATACGGTTTAGGATTTATGGCCTTCTGAAAGTCACTACGCCCTTGTAATGTTGTGCTGAAATTTCTGACCTACTCGCACTAAAACCATCACCACGGTCAAACGAAGACAATTTAGGTTCTGAAAATTGTTCAGTGGTTAGAAGACTCACATACAAAGCCATAGCCACTGACTACGCATCTTTTCGATTTGTATAGAGGTCGTAACAGCTGTCCGAAGTCAGCCTTTTGTTTCGATCTCTATTCTTGTTAAACTTACCTTAGTGTTGATGAATGATGATGAGAATGATGATGTCGATGATGACACTTAAACTTAATTTATTCATTTTTAACCTTTTGGGACAACATACTGACCTAGTGACCCTTGACTTAGCTTGACGACCTTTCGGACCGACTTACTACCTGCATACGTTTCGTATCGACTTTTACTGCTTATTCACTGTGAGTTATAGCTTCCCTTTTTACTTATACTATTTTTGGGACTGAGAATACATGCGCTTTTTATGTTTTACTTACTTGACACGGGAACTTAAACTTTACATATGTGTGGGTTATATAACGGCATAAAGATTCCCCTTAGCACGGTAACGTTTAATCATTGGTTTTGAACCGGTGAACGCGAATATTAGATATGGATCCATAGGGTTTGACATCCCCACTCGGGCTAATCGCGCTAGCATTTAACGGGTGTTTGATACTTCGAGGACATACGCACTCACCAAGTGTACTTTTAGGGGGTATTACTATTACGTTAAGTTAGTTACCGGGTGCCCACGGTTAAGCATATACTTTTCATACTGATTTAAACTGCTGGTTAAAGCACTAAAGTCTCGTGGTCTACATTACTTTAATGATTACAAACTATAGCTCACCAACATTCGTGTTGACTTTTAAAGCGTGTATTTCTCAGGTGCTTAGACGTTGTTGCTTCCGCTGTTAGACTTGTTGTCTTTGTGTTATAGACTTGCTGTTATGGACCTGCTGTGTTAGATTTCCGCTGCATTACTTAGAGATGTTTCAATCATGAAACTTTTATCTTACATTCGTAACTTATGTTAATTTCAAATAATGGCTTTGTAACGACCTTTGGGTCACATACTTATGTTAACGCTTCTAGTAAGCATGTTATCTTTTGTAAACGCTATCTTTTTATGAATGCAAAACTAGTTTTCAAACAACATTTAGTGTTTGACCGTGTAAAGATCCCGTTGTTGACGAATCGTACACGATGGTTTTGTACGGGGCGTCACATTAAAGGTGGTTGACTTTGACTTGTGGAAGGTTCATCAACAACGGTGTGAGTAGATGTAGTAGTTTGATCTTGAGTAGTGATGTGAATATCATCATAACTATTGACATGTCTTTCAGGAGCAGGTAACCCATCAATATGCAGAGGATGTAGTACTTGACCTTGAGTGGACTTTAAGAAAGGAAAGATATGTTCTGAAACAACCCAACCCGTATTTAAACCGGCCCATATTTTTTTCTTCTTTTTAACGTATTAATATTATCAACGTTTAGGTCCCAATTATGTTTTCAAAAACATCTTTAATACAACCGTAAGTTAAGAAACTTTAAAACATTTAATACATGAGTTTAAATATCCGAACGCGCATACACGACCCGGCTATTTTAATTTTCAACAAAATCGAGCATGGTGATTGGGGATACGCTACCTAATCCTAATCAATCCAAAGCATGCCTTCTAAATCAACCTAATCAAGTTCGCTAGTTCCCACGCTTACCCGAGCCACCACTTCGCGAACCTATAAAAATGTAAACCACGAGATGGTAAGCTAACGCTTAGTGAGTGAAAGTATACTACATCCATATATATGCAAAAAATGGACACGCCACACAATAATAATCAAATAGCACATACCGGAGCATCCAAGCATAAAGGCAAGCTAATCTAAGCATACCATACGATCACTATACAACAAGCTAATAACATCAACAATATAAGTACACCAACGATAGTATGTACAACTCCATTAAGCTACGCCCGGAGGGTTAGCTGCATCACAACAATACATTAATATATACATAACAAGGGGTGAACTGCCCAAGGTTAACCCCTTAACCCAATACCAAAAGCCAAATACCAACTACCAAGATGAAGATTGGCCGAATTACACGAGCCTTAGTAAATCCGCACCACACGAGACTACTATCTTCATTACCATCACAACATCGAGGTTGGCCGAAACTACATGAGCCTTAGTGAATCCGCACCACACGTGACCACTACCTCAATAAGATGACCGAAACTACACGCGTCATCGTGAATCCGCACCACACGTGATTCACCTCCCAAATCAAAACCCACGCCATCGGGATTATAAAATCTACATCATCGGGGTTACTCAACCGCATCTCAAATACCAATCCCACGCCATCGGGATTATACACATCTACATCACAAGCCCATGTGATAACGTACACACAAAGTGTGCACCTCGATAAAAGGTGGTCAACTAAAATGCACAACCGTGCCAATTGGACCCATACACAAGTCCATCAAATCCACCTACATGTGAAGTGAGCTCTATAGCCGAAAATCACTTCACTCGACCCGCACCCATCCTATACATACATATGCACATAGTATATTAACACTCACCTTGAAGTCTTGATGGATGTCAAACCAAAATCCGCAATCGCCAATGGAAAGTACCTATTCCATTCATCACATAACAAGTAACACAATTAGGGTGGATTTACAAATCAACCCAAATTGACACTTAGTGCAATTTCTACCCAAATGGACTTCCAAGCACAAACCGCGTCCAAACTAACCAATAATCACTAACACAAGTGAGAATGGTCCTAATACACCAATTAAACCCAATCATAAGTGTTAAACACTTACCTTGCCCAAATTGACACATTAACCCTAATTTTGACCCATTTCAAAATTAGTCAACCAAAACACCCAAAATAGTTTCAACGCTTCCATAATCACTAACACTAGTGAAAATGGTTCCAACAACACCAACTTAAATAAACCACAAGCTTTAAACACTTGTCTTCTCCAAAATCAACTTACAACACTTATTTTGACCCAATTCAAAAGTCAAGTTTCCAACAACACCCATTTGGGTTCTTTCAACAACATAATCACTAATCATAGTGGTTATACTCAAATTAAAGCCCTAATCATGGCTAAATCATTAACCAACCTAAAACCCGCCAAGTATCAACAATGACACGTTTCCATAAACCCACTTCATCATCTAAACGGGTTTTACAACTAACAAGCTCAAAACCCTAACATTGAATCTCAAATCAAACAATGAAACTCGGAGTTAGAACTTACTAATACCGCCAAAATGATGCCGTTGACAAGTAGAACAAATTTAATACTTGAGGTTTGACCTGAAACACGCTTCTTCTTCTCCAAATGGAGCTCTCTCTCTCTCTCTCTCTAAACTCTCTCCTCTCTCTCTAGGGTTTGAAGGTGAGAATGTTGGTGTGTGAAAATGGGGATAAGATAAGCCTTGAATCAGTCTTATGGCTCTAGAATCGGCCATATGTGAATTTTTCAAAACACCCCCAAAAGATTCCATTAAAATGGGTTAAAAATGTCATTACAGCGACTTTTGTCGCGTTTTGTGGCACTATGTCGCGTTTCGCGATACCAATACGCGACATCCCTGTTTAAAACGCGATAAAAGAACAGAAATCAAGTTTCAGAAGTTGTCACGTTTTGACCCTATCTGTCACGGATCGCGACACACCAGGACACGATATACCCCCTCCGAACTCGACAGTTTACCTTATGTACTCCAATTTCACTTTTAAAACATCCCAAAGTTAAACGTGGTCAATTCATTACATCCAAACTATCAATTACTCATTCTTGAACTCCGTATGATGCCACAAGCGTCATGTTTAGAAAAACAGGGTGTTTCATGTTCATAAAAAAGTACATCTCTGGATATAAATGTACTTTTAGTTAACAAGTTGTACAATTTATATCCTTTTTGATGTGCTGGATATCCAAGAAATACACAAGGAACACCTCTTTCACTGAATTTGCCAATGTTTCTTGAAGGATTACTTGCAATTGCTAAACAACCAAATACTCTCAAATGATCATAAGTTGGAACTTTATTGAGAAGTATTTCATAGGGAGTTTTGTTTTGTAAAACAGATGAAGGTATTCTATTGATCAAGTAAACAGCTGTCATCACACAATCACCCCAAAATTGTAATGGAAGACTTGACTGAAATCTAATAGCCCTAGCAATATCTAAGATATGCCTATGCTTTCTTTCAACCCTACCATTTTGTTGAGGCCTATTAGGACAAGATGTTTGCTGCACAATCCCTTCTTTTGACAAATAACTTCTAAGTTGTCCTCTTATGAATTCTAAAGCATTGTCAGATCTGACAATCTTAACAGTTTTATTAAACTGTGTACTCACAAACTTTAAGAACATTTTAAACCTTTCAAAACAGTCACTTTTGTTGACAAGCAAGTAAATCCAAGTGACTCTACTACAATCATCAACTATAGTAATAAAATACCTATATCTGCCTTGTGTAGGTACTTTATATGGCCCCCAAATATCCATATGAATCATATCAAATATTCCATCACAATGAGAATCACTAAGTTGATAGGGTATCTTAGTAAATTTAGCCATTGGACAAGATACACAAACAGCTTGATTTTCATTAATCAATTTTGAAGAAACAGAAGGAATGTATTTCAGCTTTGTATCAGATACATGTCCTAATCTATGATGCCATAGACTGTAAGACATTACAAGCTTACTAGAATTAACACTATATCCCTCCTTTATTGAAAACAAACAAGTATTTGAAACAGAAGCTGCCATGATGTCAACTAATCTCTGATGTACCTAATGAAGTGGAACATTCACTAGATAATAGAGATCTTCATGCCTTTCAGCCAGTCCTATCACCGTCTTAGTTTTCAAGTCATGTATCACACAGAATTTTGAATAAAAGATAACCACAACTGGCTTATCTTTAGTCAACTTAGGAACAGATAGAAGACTGAACTTAAATAATGGCACAACAAGTACATCATTTAACTCCATTTGATTTCCTAGTTTCACTTTACCAATTTGAGTAATCACTGAAGTATTACCATTTGGTAACCTAATATGTGATTTTAGTAATAATGACTTGGACTCAACTAGCTCATCACTACTAGGTGTCATATGATCTGTGGCACCTGTATCAAGTATCCATTTACTATCAATAGATGACTTAATGATTATACCTGCTGCAAAGTGATGATCCAATTCATCATCAAAACCAGCCACTGTGCCCTGCACATCTGTATGAGTCATTTGAGGCAAGCACTTCAAAAGCTGTTCAAATTGTTCTGAAGTAAAGATGACATTGTTTCCTTTAACAGTTACAGCAGTAGTAGTCCTTTTATTAGCATTCACAATTACAGTCTTAGTCCTTTGATTAACTTGTTTAAAAGCCAACCTACTCTTGTAATGCCATGGAGGATAACCAATTTTCTCCCAACACTTATCTGGAGAGTGCCCCTTGTTACCACAAAGCTCACATTTATCCTTTGTATTTGACTTACTATACAAAGCAGTTGACTCAACAGATGTAAACATTTCCCTTTGAGATTCTTCTTGTTGAAGCATAGAACAAGCAACCTCAACACTAGGTAGTGGATTTAGCATTAACAATTGACTTCTTAAAGCACTGTACTGATCATCCAGACCATTGAGAAACTGAAAAAGATGTTGTTCTTCTTTCTGAAGGTTAACAGCAATCATGAAAGCAGCAATTTCAGGTGTCACATCAGCAATTCTAGGAAGATCACTCATAGAATCAATCTCTTCCCAAATACACTTCATCTTAGTGTAGAAATCAATTACAGCAGATCCTTGTTGCTCACATGAGTAAACTTCTTTGTGTAACTTGTACTTTCTAGATCCATTGCTTAGAGCAAACCTCTTCTCCAATTGCTTCCATATTTCAGATGCAGTCCCAATGAACATGATAGACTTGACAATTGAATCACTAACAGAATTCATGATCCAACTAATCACCATGTTGTTGCAGGTGTCCCAGTGTTCAGCTTTCACAGGATCATCTGCAGATCTAACAACAGTTCCAGTCACAAATCCAAGCTTATGATTCGTGGATAATGCGATTTTAATTGAACGTCTACATGATCTGTAATTTTGAGATCCAATAAGCTTCTCTTGTACAGATAATGAACCTGGACCGTCCGATGGATGAAGAAACGGAGGATTTCGAAACACAGCTGGATCCATAGCTCCGCGGAAGCAAGAAATTGAACGAAATCAAATTGAAATGATTTACACAACCAGAAATCAAATTAAAAAGAATCAAGCTAAACTCGATCGCTCTGATACCATGAGAAGTTTAGCAAGATCAAGATGAACACAAGAGAGAAATTAATTGAAATTTCATTGAACAAATTGATTGATTCAGAATTGTGCTTACAAGTCCTAATTTATCATCTCTAGCCCTAACAGAAGTTAACCGTCTAAAACTAATTCAATTACATAAGTTACACTGCAGTCCCTAAACAACAAGAAATGACAGAATTAGTCCTTTAACTTGCAGTTGATTTTATTGTTGACCTTCTTGTTGTTATAGTTATAATCAAATTTAAAAGTAAGATGTGGTTTATCCAATGTCACATATAAACCATCAATTTGAAAACGACCTCGTTAACTAATAGTCCTTATTGACATCGACCCCATTGAAAACTCTAAATTACTAGCTATCTACTTGAATTACCGAACCCTAATCAAAACACCCAACAAAAGTCAACTACGAAAGCGATTTGAAAACATGACAAGTCTCATCTCTATCATATAAACCAACCAGAGAATACTTATTTACATTATTTTCTTGGAAGGTCGAGAAAAACTTATACAAAACAAACTTGACTACATGGACCATATTTTCAAAAGCTACTTAATATTCGCTAGGTAAGTTGTTAGTAGTTTTTAATACCCTGTCTGTTCCGATTATATTAAAAAAAATACATCTTTCAATTAATTTTTTATATTTAAGATAATTACTAATAATAAATACTCCGTATCACTCTACCTTTTGTATTCAATCAATCTCAATCAATATAAATATGAATTGAAAATATTCAAGAAATAAATTAATGAAAGTAATAAATAAAGAATAAAATAATATAATATTTTTTATAATATAACTATACTTTGATTAAATAAAAATAATTGAATAACTAGTGAAATTACCAGTGGAATCACGGATTTGTTTAAACAAATCAGTTTAATGATATGTTTTAGGTATTAAGTGAACTTAAATGTTAAAGTCATTTAGTTTAATGACACGTGAAACCACAGTGTCCGACTAAAAAACTCGTTAGCTGAACATTTCATCAAACACCTAAAATACATATTAAACAATCCACATCCAATGATAAGAGATAATATTGGTTGTTATTTTATCTTAAAAGTGTAAATTAAAATATAAATTTAGAATTGGTTTCCTTTTGCCTAGCTTTTATACCGTCTCGTACTTAATTCAAAATAATTAATTAAAATAATTTAAAATAATTTAATTTTAATAATTAAAATAATTATTAATAAGAGTTATAATAATAATTAATTAATAACATTTAATTTTAATTCAAAATTATTTAGATTAATGACATCACCTACCATCCTTAGATTTTTTTCTTTTCTTTTTTATTTTTTTAACAAAGGAATTACCTTAATAATGGTATCATCATTATAAGATTTTAATAGAAACTATAGATACCTCGTTCATCTCCAATTAAATTATTTTTAAAAAATAGGTACTTCTAAAAAATGTCATTATTAAACTTTGTTTTTTTGTAAATAAAGTATTGAGGAAACAAAATTAGAAAAATGGCAATACATTAACACCAAAAATAAGAATAAGAAAATAAATATAAATACTATTATTATATTTCCGTATCAATTTAGGATGGTTGAAATGTTAAAATTTTAGAGAATGTGGACCAAGATTCCAAACACGACGGCAGGGAAAAAAAGATACAGAAATTAAGTAGGGCCCCTCTTAGAAACTCCATAATCATGTAATCATCATCATCATAAATTCATAACACACGTACGCTTTTTCACTATAAATCTCTTAAACCCTACATCCTCTCTTCACTCACACACATGCTCTATGTGAAATAGTAGAACAAACCCACAAAAACATAGTATAGTACTACATATATAACACATAATTATTCTGTCTCTCTGTTTTTCCCCTGTTTCTATGGCCTCTGTTTCTCTCTTTTTTATACTTTATTCATTACTTTTTACTTCAAGTTATTCAATTTCTGATAAAAATCTAATCTTGCCATTAAAGATCAAATCTTTACCAACTGGGTATGATCAAAAACCAACCAACAAGCTATCTTTCCACCACAACGTTTCACTAACGGTCTCACTTTCTGTCGGGTCGCCGCCGCAGCAAGTCACCATGGTTCTTGACACCGGCAGTGAGCTGACATGGCTCCGGTGTAAAAAATCACCCACCACACCATTATGGTATGACCCATTACGTTCAAAATCTTACACCCCTGTTCCTTGCACTTCACCAACTTGCAGCACCCGAACCCGGGATTTTACCGTACCCGTTTCTTGTGACTCGAGAAAACTTTGCCATGCTATTGTTTCCTATGTGGATGCCACTTCAGTTGAAGGGAATCTTGCTTATGATACTTTTCGGTTCACGAATTCGGAACTACCCGGAATCGTATTCGGGTGTATGGATACCGGGTCGAGTTCCAACCAAGATGAGGATTCTAAGACAACCGGGTTATTGGGTATGAACCGGGGTTCGTTATCTTTTGTTTCTCAAATGGGTTACTCGAAGTTTTCTTATTGTATATCGAGCCGGGACTCGACCGGGGTTTTATTATTCGGAGACGTTAAGATATCGTGGCTTAAACCGTTAAGTTACACGCCGTTAGTTAATATGTCGAGACCATTACCGTATTTTGACCGGGTTGCTTATACGGTTCAACTTGAAGGTATCAAAGTTGGCACGTCAATTTTAGGTTTGCCCAAATCGGTATATGTACCGGATCATACTGGGGCGGGTCAAACCATGGTTGATTCGGGTACACAGTTTACTTTCCTTCTTGGGCCGGTTTATATCGCTTTAAAAAACGAATTTTTAAAACAAACAAGATCGTTGTTACGGGTTTATGAGGACCCGGATTTTGTATATCAAGGGGCTATGGACCTTTGTTACCGTGTTGATAGGAGCCGGGCCGGGCTGCCCGTTTTACCTAGTGTAACGATGATGTTTAGGGGTGCGGAAATGAGTATTACGGGTGAGAGGTTATTGGTTCAAGTACCCGGTTTGATTAAAGGAAATGATCAAATACATTGTTTCACATTTGGGAATTCGGATCTTTTAGGGATTGAGGCATATGTTATCGGACATCACCATCAAGAAAACATGTGGATGGAATTTGATATTGCAAATTCTCGGGTCGGGTTGGCGGAGGTTAGGTGTGATCTAGCTAGTCAAAAGCTTGGAATTGGCCTTTAAGTGATGGGTCAACTATTTGACTCATGTAAAAAAATGTAGAAAGGTTGCTAAATATTCACGTGTGTTTAGATTCATTTGAGATTTGAAGTGCTTTATTTTGTTTGGATTGTAAATGTAAATTGCAGCATAATGGACATACCTGGTTCAAAAGTAGCCTAATTTTTTATATAATGCATTTAAAATCGAGTCTAGAATGAATATTTATTGTCAGAGTTCTAGTAATAGAGTGTCAGATTTGTTATAATAATGATCAACATGGCATATGTACAAAAGATACAGTATATTTTAATTAGTGATAGCCCATAATCAATATGTTGGTAGCATCGAAATTATATTTTAACAGGGGCGGGATGAATGCAAATATTCCAAAATTTGTTCTCTTGAGCAAGGGGTTCTTATATTTTGTTTTGTTATTTTTATACAAATATCCTGTCATAAACGTTATATCTCAAAATAACTTGGTGCTTAGAAGAGGTATCAAGTTTGAATCTCATGAACTATCAAATCGGTAAATAAAGTGTACCACGTAAAAAATTGAAAGAAACGAATGTGTATATAAGTTTAGGGAACCTCCCTCTATTCTCAATTAGTTTTAGAGTATTAAGAACTCATTAACTTATATGTACAACATGTTGAGCTAAAGTGATCACACAAGTGGTATCAGAGCTACGGTTGACCGGGAAAGAGGTCGAGGTTCAGAAAAGTCAAGATGGTGTTGAACGTGTCCAGGAGAGCTAAATGTTACAAGTGTGGTGCGGATAAATCCACCAATGAGGAGATTGTTAAAGATAATCGGTTAATAAGGGAAACCTCTTTTATCACCAATTGATTTTGAAGTACTAAGGCACAAACGAACTTATACGTACGACAAGTTGTTGGGCTAAAGTGATCATACAAACAACATATTTTTGAATGCAAGGAAAAAGGGTGAAAACGATCAAATTAATAACCAGTTTATAACACATATGTCTGAATAAAAGTAATCACACTCCGATTAGCGTGAACACGATACAATAAGCTTTATGACGTGTTAATAGCAAAGATCGAAAATCCTTTAAACGACAACACCGCTGTTGTATTTTTATGCACCATAACTTTTAAAGTTTAGTCGTAAGGGTTCAGCCTCACGAACATATGATCTTTTCATTTTAAATAGAATAAAACGTGGTATGTAAGATCGTTCACCTCCAACATTATAGTCGATATATACATGTCATGAGTAAGAGTGTAAGACCATCATATATGATATGACAAACTTTAATAAAATCACATTAATGTCGTGGGCAAGGCTATTATGAAATAGTGCCCCGTAACAAGTACCCTGATTATTATATGTTGAGTGCGAAGTTCGAATTAAACAAGAAAACGAAGATGCAATCAAAAGTCGAATTTGATTTGGAGTTCCTAATAAGTGTGCCTCGCGACCGCGATAAGGAGATCCCGACCGCGAAAATCAGTCAGGCTACAAGCAAAATTGGAACTTGATTTGGAGTCCTCGTTCAGTCCTTTGTGTTCGTTCGTATGCTTTAGCAATCTCGTCTATCGTTTGTGAGTGAGTGATTGATTTAAATCACTCGTCTTATTGGGTTTTATAATCTTAACATTATATATTGTATAATTTGTAATATGATGTACGGATTTACATCGCGAAGGATTCAATCCAGCCACAGGTTCCCCAACCCTCACTCCCCCTTTTTCAAAAAGAAGCCCCGCTCCCCTCTCTGATAAGGAAGAAAACGAAAGAATCTCAATTTTATGACAAATCCGGTCTGATGGCTGTTCTCCACTAACCACAAGGATATATGGACACACGGGCAAAGAAGGATAAGAAAGAAACCCTCGGACCTTTCATTAACACTCTATGAGCACGACCTAAACTCCGCACGGTGTCTATAACACGTGCGTGCAAGATAATTTCATATTTTTATACGGTTGGATCAAGTTACTTTTTACGCGTTCAAGGCACAGGTATTTTTATTACATCCACATAGGTATATTTACTCATATTAGGGGTTTTACTGGCAATGTCTTCGGATTGGTTCGGGTTCCTGCAAGAAAAGTAGTTGGGTGAGTTATACAACTACGGGAGATGAACGCGTGTGATCCCAAGCTAATGTCCAAATAAAATTTTTTATAAGAGATGCAGTAAAAATAGTGTAGAATATAGAAACAGTGTTATTAGGATGTGACTAGGTTCCGAGAACATGATCCAAGGTTGGAATGTGTTACCCACATCATTATTACTGTAACTTTTTAAGTACCATTTGAAAAGTGTCATTTCTTTCAATTAAAACATGACTCCTACTGTATGGGGGGAAAGGCTTGAAAAGTTAATTTTGTAAACATTTTCTATAAAATGTTTTAATGTTTAAAAGGGATATTTTTTCAATTTTAACAATCTCTGGGTAGAAACATACTGTAACAAATCACACACACTATGAAACTGAATTGCACATGGTCGCTACTATAAACAATGATGGCGAACATATAAATTACGTAAACTTAATTTTTACAAAAATTAAATCGAAACGTGAATAGTATTTCTTCGATACACGTGCACCTATAAAACGCAATTTTGTTTTCGTTCTATAAATAAGAAGATATTGTTACTAGGAGACCAATATTAGCCAAAACTCGTGGTTTCGAGCCACCCATGATCTTGAATTTTACCTCCTCGATTTCCCTTAATATAGAAACTTATAAAGAACGATAATAATATTGTAAATATGTAAATATAAAATTAACATACGTATGGATTTACATATTCAATTTATATGACTCGCTTTGTGACCCTTCTTACAGCCCCTACCATCTGTATATTTATGTTTAAAATTTACTAATTATTATTATTCTTTACTATTCGAAGAAAAATTTAATGAGATAAAGATAACTACAGTACATATTAAAATCATAATTAATCAAATCGATGTTTGAAAAAAATCAAGGTTGACTTATGGAAGACAGGCTGTTGTCTTGTAGAGTGGTAGTACAAACATAGTAGCGCCAAAAACCTCCAGCCCATAAACCGCGTTCTACCAACTTTAAATTAGAAGTTTACCTAATCAACTGTTTTGTATGGTTGATTTATTTATTTTTTTCTCAATAAGATAACAAGTACAAAATAGCTAGCAATATTGTACCAGTATTTGCCTAGATATAGCCGTGGCCAAAATGGTCTAGTTTAGATCATGTGTTCTCTATGTTTTTATTTCATATACTCCGTATATGTTAAGCAACTTTTTACAAATGTTTTTTTTTTTTTTGAAAAGCAAGCAAAAAGTTTTATTAATATATCGGAGAGTTACAAAGCCCTATAAACTATACAATTTAATGAGACCGAATATGGAAAATGTACATATTCATGAGCAAGGAGGCCATAGACACCACGGAACTTGAGACATCAAGCTGGGAAGAGGCAACCAGACAGTACCGCACTTGCGATGACAAAGTCGGCTGACACTCCCCATTTAACCAAGTGAAAATGGACATCCAAGCCATGAATGCTCTGACGAATAGGACTTTGTTACAATTAACCAATGCCGGATCTCTGATGATTTGAGGAGATGTAGAAGACGGGATTGACTAGCCATTGATGCCACATAACTATTGATTTTTTGTGTCTTTTGGATATCCATGTGAATGACTGTGTTTGGATTTCGGATAGGATTGTGGCAACACACCATTCTTTTTTACCGAAGACCTTGAGATTCCGATATTTCCAGATAATGTAAGTGGATGCCCATTTAATGGCTTGCCAGATGTTAGTACCATTTTGTGATGTGGTGAAGGACTGATCACTTAAGATTATGTCACGAAAATTGGTGAAGGTGTCGACGGGGAGGTTTCACCATTGTAGAATTGATTCCCAGACTTTTGATGATATCGTGCATTGGAATAATATGTGTTCAATAGACTCTATGTGTAGGTTGCATAGTGGGCAGAGAATGAAGTCGAGATCAACGCCTCTTTTGTCGAGTTCTACACGCGTCGGAATTCTTCCGTATAGAACTCTCCAAATGAAGATGTTAATTTTTTGGGGTAAGAGTTTATTCCTTGGTGTCTTAATGGCGGAGGATGGTGTATCAAGTTTTAGGTTGTCTAAAATTGTGGCTAAAGCTTTTGTAGTAAACATGCCGGATTGATCTAAATTCCATTTCCAGGTATCAGGCTTATCGGAGAGACTGATGGATGCTACAAGGTGATTTAGTTCTGTTAATTATGTTAATCCGTAGCTGTCCACGGATTTCCCTGCTTTGATGATTTCGTTCCAAATTGTGCGACCTGCAACATTTCTAGATAAAACGTTAGTAGAAACCCACCCCCCTCCCCGTAAATGCTCGATATGATTTTAACCCAAAACGTGTTTTTTTTCATTAAAAAATCTCCACCACCATTTGCAAAGTAGAGATATGTTTTTACTAATTAAGGACCCGATGTTTAACCTGCCTTTTTCATAAGGTAAGAGGATATGTTCCCATTTAATCCAGTTTATTTTATTATCCGCTTCCGCCCCGTCCCAAAAAAATTTCCTTCTTTTTGTTTCAAGTGTGTTAATTATTTTAGTGGGTTCGTTGTGACGATCCGGAAATTTTCGACCAAATTTAAACTTAATCTTTATACGGTTTCGACGCGATAAGCAATGTATGTAATGTTGAGTCTCAAAAATTTTGAACTATTTCATATATTCAATTGACCTTCGACCATTCCCGACGATTCACGAACAACTATTTATAAATAGATATGTGTGTGTATATATATACATGGTAATTGGAATTATAATTTGAAATATTATATGTTGTTATGTAAAATAAAATAAAAATAGGATATTATAATAATTATTATTTAAAACATATCTATATATAAATAAATTATATTAAAAATAAATATTAAATGATTATAATACTCGTTTGATGTTCCGATTGATATTAAGTAAAATTCAAACTTATATGATTTTAAAATAAACGGTGATTCAAAAAAAATGAGTTTTATAAATTATAAGCTTATTAATAATACATTTAAAAGTTATTTGATAAATTTTAAAATCTTTTTATATTTTACTTGGGTTGGGAGTGAATAATTAATGTAAAATTTATTTAATAATTAATGATCGAATTTTATACCATAATGACCAAAATAAATAAATATAGTTAATTTAAAAATATGGGATTTTTCTGAACACTTTTATCCGCCCCTAATTTCAAATAGTGCACGATACACAGTCTGTGAAAACTGTCGGTAGGATATTTTCCAACCATTTCTCACGAGTGAAAATGTGAATCAAATAATGTTTCTAAAGTTGAATTCATTGTATATTTATAATATATTATTATTGTCTGCATCTTGAAAGTTTTATATATATATATATATATATATATATATATATATATATATATATATATATATATATATATATATATATATATATATATATATATATATATATATATATATGCATATGCACATATCACATACACAGAAAAAGATCAATTCACCATCTCAATCACTTCCTTTTCCTCTTTGAGTCTATCGACCAACAACCATTTATAATTGATACTCAGTTAAAACCCAATAACCTTCATCACTTTTGTACAACCCAAACCATCACCTTGATAATAAACGCTACTAGTTGTTTATATTCGAAAACCACCACAACACAAACCCACTTCAGTGTTGTTGCTACCATCTTCAAAGAATAACATCCTCACAACTCAACCATATCATCACCTTTATCAAACAAAAATCCAAATTTCGTTTTCCTTGATTGTTGCTCGTTGGACTTCAACACAAAACAAATGACCATCATAAACCCATTTAAATTATTTCAGTTGCATACTAGTTGAACAAACACCACCTTGTTACTTGTTTTGATCGACAACCATCCACAACCGTTCACCACCTTTGAAACTCAAAACATCTTCGACCACCGGAGAACCACCATTCAACCACCTCAAAAACACCTTGCCTTTCCGTTTTCAAATCAAACCAACCAAGCATTCGAGTCATCACTACCTCATATATATATATATATATATATATATATATATATATATATATATATATATATATATATATATATATATATATATATATATATATATATTTGTTTCCGTTTACTAACAACTATAAACCCACCACCAACTCGTCACCCTTATTTCCTTTTTATTTATGTTTCGAACAATCTATAACCGTCTCCGTATTAGAACAAGTTACTCAACTCGAAACCCATTTCAAATTTTTTTTTGTTACAACATTTATGACGATCGCTCCAAATCCATATGGACGAACACGTCATTCATTGATTTCATTGCGAGGTATTTGACCTCTATATGATACGTTTTGTAAACATTGCATTCTTTTCAAAAGGTACACAATAAATGAATATCAATTTCTAAGGTTTTCAATGTTTGATGATTTCTACATATAGACAATCACCATAAATAATAGTTTACCATAATACATCTGTTGATAATGAAGTCAAAATAAGATACACGGTGATGATTTTGTGAATGCAAAGTTTTCTTGAATAAAGCATGTATGCCTCCATGCACATAGCTTGTATCACATATAAGCAAACAGCGGAAGACTTCTAGAAACCTGAGAATAAACATGCTAACAAGTGTCAACACAAAGGTTGGTGAGTTCATAGTTTTAGTGTTTCGCGTAATCTGTATATAAAAGTGGATCACAAGATTTCAGTTGTTTCATCCAGAAACATTTATCAATAGATTCTACGTAACAGAGCACCCTGGTAACTAAGCTTTAACATTATAATGATAAATACCCCATTCGTTTTAATACACGCAAACCAACGTGTCCTAAATTCAAATAACACACGTCCGTTAAAAGGCTAGCGCTCTAGCTCGGACGGGGATGTCAAGCCCTATGGATCCATATACTGTTATTCGCGCCCACCAGTCCATATCCTACGTACTGGCAGCTACTAGTTACCAAAGCTAAGGGATTTTCGGTTCAAACTCAGTGTAGAATTAAGTATGTACTTGTATCCATTGCGTTTAAAATAAATTGCATGTATTCTCAGCCTAAAAATATATATTGTAAAAGCAATTAAAAAGGGAGCAATGAAACTCACCCATATAAATATTGTATATCGGTTAATAAAGCATTTGCATGTATTCTCAGCCCAAAAATGTAGAGAGTAAAAGGGATCATATGAAACTCACCTTAGCAGTACATAAAGTCGTTCACCGAAATGTGACCGAAACTTGGAATACCAAATAACCGTAGATCTCAACCTAGAGAACATATGTTGGTCAATAATTGTCTATCAAGCTAGGTCAGGTCATAGTGTATCACAATCCTAATGCTCGAGATCGACATACAAAAGTTATCCAAAGTCGTTTCAAAAAGTCAATTTTGACAGTTGTTTAACAAAATGAGACATACCTTATATAAGGATTCATTTACTCGGTTGGTAATATTCAAAAATTCAATTTATCAATCTCGTAAACAAGTTGTTTAAATCTTAATTGTAGATTCAAAAGCAATTTCAATTAACGTTAATCATAATTCAGTTGATCATATCTTTTAATTCGTTCATCGAAACTATTCGATATCTAAATGAAAAGTCATTAATTTTTCGCCAGCTTTCCAAAAACATGCATATCATATACCTTTTACCATTAATATATATATTTAATTCGTGATTCATCATAAACTGTTTAACGACGAAATTTAGCATACAAGCATGTATAAATATATATACTCGAGCAGTAGACATGGATACACAATTAATATATAAAAGATAAAATATGAGTGCTTACGTATCAATATTGAGATTAAATATTGTAGGAAAGTACGTAGACGCAACGGAGATGATAAACACTAGGTTTGATTCACAAATATACCCCCGAACATTACCCATAACCTCCTTGGCAATAACCCATAATTTTCTTAGCTCTATCTCGCTTGAAAACCATTTTGAAAGTGACACGCTCATAACCTCGTCGTAGTATTTTATGTATAATACTAATTAATAATATTAATAATAATAAGATTAATAATAATATTAATCTTAATAATAATAATAATAATAATAATAATAATAATAATAATAATAATAATAATAATAATAATAATAATAAAATACGGAGTAATATATGATGTGTGAAAACTAAGCCAAAAATCGAGCAATTTATAGAACTTTTTCTGAAAAAGTACCCCATACGATCGCATGGGATTTGTGCTTCAAGGCCATGCGATCGCATGACACCTTGGGACAGCTCACAAATTTTTAACTTCTTGTTTGTCGACATAATTTTATATTATATATATAATATATTTAATTTATATAATTAATTATATATTATATTAAATTCACATGCATAGTTGACTTGTAATTTTTGTTCCGATAAGTCGTACGTCATCACTCGACTTATGTCCCGGTTCCGGTTTTTCAAATGTCCTTTCGTACGCTGAGAAAACTTGTATTTTACATTTTGTGACTCGTACCTTTGTCAAAATATAGCCTTAAATTATCCCTAAACTATACCACTCAAAGTATATCATAAACTTTCGAGTATTTTGGTCATTTGCTTCTATATATCATTGCCTCGCTATTTGTTGATATATATATAATAACAAATCGTTTTATGACCAAGTTAATATATATTTTCAACATTCATAAACACGTTTTAAATATACGTCGCAAGTTATTCATACAATTAATATTCCAACTTATCATATATATTCAAATAAATATTTAAACCAATAAGTTTAATGTACGGTATTAAACAATTAAAACTTTGTTACGTTTTCAAGTTATAGTATATATATATATGTATCTATTTACATATAATGGTTCGCGAATCGTTGAGAACAACCGAAGGGTACTTGAATAGTTCAAAAATTTTGAGGTTCGGTTTTACAGACTTTGCTTATCGTGTCGGAAACGTTAAATCATTTAAAGATAAAGTTTAAATTTGGTCAAAAATTTCCGGGTTGTCACAGTACCTACCCGTTAAAGAAATTTCGTCCCGAAATTTGAGTGAGGTCGTCATGGCTAACAATAAAAATATTTTCATGACGAATATGAGTTGGTAAATAGAATTTTTTTTCATCATTGAATAATACGGATAAAACAATCCGATTACTCGAAGCGTGTGAGAGAAGTTATCGTAATAGAGTGAAATGGAGAATAGAGATTCGTCTTATCTCTTGATGTAGTAACGATTGATTTCCGGAATTTAAGGAATAGAAAATCTTCATAATTTAAATAAGATTTGATTCTTCAGAATTTAAGGAAATTAGGATTTCCTTTGATTAAATGCGTAATCTGCCTCGATTGCTATATCTGATATTTTTCTATAAATTGACCTCTTCCGTTTCATTTATTTTCACCACTCCTATAATCTTCTTTCTTATTTCATACTTCTTAATAGATTGTGAAAATGCTTAATCCAGTTCTGATTCTTGATATTTTCTTGGCTATCGTATCCTTCATTCTTCTTTTTCATCTACCACCAGAGGAGGTTATTTTCTTCTACTATTACCTTGGGGTTATAGTGTTTTTGATTCTCCCGTGTCTTTATATTGCTATACGCATCGATATACACGGTTTGTAATTTCGGGATTGTTTTTGGGCTTTATATTTTCCATTATATTTCGGAGCTTCATGATTTCTTTTTCTCTTCCCGACTTTAAGTCAAGTGAATAATAGTCCAAAATTCGTAGGTATGGATTTTGAAATGAACATAGTTAATGTTCTAAGAAAGAAACGGTAATGGCACAATCTGACTTGTCAAATTACCAGAATATCTGGAAAAGACCGAATCATCAAGAAAAGTATTTTCTTGATATATTTAGAGATTAAATAGAATGAAAGAGTTATGTAACAAGGTTCATGAAGAGGGTGTGATCTGTGAACCTTTATCATGTTCCATTAGAAACTCAGCATGACTTACTGTAATATAATCACGTTGATCAAGTGTCATTATATTATACTAACTCATGCTTCAATTTCCAACACTACTTCAAAAACATCCATTTTTCAAAATTTTCAGAAATTAGAAACTATAATAGTTTCTTTTATGAAGTAACACAGATAGTGTGAAGAGATAAATGATTTCAGATAAGAATAGTTATGAAAATATCTTCAGAAATATGGAGGATATTTATAATGAAAGATACGATGATATCTTAGAATTTCTAATATCAGAGGATGATGCCGAAAATCTGTCTGTGAAAGTTTAGAATAAGAAGTAAGGTTCTTACTAATGGTTTCAGCAGACACTGAATCATTTGGATTCTTTGAAGGTAGATTTTGTCCTTGTGATTTTTCTACAGCTTCCTTCATACTTTGCTCAACCCGTTTTCCAGTTCCAAACATTCTCTTTTTCTGTGCTTTTCTAACACACTACTCTTTATCATCAAACTTTCAACTGTTAAAGTCGTTTACAATTTTTGCTGCTTCATCAGCATTTTTCCAAAATTCGGAGAACTAGTTTCGTAGTTTGGGGTGTTTTTCAGAAACTTCACATTCGAAGTATGTAAGTCTAGAAGATAGATGTTATCTATATATAACCGTTGTCGTAGAAAATGCTGCGAGATTCAAAATACTGATTGCTAATTCCCGATAGTTGGTATATCAATTGCCGTTACAAGATGTGGATGAGTACATGATACGGTTTCAATGAGTACAAGGATTTTTCGGAAGGTCAAAGATCAATGAAGTTGTTTGGTAAATTTACTGCTAATGTGGTGGAACATGAAAGGTTCCCCAGTAATAAAAACGTATATATCAAGGTTATAATAAGGCTAATCTGAAAAGTCGAAGTTGACTGGTTGGAAGTGTGATAAAACTGGATACTTTGAAAAGAAATTGCAAGATTATTTTCGGTAATAACAATGCTAAAGGATCTTTCACCGTTTTGAAGTCAAAGTATAGCTTTGAAAGATGTAGAGATCTAAGAATGATGTCACCGGTTCAGAGTTATGACTTGGATTCTGATCCGTCAATATCAGAATATGTAATTGAATTTGTATGAAAACGATTGTATATTGTTGTGAGCATTGTTAATAATTTTTGAATCAAAGTTGAAGAATGTATAGTGTAACATATTAATTACGAACTTATATATTTCTCGGGTATTACCTACCCGTTAAAGATTTCACAATTAATACTTTGTACAAAAGAATTTTTATTACCATCTTTATGAAAATATATGTATGTATATTTTCTTCAGATGTAACACATATTTAATGAGTTAATATCATATTAAGCTCATTTAATTTTCGGCTTGACTTAGAAATGATTAATCTCTAAAACATTAAAGATTACATAATCTTTGTGGAGTATTTCACTAATATAATCGATACTTCATTATTTATTCTTATTTCTCGGTGAAGGATGTTGATACTCGTGGAATTTTTGTGAACCTTACAAGGCACAGATGATGTTTTCTGGAAAGTTTCGAGTACATCGAAAATGAAAATGTAAAATCAATTATGTAATTGAATAATACACTTGGTTTATTATGAAATGGAATTCATTAAGTTGAAACAGGGATTGTAGTTAACAATGGTTAAGTTGTTAAGGAAGGATGTACATCATTGCATATTAGTAATATGAACTAACCGAGTAGTACCTACTAGTTAAGATTCATACGTAATAGCTTAGTACGAAAAGATTTATTTTGATTTCAAAATTCATATATATTAAATATACATAAAATTTCTTCAGGGGAAATGAGTTAATACTTCATCGGTTATTGTTGCTGGTATTTTCTTGGTAACTACGGTGCGTATGACGTTGATGCTCGTGGGACAGATTGTGAAGTTGAGGTTTGCAATGCGGATGTTGTTGGTGGTGGTAATGGTACTATTGGTGTTGTTGTCGGTGGTACTGTTGATGCCGGTGATGCTGCTGGTGCTTGTAACCTTTGTACCGTATTCTCCAAAGCCACTACCCGAGCGCGAAGCTCATTGACTTCTTCTACTACACCGGGATGATTGGCGGTTCGGACGAGCAGATGAATAAGATCCAGAATTTGAGAGAGTATATGATCATGACGAGATGTTCTGGAGATGAGAGAGAAAATGGTATTACGAACAGGTTCGCCGGTAAGTGCTTCAGGTTCTTCGCCAAGAGGGCAATGTGGTGGATAGAATGGATCGCCTTCTTCTTGTCTCCAATAATTAAGTAGGCTACGAACCCATCCCCAATTCATCCAGAATAGATGATGGTTGATTGGTTGATCCATTCCGGTTACACTGTCTTCGGAATTCAGGTGAATATCCATATCGGAATAGTTGTCGGAGTTTAAGGAATTTGAACTAGATACGGGATCCATCTTGTATAATTAGAGAGATGATTTTTGATATGAAATAGATTATAGAATTTAGATTGGTACTCTTCAATACATAATTTACATATGTATATATAATACCAAAATTCCATAAATCACGGAGGAATTTTCGAAAGATGTCAGGAAAAGTTTACAGTAACAGATACGCTAATATATGAATTTTTGTCTATACACTATTTATGCAATAAATGCAGGAAAACGTGTCTAGACTTAAGAATGATAAGCATGTAATTTCCGACAAGAAATGATAAGCAAAACTTTTGACATGCAGACACAGTCGAAGTCCAGACTTACGAATGCATCCTAACAACTATCAGTTAGACACACTTATGCAAGACCTGGTTCACTAGGACCAACGCTCTGATACCAACTATGACGATCGCTCCAAATCTATATGGACGAACACGTCATTCATTGATTTCATTGCGAGGTATTTGACCTCTATATGATACGTTTTGTAAACATTGCATTCTTTTCAAAAGGTACACAATAAATGAATATCAATTTCTAAGGTTTTCAATGTTTGATGATTTCTACATATAGACAATCACCATAAATAATAGTTTACCATAATACATCTGTTGATAATGAAGTCAAAATAAGATACACGGTGATGATTTTGTGAATGCAAAGTTTTCTTGAATAAAGCATGTATGACTCCATGCACATAGCTTGTATCACATATAAGCAAACAGCGGAAGACTTCTAGAAACCTGAGAATAAACATGCTAACAAGTGTCAACACAAAGGTTGGTGAGTTCATAGTTTTAGTGTTTCGCGTAATCTGTATATAAAAGTGGATCACAAGATTTCAGTTGTTTCATCCAGAAACATTTATCAATAGATTCTACGTAACAGAGCACCCTGGTAACTAAGCTTTAACATTATAATGATAAATACCCCATTCGTTTTAATACACGCAAACCAACGTGTCCTAAATTCAAATAACACACGTCCGTTAAAAGGCTAGCGCTCTAGCTCGGACGGGGATGTCAAGCCCTATGGATCCATATACAGTTATTCGCACCCACCAGTCCATATCCTACGTACTGGCAGCTACTATTTACCAAAGCTAAGGGATTTTTGGTTCAAACTCAGTGTAGAATTAAGTATGTACTTGTATCCATTGTGTTTAAAATAAATTGCATGTATTCTCAGCCCAAAAATATATATTGCAAAAGCAATTAAAAAGGGAGCAATGAAACTCACCCATATAAATATTGTATATCGGTTAATAAAGCATTTGCATGTATTCTCAGCCCAAAAATGTAGAGAGTAAAAGGGATCATATGAAACTCACCTTAGCAGTACATAAAGTCGTTCACCGAAATGTGATCGAAACTTGGAATACCAAATAACCGTAGATCTCAACCTAGAGAACATATGTTGGTCAATAATTGTCTATCAAGCTAGGTCAGGTCATAGTGTATCACAATCCTAATGCTCGAGATCGACATACAAAAGTTATCCAAAGTCGTTTCAAAAAGTCAATTTTGACAGTTGTTTAACAAAATGAGACGTACCTTATATAAGGATTCATTTACTCGGTTGGTAATATTCAAAAATCCAATTTATCAATCTCGTAAACAAGTTGTTTAAATCTTAATTGTAGATTCAAAAGCAATTTCAATTAACGTTAATCATAATTCAGTTGATCATATCTTTTAATTCGTTCATCGAAACTATTCGATATCTAAATGAAAAGTCATTAATTTTTCGCCAGCTTTCCAAAAACATGCATATCATATACCTTTTACCATTAATATATGTATTTAATTCGTGATTCATCATAAACTGTTTAACGACGAAATTTAGCATACAAGCATGTATAAATATATATACTCGAGCACTAGACATGGATACACACTTAATATATAAAAGATAAAATATGAGTGCTTACGTATCAATATTGAGATTAAATATTGTAAGAAAGTACGTAGACGCAACGAAGATGATAAACACTAGGTTTGATTCACAAATATACCCCCGAACATTACCCATAACCTCCTTGGCAATAACCCATAATTTTCTTAGCTCTATCTCGCTTGAAAACCATTTTGAAAGTGACACGCTCATAACCTCGTCGTAGTATTTTATGTATAATACTAATTAATAATATTAATAATAATATTAATCTTAATAATAATAATAATAATAATAATAATAATAATAATAATAATAATAATAATAATAATAAAATACGGAGTAATATATGATGTGTGAAAACTAAGCCAAAAATCGAGCAATTTATAGAACTTTTTCTGAAAAAGTACCCCATGCGATCGCATGGGATTTGTGCTTCAAGGCCATGCGATCGCATGACACCTTGGGACAGCTCACAAATTTTTAACTTCTTATTTGTCGACATAATTTTATATTATATATATAATATATTTAATTTATATAATTAATTATATATTATATTAAATTCACATGCATAGTTGACTTGTAATTTTTATTCCGATAAGTCGTACGTCATCACTCGACTTATGTCCCGGTTCCGGTTTTTCAAATGTCCTTTCGTACCCTGAGAAAACTTGTATTTTACATTTTGTGACTCGTACCTTTGTCAAAATATAGCCTTAAATTATCCCTAAACTATACCACTCAAAGTATATCATAAACTTTCGAGTATTTTGGTCATTTGCTTCTATATATCATTGCCTCGCTATTTGTTGATATATATATATAATAACAAATCGTTTTATGACCAAGTTAATATATATTTTCAACATTCATAAACACGTTTTAAATATACGTCGCAAGTTATTCATACAATTAATATTCCAACTTATCATATATATTCAAATAAATATTTAAACCAATAAGTTTAATGTACGGTATTAAACAATTAAAACTTTGTTACGTTTTCAAGTTATAGTATATATATATGTATCTATTTACATATAATGGTTCGCGAATCGTTGAGAACAACCGAAGGGTACTTGAATAGTTCAAAAATTTTGAGGTTCGGTTTTACAGACTTTGCTTATCGTGTCGGAAACGTTAAATCATTTAAAGATAAAGTTTAAATTTGGTCAAAAATTTTCGGGTTGTCACAACATTGAACGACCCTTATGTCACTACTATTCGAATCATCACCAACCCACAAGAATCACCACACCAAAACCACTACAATTCACCATCGTAGAACCTGCAGTTTCTCTTTCTATTTCAGTCTAAAAACCACCAAATCCATTGAAACCATTGTTGTTGCTGCGTTTTTGTTGTTTCGGTTCACCGATATGATCAAGATATAATGACACACTAGATAATATATGATAAAGGTGATATAAGTTTGAAAATGGGTGTAGTCGTGTATAGCTGTTTGAAAATTGCTTCTGCCTTTAATAAACAAGAATGATGATGGTGGGATGATGAAAAAGATAAAAGGATTACAAAAGACCCCACCAATACATTTTTCTGTCGCTGCAATACCATGCTTCTATTCGTTTAAAATAATCCAAAACCCACCCCACAAGTCCCTGTTCGATTTACGCTTAAATATGTTAGATTTGTGACTTGGACGTAGAGTAATTATTGTAGGGCCGAGGTTTTCATGCGGGCTTCACAAAAACAAACAGGCCATATATATATATATTTCTGTTGGGTTTTGTTAAATGGTTTTATTCGTTGGGCCGCCTGCTGTTGGGCTACTAATATTACTACAAGTGATATTTTTTTTTTTTCTGGCGATACATTAAAAAGGATTAACGAGGCAAGGGGTGATGGTTATATAAGATTAATGATGATGATATATTGGTGATGATGAGGGTGATGTTAGTAGATAAGGATCGTGATTAAGGTGATGTACCCGATCATGTTATGATTATGATTATGATAATGAGGATGATTAAGTTTATTATAATGATGAGTAATAGAAAGAGATAATAGTTTATACATATTAAGTAAATATTCGAGTGGTGTAAAACTGAAATAAACGAATGGTTTAGTGGTTGGGGATGTTTGTGTTAACCGAAAGGTCTCGGGTTCGAGCCCGGACAGTGGCAGTTTTTATTTCTTTGAAGCTCTTCCTTTTTAAGGTAGTATTACCATTATTATTATTATTATTATTATTATTATTATTATTATTATTATTATTATTATTATTATTATTATTATTATTATTATTATTATTATTATTATTATTATTATCATTATTATTATTATCATTTTTATTATTATTTTTTTATCATGTTTATTATTATTTTTGTCACTAATATTATAATTATCATTATTAGTAAAAGTATAACTTTTAATATTATTATGATTATTAAAATTAATAAAAATATCATTTTTAATAAAAAATTATCATTTTTTTATTATCATTATCATAAAAATAACATTTTTATTTAAATTATAATTTTTAGAATTATTATAATTATCATTATTATTATTATTTTTAAACATTATTATTATCATTATTATTATTATTATTATTATTATTATTATTATTATTATTATTATTATTATTATTATTATTATTATTATTATTATTATTATTATTATTATTATTATTATTATTGTTACCTATATCATAAATATACTAATATTACATAATATCATGTTTTTAACTAATATAATATTATTCCTAGTAAATAAATTATATATCATGTACATACTATAACAGATTATAAGTATTAATATGAAAATATATATGGACATTAGTCTTAATATGATATAAACTTAGTTGATTAATATTATATGTGTTAATATATATATACATGATATAGGTTCGTGAATCCGAGGACAACTTTGCATTGTTCAGTTCCATCGTATGCATATTTTTACTACAAAATATCGTATAGTGAGTTTCATTACTCCCTTTTTATATATATTTTTGGGACTGAGAATACATGCGCTGATTTTACTAATGTTTTACGAAATAGACACAAACATTCTATGGCTGGATTATGAATATTGAATATCACCCCTTTTTAGCTTGGTAACCTAATAATTAGGAAACGGGTATGGCCCCTAATTGACGCGAATCCTAAAGATAGATATATGGACCTCGACAAGTCCCATTCGGGGTACGGATGCTTTAGTACTTTGAGATTATTATTATTATTATTATACAGACGAGAGGTTCTGTTTGGGGATATTCTATGCATTAAGGTTAAGTCGGTTATCAAGCGTTCACCATATGAATGATTTTTAATTCGCGGGTTACGCGTGTTATTTTGTACTCGGGTTACGTGTACAATTATATATATGAAATCTTGTTGTCTATTAAAATGATGGAAATGAATGTTTATGATAAACTAATGAACTCACCAACCTTTTGGTTGACACTTGAAAGCAAGTTTATTCTCAGGTTTGAAAGAAATATTCCGCTATGCATTTGCTCATTTTAGAGATATTACTTGAAGTCATTCATGACATATTTCAAAAGACGTTGCATTCGAGTCGTTGAGTTCATCAAGATTATTATTAAGTCAATTATAGGTTGGATATATTCTGAAATGGCGCCTGTCAACTTTCGATGTGATGAAAGTTTGTCTTTTAAAAACGAATGCAATATTTGTAAAATGTATCATATAGAGGTCAAGTACCTCGCGATGTAACCAAATGTAATGTATTCGTCCAGATGGATTAGGACGGGTCGCTTCATGTGGTATCAGAGCGGTGGTCTTAGCGAACCAGGTCTTGCATTAGTGTGTCTGACTGATAGTTGTTTAGATGCATTAGTGGGTCTGGACTTCGACCGTGTCTGCATGTCAAAAGCTTTGCTTATCATTTAGTGTCGAAAATTATTTGCTTATCATCCTTAAAGTCTAGACACGTCTTACTGCCTCTATTGCATAGACGGTGTATAGATAAATTCATATCTTAGCATATCTGTTTTTGTTACCTTTGCCTGACAGCTTCCGAAGATTCCTCCGTAACTTATGGGATTTTAGTATTATATATGCATATGTAAATTATGTATTGCAGGGTACTAATCTACATCCTATAATCTATTTCTTATCGAAAATCCTTCATCTGATCGTACGAGATGAATCCCTCAACCAGTTCGAGTCCCTCAGATTCCGATAGCTATTCCGATAGTTATTCCGACAGCTATTCCGACATGAATATTCACCTAAGCTCCGAAAGCAGTGTAAATGAAATGGATCAACCAACTAGTCATCTTCAATTCATCTGATGGGTTCGTAGTCAACTTAATCGATGGAGACGAGAGGAAGACGATCCTTTCCACCCACCAACCTGCACTCTTGGTGAAGAACCTGAAGTACTTACCGGCGAACCTGTTCGAGACACCATTTTCTATCTCATTTTCAGAGTATCTCATCATGATTATATACTATCTCGAATTTTAGATCTTATTCATCCACTCGTCCGAACCGACAATCACCCCGGTGTAATAGAAGAAGTCAATGAGCTTCGCGCTCGGGTAGTGACTTTGGAGAATATGGTGCAAAGGTTACAAGCACCAGCAACATCACCGACATCAACAGTACCACCATCATCAACGCCAACAGTACTATTACCACCACCAACAACAACATCCGCATCCCACACCTTGACATCACAATCTGTACCTCGAGCATCAACATCGTACTTACCATAGATACCAAGGAGTACTAATAAGAATCAACGATGAAGTATTGATTCATTACTTCATTGGAGAACTATTAGGCGGCGATTATGTAATCTCTAAAGTCTTAGAGATTATTTATTTTAGCTCAAACCAAAAAGCAAATGAGATTAATATCATATTAACTCATAAATCCATGATTACATCTGAAGAAAATATACATGTATATATATGTTTTCATAAGGATTGTAATTAAAAATTCTTTTTTACAAACTGTTAATGGTGAAAATATTTTAACGGGTAGGTAATACCTGAGGAATATTTAGATTTCACATTAATAAGTTACACTGTACATTCTTCGAATCTATTTCAACAGTCATTTACTATCCTACTTACATCCACAGATATACGTATCCGTTCACTGCAGAATAACAATTTTCATTCAATTTCATATTTGGATTTTGATCTATCAGAATCCAACAAGTGGCATAATGAAGAAAACATTGGACAAAATAAAATTTGTTAGAAACAAACAATTTAACTATGAGAAGAATTTTGTTAAGAATCCACGCTAACTGTTCCTAGCTAACTGTTCCTAGCTAACTGTTAATTCTTTATTATATTTATTTATCGCAATTTAATTATCGCAATTTATTTATCGCAATTTAAATTCTCGCAATTTTATTTATTGTCATTTAATTTCTGTTATTTATTTTACGCACTTTAAATATCGGGACATGTATACAAGGTTTTGACATATCATATCGACGCATCTATATATATTATTTGGAATAACCATAGACACTCTATATGCAGTAATGCTTGAGTTAGCTATACAGGGTTGAGGTTGATTCTACAATAATCTATATACTTTGAGTTATGATCGAGTCTGAGACATGTATACAATGGGTCACGATACATATTAATTAATTTGAATATTATATATTAAACTATATATGAATTATTGGACTATTAATTGTGGACTACTAACATTGGACAATTAAAATGAATTAAAATATTGATTATAACATATGAAACTATACAATTCTTCAAGTTTTCCACTTGATTTCATCTTAAACCTCATTTGTATCTTGACAATTACAACTTGCGTTCAAACCTTTCATGATTCTTGAAATCCTCTCAATTAAGAAACAACCGAGAAGATGATCCAATCACACGTTATCTACGAAAAGAAGAACTTATGCATATAGTTATGCACCTGAAAATACTCAAAACCTGAGTAAACGTTTAACATGTATATGTGCTAGCTCCTTTGGAATTTTTATTACCGAAAATAACATTGTAATTCTTTTTCACAATAGTCAGTTTTGTCACAGCTCCAGCAAATCAATTTCGAATTTTCATTAGCCTTATTATAACTTTGATATATACGTTATCTTTTCGCCTTCGTTACCAGGGAACCTTTTATATCCCACCACCTTAGCAGTAAACTTACCAACAACTTCATTGATCTTTGACTTTTCGAAATATCATTATATTCATTGAAACCCTATCATGTATTCACCTACATCTTGTAACGAGAATTGCCATAACAATCCCCGGGAATCGACAATCAGTATTTTGAATCTCGCAGCGTTTCTACATCAACAGTTATATGTATACATATAACATTTATCTCTTAGAATTATGATCTCCTGTGACGACCCGGAAATTTTTGACAAAATTTAAACTTAATCTTTATATGATTTCGACAAGATAAGCAAAGTCTGTAATGTTGAGTCTCGAAAATTTTGGAACTATGTTCATATATTCAATTACCCTTTTGACTATACTCGACGATTCACGAACATTTATGTACATATAGATATGTATATACAATATATAGTTATAATAATTGAAAACGTTATCAAAGTATTAGATGCATAATACTTTACATGAACGTATTTGTTTCAATATATGTTTAACATATTCATCGAAGAAATTAAAAGATAATATCAAATGATTGAATTATTAGATACATTGTGATATGATTACGAGCCTCTGTTGTGAGGTCCACTTTAATTTGAGAAATCATTTCATTTTAACGGCATACGGAATAAATGGTAAAGTAATCTACGAGTGAGAACAAAGTGTCAAATAACGAGATTTAGACAAAAGTTAGTGGAAAACTAAATTTCATAATATTCTATTGATTTAATTTCAAACGTGCGAAAACGTTTTTAGATGTAATAGGAATTGATTGTTAAAATGTTTTTGACGTAATTTGAATATATATTTTACAAAGTGATAAAATATAATATTAATTTGGTCATAAAACGTTTTGATTTAAAACAATATTATTAAATATACTTTGATAAATAACGAGAAAATGATTTATTATAAAGACTTAATATATTATTAAATATATATTAATGAATAACGAGACGAGGAATTAAAGAAACAAATGACCTAAACACTCTAACGTTAAAGTGACACTTCGAGTAATATAGTTTATTGATAATTTAAGTCTATATTTTGACAAAGGTATGAGTCACGAAACGTAAAGTACAAGTTTTCTAAGCGTACGAAAGGACGTTCGAAAATTCGGAATCGAGACATAAACCGAGTATCAACGTACGAGTCAACAGACCTAAAATTACAAGTCAACTATGTACATGAATATAATATATATATATATATATATATATATATATATATATATATATATATATATATATATATAATTAATATAAATTATATATATATTATAAATATATATATATATATATATAATATGTCGACAAACAAGAAAACAAAAAATGTGAGCTGGATTTTGGGGCCATGCGATCGTATGGGAAATAGGCATAAAACCCATGCGATCATGGGGGTCAGGAATCAGAATTCTTCTATAAATAGCCCAGGTTTCTGCCTAATCCATTACAATTCAATCTCTTTCTTTCTCTCAATATTTATATTTATTATTATTATTATTATTATTATTATTATTATTATTATTATTATTATTATTATTATTATTATTATTATTATTATTATTATTATTATTATTATTATTATTATTATTATTATTATTATTATTAGTATTATTAGTATTATTATACATAAAATACTACGACGAGGTCATGAGCAAGTTATTTTCAAAACAAGCTTTTTCGAGCGAGATAGAGCTAAGGAAATTATGAGTTATAGCTAAGGAGGTGATGGGTATTATTCTGGGATATTGCTCGTGAGGTCAAACTAGTGTTTATCATTTCCGTTGCGTCTACGTACTTTCCTGCAATATTGAATCACAATATTTATACGTGAGCATTCATATCTTACCTTTTATATATTAATAGTGTATCCATGTCTAGTGCTCGAGTATATATGTTTATACATGCTTGTATGCTAAATTTCATCGTTAGATAGTTTATGATGAATCACGAATTTAATACATATACTACTGATATAAGGTATATGATATGCATGTTATTGGAAAGCTGGCGAAAAATTAATAACTTTTCATTTAGGAATCGCGTGATTTCGATGAATGACTTAATAGTTATGGTTAAATAAATTATGATTGACGTTAATTGAAATTGCTTTTGAATTTACAATTTAAACAACTTATTTATAAGATTAATAAATTGGATTTTTGGATACTACTAGTCGAGTAAATGAATTCTTATATAATACACGTCTCGTTTTGCTAAACAATTGTCAAAGTTGACTCTTTGAGATGACTTTTGTTAACTTTTGCATGTCGGTCTCGAGCATTAGGATTGTGATACACTATGACCCGACCTAGCTTGTTAGACCTGTATTGACCAACATATGTTCTCTAGGTTGAGATCTACGGTTATTTTGCATTCTGAGTTTCAGTCACATTTCGGTGAATAACCTTATGTGCTGCTAAGGTGAGTTTCATATGCTCCCTTTTTAATTGCTTTTGCAATCTATATTTTTGGGCTGAGAATACATGCACTTTATTTTAAACACAATGGATACAAGTACATACTAAATTCTACACCGAGTTTGAACCGAAAATCCCTTAGCTTTGGTAACTAGTAACTGCCAGTTATAAGAACTGGTGGTCGCGAATAGTTGTATATGGATCCATAGGGCTTGACATCCCCGTCTGTTCCAGGTATAGAAACCCTAGCCTGAACTATAAAACAGACGTATACTATTTGAGTTTAGTACATGTTGGTTTGCGTGTATTGTACATGTTGGTTGCATGTATGTTAAAACAGGGGTACTTATTATAACGTTAAAGTTTAGTTCCCAGGGTGCTCAATCTTGTAGAATAATTTGATAAACGTTTCTGGATGAAACAACTGAAATCTTCTGATCCACCCTTATATACAGATTATGCGCAACATTAAAACTATGAACTCACCAACCTTTATGTTGACACTTTTAAGCATGTTTATTCTCATGTTCCTAGAAGTCTTCTGCTGTTTGCTTATATGTTATACAAGCTATGTGCATGGAGTCATACATGCTTTATTCGAGAAAACGTTGCATTCACAAAATCATTGTAACATCCCGCCTTTTTCCATTTACTTTTCCGTTTAACTATTTAAGTTCCGTTATATGTTTATAACACATCTCGTTAATACGCGTTTGAATTATCTCGTTTAGGTAATTCCCGTACCCGTTTCCTAAGTTGAGGGACTAAAGTTGCCAAATGGAGAAAGAGATGACTAGGTCAACTAGTCAACTCTTTCCCCTCCATTCATTTTATCACCTCCCAAATAATACTTCACCTTTTTCTCTCAAAACCCTCAAACCTTCAATCATCATCCAAATTCGTTCAAGAAGGATTCGATCAAAACAAATTGCATATTTGAACTCCTCGTGATCTCCTCTTCGTTTCCATACCGATTTCATCAATTTTGGGTAACTTTCTAAAATCACTAATTCTTGTGTTCTTGAGATTTTTAAGTTATAAGGTTGTTAATTAGTGTCTATGGCTCGAGTCTAGTTTGTTTATGTGATTTGTATGCTCGTTTTTGATATTTTGATGTAACTAGTTCATATTGAAAGAATGCTTGCTTAATCTTGAGTTTTAGGTGTTCATATGTTGTTGAATGATGAAAGTTCATGTTTTAATTGTGTTCCTAACATCACTAGCTTCAAATTGGTATGTAGGTTGACATGGATTAGTTTCATATGCAAGATTGTCGAATTTGTGATTTTGGATTAGGGTTTGATGAGCTTTACATGAACTTTTGATGCGTCAAATGCTACGAGATATTGTTGTTAAGTGTTTTGTTGCAATGTGTGTTTGATTACCTTCGAAACGGCATAACATACATGTAAATTGGTTGCCCGAATCATAAAATGCGTTTTTGGAACTTAAACTTTGATTATGAATGTTTAATTACGGTTTTTGGTTGTTGTAAGTGGAAGTTTGATTGATGAAATGTACTTAGTTGTATTCCTCGTCAAAATACCTTTCCAACGATATATAATAGGCATTATAAGTGTTTGCGGGTCAAGAGTTGGGTTGGAAAAGGTTTTGGCTCGTGCATACTTGGGAAAAACAGAAACAGACCTGCACAGAGGGTGGCGCGGCGCGCCCCTACCCCGCTCGGCGCGCCAAATGGCCTGGCCAGAATTCTGTCCAACTTGGTCAATTTTTGAATAATGTTTGGCATGCTACGCACCTCCGATTAACATGTAACTTGGCCAACATGCTCATATATGATTTCTAAGATTAGAAAAATAGTTCGGAACCCGACCCGAACGTGTTGACTTTCGTTGACTTTGACCGACCAAAGTTTGACTTTTTGTCAAACTTAACCAAATGATTATGCAACCTTCCTAACTTATTTATATACTTGTATCTTGCATGAAACTTGGCAATTTGATTTCACATGCTAAATAATCGAGTCGTAACGAGCCATAGGACTAATTGAACATCTTTGACCTATCGTGTTTACCGTTATTGATACAACCTATTGTTTAGGTCAAGACTAGCATTGTTCTTTGCACACGTTTACTTGTTGAAGTACTTTACTACTCGTGCACTCAAGGTGAGATCATAGTCCCACTTTTACTCTTTTTGAACTTATATTTGGGATGAGAAAACATAAACGATTCTTTTGAACTAAGTGAACACAAGTACAGGAAAACAAACATTCTACATACGAGTTTAGAACAAAATCCTCAATTCGATTATCATTAGTTACACTTGCCGGGTGTAAGCGAGAACTTATGTTGTATGGATCCATATGGGTTTGACAAACCCTCATTCAAACGGTTCGCTACCGTTTACGAATGAAATATATTTTCGAGAAACAGTGTATGTTCTAGCACTAAGTGATGGGGTTCAATGGAAGGAAACGTTAAGCATTGATAATTGGGTGCTCGTGAAACAAACTTTTGGAATGTATTACTATTATTTCATTGATGCAAATCTTGTGGTTCACTTGTACTTATTTACTTAAACCTATGATTTCACCAACGTTTTCGTTGACAGATTTCTATGTTTTTCTCAGGTCCTTGAACGATACATGATACATGCTTCCGCTCATTATTTTGATACTTGCATTGGATGTCGAGTATACATGCATACATGGAGCGTCTTTTGGATACTTTTAAATTGTGTCGCATAAGTTTCATTTGTACTTAAACTTGGTATCGTAACTTGTGGTGGAACTATTCTTGTAAAACTTGAACAACCTTTACATTTGAAATGAATGCGACATATCTTTTGGTCAACGTTGTTTTAAAGACTTATGACCACGTAACGGGACCTAAGTAGACGGCACCGTCAATGACGATTTGGTCGGGTCGCTACAGATGGTATCAGAGCGTTGGTTGTAGGGATTTAGAGTTCATTAGTGTCAACCCCGAGTCATAGGGTACATTGGTGAGTCTAGACTACAACCGGCATATAGACTTGAAGTAGGAATTACTTGACTACTTGTGCATTTATACTCGAACGTTTCTACTCATATCTACTCTTAGTTCATCTTAATCTCACGTTGTTTAATTTGGTTGACACGCCACCTTGACTATATGAAATGATGTCGAATGCACATATGAATTAGGGTAATATAATTTCCGGGATTATATTACGGTGACTCGTATGAACGTTCCGACATTATGACATAAAGAATTTAAGGCGAGTCGAAAAAAAAAAAAAAAAAAAAAAAAAAAAAAAAAAAAAAAAAAACTTCTCTTTATCTTTATTCTATATCACGGTTAGTATTATTGAGAATACTAATCAATGATATTCTTGTGTCTTGAAGGAACAATGGCTCCTCGTCGTGTACGCCGCAATGAAACTCCCGAACAAGCTCTCGAACGGATGATAGCTACCGCCGTAGATGCGGCCATGGCCGGTCACTCATCCAACAACAATAATAATAACAACCACAACAACAACAACAACAACAACAACAACAATGGAGCCGGAAACTCAAACGAGGGATGCTCCTATAAAGCTTTCATGGGGTGCAAACCTCACACTTTTGATGGAACCGGGGGACCGGTCGTGCTCACCCGATGGTTTGAGCAAACGGAAGCCGTCTTTAGCATAAGCGGTTGTCGGGACCAAGACAAGGTCAAATACTCCACTCACACTTTCTCCGGAATTGCTCTAACATGGTGGAACACCTATGTTCAATCGGTGGGTACCGATGAAGCTCATGCCCTCTCTTGGGCCGATCTAAAGGAAAAGATGATTGTTGAATATTTTCCGCGCGAAGAAACCCGAAAGCTTGAGGAAGAACTAAGAGCTTTGAAAGCGGTCGGAAACGACCTTAAAGCTTATAATCAACGCTTCGCCGAACTATCCTTGATGTGTCCTAATCTTGTTAACCCCGAATCTCAAAGGATTGAGCTCTACATGCTCGGTCTTCCAAAAAGCATCAAACAAGGGGTGATGTCATCCAAACCCACTACTCATCAAGCCGCTATGAACATGGCTCGCCAACTAATCGAAACGGTTGACGAAATCGTAGTTCTGGCACCTAAAGCCGAGGATAAATCGAGCGTCAACAAAAGAAAGTGGGAACCCTCCCAATCAAGCAACAACAACTTTGCTAAGAAGCCTTACACCTCCGACGGCAAGAAAGGTTATGCCGGGAACCTACCTCTTTGCAACAAATGCAACAAACATCACTTTGGCGAATGTAGTAAGATAATTTGCCACCGGTGCCAAGGAGTTGGTCATAAGGCCAACGATTGTAAAAGTGCCACTCCCGTCGCTCGAAAGTGGCCCAATGCACCAAAGACGGGCACTTGTTACGAATGTGGCCAAACGGGTCATTATAGAAATGCATGCCCGAAAAGGAAAGATAACACCAATACGCGCGGCCGAGCTTTCAACATCAACACCGAGGAAGCCCGGGATGACACTGAACTAGTCACGGGTACGTTTCTTCTCAACAATTCTTATGTCTCTTGCTTATTCGATTCGGGTGCCGATAAATGCTTTGTATCCAAGACTTTGACTCATTCTTTTAGCACTCCACCTCTTCCATTAGATACCACTTATACCATTGAAGTAGCTAACGGAAAACTATTAAGTGCCGACACATATTACCGGGGGTGTACGTTAAACATTTTGGGTAAGGAATTTGAAATTGACTTGATACCCATGGAACTAGGAAGCTTTGATGTAATAATCGGTATGAATTGGTTAGTCAAAACGAAATCTCACATTCTTTGTGATCTTAACGCAATCCGAATTCCTATCGAGAATGGTGAACCTTTGATTGTTTATGGCGATAAGAGTTGCACCAGACTCAACCTCGTTTCGTGCCTTAAAGTTAGAAAACTACTCCGTAAGGGTTGTTTTGCGATCCTTGCCCACGTTAAGAAAGTCGAGTCCGATGAGAAGCACATCGATGATGTGCCAATTGTTAGTGACTATTCCGATGTATTTCCCGATGAATTGCCGGGTCTTCCGCCTCATCGACCGGTTGAATTCCAAATCGATCTTATTCCGGGAGCCGCACCCGTAGCGCGTGCACCATATAGACTCGCTCCATCTGAAATGCAAGAATTGCAAAGTCAAATCCAAGAACTACTTGATCGTGGTTTTATCCAACCTAGCCATTCACCTTGGGGCGCTCCGATTTTGTTTGTTAAAAAGAAAGACGGATCCCTACGAATGTGCATTGATTATCGCGAACTAAATAAATTGACGGTTAAGAACCGATATCCTCTTCCTCGCATCGATGACCTCTTTGATCAACTACAAGGGTCTTGTGTATATTCGAAAATCGATCTCCGCTCGGGTTATCATCAATTGAGGGTTAAGGGGGAAGATGTCTCCAAAACCGCTTTCCGAACTCGTTATGGTAGTTATGAATTCCTTGTCATGCCATTTGGTCTCACTAACGCACCGGCGGTGTTCATGGATCTTATGAACCGCGTGTGCAAACCGTATCTCGATAAATTCGTTATTGTGTTCATCGATGACATATTGATCTATTCTAAAAATGAAGAAGAGCACGAACAACATCTCCGACTTGTGCTTGAACTTTTAAGACAAGAACAACTCTATGCCAAATTCTCCAAGTGTGAATTTTGGTTAAAGGAAGTTCAATTTCTTGGTCATGTTGTAAGTGACCAAGGTATTAAAGTCGATCCATCGAAAATCGAAGCCATTAGCAAATGGGAGACTCCTACTACTCCTACTCACATTCGTCAATTTTTGGGTCTCGCCGGGTACTATCGTAGATTCATCGAAAATTTCTCTTTGGTTGCACGTCCTCTAACCGCCTTGACTCACAAGGGAAAGAAATTCATTTGGGCGACCGAACATGAATCCGCATTCCAAATCTTGAAAACGAAGCTAACCACCGCTCCTATCTTGTCACTTCCCGAAGGCAATGATGACTTTGTTGTATATTGCGATGCCTCAAAACATGGTTTTGGGTGTGTATTGATGCAACGAACGAAAGTCATTGCTTATGCTTCTCGACAACTTAAAATTCATGAACGAAACTATACGACACATGATCTCGAACTCGGAGCCGTTGTCTTTGCACTTAAAATGTGGAGACACTATCTTTATGGAACCAAGAGTACTATCTTTACCGACCACAAAAGTCTCCAACACATTTTCGATCAAAAGCAACTAAACATGAGACAACGACGGTGGATTGAAACTTTGAACGATTACGATTGCGAGCTTCGTTACCATCCCGGGAAGGCAAATGTAGTAGCCGATGCCTTAAGTCGAAAAGAAAGAGTGGTGCCTCTCCGTGTCCGAGCTTTAAACATCACCATTCACACCAACCTTAATAGCCAAATTCGGGTAGCCCAAGATGAGGCTCTTAAGGATGAAAACATCTCTCTCGAACACTTGAACGTCCTCACCTCTCGATTCGAAGTTAAAGAAACCGGACTCCGATATTTCGCCGGAAGAATTTGGGTGCCTAGTTATGGGGACCTACGAAGCCTTATTTTAGATGAAGCCCATAAGTCACGATACTCGATTCACCCCGGTGCCAATAAGATGTACCACGACCTTAAACAGCTATATTGGTGGCCGAATATCAAAAGGGAAGTAGCTACTTATGTTTCCAAGTGTTTGACATGTTCCAAAGTCAAAGCCGAACACCAAAGACCGTCCGGACTACTTCGACAACCCGAGATCCCGCAATGGAAGTGGGAAGGGATAACGATGGATTTTATCACCAAACTACCAAAAACGACGGGCGGTTATGATACCATTTGGGTTATTGTTGACCGTCTCACCAAATCCGCACACTTCCTTGCCATGAAAGAAACGGACAAAATGGAGAAACTTGCACAACTTTACATTAAGGAGATCGTAGCCCGACACGGTGTACCTTTATCGATTATCTCCGACCGAGATGGCCGTTTCGTTTCTAGATTTTGGCGTACATTGCAAGAAGCGTTGGGAACGCGTTTAGACATGAGCACCGCATATCATCCTCAAACCGATGGACAAAGCGAACGTACAATTCAAACCTTAGAGGACATGTTACGAGCTTGTGTGGTTGATTTCGGAAAAGCTTGGGACAAGCACTTACCTCTCGCCGAGTTCTCTTACAACAATAGTTATCACGCGAGTATTAAAGCCGCACCTTTTGAAGCGCTATATGGCCGCAAATGTCGTTCACCTCTTTGTTGGGCCGAGGTAGGCGACGTGCAAATCACCGGACCCGAACTCATTCACGAAACCACCGAGAAAATCGTTCAAATCCGAGATAGGCTTAGGACGGCCCGAAGTCGTCAAAAGAGCTATACCGATAAACGACGCAACGATCTTGAATTTCAAGTCGGTGACCGAGTAATGTTAAAAGTCGCACCTTGGAAGGGTGTAATCCGTTTTGGGAAACGCGGGAAGCTAAATCCGCGGTATATTGATCCTTTCGAAATCTTGGAGCGTATTGGAACCGTTGCTTATCGTTTGGATCTTCCGCCTCAATTGAGCTCCGTTCATCCTACTTTCCATGTATCTAACTTGAAAAAGTGTCTTGCCGAACCCGATATCGTCATCCCTCTCGAAGAACTTACTATTGATGACAAACTTCATTTTGTGGAGGAACCGGTTGAAATTGTGGACACCTCCGTCAAGACATTGAAACAAAGTCGAATCCCGATTGTTAAAGTCCGTTGGAACGCCAAAAGGGGACCCGAGTTTACTTGGGAAAGACAAGATCAAATGCAAAGGAAGTATCCTCATCTATTCGTGAATTCGGAAACGCAAGATCTCGAGGAAGAAACAACGACTACTACGCCTACTTAAATTTCGGGACGAAATTTCTTTTAAGGTGTAGGTAATGTAACATCCCGCCTTTTTCCATTTACTTTTCCGTTTAACTATTTAAGTTCCGTTATATGTTTATAACACATCTCGTTAATACGCGTTTGAATTATCTCGTTTAGGTAATTCCCGTACCCGTTTCCTAAGTTGAGGGACTAAAGTTGCCAAATGGAGAAAGAGATGACTAGGTCAACTAGTCAACTCTTTCCCCTCCATTCATTTTATCACCTCCCAAATAATACTTCACCTTTTTCTCTCAAAACCCTCAAACCTTCAATCATCATCCAAATTCGTTCAAGAAGGATTCGATCAAAACAAATTGCATATTTGAACTCCTCGTGATCTCCTCTTCGTTTCCATACCGATTTCATCAATTTTGGGTAACTTTCTAAAATCACTAATTCTTGTGTTCTTGAGATTTTTAAGTTATAAGGTTGTTAATTAGTGTCTATGGCTCGAGTCTAGTTTGTTTATGTGATTTGTATGCTCGTTTTTGATATTTTGATGTAACTAGTTCATATTGAAAGAATGCTTGCTTAATCTTGAGTTTTAGGTGTTCATATGTTGTTGAATGATGAAAGTTCATGTTTTAATTGTGTTCCTAACATCACTAGCTTCAAATTGGTATGTAGGTTGACATGGATTAGTTTCATATGCAAGATTGTCGAATTTGTGATTTTGGATTAGGGTTTGATGAGCTTTACATGAACTTTTGATGCGTCAAATGCTACGAGATATTGTTGTTAAGTGTTTTGTTGCAATGTGTGTTTGATTACCTTCGAAACGGCATAACATACATGTAAATTGGTTGCCCGAATCATAAAATGCGTTTTTGGAACTTAAACTTTGATTATGAATGTTTAATTACGGTTTTTGGTTGTTGTAAGTGGAAGTTTGATTGATGAAATGTACTTAGTTGTATTCCTCGTCAAAATACCTTTCCAACGATATATAATAGGCATTATAAGTGTTTGCGGGTCAAGAGTTGGGTTGGAAAAGGTTTTGGCTCGTGCATACTTGGGAAAAACAGAAACAGACCTGCACAGAGGGTGGCGCGGCGCGCCCCTACCCCGCGCGGCGCGCCAAATGGCCTGGCCAGAATTCTGTCCAACTTGGTCAATTTTTGAATAATGTTTGGCATGCTACGCACCTCCGATTAACATGTAACTTGGCCAACATGCTCATATATGATTTCTAAGATTAGAAAAATAGTTCGGAACCCGACCCGAACGTGTTGACTTTCGTTGACTTTGACCGACCAAAGTTTGACTTTTTGTCAAACTTAACCAAATGATTATGCAACCTTCCTAACTTATTTATATACTTGTATCTTGCATGAAACTTGGCAATTTGATTTCACATGCTAAATAATCGAGTCGTAACGAGCCATAGGACTAATTGAACATCTTTGACCTATCGTGTTTACCGTTATTGATACAACCTATTGTTTAGGTCAAGACTAGCATTGTTCTTTGCACACGTTTACTTGTTGAAGTACTTTACTACTCGTGCACTCAAGGTGAGATCATAGTCCCACTTTTACTCTTTTTGAACTTATATTTGGGATGAGAAAACATAAACGATTCTTTTGAACTAAGTGAACACAAGTACAGGAAAACAAACATTCTACATACGAGTTTAGAACAAAATCCTCAATTCGATTATCATTAGTTACACTTGCCGGGTGTAAGCGAGAACTTATGTTGTATGGATCCATATGGGTTTGACAAACCCTCATTCAAACGGTTCGCTACCGTTTACGAATGAAATATATTTTCGAGAAACAGTGTATGTTCTAGCACTAAGTGATGGGGTTCAATGGAAGGAAACGTTAAGCATTGATAATTGGGTGCTCGTGAAACAAACTTTTGGAATGTATTACTATTATTTCATTGATGCAAATCTTGTGGTTCACTTGTACTTATTTACTTAAACCTATGATTTCACCAACGTTTTCGTTGACAGATTTCTATGTTTTTCTCAGGTCCTTGAACGATACATGATACATGCTTCCGCTCATTATTTTGATACTTGCATTGGATGTCGAGTATACATGCATACATGGAGCGTCTTTTGGATACTTTTAAATTGTGTCGCATAAGTTTCATTTGTACTTAAACTTGGTATCGTAACTTGTGGTGGAACTATTCTTGTAAAACTTGAACAACCTTTACATTTGAAATGAATGCGACATATCTTTTGGTCAACGTTGTTTTAAAGACTTATGACCACGTAACGGGACCTAAGTAGACGGCACCGTCAATGACGATTTGGTCGGGTCGCTACAATCATCACCATGTATCTTATTTTGACTGCATTATCAACAGATGTAGTATTGTAAACTATTATTTACGTTGATTGTCTATATGTAGAAATCATCAAATGTCAAGAACCTTAGAATTTGATATTCATTTATGGCGTGCCTTTTCAAAAAAATGCAATGTTTACAAAACGTATCATGTAGAGGTCAGTACCTCACTGTGAAATTGATGAATGATGTATTCGTCCAAATGGATTTGGATGGGTCATCACAGTTGGCGTCAGAGCTTGAGGTCATAGGGAACTAGAATTTGCATTAGTAAGTTTAACTGGTAATTGTTAGGATGTATTAGTGAGTCTGGACTATGACCGTATCCGTTTTTACCGAGTTTTGCTTATCATTTCTTGTCAGAAATTACTTGCTTATCATTCTTAAGTCTAGACATATTTTTCTGCATTTATTGCATAGATAGTGTACAGACTAATTCATATCTTAGCATATCTGCTACTGTAAACTTTTCCTGACATCTTCCAAAAATTTCTCCGTAATTTATGGGATTTTGGTATTATATATACATTTGTAAATTATGTGTTGAAAAATACCAATCTAAGTCCTATAATCTATTTCATATCAAAAATCAATTCCCTGATTATACAAGATGGATCCCGCATCTAGTTCGAATTCCTCAGATTCCGACAACTATTCCGATATGGAATTCGACCTGAGCTCCGAAAGCAGCGTAACCGGAATGGATCAACCAATTAGTCATCATATATTATGGATGAATTGGGGATGGGTTTATAGCTTACTTAATCATTGGAGACAAGAAGAAGGTGATCACTTCCATCCACCACATTGCCCTATTGGCGAAGAACCTGAAGTACTTACCGGTGAACCTGTTCGTAATACCATTTTCTTTCTCATTTCCCGAGTATCTCGTCACGATTATATACTATCTCAAATTCTAGATCTTATTCGTCCGCTCTTCCGAACCGACAATCATCCTGGTGTAATAGAAGAAGTCAACGAGCTTCGCGCTCGGGTAGTGACTTTAGAGAATATGGTGCAAAGGTTACAAGCACCAGCAGCATCACCGGCATCAATAGTACCACCATCATCAACACCAACAGTATCATTACCACCACCAACAACAACATCCGCATCCCACACCTCAACATCACAATCTGTACCTCGAACATCAACATCATACACACCATAGGTACCAAGGAGTACCAGCAACAATAACCGATGAAGTATTGATTCATAACTTCATTGGAGAAATATTCTGCGATGATTATGTAATATCTAAAGTCTTAGAGATTATCTATTCTAGCCTTAACCATAAAGTAGATAAACGGACCGAAATAATAGAAGGAAGGGTAGAAACCCTGACAAGAATGATGCGTGATTTACAAGCTAGACTTGTTATACAAGCGCCACCGGTAGTACCACCAATATCACCATCAGTATCACCAACACTGACAAAACCTGTAGCACTGCAAGTTCCGTCAATTCTATAATCACCAACATCATCACAAATCAACAACGCGTATATTGTATCAACGAGTTATGAAGTATTAACTCATTTCCCCTGAAGAAATTATATGTATAGTTAATATATATGAATTTTGAATTCAAAATAAATCTTTTCGTACTAAGCTATTACGTGTGAATCTTAACTGGTAGGTACTACTTGGTTAGTTCATATTACTAATATGCAATGATGTACATCCTTCATTAACGACATAACCATCGTTAGCTACAATCCCTGTTTCAAATTCAATGAATTCCTTTTCATAATAAACTAAGTGTATTATTCAATTACACGTTTGATTTTACAGTTTCATTTTCGATGTACTCGAAACTTTTTAGAAAACATCATTCGTACCTTGCTAAGTTAGCAAGAGTTCCATGAACACCAACATGATTCACTGAGGAAATATCAATAAAACTGAATAATGAAGTATTGATTACATTAGTGAAATACTCCGCGAAGATTATGAAATCTTTAATGTTTTAGAGATTATTCATTTCTAATCCAGCCGAAAATCAAATGAGCTTAATATGATATTAACTCATTAAATCCATATTACATCCGAAGAAAATATACATATATATTTTCATAAAGACTGTAGTAAAATTCTTCTGTACAAAATATTACTTGTGAAATTTTTAACGGGTAGGTAATACCCAGGAAATATATAAGTTCACAATTAATATGTTACAATGTACATTCTTCAATTTTGATTCAAGAATCATTAACTATACTCACTACATTCACAGCGATATATATTCTTCCATAAGAATCATAACAACCATTTTCATACAAATTCGATTACACATTCTGATTTTTGACAGATCAGAATCCGAGTCAAGATTTAACAGAAGATATCACTATTAGATTTTCACATCTTACAAAACCATACTTTGAATTCAAAACTGTGCTAGATCCTTTGACATTATTATTACCGAAAATAACTTTGCAATTCCTTTTCAAAGTAGCCAGTTTTGTCACACCTCCAGTAAATCAACTTCGATTTTTCATTTGAATAAGCCTCATTATAACCTTGATATATAAGTTTGCCCTTCGTCATCATTACCGGGGAACCGTTTATATTCCACCACATTAGCAGTAAACTTACCAGCAACATCATTGATCTTTAACTTTCCGAAAAATCATTATATTCAATGAAACCCTATCATGTACTCATCTGCATCTTGTAACGGTAATTGTCATACCAAAATGCTTCAATCATTATTCTTGAATTTCCCAGCAATTCTACGCCAACAGTTATATATGTACATATAACGTCAATCTCCTAGACTTACACACTTCGAATGTGAAGTTTCTGAAAAACACCCTAAACTGAGAACTAGTTCTCTGAACTTTGGAAAAATACTGATGAAGCAGTAAAAACTGTAAACGACCTTAACAGTCAAAAGTTTGATGATAAAGAATAATGTGTTGGCAAAGCTCAGAAAAATAAAAAGTTTGGAACTGGAAAACGGATTGAGAAAACCTTGAAAGAGACTGTGGACAAATTACAAAGACTAAACCTACCTTCAAAGAATCCAAATGATTTAGTATCTGCTGAAGTCATTAACGAATACCTTGCTCCTGACTCTAAATCTTTACGAACAAATCTTCTTTATCATCTTTCGATATTAGAAATTCTAAGATATCATCGTATCTTTCATTATAAAGATCCTCGATATTTCTGAAGATATTTTCATAACCATTCTTTCTTATCTGAAATCATTTATCTCCTCGCGTTATCTGTATCATATCATAAAGAAAACTGTTTTAGTTTCTAAATTTTGAAACCTTCGAGTTTAAAGTATGAATGTTTTTGAAGTAGTGTTGGGAATTGAAGCATGAGTTAGTATAATATAATAACACTTGATCAATGTGATTATATTACAGTAAGTCATGCTGAGTTTCTAATGGAACGTGATAAAGGTTCACAGATCATACCCTCATCATGAACTATGTTACATAACTCTTTCATTCTATTTAACCTCTAAACAATCAAGAAAATATTTTCTTGATGATTCGGTCTTTTCTGAATATTCTGGTAATTTGACAAATCAAATTGTGCTATTACCTTTCCATTCTACTTTGTATATTATGATCATTCGAAACTCCATACCTACGAATTCTGGACCATTATTCGCTTGACTTGAAGTCGGGAAGAAGAAACAAAAGCATGGAGCTCCTAAATATAAGGGAAAATATAAAGCTTGACAACAACACATAAATTACAGACCGTATATATCAACACATATTGCAACGTAAAGACACGGGAGAATTAAAAACATTATAACTCCAAGATAATAGTAGAAGAAAATAACTTTCTCTGGTGGCAGATGAAAAAGAAGAATGAAGGATACGATATCCAGGAAAATGTCAAGAATCAGGACTGGATTTTAGCATTTTTACAATCTATTGGGATGTATGAAATAAGAAAGAAGATTATAGGAGTGTTGAAAATAAATGAAACGGAAGAGGTCAATTTATAGCAAAATATCAGATATAGCAATCGAGGCAGATTACCGCATTTAATCAAAGAGGATCATAATTTCCTTTATTAACGGAGAATCAAATCTTTTATAGATTTTAAGAATTATCTTTAAATTCCTTGAAATTCGGAAATCCAACGTGACTACGTCACCGGTAAGACGAACCTGCATTTACTCATTTCACTCTTTTGTGATAGCTTCACTCGTACTCTTTACATAAACGAATTGTTTTATTCATATTACTCAATGATGATAAAACTCTAATTTTCAACTAATATGAGTCATGAAAACATACTTATTGTCAGCCATGACGATCCCAATCAAATTTCGGGATGAAATTTCTTTAACGGGTAGGTACTGTAATGACCCGGAAATTTTTGACCAAATTTAAACTTAATCTTTATATGATTTCGACAAGATAAGCAAAGTCTGTAATGTTGAGTCTCGAAAATTTTGGAACTATGTTCATATATTCAATTACCCTTTTGACTATACTCGACGATTCACAAACATTTATGTACATATAGATATGTATATACAATATATAGTTATAATAATTGAAAACGTTAACAAAGTATTAGATGTATAATACTTTACATGAACATATTTGTTTCAATATATGTTTAACATATTCATCGAAGGAATTAAAAGATAATATCAAATGATTAAATTATCAGATACATTGTGATATGATTATGAGCCTCTGTTGTGAGGTCCACGTTGATTTGAGAAATCATTTCATTTTAACGGCATACGGAATAAATGGTAAAGTAATCTACGAGTGAGAACAAAGTGTCAAATAACGAGATTTAGACAAAAGTTTGTGGAGAACTAAATTTCATAATATTCTATTGATTTAATTTCAAACGTGCGAAAACGTTTTTAGATGTAATAGGAATTGATTGTTAAAATGTTTTTGACGTAATTTGAATATATATTTTACAAAGTGATAAAATATAATATTAACTTGGTCATAAAACGTTTTGATTTAAAACAATATTATTAAATATACTTTGACAAATAACGAGAAAATGATTTATTATAAAGACTTAATCTATTATTAAATATGTATTAATGAATAACGAGACGAGGAATTAAAGAAGCAAATGACCAAAACACTCGAACGTTAAAGTGACACTTCGAGTAATATAGTTTATTGATAATTTAAGTCTATATTTTGACAAAGGTATGAGTCACGAAATGTAAAGTACAAGTTTTCTAAGCGTACGAAAGGACGTTCGAAAATCCGGAATCGAGACATAAACCGAGTATCAACGTACGAGTCAACGGACCTAAAATTACAAGTCAACTATGTACATGAATATAATATAATATATATATATATATAATTAATATAAATTATATATGTATTATATATATATATATAAAATAATATGTCGACAAATAAGAAAATAAAAAAATTGTGAGCTGGATTTTGGGGAGATACGATCGCATGGGAAATAGGCATAAAACCCATGCGATCGCATGGGGGTCAGGAATCAGAATTCTTCTATAAATAGCCCAGGTTTCTGCCAAATCCATTACAATTCAATCTCTTTCTTTCTCTCAATATTTATATTTATTATTATTATTATTATTATTATTATTATTATTATTATTATTATTATTATTATTATTATTATTATTATTATTATAAATCTTATTATTATTATTAGTATTATTATACATAAAATACTACGACGAGGTCATGTGCAAGTTATTTTCAAAACAAGCTTTTCGAGCGGGATAGAGCTAAAGAAATTATGAGTTATAGCTAAGGAGGTGATGGGTATTATTCGGGGATATTGCTCGTGAGGTCAAACTAGTGTTTATCATTTCCGTTGCGTCTACGTACTTTCCTGCAATATTGAATCACAATATTGATACGTGAGCATTCATATCTTACCTTTTATATGTTAATATCCATGTCTAGTGCTCGAGTATATATGTTTATACATGCTTGTATGCTAAATTTCATCGTTAGATAGTTTATGATGAATCACAAATTTTATACATATACTACTGATATAAGGCATATGATATGCATATGATAATGCTAAAAACAAACATATATTTTATAGCATTATCCTTCAAGAAAGACAAGCTTTTAGTTGAAATTGTTCTATTTACAAGTGATATTCGTTTAAATAATAAAAGGTGAAGACAAAAGACAGATTCGACGATTTGAAGACGCAAACGACCAAAATGCTAAAAAGTACAAAGTATAATCCAAGAGGTTCAATTTATTGATAAGAAATGTCTAAAAGTTACAAGAGTACGAGCCGCGAAACGCAAAGTACAAGATATTAAATAGTACGAAAGGACGTTCAAAAATCCGGAACCGGGACATGAACCAACTATCAACGCGCGATGCAACGGAAATAAAATTACGAGTCAACTATGCACAAGAATATAATATAATATATATATAATTATTTAGAATTATATATAATATATTATAATTAATATATTAATCGAGCAGCCCACGTTTTTGGAAGTATATGTGTCCAGTGAAAGGCGGCCATGCAACCGCATGGCCAGGAAGCACAAACTCCATGCGGTCGCATGGAGTACTGTAGCAGCTGAGGTTCTATAAATGAAACGTTTTCTGGCCGAAAATATACACCTTTTTCTAATCTATCTCTTACTCCCTCATATATATATATATATATATATATATATATATATATATATATATATATATATATATATATATTTATATTTATAATTTTAATTTTAATTTAAGATTAATAATAATAAGGTTATGTTAGCGAATGTTGTAAGTGTGTAAGTCGAAATTCTGTCCGTGTAACGCTACGCTATTAATACTCATTGTAAGTTATGTTCAACCTTTTTAAATTAATGTCTCGTAGCTAAGTTATTATTATGCTTATTTAAATCGAAGTAATCATGATGTTGGGCTAAATATTAAAGACGGAGTAATTGGGCTTTGTACCATAATTGGGGTTTGGACAAAAGAACGACACTTGTGGAAATTGGACTATGAGCTATTAATGGGCTTTATATTAACTAAACGATACCTCGTTAATTTAATATAAAGATTACAATTTGATGTATCTATATATAACCACATACGCTTAATCGGGTACGGTGGGCGGGATATCTATAAATAAGAATTATCGTTCATTTTACCGGACACGAGAATGGATTAATAGTTAATGGACTCATTAAAACAGGGGTGAATTACATTCAAGGGTAATTGGTGTAATTGTTAACAAAGTAATAAAACCTTGGATTACACACAGTCGATAACCTGGTGTATTCATTAAACAAAGTATTAAGACCTTGTTACAGTTCGCATCCCCAATTAGTTGGAATATTTGACTTCGGGTATAAGGATAATTTGACGAAGACTCTCGCACTTTATATTTATGACTGATGGACTATTATGGACAAAACCGTATGGACATATCGAATAATCCAGGACAAAGGACAATTAACCCATGGTAATAAATTAAAATCAACATGTCAAACATCATGATTACGGAAATTTAAATAAGCATAATTCCTTTATTTTATATCTTATCTCACTTTTAATTATAGTACTTTTTAATTACCGCAATTTTATTTATCGTAATTTTATTTATCGCACTTTAAATTATCGCGCACTTTTATTATCATTTTTACTTTACGCTTTAAATTAAGTCATTTGTATATTTAATATTTTACATTAGGTTTTAATTAAGACTAAAGTTTTAATATCGACAAACCGGTCATTAAACGGTAAAAACCCCCCTTTTATAATAATAATAATACTACTTATATATATAAATATATTTATACAAATATATATATATATATATATATATATATATATATATATATATATATATATATATATATATATTTGTATATATATATATATATATACAAATATAGTTTTAAAAATATAGCGTTAAACTTGGCTAGCTCCTGCAGAACGAACTGGACTTACTAAAAACTACACTACTGTACGATTAGGTACACTGCCTATAGTGTTGTAGCAAGGTTTAGGTATATCCACTCTAATATTAAAAAATAACTTGTGTAAAATTGTATCGTATTTAATAGTATTTCGCAATAAAAATATAACTATTTCGTATACACCTTGCATAACATCAGCATGTTATTGGAAAGCTGGCGAAAAATTAATAACTTTTCATTTAGGAATCACGTGATTTCGATGAACGACTTAAAAGTTATGGTCAACTGAATTATGATTGACGTTAATTAAAATTGCTTTTGAATCTACAATTTAAAAAACTTATTTATAAGATTAATAAATTAGATTTTTGAATACCACTAGTCGAGTAAATGAATTCTTATATAAGACACGTCTCGTTTTGCTAAACAATTGTCAAAGTTGACTCTTTGAGATGACTTTTGTTAACTTTTGCATGTCGGTCTCGAGCATTAGGATTGTGATACACTATGACCCGACCTAGCTTGTTAGACCTGTATTGACCAACATATGTTCTCTAGGTTGAGATCTACGGTTATTTTGCATTCCGAGTTTCGGTCACATTTCGGTGAATAACCTTATGTGCTGCTAAGGTTAGTTTCATATGCTCCTTTTTTAATTGCTTTTGCAATCTATATTTTTGGGCTGAGAATACATGCACTTTATTTTAAACGCAATGGATACAAGTACATACTAAATTCTACACCGAGTTTGAACCGAAAATTCCTTAGCTTTGGTAACTAGTAACTGCCGGTTATAAGAACTGGTGGGCGCGAATAGTTGTATATGGATCCATAGGGCTTGACATCCCCGTCTGTTCCAGGTATAGAAACCCTAGCCAGAACTGTAAAATAGACGTATACCATTTAAGTTTAGTACATGTTGGATTACGTGTATTGTACATGTTGGTTGCATGTATGTTAAAACAGGGGTACTTATTATAATGTTAAAGTTTAGTTACCAGGGTGCTCAATCTTGTAGAATAATTTGATAAACGTTTCTGGATGAAACAACTGAAATCTTGTGATCCACCCTTATATACAGATTATGCGCAACATTAAAACTATGAACTCACCAACCTTTGTGTTGACACTTTTAAGCATGTTTATTCTCAGCTTCCTAGAAGTCTTCCGCTATTTGCTTATATGTTATAAAAGCTATGTGCATGGAATCATACATGCTTTATTCGAGTAAACGTTGCATTCACAAAATCATCACCATGTATCTTATTTTGACTGCATTGTCAACGGATGTAGTATTGTAAACTATTATTTACGGTGATTGTCTATATGTAGAAATCATCAAATGTCAAGAACCTTAGAATTTGATATTCATTTATGGTGTGCCTTTTCAAAAAAATGCAATGTTTACAAAACGTATCATGTAGAGGTCAGTACCTCACTGTGAAATCGATGAATGATGTTGATGTTATGCGAGGTGTATATAAAATAGTTTATATTTTACTAGAAAAAACTATTAAATACGATACAATTTTACACAAGATATTTATTTATTTATAGAATGGATATACTTAAACCTTGCTACAACACTTATAGGCAGTGTACCTAATCGTACAGTAGTGTAGTTTTTAGTAAGTCCGGTTCGTTCCACAGGGAAATCTTTAAACAAAGCTCAACGCTATATTAGTTTACTTTTATAAAAATACAAATATATATATAAGTAATATTATTATTATAAAGGGGGGTTTTTACCGTTTAATGACCGGTTTGTCGATTTTAAGACTTTAGTCGCAGTTAAAACCTAATGTAAAATATTAAATAAATAAAAGACTTAATTTAAAGCGTAAAGTAAATAACGATAATGAAATTGCGAATAATAAAAGTGCGATAAAATAAAATTGCGATAATTAAAAAGTACGATAATTAAAAGTGCGATTAAATAACAATAAATAAAAGTGCGATAATTAGAAGTGCAATTAAATATAAAATAAAGGAAATTAAATATGAAAGAAAAGAATTATGCTTATTTAAACTTCCGTAATCATGATGTTTGACGTGTTGATTTTAGTTTTATGCCCATGGGTTAATTGTCCTTTGTCCTGGATTATTTAATATGTCCGTCTGGTTTTTGTCCATAACAGTCCATCAGTCATAAATATAAAGTGCGAGTGTCCTCGTCATATTATTATTATACCCGAAGTTAAATATTCCAACTAATTGGGGATTCGAATTGTAACAAGATTTTAATACTTTGTTTAATGAATACACCAGGTTATCGACTGCGTGTAAACCAAGGTTTTACTACTTTGTTAACAATTACACCAATTACCCTTGAATGTAATTTCACCCCTGTTTTAATTATTCTAGTGGCTATTAATCCATTCCCGTGTCTGGTTAAATGAACGATTATTCATACATATAAATACCCTGCCCATCGTGTCCGATCGAGTGTATATGGTAATTTATAGGGACGCCCAATTGTAAATCTTTATATTAACATTAACAAACTTTCATTTAGTTAAACAAATATAAAGCCCATTAATTGCCCATAGTCTAATTTCCACAAGTGTCGTTCTTTTGTCCAAACCCCAATTATGGTACAAAGCCCAATTACCCAATTTTAGTAATTAGCCCAACATCATGATTACTTCGTTTTAAATAAGCATAATAATAACTTAGCTACGAGACATTAATGTAAAAAGGTTGAACATAACTTACAATGATAAAAAATAGCGTAGCGTTACACGGACAGAATTTCGACTTACACCCTTACAATATTCGCTAACATACCCTTATTATTAGAATTATAATTAAAATTAAAATTAAAATATAAATTATATATATATATATATATATATATATATATATATATATATATATATATATATATATATCGTTTACATATGAGAGAAGAGAGAAAAAGATTATGAAAAATGATCAGAATTCGGTTTGCTTTATAGGCAGAGTCGATTTTTGGGGCTCCGCGACTCGCGGCGAAATCCTCTTCAAACTCCGCGAGTCGCGGAGAATGAATTTACAGCTCAGTCCTTGGAGTCTTTCTCTGCCGACGGTTTTTTTATTTATAAATATAATATATATATAATTAATATAATTAATTATATATTATATTATATTTATATACATAGTTAACTTGTAATTTTTAGTCCGTTGCGTCGAGCGTTAAGAGTTGACTCTGGTCCCGGTTCCGGATTTTCGAACGTCCTTGCGTACAATTTAATATCTTGTACTTTGCGTTTTGAATCTTGTACTCTTGTAATTTCGAGACGTTTCTTATCAATAATTGGAACCTTTTTGATTGTCTTTTGTACTTTTGAGCTTTTTGGTCGTTTGCGTCTTCAATTCGTCGAATCTGTCTTTTGTCTTCACCTTTTATTATTTAAACGAATATCACTTGTAAATAGAACAATTGCAACTAAAAGCTTGTCTTTCTTGAGGAATAATGCTATGAAATATATGTTCGTTTTTAGCATTATCAAATATTCCCACACTTGAGCGTTGCTTGTCCTCAAGCAATATTGTCTTGAAATACTAGAATCACTTCTTTATTCTTCACACTTTGTACATCAGTGATTTCTATATGGCGGTATAAACAATGGTAGTAACGATATGGTTTACAGTCCCACATGACTATAAAAATTTAGATCCATTAAGGAAATTGGATCTTTATGAAAACATTTGATCTTTTGAAAATTAAATCTAGTTTTTACCCTAGATAAGTTTTCCGGGATAACCCTTTACCGGTGTTTGCAAAATATTTTTGTGGGTTTGGTGGGTTTCAGATTTGAAAATTTTAGCTCAAAACTTGCGGTTTTGTGTCACCCACTTGCTAACCTTGTATTTGGAAAGCAACACGTCCAGTTTACTTGTCCCGTATATTACCTTTCGGCAAACTACCGTCCGGTTGTAAAGGAAAGCGTTGAACAAGCAACTGTTAAGGCAATGTCCCCTGACATGCTTTTAATTATGGTCTATAACGTGTCGGACGCAATTACTATCCTTTGTAGGAGCAATAGTAAAGCTCACCCTAGGAATTTTTCGGTCTGGCACAAGGTCCTGACTTTGACCATGCTATGCAACCACCGTTCTTACGGTTGACACCCGATTTAGTTCAGGTGACCTAATGAATTCCAGGTGAATTCCTAGGATTTTACGTTCAATGGTAATGAACGTATTGAAAATAGGGTTTTCAGAAAACAATTCGGTTTGTAATTTTGATCAAAATATTTTCTCGTTCAAGCTCGAGTTTAGATATCATTGAATTCCATGAGTTTGTAATTCTCAATCTTTAAGGTCAATCTCTAGGATTGAGTAATATCAGTCTTAAAAGCTGATTTTTAATCTTTAAGGAGATTATCCTTTCTGGGGATCTGATTCATTAGTCTTATCAAGCTAATTTGCACGGTGCCCCCCATTGTACGAGATAAATCCTTCTCATGGTTAGGATAAATCTGACCACATGGCGACCCTGTTTAATGCTGAGGTCCGTGGATTTCCTGCTGATTTTAGTGATGACTTTTCTAGATTTTTCGTCAACCTACAGCTGGTCTGGACGACAACTTCATGACCTAAATCAAGAAGCGCGTGTCTTTTTCGGAAGACTTTACTTCCTTTTAATGATGTAATTGATTCATCGTGTAGATCCATCTCTTCTTTTCTTTCATCGAGTAAAACAGTTTAGTTTAGTCCAAAGCAAAAGTATTTTCAGTTATTTGTACAAAAATATGTGATATATGTTTTGAATAACTTGGAGAATTTTCCCACACTTGGCTTTTATTTTCCTTTTTTATCGTCCTCTATTCCATTTTAAATGAATTTTAACATTTTAGTTTGTTTCTCAATTTATGTCCTTTCCGAGGTAACAATAATTTCGGTGTTAAAACCTAGTTTTATCGTTCATAAATATGTATAAACATGATTTTGAATTCATTTAATTGAAAATTTTGAAAAATTTTACTAGAATTGGGTAGTCAGTATATAAGACCAGGGATGTTCTTTTTTATCAGAGAGCACTAGATTCTAATACAACTACTGCTTTACTAGTATTTTTAATGGTAACCAAGTGTATAAAGTAAAAAATTTTAAAATCCGAAAGAATTTAATCCCTTCCCACACTTAAGATCTTGCAATGCCCTCATTTGCAAGAAATCAGTAACAATTTAAATTATTGAGGGTGATTTGTGTGAAAATGATTAAATTTTACCAAAGTTTCCAAATATATTGGTGTTTGTTTGCTGAATGATAAATGGTGCACATCATTTGTTCATTCCGTCTTGTTGTTATTTCACATATATTTTGCATCTTGTCGTCAAAATTAGTTGCTTTTGCTGAACTTAATGCCAGTCTTTGAAAATGCGTTGTTTTACCCTGTTGTGTACATAAGATAAACTGCAAACATATATACATATTTTTGAAGTTTGGTATATTACCCCACATTCAAAAATTATTAAAATCTAAGAATAAAAGTTAGACAATTATAAAAATGATTACAATATTAACAAAAGTATTAAACGTATCAATAATTACAAATTACAAAATAAAAAAATAATAATAAGTAAACTAAGGATGATATTGGTACCAATAGGGGTTCTAGGCATAACCATAGGTGCTATAGAATGCTTCGGCAGGGTCATACGTAGGATATGGTGACTGCATCTCTATAGACCAAGGAGGGAAGATGGGTTTCGGTGTAGGAATATAGTTTCTACCTATATGTTGGCAATGAGCTATGATTTGGTTCTGATGAACTTGCCAATCTTCAAATGCTCTCTGTCTAGCATTTTCGTATTCCTGAGAAGCTATAAACCTATGCATTTCTTGCATCTCATTCCCCCCTCCTACATTACCTTGCTGCTGGTTTCTCTCCACCTGTGGATGTCTACCATGGTATCGTACTGCGGCGTCATTTCGCCTCTTCAAAATTTTCGCACCATGGTATACATTTAAACCTATAGTATCGCGGGGTTCCGGCTCTTCTAGTAATAATCCCCCCCGACTTATATCCACACCGAGATATTCACCAATCAAAGTAATAAAAATACCACCTCCTATTATGCTATGTGGTCGCATCCCCCGAACCATAGCTGATAAATAATAACCCACACAATATGGTATACTTACAGCGCTTTGTGGGTCTCGAATACACATATGGTAAAACAAATCCTGTTCATTTACTTTTTCTTTGTTCTTACCCCTTTGTGTAATCGAATTAGCTAAAAACCTATGTATCACTCTTAATTCGGCTCTATCTATATCCAAATAAGAGTAATTTCCCCCTTTGAAACGGTGATGGCTTGTCATTTGACTCCACACACCGTGTGTATCAAAATTCTCATCTATCTTTCTACCGTTTAGTATCAATCCTCTACAATCGGCAGACGCTAACTCCTCAGGCGTATATATACGTAAAGCCTGAGCCATGTCCAGTAAAGACATGTGGCGCATCGAACCGCCTAACAAAAATCTAATAAAAGAACGATCGGTTAAACTAGCTACCCTATCATTCAACTCTATACTACATAACAATTCTTCACACCATACTTTATATACAGGTCTACGTATGGTGAATAAACATACCCAGTCATTAAAAGAAGAATTACCATACCTCTGGACAAGTAATTCCCTAATTGGCCCGGCCAATTCTACAGCTTCTAAGGGTCCCCATTCTATGACCCTCGGTACCTCAACAACCTTAGAATGAAGAGTATGCAAACCCCTTTGATATTTTGGATAATCTATCCAAAGTCTGTCAAATCTCAGGTTCGGGTGCAACTCTTCTAAGTGCATATCGGAAAAGGTCATGACTGGATGAGGTATATCCTGCTTGTAGTAGTTATCCACCTCCTGTTGTTCCAAATTCTCAGCAGGAGCATTGCGGGCTTGGGATGAAGATTCACCCCTTTCATTCTGCAAAACACATCAAACACAATTTTTGTGCATCCAAATATGCATTAGTGTCAGCAAAATCATCAATCAAAATAATTACAATGACATTATCAATTTATATCAAACTTAAGCTCATTTTCACATTTTTATCAAATCTACACTTTTTCAAATAAGCATATACGAAAATGTTCGCCAAGTTCATAAGCATTCAACTCAAATAACATGTCAAAATAATCATTACTAGCAATTAAACAAGTCTCAAATGGCATTATCTTTCAAAAATCAACTTCATGAATTTTAGACTTGAAAAAGTCCACTTTAATTCTCAAAATCATGTTTAGGCTCAAAGTTTGGATCATTTAACTACCTAAACATGTTACACTACTTAATTTAGCAACAATTCATGACAAAAATCGGCCATAACCTGTTTATATCAAAAAGCCCCAAATTGCTCAAGAACACAAACCCTAGATTACTCAAAATTTGAAGTTTAAGGCTTTTAATTATGTTAAACAGCATCAATCTAGGTTATACAAGCATAATACATAAACAATTTAAGCCTAATTACACTAAAAAGCATCAAAATCAAATTGGGGACAAAATTGCTCAAGAACATCAAATTTCGAATTAAATGGTGTTTAGGTGTAGAAATTTACCATTTTTCTTGAGTAATTCTTAGATAGCATCCTTCTCAACATGATTTTAGCAAAAAATTTGGTGATTAACGGTTAAAAATTGGGATTTTTGGGGTGTTTTTGGGTGTATTTTCGGAGCTATTTTCGCAGCAGTTTTTTTGAGTTGTTGGGTTGGGGACTGAAACTGATCGTTCAGCTCTTTATTTTTTTTTCTGTAATCCGGCCCCTCCGCGAGTCGCGGGGATTTACCTTCCAAACTCCGCGACTCGCGGATTTTGATATATATATATTTTTTTTTATAATCATTAACTTATTAAAACAATTAAGTAATTAATTTTAAAATTTTGTTTCCCTTGTTATTTAGGACGAGGTCGTTTCGGATCGATGTCCTAGTCCGTCTCTCGACAAAATTTTAAAATTTGTCTTTTTGTAGCGATTGTTTTAAAAGCTAAGATTTTTGAGTTTTTTAATGTTTTTGGCATACTTTAAATCAATAATATTAAAAATAATGATAATAAAAGTTCTCGTCCCTCCCTTGGGTAAATCAATTTCGGTTCAAAGACCTAGTCTTCAACTTACGATGAATTTTAAAAATCATATTCTTAACTTAATGAGATAAAGTAAATTTTTGTTTTTAAATTCACACAACTTAAATATGAAATTCAAAATTAATATTAAAAATTCACACCAAACTTAAAATTTGAAATGCATAAAATTAAAAATTCATATTTTAAAAATTAAAAGTTCACACCAAATTTAATTTAAAAATTTATAAATTCATATCAAACTTATATTAATTTTTCAAATATTTACAATTTTAAATATATTGTTTTTACAAAGTTTACAATATTAATTTAAGATTTAAATATTAATTTTAAAAATATGGTAAAAATAAAATTAAAAATCTTTTTGTCTTTTTATCCCACTTTAATCAATCAAATATTATCAAAAATATGCGCCCCTCTTTTCGGTAAAGTAATTTCGGTTCCAAGACCTAATTTAACTCATGACGAATTTTTGAAATATTTTGGGTTGATTGTTTAAAGATATTTATACCTTAAGAATAAACGTTAAATTTCGCAGTGATGTAATAAATTTTTGAATGATATCAATAATATCGGTCGACAAACCTAATTTTATTCAATACTTAATACTTTTTAGCGAACAAATTAGCGTTTATTATCAAAAGGTTAAAAATAAAAATAAAAATAAAAACTGTACAGACATACCTGTGAATTAGATTTCTTAGTTATATGATCTATCCCATTCATAAGATAGTCGGTTTAATTGGTTTTCCATGGCTACATAGGCGTAACCTCGAGCATTCAGTGTCTTTTCTTCTAAACATATGAACGGTCCGTCTCTGCATAAAGTAACAAATTCGGTATTTGAATAGGTTTGATTATTTGAACATTTACCTCCATGTGACCATTTTCCGCATTTGTGACATCGTTCTAGGTGTCGTGCTCTTCTTTTCGCTGCGGATTTTGATTTTCCTTTACCAAATTGTAACTTATTATCTTCGCATCTGGATTCTTTTCTAACTTCGTCCATTCTTTCTCTGATTACTGATACTATTTCACTCGGTAGTATGTCATTATTACGTTTAGTGATCAAAGCGTGTAGCATTAGACCATGGTTTAGTTCACAGGCAGTCTTCATTTTGTAAAAACCTAAAAAAAAATAAAAATTCAGAATGGGGGGAGAAGACTAGTTCTTTAGGGTCTGCTAGGGAAAGACCATTCGGGTTCCATTTTCGAGAACTACACGAAAACAGACAATCTAACTCTAACAGAAATACATATTATCCTTTAAAGACTTGATTCTCCCCACACTTAGTTAGCTGTGGTGTCGAAATTGTGATTAACTTCGTTGTCGAATTCCATCGGACCATGTATGTAATGTTTAACTCTGTGACCATTAACTTTAAATTCAATCCCATTTGAATTTATTAATTCTATCGTTCCGTATGGGAAAACTCTTTTGACTATGAATGGTCCAGACCATCTTGATTTCAATTTTCCAGGAAATAGCTTGAATCGTGAATTGAAAAGAAGAACTCTGTCTCCTTCTTTAAATTCTTTTGAACTTCTGATTCTTTTATCATGCCATTTCTTCGTTCTTTCTTTATAGATTAACGAATTTTCGTATGCTTCATGTCTTAATTCTTCTAATTCGTTTAGTTGACTTAATCGTAGACGTCCGGCTTCATGTAAATCAAGATTACATGTCTTCAAAGCCCAAAATGCTTTGTGTTCAATTTCTACTGGAAGATGACATGCTTTTCCATAAACAAGTCTAAAAGGTGTGGTTCCAATTGAAGTTTTGTAGGCTGTTCTAAAAGCCCAGAGTGCATCCTCCAATTTAATGGACCATTCCTTCGGATTTGATCCTACGGTTTTCTCTAGAATACGTTTTAAAGCTCGGTTGGTATTTTCAACTTGTCCACTTGTTTGTGGATGATATGCGGTGGAGATTTTATGAGTTACTCCATATCTTTTAAGAACTTTCTCAAGTTGATTATTACAGAAATGAGTACCCCGATCACTTATTAAAGCTCTCGGTGTTCCAAACCTTGCAAAAAGACGTTTTAAAAAGTTGACTACAACTCGTGCATCGTTAGTTGGGAGAGGTTGTGCTTCCGCCCATTTAGATACATAATCAATGGCTACGAGTATATATAGATTATTATGAGATTTTGGAAATGGACCCATAAAGTCAATACCCCAAATGTCAAATACTTCACATACTTGGATGACATTTTGTGGCATTTCATCACGTTGACTTATTTTTCCGGCCCTTTGACAAGCATCACAGGATTTGCAAAGAAGGTGTGCGTCTTTGTAAATTGTAGGCCAATAGAATCCAGCTTCATAAACTTTTCTTGCTGTTAGTTGAGGCCCATAATGCCCTCCTGTTGGTCCTGTGTGACAATGGTTTAAAATTTTACTAGCTTCATCTCCAAATACACATCGGCGTATTATTCCATCGGGACAACTTTTAAACAGATGTGGATCTTCCCAGAAATAGTGTTTTATATCACTGAAGAATTTCTTTCGTCTTTGTTACGATAATCCTTTTTCAAGGAATCCACAAACTAAGTAGTTTGCATAGTCTGCAAATCATGTGATTTCTTTATAATCTATCTTCAATAGATATTCATCAGGAAAGTTGTCTTGTATAGCCGATTCATTCAGAACTTCTAATTCGGGATTTTCAAGACGAGAAAGATGATCAGCGGCGAGATTTTCTGCTCCTCTTTTATCTCGGATTTCAATATCAAACTCTTGTAAGAGTAAGATCCAACGGATTAATCTTGGTTTAGCATCTTGTTTTGAAAATAGGTATCTAAGAGCAGAATGGTCGGTATAGACCACCGTTTTTGAAGAGGCGAAATAACGCCGCAGTACGATACCATGGTAGACATCCACAGGTGGAGAGAAACCAGCAGCAAGGTAATGTAGGAGGGGGGAATGAGATGCAAGAAATGCATAGGTTTATAGCTTCTCAGGAATACGAAAATGCTAGACAGAGAGCATTTGAAGATTGGCAAGTTCATCAGAACCAAATCATAGCTCATTGCCAACATATAGGTAGAAACTATATTCCTACACCGAAACCCATCTTCCCTCCTTGGTCTATAGAGATGCAGCCACCATATCCTACGTATGACCCTGCCGAAGCATTCTATAGCACCTATGGTTATGCCTGGAACCCCTATTGGTACCAATATCATCCTTAGTTTACTTATTATTATTTTTTTATTTTGTAATTTGTAATTATTGATACGTTTAATACTTTTGTTAATATTGTAATCATTTTTATAATTGTCTAACTTTTATTCTTAGATTTTAATAATTTTTGAATGTGGGGTAATATACCAAACTTCAAAAATATGTATATATGTTTGCAGTTTATCTTATGTACACAACAGGGTAAAACAACGCATTTTCAAAGACTGGCATTAAGTTCAGCAAAAGCAACTAATTTTGACGACAAGATGCAAAATATATGTGAAATAACAACAAGACGGAATGAACAAATGATGTGCACCATTTATCATTCAGCAAACAAACGCCAATATATTTGGAAACTTTGGTAAAATTTAATCATTTTCACACAAATCACCCTCAATAATTTAAATTGTTACTGATTTCTTGCAAATGAGGGCATTGCAAGATCTTAAGTGTGGGAAGGGATTAAATTCTTTCGGATTTTAAAATTTTTTACTTTATACACTTGGTTACCATTAAAAATACTAGTAAAGCAGTAGTTGTATTAGAATCTAGTGCTCTCTGATAAAAAAGAACAGCCCTGGTCTTATATACTGACTACCCAATTCTAGTAAAATTTTTCAAAATTTTCAATTAAATGAATTCAAAATCATGTTTATACATATTTATGAACGATAAAACTAGGTTTTAACACCGAAATTATTGTTACCTCGGAAAGGACATAAATTGAGAAACAAACTAAAATGTTAAAATTCATTTAAAATGGAATAGAGGACGATAAAAAAGGAAAATAAAAGCCAAGTGTGGGAAAATTTTCCAAGTTATTCAAAACATATATCACATATTTTTGTACAAATAACTGAAAATACTTTTGCTTTGGACTAAACTAAACTGTTTTACCCGATGAAAGAAAAGAAGAGATGGATCTACACGATGAATCAATTCCATCATTAAAAGGAAGTAAAGTCTTCCGAAAAAGACACGCGCTTCTTGATTTAGGTCATGAAGTTGTCGTCCAGACCAGCTGTAGGTTGACGAAAAATCTAGAAAAGTCATCACTAAAATCAGCAGGAAATCCACGGACCTCAGCATTAAACAGGGTCGCCATGTGGTCAGATTTATCCTAACCATGAGAAGGATTTATCTCGTACAATGGGGGGCACCGTGCAAATTAGCTTGATAAGACTAATGAATCAGATCCCCAGAAAGGATAATCTCCTTAAAGATTAAAAATCAGCTTTTAAGACTGATATTACTCAATCCTAGAGATTGACCTTAAAGATTGAGAATTACAAACTCATGGAATTCAATGATATCTAAACTCGAGCTTGAACGAGAAAATATTTTGATCAAAATTACAAACCGATTTGTTTTCTGAAAACCCTATTTTCAATACGTTCATTACCATTGAACGTAAAATCCTAGGAATTCACCTGGAATTCATTAGGTCACCTGAACTAAATCTGGTGTCAACCGTAAGAACGGTGGTTGCATAGCATGGTCAAAGTCAGGACCTTGTGCCAGACCGAAAAATTCCTAGGGTGAGCTTTACTATTGCTCCTACAAAGGATAGTAATTGCGTCCGACACGTTATAGACCATAATTAAAAGCATGTCAGGGGACATTGCCTTAACAGTTGCTTGTTCAACGCTTTCCTTTACAACCGGACGGTAGTTTGCCGAAAGGTAATATACGGGACAAGTAAACTGGACGTGTTGCTTTCCAAATACAAGGTTAGCAAGTGGGTGACACAAAACCGCAAGTTTTGAGCTAAAATTTTCAAATCTGAAACCCACCAAACCCACAAAAATATTTTGCAAACACCGGTAAAGGGTTATCCCGGAAAACTTATCTAGGGTAAAAACTAGATTTAATTTTCAAAAGATCAAATATTTTCATAAAGATCCAATTTCCTTAATGGATCTAAATTTTTATAGTCATGTGGGACTGTAAACCATATCGTTACTACCATTGTTTATACCGCCGTATAGAAATCACTGATGTACAAAGTGTGAAGAATAAAGAAGTGATTCTAGTATTTCAAGACAATATTGCTTGAGGACAAGCAACGTTCAAGTGTGGGAATATTTGATAATGCTAAAAACGAACATATATTTCATAGCATTATTCCTCAAGAAAGACAAGCTTTTAGTTGCAATTGTTCTATTTACAAGTGATATTCGTTTAAATAATAAAAGGTGAAGACAAAAGACAGATTCGAAGAATTGAAGACGCAAACGACCAAAAAGCTCAAAAGTACAAAAGACAATCAAAAAGGTTCCAATTATTGATAAGAAACGTCTCGAAATTACAAGAGTACAAGATTCAAAATGCAAAGTACAAGATATTAAATTGTACGCAAGGACGTTCGAAAATCCGGAACCGGGACCAGAGTCAACTCTTAACGCTCGACGCAACGGACTAAAAATTACAAGTTAACTATGTATATAAATATAATATAATATATAATTAATTATATTAATTATATATATATATTATATTTATAAATAAAAAAACCGTCGGCAGAGAAAGACTCCAAGGACTGAGCTGTAAATTCATTCTCCGCGACTCGCGGAGTTTGAAGAGAATTTTGCCGCGAGTCGCGGAGCCCCAAAAATCGACTCTGCCTATAAAGCAAACCGAATTCTGATCATTTTTCATAATCTTTTTCTCTCTTCTCTCATATGTAAACGATATATATATATATATATATATATATATATATATATATATATATATATATATATATATATATATATATATATATATATATATATATATATATATATAAAATTTATATTTTAATTTTAATTTTAATTATAATTCTAATAATAAGGGTATGTTAGCGAATATTGTAAGGGTGTAAGTCGAAATTCTGTCCGTGTAACGCTACGCTATTTTTTATCATTGTAAGTTATGTTCAACCTTTTTACATTAATGTCTCGTAGCTAAGTTATTATTATGCTTATTTAAAACGAAGTAATCATGATGTTGGGCTAATTACTAAAATTGGGTAATTGGGCTTTGTACCATAATTGGGGTTTGGACAAAAGAACGACACTTGTGGAAATTAGACTATGGGCTATTAATGGGCTTTATATTTGTTTAACTAAATGAAAGTTTGTTAATGTTAATATAAAGATTTACAATTGGGCGTCCCTATAAATTACCATATACACTCGATCGGACACGATGGGCAGGGTATTTATATGTATGAATAATCGTTCATTTAACCGGACACGGGAATGGATTAATAGCCACTAGAATAATTAAAACAGGGGTGAAATTACATTCAAGGGTAATTGGTGTAATTGTTAACAAAGTAGTAAAACCTTGGTTTACACGCAGTCGATAACCTGGTGTATTCATTAAACAAAGTATTAAAACCTTGTTAAAATTCGAATCCCCAATTAGTTGGAATATTTAACTTCGGGTATAATAATAATTTGACGAGGACACTCGCACTTTATATTTATGACTGATGGACTGTTATGGACAAAAACCAGACGGACATATTAAATAATCCAGGAAAAAGGACAATTAACCCATGGGCATAAAACTAAAATCAACACGTCAAACATCATGATTACGGAAGTTTAAATAAGCATAATTCTTTTATTTCATATTTAATTTCCTTTATTTTATATTTAATTGCACTTCTAATTATCGCACTTTTATTTATTGTTATTTAATCGCACTTTTAATTATCGTACTTTTTAATTATCGCAATTTTATTTTATCGCACTTTTATTATTCGCAATTTCATTATCGTTATTTACTTTACGCTTTAAATTAAGTCTTTTATTTATTTAATATTTTACATTAGGTTTTAACTGCGACTAAAGTCTTAAAATCGACAAACCGGTCATTAAACGGTAAAAACCCCCCTTTATAATAATAATATTACTTATATATATATTTGTATTTTTATAAAAGTAAACTAATATAGCGTTGAGCTTTGTTTAAAGATTTCCCTGTGGAACGAACCGGACTTACTAAAAACTACACTACTGTACGATTAGGTACACTGCCTATAAGTGTTGTAGCAAGGTTTAAGTATATCCATTCTATAAATAAATAAATATCTTGTGTAAAATTGTTTCGTATTTAATAGTTTTTTCTAGTAAAATATAAACTATTTTATATACACCTCGCATAACATCAAGTATTTTTGTATTTGATAATGCTAAAAACGAACATATATTTCATAGCATTATTCCTCAAGAAAGACAAGCTTTTAGTTACAATTGTTCTATTTACAAGTGATATTCGTTTAAATAATAAAAGGTGAAGACAAAAGACAGATTCGACGAATTGAAGACGCAAACGACCAAAAAGCTCAAAAGTACAAAAGACAATCAAAAAGGTTCCAATTATTGATAAGAAACGTCTCGAAATTACAAGAGTACAAGATTCAAAACGCAAAGTACAAGATATTAAATTGTACGCAAGGACGTTCGAAAATCCGGAACCGGGACCAGAGTCAACTCTTAACGCTCCCCGGCAGCGGCGCCAAAAATACTTGATGTTATGCGAGGTGTATATTAAATAGTTTATATTTTACTAGAAAAAACTATTAAATACGATACAATTTTACACAAGATATTTATTTATTTATAGAATGGATATACTTAAACCTTGCTACAACACTTATAGGCAGTGTACCTAATCGTACAGTAGTGTAGTTTTTAGTAAGTCCGGTTCGTTCCACAGGGAAATCTTTAAACAAAGCTCAACGCTATATTAGTTTACTTTTATAAAAATACAAATATATATATAAGTAATATTATTATTATAAAGGGGGGTTTTTACCGTTTAATGACCGGTTTGTCGATTTTAAGACTTTAGTCGCAGTTAAAACCTAATGTAAAATATTAAATAAATAAAAGACTTAATTTAAAGTGTAAAGTAAATAACGATAATGAAATTGCGAATAATAAAAGTGCGATAAAATAAAATTGCGATAATTAAAAAGTACGATAATTAAAAGTGCGATTAAATAACAATAAATAAAAGTGCGATAATTAGAAGTGCAATTAAATATAAAATAAAGGAAATTAAATATGAAATAAAAGAATTATGCTTATTTAAACTTCCGTAATCATGATGTTTGACGTGTTGATTTTAGTTTTATGCCCATGGGTTAATTGTCCTTTGTCCTGGATTATTTAATATGTCCGTCTGGTTTTTGTCCATAACAGTCCATCAGTCATAAATATAAAGTGCGAGTGTCCTCGTCAAATTATTATTATACCCGAAGTTAAATATTACAACTAATTGGGGATTCGAATTGTAACAAGGTTTTAATACTTTGTTTAATGAATACACCAGGTTATCGACTGCGTGTAAACCAAGGTTTTACTACTTTGTTAACAATTACACCAATTACCCTTGAATGTAATTTCACCCCTGTTTTAATTATTCTAGTGGCTATTAATCCATTCCCGTGTCCGATTAAATGAACGATTATTCATACATATAAATACCCTGCCCATCGTGTCCGATCGAGTGTATATGGTAATTTATAGGGACGCCCAATTGTAAATCTTTATATTAACATTAACAAACTTTCATTTAGTTAAACAAATATAAAGCCCATTAATAGCCCATAGTCTAATTTCCACAAGTGTCGTTCTTTTGTCCAAACCCCAATTATGGTACAAAGCCCAATTACCCAATTTTAGTAATTAGCCCAACATCATGATTACTTCGTTTTAAATAAGCATAATAATAACTTAGCTACGAGACATTAATGTAAAAAGGTTGAACATAACTTACAATGATAAAAAATAGCGTAGCGTTACACGGACAGAATTTCGACTTACACCCTTACAATATTCGCTACCATACCCTTATTATTAGAATTATAATTAAAATTAAAATTAAAATATAAATTATATATATATATATATATATCGTTTACATATGAGAGAAGAGAGAAAAAGATTATGAAAAATGATCAGAATTCGGTTTGCTTTATAGGCAGAGTCGATTTTTGGGGCTCCGCGACTCGCGGCAAAATCCTCTTCAAACTCCGCGAGTCGCGGAGAATGAATTTACAGCTCAGTCCTTGGAGTCTTTCTCTGCCGACGGTTTTTTTATTTATAAATATAATATATATATAATTAATATAATTAATTATATATTATATTATATTTATATACATAGTTAACTTGTAATTTTTAGTCCGTTGCGTCGAGCGTTAAGAGTTGACTCTGGTCCCGGTTCCGGATTTTCGAACGTCCTTGCGTACAATTTAATATCTTGTACTTTGCGTTTTGAATCTTGTACTCTTGTAAATTCTTTCGGATTTTAAAATTTTTTACTTTATACACTTGGTTACCATTAAAAATACTAGTAAAGCAGTAGTTGTATTAGAATCTAGTGCTCTCTGATAAAAAAGAACAGCCCTGGTCTTATATACTGACTACCCAATTCTAGTAAAATTTTTCAAAATTTTCAATTAAATGAATTCAAAATCATGTTTATACATATTTATGAACGATAAAACTAGGTTTTAACACCGAAATTATTGTTACCTCGGAAAGGACATAAATTGAGAAACAAACTAAAATGTTAAAATTCATTTAAAATGGAATAGAGGACGATAAAAAAGGAAAATAAAAGCCAAGTGTGGGAAAATTCTCCAAGTTATTCAAAACATATATCACATATTTTTGTACAAATAACTGAAAATACTTTTGCTTTGGACTAAACTAAACTGTTTTACCCGATGAAAGAAAAGAAGAGATGGATCTACACGATGAATCAATTCCATCATTAAAAGGAAGTAAAGTCTTCCGAAAAAGACACGCGCTTCTTGATTTAGGTCATGAAGTTGTCGTCCAGACCAGCTGTAGGTTGACGAAAAATCTAGAAAAGTCATCACTAAAATCAGCAGGAAATCCACGGACCTCAGCATTAAACAGGGTCGCCATGTGGTCAGATTTATCCTAACCATGAGAAGGATTTATCTCGTACAATGGGGGGGCACCGTGCAAATTAGCTTGATAAGACTAATGAATCAGATCCCCAGAAAGAATAATCTCCTTAAAGATTAAAAATCAGCTTTTAAGACTGATATTACTCAATCCTAGAGATTGACCTTAAAGATTGAGAATTACAAACTCATGGAATTCAATGATATCTAAACTCGAGCTTGAACGAGAAAATATTTTGATCAAAATTACAAACCGATTTGTTTTCTGAAAACCCTATTTTCAATACGTTCATTACCATTGAACGTAAAATCCTAGAAATTCACCTGGAATTCATTAGGTCACCTGAACTAAATCGGGTGTCAACCGTAAGAACGGTGGTTGCATAGCATGGTCAAAGTCAGGACCTTGTGCCAGACCGAAAAATTCCTAAGGTGAGCTTTACTATTGCTCCTACAAAGGATAGTAATTGCGTCCGACACGTTATAGACCATAATTAAAAGCATGTCAGGGGACATTGCCTTAACAGTTGCTTGTTCAACGCTTTCCTTTACAACCGGACGGTAGTTTGCCGAAAGGTAATATACGGGACAAGTAAACTGGACGTGTTGCTTTCCAAATACAAGGTTAGCAAGTGGGTGACACAAAACCGCAAGTTTTGAGCTAAAATTTTCAAATCTGAAACCCACCAAACCCACAAAAATATTTTGCAAACACCTGTAAAGGGTTATCCCGGAAAACTTATCTAGGGTAAAAACTAGATTTAATTTTCAAAAGATCAAATGTTTTCATAAAGATCCAATTTCCTTAATGGATCTAAATTTTTATAGTCATGTGGGACTGTAAACCATATATTTACTACCATTGTTTATACCGCCGTATAGAAATCACTGATGTACAAAGTGTGAAGAATAAAGAAGTGATTCTAGTATTTCAAGACAATATTGCATGAGGACAAGCAACGTTCAAGTGTGGGAATATTTGATAATGCTAAAAACGAACATATATTTCATAGCATTATTCCTCAAGAAAGACAAGCGTTTAGTTGCAATTGTTCTATTTACAAGTGATATTCGTTTAAATAATAAAAGGTGAAGACAAAAGACAGATTCGATGAATTGAAGACGCAAACGACCAAAAAGCTCAAAAGTACAAAAGACAATCAAAAAGGTTCCAATTATTGATAAGAAACGTCTCGAAATTACAAGAGTACAAGATTCAAAACGCAAAGTACAAGATATTAAATTGTACGCAAGGACGTTCGAAAATCCGGAACCGGGACCAGAGTCAACTCTTAACGCTCGACGCAACGGACTAAAAATTACAAGTTAACTATGTATATAAATATAATATAATATATAATTAATTATATTAATTATATATATATTATATTTATAAATAAAAAAACCGTCGGCAGAGAAAGACTCCAAGGACTGAGCTGTAAATTCATTCTCCGCGACTCGCGGAGTTTGAAGAGGATTTTGCCGCGAGTCGCGGAGCCCCAAAAATTGACTCTGCCTATAAAGCAAACCGAATTCTGATCATTTTTCATAATCTTTTTCTCTCTTCTCTCATATGTAAACGATATATATATATATATATATATATATATATATATATATATATATATATATATATAATTTATATTTTAATTTTAATTTTAATTATAATTCTAATAATAAGGGTATGTTAGCAAATATTGTAAGGGTGTAAGTCGAAATTCTGTCCGTGTAACGCTACGCTATTTTTTATCATTGTAAGTTATGTTCAACCTTTTTACATTAATGTCTCGTAGCTAAGTTATTATTATGCTTATTTAAAACGAAGTAATCATGATGTTGGGCTAATTACTAAAATTGGGTAATTGGGCTTTGTACCATAATTGGGGTTTGGACAAAAGAACGACACTTGTGGAAATTAGACTATGGGCTATTAATGGGCTTTATATTTGTTTAACTAAATGAAAGTTTGTTAATGTTAATATAAAGATTTACAATTGGGCGTCCCTATAAATTACCATATACACTCGATCGGACACGATGGGCAGGGTATTTATATGTATGAATAATCGTTCATTTAACCGGACACGGGAATGGATTAATAGCCACTAGAATAATTAAAACAGGGGTGAAATTACATTCAAGGGTAATTGGTGTAATTGTTAACAAAGTAGTAAAACCTTGGTTTACACGCAGTCGATAACCTGGTGTATTCATTAAACAAAGTATTAAAACCTTGTTACAATTCGAATCCCCAATTAGTTGGAATATTTAACTTCGGGTATAATAATAATTTGACGAGGACACTCGCACTTTATATTTATGACTGATGGACTGTTATGGACAAAAACCAGACGGACATATTAAATAATCCAGGACAAAGGACAATTAACCCATGGGCATAAAACTAAAATCAACACGTCAAACATCATGATTACGGAAGTTTAAATAAGCATAATTCTTTTCTTTCATATTTAATTTCCTTTATTTTATATTTAATTGCACTTCTAATTATCGCACTTTTATTTATTGTTATTTAATCGCACTTTTAATTATCGTACTTTTTAATTATCGCAATTTTATTTTATCGCACTTTTATTATTCGCAATTTCATTATCGTTATTTACTTTACGCTTTAAATTAAGTCTTTTATTTATTTAATATTTTACATTAGGTTTTAACTGCGACTAAAGTCTTAAAATCGACAAACCGGTCATTAAACGGTAAAAACCCCCCTTTATAATAATAATATTACTTATATATATATTTGTATTTTTATAAAAGTAAACTAATATAGCGTTGAGCTTTGTTTAAAGATTTCCCTGTGGAACGAACCGGACTTACTAAAAACTACACTACTGTACGATTAGGTACACTGCCTATAAGTGTTGTAGCAAGGTTTAAGTATATCCATTCTATAAATAAATAAATATCTTGTGTAAAATTGTATCGTATTTAATAGTTTTTTCTAGTAAAATATAAACTATTTTATATACACCTCGCATAAGCCCAAGTATTTTTGGCGCCGCTGCCGGGGAACACTCTTAAACGCCGAAAGCGCAACGCTAATATAAAAAAAAAAGATTTTTTTGTTTACTTTTATTAAAAGTCATTTTTGTAAAAATACGTTTTAAATATTCGAAAATATAAAAAGAAAAACAAAAATATAAGTATTTTTAAGATTTTGTTAAATATTTAAGTTTTATAAGTTTCTTTATTTTTATTTTAGTTTATAAAAATATAAGTTTTATTTTAATATCTTTTATTTATTTAAAAACAGAAAACAGAAAATAAAAAAAAAAAAATAAAGAAAAAACGCGTCGAATTTAAAGCTGTCATCTGAATTTTTGAACCCCGCGACTCGCGGGGTTTGAAGCATTAAATACCGCAAGTCGCGGAGCTTCTCTGACACGCGAACAGGAAGCCCTAATTCAGCATTAATTACGGGTATTAATTAATTATTATTATTATTTTACCCTAATTATTATTATTATTATTATTAGTTTTATTTTAAGATTTACTTTTTATTTAATTTGTTTTATTTTGTTTAAATTAGTTTTATTAAATTGTAAAATTAGTAGTTTTATTAAAAAAAATAATATAAAAATAATATTTTTATAAAAATTGTACTTTTTACAACTTTTTATATATTTTTATATTTTGTCCCTTTTTAATCATTGTAGCGTAATATTTGTATTTTTAGCTCATATTTAATTTTAAACTTAGTTTTTGCTATAGTCATTTTTACTCCTATATTTTTAGGCTTTGCCGTAGAATTCCTTAAGTGCTTTTTATTTAGACTAAGATTTAGGTGCTTTAGAATTTTGCGACGCCTTTTTAAGTTTTAGTTTCTTTTTAAGTTATTTCCATTTGGGATTTAGTTTTTCCTGTAAGCTTTAATATTTTTAGACACCTTTTACTATGTATCAATTATCATTCCAATTAGTAATTTCAATTTGCGATTATAATTTTAAGTTAGTTGTAGTAATAAGGTTAGGTTAGTCAAGTATTTTTAAGTTTTTATAAGTTTCTTTTATTTTTCCGTCACCTTTTATTTTTCAACCTTTTTTTTTCTTTTTTTTTCGACGAACTCTTTTTCTTTCTTATTTCTCGCTATTCTAGTTTTAGGACATAGATTTTTATTCTATTTCTTATCAAAATTTCTTAAAATTATGAAAATTTATTTTAAGTGGTTAAATTAATAGACATCAAAATTTTCTGGTCCGTAGTAATAGTTGGATTTGTACGTGGACCGGGTTATTGGAGCCAAACAGTCCTCAATTATATTGAGACCAAACGAATCCTGCCCCTCTGCTGCATCTTTTGGCTATTCGAAACGTGGGCAAAATCGGAAAAGTCTATTAATTGGATAACTTATTATAATTTTTCTTTCCTTTTTAAAACTAATAGGATATTCAGTGAATGCACCGAGCAAGACGTTCATCACCTTTTGTACGTTCACCACCTGTAACTAGATCAAGTCATTTAGCAAATATAACCGCCGTTGATTTTTCTTTAGAATCGTCATCCAGTCGACCAAATACTTCAGTTCAAATTTCCGATAATCCATTTTTTGAACCCGACCTCACAATTGAGAATCCGGAGAATATTCAGGAACGGTTCGTAGATCCTGAACCACTAAACTTTCCTCCGGAACCACCAATTATTCAAACAGAGATTGTTGAGGAACGAACCATTAAATCAGAATCATCTAGTGATACCGATTCAACAAATTCAATTATGGAGAATCTGGAACCTCTAAGTATGGAAGACCGAATGAGAGCTAAACGCACTGGCCAAGGTCACGCAATTACTCATCCAGACATTAATGCGCCAGATTATGAAATCAAAGGACAAATTTTACACATGGTGACTAATCAATGCCAATTTAGTGGTGTGCCGAAGGAAGATCCAAATGAACATCTACGTACCTTTAATAGGATCTGCACACTATTTAAAATTCGAGAAGTGGAGGATGAACAGATATATCTCATGTTATTTCCCTGGACTTTAAAGGGAGAAGCCAAAGATTGGTTGGAATCATTACCTGAAGGGGCGATCGATACATGGGATGTTTTAGTTGACAAATTTCTTAAACAATTCTTTCCTGCATCTAAAGCCGTAAGACTTCAAGCAGAAATTGTTACGTTTACACAGAAGCCAAATGAAACTCTATATGAGGCATGGACAAGATATGGAAAGTTGTTAAGAGGATGTTCGCAACATGGTTTAGACACCTGTCAAATAGTACAAATATTCTACCAAGGATGCGACATCACTACAAGGAAAGACATAGATATAGCAGCTGGTGGTTCTATTATGAAGAAAACCGAAACTGATGCTTACAAAATTATTGATAACACTGCTTCCCACTCACATGAGTGGCACCAAGAAAAAGATATCATTAGATCATCTAAAGCAGCTAGAGCCGATTCTAGCCATGACTTAGATTCCATTTCCGCAAAGATAGATGCTGTGGAAAGACGAATGGAAAAGATGACTAAGGATATTCACTCAATACGAATTAGTTGTGAGCAGTGTGGAGGACCACATTTGACAAAAGATTGTCTCAGTATTGAATTAACAATGGAACAAAGAGAGAATATTTCATACATAAACCAAAGGCCTGGAAATAATTATCAGAATAATTATCAACCGCCAAGACCGATTTACAATCAAAACCAGAATTATAACTGAAATATTCCATACAACAACCAACAAGGTCCTAGCAATCAACAAGTATCCAATAATACTTACAATCAGCAAAGACCAAATTTTCAAAACAAACCACCACAACAAACCGATGATAAAAAGCCGAATTTAGAAGATATGATGACAAAGCTAGTTGAAACTCAAACGCAGTTTTTCACATCTCAGAAACAAACCAATGAACAAAATGCTCAAGCATTTAGAAATCAACAAGCTTCTATTCAAAATCTGGAACAAGAAGTAAGTAACCTAGCAAGGTTAATAGGTGAAAGAAAACCGGAAAGTCTACCTAGTGATACAAATGCTAACCCCCGGAATGAAACAGCTAAAGCCATTACCACAAGATGTGGTACAACACTTAAATCACATGAAATACCTGTAACTTCTGATGAAGCCATTCCTACTCCACAAGAACCACAACCTGATCAAGATAAGGAAAAAGAACCGGTAGTTGAAAAGGTTAATGAAGATAACACAGTTAAGGATAAACCTTATGTTAAACCATACCAACCACCACTTCCTTACCCGAGTAAAATGAAGAAAGAAAAACTTGAAGCCGAGCAATCCAAATTCTTGGATATGTTTAAACAGATAAATGTAAATCTTCCTTTCATTGATGTGATTTCAGGAATGCCAAGATATGCTAAATTCTTGAAAGATCTAATCTCAAATAGAAAGAAAATGGAAGAACTCTCGGCTGTTACTATGAATGCTAATTGTTCAGCAGTGCTGTTGAATAAGATACCAGAAAAATTATCTGATCCAGGAAGTTTCACAATTCCATGTTTTCTGGGTAGTCTTAGTTCAATAGAAGCATTGGCAGACTTAGGTGCTAGTATAAATCTAATGCCGTATTCACTATACACTAAACTAGACCTTGGAGAATTAAAACCAACCAGAATAAGCATACAACTAGCCAATAGATCAATAAAATATCCTAGAGGGATAATGGATAACATGCTAGTTAAAGTTGGTACTTTAGTATTTCCAGTAGATTTTGTTGTTTTGGACATGGAAGAAGATTCTCAAGTTCCTCTCATATTAGGAAGACCATTCTTAAACACGGCTAAAGCAATGATAGACGTGTTCGGTAAGAAATTGACCCTAAGTATAGAGGATGAGAGTGTTACCTTTTCAGTTGATAGAGCAATGCAACAACCACAATCTGCAGATGATACATGTTATTATATTCAAACTATAGATGCACATGCAGAATTATTAGAAGAATTTCCAGAATTACAAGGAACAGGAGAATGTTCTTTAGGAGAAGGTAATGAACCAATTGATGAAGCTGAAATGTTAGCTACACTTATAGCTAATGGATATGAACCAACAACAGAAGAAATTCAAATGCTAAAAGAAGAAGACAGATATCGATATAAATCATCGATAGAAGAACCTCCGAAATTAGAGTTAAAGCCACTTCCAACCCATTTGGAATACGCTTATTTACATGGTGAATCTGAATTACCTGTAATAATATCGTCTTCTCTTACTGAAAATGAGAAATCACAACTCATTTCTGTGTTAAAAGCTCATAAACCAGCCATTGCATGGAAGATTCATGATATTAAAGGAATAAGTCCTTCGTATTGCACACATAAAATCCTTATGGAAGAAGGTCATAAAACGTATGTGCAACGCCAACGAAGACTAAATCCTAATATGCAAGATGTAGTTAAGAAAGAGATTATTAAACTGCTAGATGCAGGTTTGATATATCCAATTTCTGATAGTCCATGGGTAAGCCCAGTTCAATGCGTACCTAAGAAGGGTGGCATGACTGTCATTACAAATGAGAAAAATGAGCTTATTCCTACTAGGACTGTAACAGGATGGCGTGTATGTATTGATTATAGAAAATTAAATGACGCCACCAGAAAAGATCACTTTCCCTTACCTTTCATAGATCAAATGTTGGAAAGATTAGCCGGGAATAGTTACTATTGTTTTCTAGATGGATTTTCCGAATATTTTCAAATTCCAATAGCACCCGAAGATCAAGAGAAAACCACATTCACGTGCCCTTATGGTACTTTTGCTTACAAACGCATGCCATTTAGACTTTGTAACGCCCCTGCAACCTTTCAAAGGTTTATGATGGCAATTTTTCACGACATGATAGAAGAATGCATGGAAGTATTCATGGACGACTTTTCAGTCTTCGGTGATACATTTAAATCATGTCTAGTTAATCTGGAACGAATGCTAATTAGATGCGAACAATCAAATCTAGTACTTAATTGGGAGAAATGCCATTTCATGGTTAAAGAAGGCATCGTTCTTGGACATAAAATTTCAAAAGAAGGAATTGAAGTGGATAGAGCTAAAGTAGATGTAATTGCTAAACTTCCACATCCCACCAATGTTAGAGGAGTTAGGAGTTTTCTAGGGCATGCCGGTTTTTACCGACGTTTCATAAAAGATTTTTCTAAAATTGCCACTCCTATGAATAAACTCCTAGAAAAGGATGCGCCATTCATCTTTTCAGATGAGTGTATCAAATCTTTTAATATTCTTAAAGAGAAACTCACTAATGCGCCGATCATGATAACACCAAATTGGAATCTACCATTTGAACTAATGTGCGATGCAAGTGATTTTGTAATGGGAGCCGTTTTAGGACAAAGGATTGAAAAACGATTTCAACCTATATATTATGCTAGTAAGACATTACAAGGAGCACAAACAAACTATACAACTACTGAAAAAGAACTCCTTGCCATTGTCTTTGCTTTTGACAAATTTCGATCATATCTCGTTCTAGCAAAAACGGTGGTCTATACCGACCATTCTGCTCTTAGATACCTATTTTCAAAACAAGATGCTAAACCAAGATTAATCCGTTGGATCTTACTCTTACAAGAGTTTGATATTGAAATCCGAGATAAAAGAGGAGCAGAAAATCTCGCCGCTGATCATCTTTCTCGTCTTGAAAATCCCGAATTAGAAGTTCTGAATGAATCGGCTATACAAGACAACTTTCCTGATGAATATCTATTGAAGATAGATTATAAAGAAATCCCATGGTTTGCAGACTATGCAAACTACTTAGTTTGTGGATTCCTTGAAAAAGGATTATCGTACCAAAGACGAAAGAAATTCTTCAGTGATATAAAACACTATTTCTGGGAAGATCCACATCTGTTTAAAAGTTGTCCCGATGGAATAATACGCCGATGTGTATTTGGAGATGAAGATAGTAAAATTTTAAACCATTGTCACACAGGACCAACAGGAGGGCATTATGGGCCTCAACTAACAGCAAGAAAAGTTTATGAAGCTGGATTCTATTGGCCTACAATTTACAAAGACGCACACCTTCTTTGCAAATCCTGTGATGCTTGTCAAAGGGCTGGAAAAATAAGTCAACGTGATGAAATGCCACAAAATGTCATCCAAGTATGTGAAGTATTTGACATTTGGGGTATTGACTTTATGGGTCCATTTCCAAACTCTCATAATAATCTATATATACTCGTAGCCATTGATTATGTATCTAAATGGGCGGAAGCACAAGCTCTCCCAACTAACGATGCACGAGTTGTAGTCAACTTTTTAAAACATCTTTTTGCAAGGTTTGGAACACCGAGAGCTTTAATAAGTGATCGGGGTACTCATTTCTGTAATAATCAACTTGAGAAAGTTCTTAAAAGATATGGAGTAACTCATAAAATCTCCACCGCATATCATCCACAAACAAGTGGACAAGTTGAAAATACCAACCGAGCTTTAAAACGTATTCTAGAGAAAACCGTAGGATCAAATCCGAAGGAATGGTCCATTAAATTGGAGGATGCACTCTGGGCTTTTAGAACAGCCTACAAAACTCCAATTGGAACCACACCTTTTAGACTTGTTTATGGAAAAGCATGTCATCTTCTAGTAGAAATTGAACACAAAGCATTTTGGGCTTTGAAGACATGTAATCTTGATTTACATGAAGCCGGACGTCTACGATTAAGTCAACTAAATGAATTAGAAGAATTAAGACATGAAGCATACGAAAATTCGTTAATCTATAAAGAAAGAACGAAGAAATGGCATGATAAAAGAATCAGAAGTTCAAAAGAATTTAAAGAAGGAGACAGAGTTCTTCTTTTCAATTCACGATTCAAGCTATTTCCTGGAAAATTAAAATCAAGATGGTCTGGACCATTCATAGTCAAAAGAGTTTTCCCATACGGAACGATAGAATTAATAAATTCAAATGGGATTGAATTTAAAGTTAATGGTCACAGAGTTAAACATTACATACATGGTCTGATGGAAGTCGACAACGAAGTTAATCACAATTTTGACACCACAGCTAACTAAGTGTGGGGAGAATCAAGTCTTTAAAGGATAATATGTATTTCTGTTAGAGTTAGATTGTCTGTTTTTGTGTAGTTCTCGAAAATGGAACCCGAATGGTCTTTCCCTAGCAGACCCTAAAGAACTAGTCTTCTCCCCCCATTCTGAATTTTTATTTTTTTTTAGGTTTTTACAAAATGAAGACTGCCTGTGAACTAAACCATGGTCTAATGCTACACGCTTTGATCACTAAACGTAATAATGACATACTACCGAGTGAAATAGTATCAGTAATCAGAGAAAGAATGGACGGAGTTAGAAAAGAATCCAGATGCGAAGATAATAAGTTACAATTTGGTAAAGGAAAATCAAAATCCGCAGCGAAAAGAAGAGCACGACACCTAGAACGATGTCACAAATGCGGAAAATGGTCACATGGAGGTAAATGTTCAAATAATCAAACCTATTCAAATACCGAATTTGTTACTTTATGCAGAGACGGACCGTTCATATGTTTAGAAGAAAAGACACTGAATGCTCGAGGTTACGCCTATGTAGCCATGGAAAACCAATTAAACCGACTATCTTATGAATGGGATAGATCATATAACTAAGAAATCTAATTCACAGGTATGTCTGTACAGTTTTTATTTTTATTTTTATTTTTAACCTTTTGATAATAAACGCTAATTTGTTCGCTAAAAAGTATTAAATTGGTATTGAATAAAATTAGGTTTGTCGACCGAAATTATTGATATCATTCAAAAATTTATTACATCACTGCGAAATTTAACGTTTATTCTTAAGGTATAAATATCTTTAAACAATCAACCCAAAATTTTTCAAAAATTCGTCATGAGTTAAATTAGGTCTTGGAACCGAAATTACTTTACCGAAAAGAGGGGCGCATATTTTTGATAATATTTGATTGATTAAAGTGGGATAAAAAGACAAAAAGATTTTTAATTTTATTTTTACCATATTTTTAAAATTAATATTTAAATCTTAAATTAATATTGTAAACTTTGTAAAAACAATATATTTAAAATTGTAAATATTTGAAAAATTAATATAAGTTTGATATGAATTTATAAATTTTTAAATTAAATTTGGTATGAACTTTTAATTTTTAAAATATGAATTTTTAATTTTATGCATTTCAAATTTTAAGTTTGGTGTGAATTTTTAATATTAATTTTGAATTTCATATTTAAGTTGTGTGAATTTAAAAACAAAAATTTACTTTATCTCATTAAGTTAAGAATATGATTTTTAAAATTCGTCGTAAGTTGAAGACTAGGTCTTTGAACCGAAATTGCTTTACCCAAGGGAGGGACGAGAACTTTTATTATCATTATTTTTAATATTATTGATTTAAAGTATGCCAAAAACATTAAAAAACTCAAAAATCTTAGCTTTTAAAACAATCGCTACAAAAAGACAAATTTTAAAATTTTGTCGAGAGACGGACTAGGACATCGATCCGAAACGACCTCGTCCTAAATAACAAGGGAAACAAAATTTTAAAATTAATTACTTAATTGTTTTAATAAGTTAATGATTATAAAAAAAAAAAAAAATATCAATCTCCGCGAGTCGCAGAGTTTGGAGGGTAAATCCCCGCGACTCGCGGAGGGGCCGGATTACAGAAAAAAAAAATAAAGAGCTGAACGATCAGTTTCAGTCCCCAACCCAACAACTCAAAAAAACTGCTGCGAAAATAGCTCCGAAAATACACCCAAAAACACCCCAAAAATCCCAATTTTTAACCGTTAATCACCAAATTTTTTGCTAAAATCATGTTGAGAAGGATGCTATCTAAGAATTACTCAAGAAAAACGGTAAATTTCTACACCTAAACACCATTTAATTCGAAATTTGATGTTCTTGAGCAATTTTGTCCCCAATTTGATTTTGATCCTTTTTAGTGTAATTAGGCTTAAATTGTTTATGTATTATGCTTGTATAACCTAGATTGATGCTGTTTAACATGATTAGAAGCCTTAAACTTCAAATTTTGAGTAATCTAGGGTTTGTGTTCTTGAGCAATTTGGGGCTTTTTGATATAAACAGGTTATGGCCGATTTTTGTCATGAATTGTTGCTAAATTAAGTAGTGTAACATGTTTAGGTAGTTAAATGATCCAAACTTTGAGCCTAAACATGATTTTGAGAATTAAAGTGGACTTTTTCAAGTCTAAAATTCATGAACTTGATTTTTGAAAGATAATGCCATTTGAGACTTGTTTAATTGCTAGTAATGATTATTTTGACATGTTATTTGAGTTGAATGCTTATGAACTTGGCGAACATTTTCGTATATGCTTATTTGAAAAAGTGTAGATTTGATAAAAATGTGAAAATGAGCTTAAGTTTGATATAAATTGATAATGTCATTGTAATTATTTTGATTGATGATTTTGCTGACACTAATGCATATTTGGATGCACAAAAATTGTGTTTGATGTGTTTTGCAGAATGAAAGGGGTGAATCTTCATCCCAAGCCCGCAATGCTCCTGCTGAGAATTTGGAACAACAGGAGGTGGATAACTACTACAAGCAGGATATACCTCATCCAGTCATGACCTTTTTCGATATGCACTTGGAAGAGTTGCACCCGAACCTGAGATTTGACAGACTTTGGATATATTATCCAAAATATCAAAGGGGTTTGCATACTCTTCATTCTAAGGTTGTTGAGGTACCGAGGGTCATAGAATGGGGACCCTTAGAAGCTGTAGAATTGGCCGGGCCAATTAGGGAATTACTTGTCCAGAGGTATGGTAATTCTTCTTTTAATGACTGGGTATGTTTATTCACCATACGTAGACCTGTATATAAAGTATGGTGTGAAGAATTGTTATGTAGTATAGAGTTGAATGATAGGGTAGCTAGTTTAACCGATCGTTCTTTTATTAGATTTTTGTTAGGCGGTTCGATGCGCCACATGTCTTTACTGGACATGGCTCAGGCTTTACGTATATATACGCCTGAGGAGTTAGCGTCTACCGATTGTAGAGGATTGATACTAAACGGTAGAAAGATAGATGAGAATTTTGATACACACGGTGTGTGGAGTCAAATGACAAGCCATCACCGTTTCAAAGGGGGAAATTACTCTTATTTGGATATAGATAGAGCCGAATTAAGAGTGATACATAGGTTTTTAGCTAATTCGATTACACAAAGGGGTAAGAACAAAGAAAAAGTAAATGAACAGGATTTGTTTTACCATATGTGTATTCGAGACCCACAAAGCGCTGTAAGTATACCATATTGTGTGGGTTATTATTTATCAGCTATGGTTCGGGGGATGCGACCACATAGCATAATAGGAGGTGGTATTTTTATTACTTTGATTGGTGAATATCTCGGTGTGGATATAAGTCGGGGGGGATTATTACTAGAAGAGCCGGAACCCCGCGATACTATAGGTTTAAATGTATACCATGGTGCGAAAGTTTTGAAGAGGCGAAATAATGCCGCAGTACGATACCATGGTAGACATCCACAGGTGGAGAGAAACCAGCAGCAAGGTAATGTAGGAGGGGGGAATGAGATGCAAGAAATGCATAGGTTTATAGCTTCTCAGGAATACGAAAATGCTAGACAGAGAGCATTTGAAGATTGGCAAGTTCATCAGAACCAAATCATAGCTCATTGCCAACATATAGGTAGAAACTATATTCCTACACCGAAACCCATCTTCCCTCCTTGGTCTATAGAGATGCAGCCACCATATCCTACGTATGACCCTGCCGAAGCATTCTATAGCACCTATGGTTATGCCTGGAACTCCTATTGGTACCAATATCATCCTTAGTTTACTTATTATTATTTTTTTTTATTTTGTAATTTGTAATTATTGATACGTTTAATACTTTTGTTAATATTGTAATCATTTTTATAATTGTCTAACTTTTATTCTTAGATTTTAATAATTTTTGAATGTGGGGTAATATACCAAACTTCAAAAATATGTATATATGTTTGCAGTTTATCTTATGTACACAACAGGGTAAAACAACGTATTTTCAAAGACTGGCATTAAGTTCAGCAAAAGCAACTAATTTTGACGACAAGATGCAAAATATATGTGAAATAACAACAAGACGGAATGAACAAATGATGTGCACCATTTATCATTCAGCAAACAAACGCCAATATATTTGGAAACTTTGGTAAAATTTAATCATTTTCACACAAATCACCCTCAATAATTTAAATTGTTACTGATTTCTTGCAAATGAGGGCATTGCAAGATCTTAAGTGTGGGAAGGGATTAAATTCTTTCGGATTTTAAAATTTTTTACTTTATACACTTGGTTACCATTAAAAATACTAGTAAAGCAGTAGTTGTATTAGAATCTAGTGCTCTCTGATAAAAAAGAACAGCCCTGGTCTTATATACTGACTACCAAATTCTAGTAAAATTTTTCAAAATTTTCAATTAAATGAATTCAAAATCATGTTTATACATATTTATGAACGATAAAACTAGGTTTTAACACCGAAATTATTGTTACCTCGGAAAGGACATAAATTGAGAAACAAACTAAAATGTTAAAATTCATTTAAAATGGAATAGAGGACGATAAAAAAGGAAAATAAAAGCCAAGTGTGGGAAAATTCTCCAAGTTATTCAAAACATATATCACATATTTTGGTACAAATAACTGAAAATACTTTTGCTTTGGACTAAACTAAACTGTTTTACCCGATGAAAGAAAAGAAGAGATGGATCTACACGATGAATCAATTCCATCATTAAAAGGAAGTAAAGTCTTCCGAAAAAGACACGCGCTTCTTGATTTAGGTCATGAAGTTGTCGTCCAGACCAGCTGTAGGTTGACGAAAAATCTAGAAAAGTCATCACTAAAATCAGCAGCAAATCCACGGACCTCAGCATTAAATAGGGTCGCCATGTGGTCAGATTTATCCTAACCATGAGAAGGATTTATCTCGTACAATGGGGGGGCACCGTGCAAATTAGCTTGATAAGACTAATGAATCAGATCCCCAGAAAGGATAATCTCCTTAAAGATTAAAAATCAGCTTTTAAGACTGATATTACTCAATCCTAGAGATTGACCTTAAAGATTGAGAATTACAAACTCATGGAATTCAATGATATCTAAACTCGAGCTTGAACGAGAAAATATTTTGATCAAAATTACAAACCGATTTGTTTTCTGAAAACCCTATTTTCAATACGTTCATTACCATTGAACGTAAAATCCTAGGAATTCACCTGGAATTTATTAGGTCACCTGAACTAAATCGGGTGTCAACCGTAAGAACGGTGGTTGCATAGCATGGTCAAAGTCAGGACCTTGTGCCAGACCGAAAAATTCCTAGGGTGAGCTTTACTATTGCTCCTACAAAGGATAGTAATTGCGTCCGACACGTTATAGACCATAATTAAAAGCATGTCAGGGGACATTGCCTTAACAGTTGCTTGTTCAACGCTTTCCTTTACAACCGGACGGTAGTTTGCCGAAAGGTAATATACGGGACAAGTAAACTGGACGTGTTGCTTTCCAAATACAAGGTTAGCAAGTGGGTGACACAAAATCGCAAGTTTTGAGCTAAAATTTTCAAATCTGAAACCCACCAAACCCACAAAAATATTTTGCAAACACCGGTAAAGGGTTATCCCGAAAAACTTATCTAGGTTAAAAACTAGATTTAATTTTCAAAAGATCAAATGTTTTCATAAAGATCCAATTTCCTTAATGGATCTAAATTTTTATAGTCATGTGGGACTGTAAACCATATCGTTACTACCATTGTTTATACCGCCGTATAGAAATCTCTGATATACAAAGTGTGAAGAATAAAGAAGTGATTCTAGTATTTCAAGACAATATTGCTTGAGGACAAGCAACGCTCAAGTGTGGGAATATTTGATAATGCTAAAAACGAACATATATTTCATAGCATTATTCCTCAAGAAAGACAAGCTTTTAGTTGCAATTGTTCTATTTACAAGTGATATTCGTTTAAATAATAAAAGGTGAAGACAAAAGACAGATTCGACGAATTGAAGACGCAAACGACCAAAAAGCTCAAAAGTACAAAAGACAATCAAAAAGGTTCCAATTATTGATAAGAAACGTCTCGAAATTACAAGAGTACAAGATTCAAAACGCAAAGTACAAGATATTAAATTGTACGCAAGGACGTTCGAAAATCCGGAACCGGGACCAGAGTCAACTCTTAACGCTCGACGCAACGGACTAAAAATTACAAGTTAACTATGTATATAAATATAATATAATATAATATATAATTAATTATATTAATTATATATATATATTATATTTATAAATAAAAAAACCGTCGGCAGAGAAAGACTCCAAGGACTGAGCTGTAAATTCATTCTCCGCGACTCGCGGAGTTTGAAGAGGATTTTGCCGCGAGTCGCGGAGCCCCAAAAATCGACTCTGCCTATAAAGCAAACCGAATTCTGATCATTTTTCATAATCTTTTTCTCTCTTCTCTCATATGTAAACGATATATATATATATATATATAATTTATATTTTAATTTTAATTTTAATTATAATTCTAATAATAAGGGTATGTTAGCGAATATTGTAAGGGTGTAAGTCGAAATTCTGTCCGTGTAACACTACGCTATTTTTTATCATTGTAAGTTATGTTCAACCTTTTTACATTAATGTCTCGTAGCTAAGTTATTATTATGCTTATTTAAAACGAAGTAATCATGATGTTGGGCTAATTACTAAAATTGGGTAATTGGGCTTTGTACCATAATTGGGGTTTGGACAAAAGAACGACACTTGTGGAAATTAGACTATGGGCTATTAATGGGCTTTATATTTGTTTAACTAAATGAAAGTTTGTTAATGTTAATATAAAGATTTACAATTGGGCGTCCCTATAAATTACCATATACACTCGATCGGACACGATGGGCAGGGTATTTATATGTATGAATAATCGTTCATTTAACCGGACACGGGAATGGATTAATAGCCACTAGAATAATTAAAACAGGGGTGAAATTACATTCAAGGGTAATTGGTGTAATTGTTAACAAAGTAGTCAAACCTTGGTTTACACGCAGTCGATAACCTGGTGTACATCCACAGGTGGAGAGAAACCAGCAGCAAGGTAATGTAGGAGGGGGGAATGAGATACAAGAAATGCATAGGTTTATAGCTTCTCAGGAATACGAAAATGCTAGACAGAGAGCATTTGAAGATTGGCAAGTTCATCAGAACCAAATCATAGCTCATTGCCAACATATAGGTAGAAACTATATTCCTACACCGAAACCCATCTTCCCTCCTTGGTCTATAGAGATGCAGCCACCATATCCTACGTATGACCCTGCCGAAGCATTCTATAGCACCTATGGTTATGCCTGGAACCCCTATTGGTACCATTATCATCCTTAGTTTACTTATTATTTTTTTTTATTTTGTAATTTGTAATTATTGATACGTTTAATACTTTTGTTAATATTGTAATCATTTTTATAATTGTCTAACTTTTATTCTTAGATTTTAATAATTTTTGAATGTGGGGTAATATACCAAACTTCAAAAATATGTATATATGTTTGCAGTTTATCTTATGTACACAACAGGGTAAAACAACGCATTTTCAAAGACTGGCATTAAGTTCAGCAAAAGCAACTAATTTTGACGACAAGATGCAAAATATATGTGAAATAACAACAAGACGGAATGAACAAATGATGTGCACCATTTATCATTCAGCAAACAAACGCCAATATATTTGGAAACTTTGGTAAAATTTAATCATTTTCACACAAATCACCCTCAATAATTTAAATTGTTACTGATTTCTTGCAAATGAGGGCATTGCAAGATCTTAAGTGTGGGAAGGGATTAAATTCTTTCGGATTTTAAAATTTTTTACTTTATACACTTGGTTACCATTAAAAATACTAGTAAAGCAGTAGTTGTATTAGAATCTAGTGCTCTCTGATAAAAAAGAACAGCCCTGGTCTTATATACTGACTACCAAATTCTAGTAAAATTTTTCAAAATTTTCAATTAAATGAATTCAAAATCATGTTTATACATATTTATGAACGATAAAACTAGGTTTTAACACCGAAATTATTGTTACCTCGGAAAGGACATAAATTGAGAAACAAACTAAAATGTTAAAATTCATTTAAAATGGAATAGAGGACGATAAAAAAGGAAAATAAAAGCCAAGTGTGGGAAAATTCTCCAAGTTATTCAAAACATATATCACATATTTTTGTACAAATAACTGAAAATACTTTTGCTTTGGACTAAACTAAACTGTTTTACCCGATGAAAGAAAAGAAGAGATGGATCTACACGATGAATCAATTCCATCATTAAAAGGAAGTAAAGTCTTCCGAAAAAGACACGCGCTTCTTGATTTAGGTCATGAAGTTGTCATCCAGACCACCTGTAGGTTGACGAAAAATCTAGAAAAGTCATCACTAAAATCAGCAGGAAATCCACGGACCTCAGCATTAAACAGGGTCGCCATGTGGTCAGATTTATCCTAACCATGAGAAGGATTTATCTCGTACAATGGGGGGCACCGTGCAAATTAGCTTGATAAGACTAATGAATCAGATCCCCAGAAAGGATAATCTCCTTAAAGATTAAAAATCAGCTTTTAAGACTGATATTACTCAATCCTAGAGATTGACCTTAAAGATTGAGAATTACAAACTCATGGAATTCAATGATATCTAAACTCGAGCTTGAACGAGAAAATATTTTGATCAAAATTACAAACCGATTTGTTTTCTGAAAACTCTATTTTCAATACGTTCATTACCATTGAACGTAAAATCCTAGGAATTCACCTGGAATTCATTAGGTCACCTGAACTAAATCGGGTGTCAACCGTAAGAACGGTGGTTGCATAGCATGGTCAAAGTCAGGACCTTGTGCCAGACCGAAAAATTCCTAGGGTGAGCTTTACTATTGCTCCTACAAAGGATAGTAATTGCGTCCGACACGTTATAGACCATAATTAAAAGCATGTCAGGGGACATTGCCTTAACAGTTGCTTGTTCAACGCTTTCCTTTACAACCGGACGGTAGTTTGCCGAAAGGTAATATACGGGACAAGTAAACTGGACGTGTTGCTTTCCAAATACAAGGTTAGCAAGTGGGTGACACAAAACCGCAAGTTTTGAGCTAAAATTTTCAAATCTGAAACCCACCAAACCCACAAAAATATTTTGCAAACACCGGTAAAGGGTTATCCCGGAAAACTTATCTAGGGTAAAAACTAGATTTAATTTTCAAAAGATCAAATGTTTTCATAAAGATCCAATTTCCTTAATGGATCTAAATTTTTATAGTCATGTGGGACTGTAAACCATATCGTTACTACCATTGTTTATACCGCCGTATAGAAATCACTGATGTACAAAGTGTGAAGAATAAAGAAGTGATTCTAGTATTTCAAGACAATATTGCTTGAGGACAAGCAACGCTCAAGTGTGGGAATATTTGATAATGCTAAAAACGAACATATATTTCATAGCATTATTCCTCAAGAAAGACAAGCTTTTAGTTGCAATTGTTCTATTTACAAGTGATATTCGTTTAAATAATAAAAGGTGAAGACAAAAGACAGATTCGACGAATTGAAGACGCAAACGACCAAAAAGCTCAAAAGTACAAAAGACAATCAAAAAGGTTCCAATTATTGATAAGAAACGTCTCGAAATTACAAGAGTACAAGATTCAAAACGCAAAGTACAAGATATTAAATTGTACGCAAGGACGTTCGAAAATCCGGAACCGGGACCAGAGTCAACTCTTAACGCTCGACGCAACGGACTAAAAATTACAAGTTAACTATGTATATAAATATAATATAATATATAATTAATTATATTAATTATATATATATTATATTTATAAATAAAAAAACCGTCGGCAGAGAAAGACTCCAAGGACTGAGCTGTAAATTCATTCTCCGCGACTCGCGGAGTTTGAAGAGGATTTTGCCGCGAGTCGCGGAGCCCCAAAAATCGACTCTGCCTATAAAGCAAACCGAATTCTGATCATTTTTCATAATCTTTTTCTCTCTTCTCTCATATGTAAACGATATATATATATATATATATATATATATATATATATATATATATATATATATATATATATATATATATATATATATATATATATATATAATTTATATTTTAATTTTAATTTTAATTATAATTCTAATAATAAGGGTATGTTAGCGAATATTGTAAGGGTGTAAGTCGAAATTCTGTCCGTGTAACGCTACGCTATTTTTTATCATTGTAAGTTATGTTCAACCTTTTTACATTAATGTCTCGTAGCTAAGTTATTATTATGCTTATTTAAAACGAAGTAATCATGATGTTGGGCTAATTACTAAAATTGGGTAATTGGGCTTTGTACCATAATTGGGGTTTGGACAAAAGAACGACACTTGTGGAAATTAGACTATGGGCTATTAATGGGCTTTATATTTGTTTAACTAAATGAAAGTTTGTTAATGTTAATATTAAGATTTACAATTGGGCGTCCCTATAAATTACCATATACACTCGATCGGACACGATGGGCAGGGTATTTATATGTATGAATAATCGTTCATTTAACCGGACACGGGAATGGATTAATAGCCACTAGAATAATTAAAACAGGGGTGAAATTACATTCAAGGGTAATTGGTGTAATTGTTAACAAAGTAGTAAAACCTTGGTTTACACGCAGTCGATAACCTGGTGTATTCATTAAACAAAGTATTAAAATCTTGTTACAATTCGAATCCCCAATTAGTTGGAATATTTAACTTCGGGTATAATAATAATTTGACGAGGACACTCGCACTTTATATTTATGACTGATGGACTGTTATAGACAAAAACCAGACGGACATATTAAATAATCCAGGACAAAGGACAATTAACCCATGGGCATAAAACTAAAATCAACACGTCAAACATCATGATTACGGAAGTTTAAATAAGCATAATTCTTTTATTTCATATTTAATTTCCTTTATTTTATATTTAATTGCACTTCTAATTATCGTACTTTTATTTATTGTTATTTAATCGCACTTTTAATTATCGTACTTTTTAATTATCGCAATTTTATTTTATCGCACTTTTATTATTCGCAATTTCATTATCGTTATTTACTTTACGCTTTAAATTAAGTCTTTTATTTATTTAATATTTTACATTAGGTTTTAACTGCGACTAAAGTCTTAAAATCGACAAACCGGTCATTAAACGGTAAAAACCCCCCTTTATAATAATAATATTACTTATATATATATTTGTATTTTTATAAAAGTAAACTAATATAGCGTTGAGCTTTGTTTAAAGATTTCCCTGTGGAACGAACCGGACTTACTAAAAACTACACTACTGTACGATTAGGTACACTGCCTATAAGTGTTGTGGCAAGGTTTAAGTATATCCAAAAATACTTGATGTTATGCGAGGTGTATATAAAATAGTTTATATTTTACTAGAAAAAACTATTAAATACGATACAATTTTACACAAGATATTTATTTATTTACACCAGGTTATCGACTGCGTGTAAACCAAGGTTTTACTACTTTGTTAACAATTACACCAATTACCCTTGAATGTAATTTCACCCCTGTTTTAATTATTCTAGTGGCTATTAATCCATTCCCGTGTCCGGTTAAATGAACGATTATTCATACATATAAATACCCTGCCCATCGTGTCCGATCGAGTGTATATGGTAATTTATAGGGACGCCCAATTGTAAATCTTTATATTAACATTAACAAACTTTCATTTAGTTAAACAAATATAAAGCCCATTAATAGCCCATAGTCTAATTTCCACAAGTGTCGTTCTTTTGTCCAAACCCCAATTATGGTACAAAGCCCAATTATCCAATTTTAGTAATTAGCCCAACATCATGATTACTTCGTTTTAAATAAGCATAATAATAACTTAGCTACGAGACATTAATGTAAAAAGGTTGAACATAACTTACAATGATAAAAAATAGCGTAGCGTTACACGGACAGAATTTCGACTTACACCCTTACAATATTCGCTAACATACCCTTATTATTAGAATTATAATTAAAATTAAAATTAAAATATAAATTATATATATATATATATATATATATATATATATATATATATATATATATATATATATATATATATATATATATATATATATATATATATATATATATATATATCGTTTACATATGAGAGAAGAGAGAAAAAGATTATGAAAAATGATCAGAATTCGGTTTGCTTTATAGGCAGAGTCGATTTTTGGGGCTCCGCGACTCGCGGCAAAATCCTCTTCAAACTCCGCGAGTCGCGGAGAATGAATTTACAGCTCAGTCCTTGGAGTCTTTCTCTGCCGACGGTTTTTTTATTTATAAATATAATATATATATAATTAATATAATTAATTATATATTATATTATATTTATATACATAGTTAACTTGTAATTTTTAGTCCGTTGCATCGAGCGTTAAGAGTTGACTCTGGTCCCGGTTCCGGATTTTCGAACGTCCTTGCGTACAATTTAATATCTTGTACTTTGCGTTTTGAATCTTGTACTCTTGTAATTTCGGGACGTTTCTTATCAATAATTGGAACCTTTTTGATTGTCTTTTGTACTTTTGAGCTTTTTGGTCGTTTGCGTCTTCAATTCGTCGAATCTGTCTTTTGTCTTCACCTTTTATTATTTAAACGAATATCACTTGTAAATAGAACAATTGCAACTAAAAGCTTGTCTTTCTTGAGGAATAATGCTATGAAATATATGTTCGTTTTTAGCATTATCAAATATTCCCACACTTGAGCGTTTCTTGTCCTCAAGCAATATTGTCTTGAAATACTAGAATCACTTCTTTATTCTTCACACTTTGTACATCAGTGATTTCTATACGGCGGTATAAACAATGGTAGTAACGATATGGTTTACAGTCCCACATGACTATAAAAATTTAGATCCATTAAGGAAATTGGATCTTTATGAAAACATTTGATCTTTTGAAAATTAAATCTAGTTTTTACCCTAGATAAGTTTTCCGGGATAACCCTTTACCGGTGTTTGCAAAATATTTTTGTGGGTTTGGTGGGTTTCAGATTTGAAAATTTTAGCTCAAAACTTGCGGTTTTGTGTCACCCACTTGCTAACCTTGTATTTGGAAAGCAACACGTCCAGTTTACTTGTCCCGTATATTATCTTTCGGCAAACTACCGTCCGGTTGTAAAGGAAAGCGTTGAACAAGCAACTGTTAAGGCAATGTCCCCTGACATGCTTTTAATTATGGTCTATAACGTGTCGAACGCAATTACTATCCTTTGTAGGAGCAATAGTAAAGCTCACCCTAGGAATTTTTCGGTCTGGCACAAGGTCCTGACTTTGACCATGCTATGCAACCACCGTTCTTACGGTTGACACCCGATTTAGTTCAGGTGACCTAATGAATTCCAGGTGAATTCCTAGGATTTTACGTTCAATGGTAATGAACGTATTGAAAATAGGGTTTTCAGAAAACAAATCGGTTTGTAATTTTGATCAAAATATTTTCTCGTTCAAGCTCGAGTTTAGATATCATTGAATTCCATGAGTTTGTAATTCTCAATCTTTAAGGTCAATCTCTAGGATTGAGTAATATCTGTCTTAAAAGCTGATTTTTAATCTTTAAGGAGATTATCCTTTCTGGGGATCTGATTCATTAGTCTTATCAAGCTAATTTGCACGGTGCCCCCCCATTGTACGAGATAAATCCTTCTCATGGTTAGGATAAATCTGACCACATGGCGACCCTGTTTAATGCTGAGGTCCGTGAATTTCCTGCTGATTTTAGTGATGACTTTTTTAGATTTTTCGTCAACCTACAGCTGGTCTGGACGACAACTTCATGACCTAAATCAAGAAGCGCGTGTCTTTTTCGGAAGACTTTACTTCCTTTTAATGATGGAATTGATTCATCGTGTAGATCCATCTCTTCTTTTCTTTCATCGGGTAAAACAGTTTAGTTTAGTCCAAAGCAAAAGTATTTTCAGTTATTTGTACAAAAATATGTGATATATGTTTTGAATAACTTGGAGAATTTTCCCACACTTGGCTTTTATTTTCCTTTTTTATCGTCCTCTATTCCATTTTAAATGAATTTTAACATTTTAGTTTGTTTCTCAATTTATGTCCTTTCCGAGGTAACAATAATTTCGGTGTTAAAACCTAGTTTTATCGTTCATAAATATGTATAAACATGATTTTGAATTCATTTAATTGAAAATTTTGAAAAATTTTACTAGAATTGGGTAGTCAGTATATAAGACCAGGGCTGTTCTTTTTTATCAGAGAGCACTAGATTCTAATACAACTACTGCTTTACTAGTATTTTTAATGGTAACCAAGTGTATAAAGTAAAAAATTTTAAAATCCGAAAGAATTTAATCCCTTCCCACACTTAAGATCTTGCAATGCCCTCATTTGCAAGAAATCAGTAACAATTTAAATTATTGAGGGTGATTTGTGTGAAAATGATTAAATTTTACCAAAGTTTCCAAATATATTGGCGTTTGTTTGCTGAATGATAAATGGTGCACATCATTTGTTCATTCCGTCTTGTTGTTATTTCACATATATTTTGCATCTTGTCGTCAAAATTAGTTGCTTTTGCTGAACTTAATGCCAGTCTTTGAAAATGCGTTGTTTTACCCTGTTGTGTACATAAGATAAACTGCAAACATATATACATATTTTTGAAGTTTGGTATATTACCCCACATTCAAAAATTATTAAAATCTAAGAATAAAAGTTAGACAATTATAAAAATGATTACAATATTAACAAAAGTATTAAACGTATCAATAATTACAAATTACAAAATAAAAAAAAAATAATAAGTAAACTAAGGATGATATTGGTACCAATAGGGGTTCCAGGCATAACCATAGGTGCTATAGAATGCTTCGGCAGGGTCATACGTAGGATATGGTGGCTGCATCTCTATAGACCAAGGAGGGAAGATGGGTTTCGGTGTAGGAATATAGTTTCTACCTATATGTTGGCAATGAGCTATGATTTGGTTCTGATGAACTTGCCAATCTTCAAATGCTCTCTGTCTAGCATTTTCGTATTCCTGAGAAGCTATAAACCTATGCATTTCTTGCATCTCATTCCCCCCTCCTACATTACCTTGCTGCTGGTTTCTCTCCACCTGTGGATGTCTACCATGGTATCGTACTGCGGCGTTATTTCGCCTCTTCAAAACTTTCGCACCATGGTATACATTTAAACCTATAGTATCGCGGAGTTCCGGCTCTTCTAGTAATAATCCCCCCCGACTTATATCCACACCGAGATATTCACCAATCAAAGTAATAAAAATACCACCTCCTATTATGCTATGTGGTCGCATCCCCCGAACCATAGCTGATAAATAATAACCCACACAATATGGTATACTTACAGCGCTTTATGGGTCTCGAATACACATATGGTAAAACAAATCCTGTTCATTTACTTTTTCTTTGTTCTTACCCCTTTGTGTAATCGAATTAGCTAAAAACCTATGTATCACTCTTAATTCGGCTCTATCTATATCCAAATAAGAGTAATTTCCCCCTTTGAAACGGTGATGGCTTGTCATTTGACTCCACACACCGTGTGTATCAAAATTCTCATCTATCTTTCTACCGTTTAGTATCAATCCTCTACAATCGACAGACGCTAACTCCTCAGGCGTATATATACGTAAAGCCTGAGCCATGTCCAGTAAAGACATGTGGCGCATCAAACCGCCTAACAAAAATCTAATAAAAGAACGATCGGTTAAACTAGCTACCCTATCATTCAACTCTATACTACATAACAATTCTTCACACCATACTTTATATACAGGTCTACGTATGGTGAATAAACATACCCAGTCATTAAAAGAAGAATTACCATACCTCTGGAAAAGTAATTCCCTAATTGGCCCGGCCAATTCTACAGCTTCTAAGGGTCCCCATTCTATGACCCTCGGTACCTCAACAACCTTAGAATGAAGAGTATGCAAACCCCTTTGATATTTTGGATAATCTATCCAAAGTCTGTCAAATCTCAGGTTCGGGTGCAACTCTTCCAAGTGCATATCGGAAAAGGTCATGACTAGATGAGGTATATCGTGCTTGTAGTAGTTATCCACCTCCTGTTGTTCCAAATTCTCAGCAGGAGCATTGCGGGCTTGGGATGAAGATTCACCCCTTTCATTCTGCAAAACACATCAAACACAATTTTTGTGCATCCAAATATGTATTAGTGTCAGCAAAATCATCAATCAAAATAATTACAATGACATTATCAATTTATATCAAACTTAAGCTCATTTTCACATTTTTATCAAATCTACACTTTTTCAAATAAGCATATACGAAAATGTTCGCCAAGTTCATAAGCATTCAACTCAAATAACATGTCAAAATAATCATTACTAGCAATTAAACAAGTCTCAAATGGCATTATCTTTCAAAAATCAAGTTCATGAATTTTAGACTTGAAAAAGTCCACTTTAATTCTCAAAATCATGTTTAGGCTCAAATTTTGGATCATTTAACTACCTAAACATGTTACACTACTTAATTTAGCAACAATTCATGACAAAAATCGGCCATAACCTGTTTATATCAAAAAGCCCCAAATTGCTCAAGAACACAAACCCTAGATTACTCAAAATTTGAAGTTTAAGGCTTCTAAACATGTTAAACAGCATCAATCTAGGTTATACAAGCATAATACATAAACAATTTAAGCCTAATTACACTAAAAAGCATCAAAATCAAATTGGGGACAAAATTGCTCAAGAACATCAAATTTCGAATTAAATGGTGTTTAGGTGTAGAAATTTACCGTTTTTCTTGAGTAATTCTTAGATAGCATCCTTCTCAACATGATTTTAGCAAAAATTTTGGTGATTAACGGTTAAAAATTGGGATTTTTGGGGTGTTTTTGGGTGTATTTTCGGAGCTATTTTCGCAGCAGTTTTTTTTGAGTTGTTGGGTTGGGGACTGAAACTGATCGTTCAGCTCTTTATTTTTTTTTCTGTAATCCGGCCCCTCCCCGAGTCGCGGGGATTTACCCTCCAAACTCCGCGACTCGCGGAGTTTGATATATATATATATTTTTTTTATAATCATTAACTTATTAAAACAATTAAGTAATTAATTTTAAAATTTTGTTTCCCTTGTTATTTAGGAGGAGGTCGTTTCGGATCGATGTCCTAGTCCGTCTCTCGACAAAATTTTAAAATTTGTCTTTTTGTAGCGATTGTTTTAAAAGCTAAGATTTTTGAGTTTTTTAATGTTTTTGGCATACTTTAAATCAATAATATTAAAAATAATGATAATAAAAGTTCTCGTCCCTCCCTTGGGTAAAGCAATTTCGGTTCAAAGACCTAGTCTTCAACTTACGACGAATTTTAAAAATCATATTCTTAACTTAATGAGATAAAGTAAATTTTTGTTTTTAAATTCACACAACTTAAATATGAAATTCAAAATTAATATTAAAAATTCACACCAAACTTAAAATTTGAAATGCATAAAATTAAAAATTAATATTTTAAAAATTAAAAGTTCACACCAAATTTAATTTAAAAATTTATAAATTCATATCAAACTTATATTAATTTTTCAAATATTTACAATTTTAAATATATTGTTTTTACAAAGTTTACAATATTAATTTAAGATTTAAATATTAATTTTAAAAATATGGTAAAAATAAAATTAAAAATCTTTTTGTCTTTTTATCCCACTTTAATCAATCAAATATTATCAAAAATATGCGCCCCTCTTTTCGGTAAAGTAATTTCGGTTCCAAGACCTAATTTAACTCATGACGAATTTTTGAAATATTTTGGGTTAATTGTTTAAAGATATTTATACCTTAAGAATAAACGTTAAATTTCGCAGTGATGTAATAAATTTTTGAATGATATCAATAATTTCGGTCGACAAACCTAATTTTATTCAATACCAATTTAATACTTTTTAGCGAACAAATTAGCGTTTATTATCAAAAGGTTAAAAATAAAAATAAAAATAAAAACTGTACAGACATACCTGTGAATTAGATTTCTTAGTTATATGATCTATCCCATTCATAAGATAGTCGGTTTAATTGGTTTTCCATGGCTACATAGGCGTAACCTCGAGCATTCAGTGTCTTTTCTTCTAAACATATGAACGGTCCGTCTCTGAATAAAGTAACAAATTCGGTATTTGAATAGGTTTGATTATTTGAACATTTACCTCCATGTGACCATTTTCCGCATTTGTGACATCGTTCTAGGTGTCGTGCTCTTCTTTTCGCTGCGGATTTTGATTTTCCTTTACCAAATTGTAACTTATTATCTTCGCATCTGGATTCTTTTCTAACTCCGTCCATTCTTTCTCTGATTACTGATACTATTTCACTCGGTAGTATGTCATTATTACGTTTAGTGATCAAAGCGTGTAGCATTAGACCATGGTTTAGTTCACAGGCAGTCTTCATTTTGTAAAAACCTAAAAAAAAATAAAAATTCAGAATGGGGGGAGAAGACTAGTTCTTTAGGGTCTGCTAGGGAAAGACCATTCGGGTTCCATTTTCGAGAACTACACGAAAACAGACAATCTAACTCTAACAGAAATACATATTATCCTTTAAAGACTTGATTCTCCCCACACTTAGTTAGCTGTGGTGTCGAAATTGTGATTAACTTCGTTGTCGACTTCCATCGGACCATGTATGTAATGTTTAACTCTGTGACCATTAACTTTAAATTCAATCCCATTTGAATTTATTAATTCTATCGTTCCGTATGGGAAAACTCTTTTGACTATGAATGGTCCAGACCATCTTGATTTCAATTTTCCAGGAAATAGCTTGAATCGTGAATTGAAAAGAAGAACTCTGTCTCCTTCTTTAAATTCTTTTGAACTTCTGATTCTTTTATCATGCCATTTCTTCGTTCTTTCTTTATAGATTAACGAATTTTCGTATGCTTCATGTCTTAATTCTTCTAATTCGTTTAGTTGACTTAATCGTAGACGTCCGGCTTCATGTAAATCAAGATTACATGTCTTCAAAGCCCAAAATGCTTTGTGTTCAATTTCTACTGGAAGATGACATGCTTTTCCATAAACAAGTCTAAAAGGTGTGGTTCCAATTGGAGTTTTGTAGGCTGTTCTAAAAGCCCAGAGTGCATCCTCGAATTTAATGGACCATTCCTTCGGATTTGATCCTACGGTTTTCTCTAGAATACGTTTTAAAGCTCGGTTGGTATTTTCAACTTGTCCACTTGTTTGTGGATGATATGCGGTGGAGATTTTATGAGTTACTCCATATCTTTTAAGAACTTTCTCAAGTTGATTATTACAGAAATGAGTACCCCGATCACTTATTAAAGCTCTCGGTGTTCCAAACCTTGCAAAAAGACGTTTTAAAAAGTTGACTACAACTCGTGCATCGTTAGTTGGGAGAGCTTGTGCTTCCGCCCATTTAGATACATAATCAATGGCTACGAGTATATATAGATTATTATGAGATTTTGGAAATGGACCCATAAAGTCAATACCCCAAATGTCAAATACTTCACATACTTGGATGACATTTTGTGGCATTTCATCACGTTGACTTATTTTTCCGGCCCTTTGACAAGCATCACAGGATTTGCAAAGAAGGTGTGCGTCTTTGTAAATTGTAGGCCAATAGAATCCAGCTTCATAAACTTTTCTTGCTGTTAGTTGAGGCCCATAATGCCCTCCTGTTGGTCCTGTGTGACAATGGTTTAAAATTTTACTAGCTTCATCTCCAAATACACATCGGCGTATTATTCCATCGGGACAACTTTTAAACAGATGTGGATCTTCCCAGAAATAGTGTTTTATATCACTGAAGAATTTCTTTCGTCTTTGGTACGATAATCCTTTTTCAAGGAATCCACAAACTAAGTAGTTTGCATAGTCTGCAAACCATGGGATTTCTTTATAATCTATCTTCAATAGATATTCATCAGGAAAGTTGTCTTGTATAGCCGATTCATTCAGAACTTCTAATTCGGGATTTTCAAGACGAGAAAGATGATCAGCGGCGAGATTTTCTGCTCCTCTTTTATCTCGGATTTCAATATCAAACTCTTGTAAGAGTAAGATCCAACGGATTAATCTTGGTTTAGCATCTTGTTTTAAAAATAGGTATCTAAGAGCAGAATGGTCGGTATAGACCACCGTTTTTGCTAGAACGAGATATGATCGAAATTTGTCAAAAGCAAAGACAATGGCAAGGAGTTCTTTTTCAGTAGTTGTATAGTTTGTTTGTGCTCCTTGTAATGTCTTACTAGCATAATATATAGGTTGAAATCGTTTTTCAATCCTTTGTCCTAAAACGGCTCCCATTGCAAAATCACTTGCATCGCACATTAGTTCAAATGGTAGATTCCAATTTGGTGTTATCATGATCGGCGCATTAGTGAGTTTCTCTTTAAGAATATTAAAAGATTTGATACACTCATCTGAAAAGATGAATGGCGCATCCTTTTCTAGGAGTTTATTCATAGGAGTGGCAATTTTAGAAAAATCTTTTATGAAACGTCGGTAAAAACCGGCATGCCCTAGAAAACTCCTAACTCCTCTAACATTGGTGGGATGTGGAAGTTTAGCAATTACATCTACTTTAGCTCTATCCACTTCAATTCCTTCTTTTGAAATTTTATGTCCAAGAACGATGCCTTCTTTAACCATGAAATGGCATTTCTCCCAATTAAGTACTAGATTTGATTGTTCGCATCTAATTAGCATTCGTTCCAGATTAACTAGACATGATTTAAATGTATCACCGAAGACTGAAAAGTCATCCATGAATACTTCCATGCATTCTTCTATCATGTCGTGAAAAATTGCCATCATACACCTTTGAAAGGTTGCAGGGGCGTTACAAAGTCCAAATGGCATGCGTTTGTAAGCAAAAGTACCATAAGGGCACGTGAATGTGGTTTTCTCTTGATCTTCGGGTGCTATTGGAATTTGAAAATATCCGGAAAATCCATCTAGAAAATAATAGTAACTATTCCCGGCTAATCTTTCCAACATTTGATCTATGAAAGGTAAGGGAAAGTGATCTTTTCTGGTGGCGTCATTTAATTTTCTATAATCAATACATACACGCCATCCTGTTACAGTCCTAGTAGGAATAAGCTCATTTTTCTCATTTGTAATGACAGTCATGCCACCCTTCTTAGGTACGCATTGAACTGGGCTTACCCATGGACTATCAGAAATTGGATATATCAAACCTGCATCTAGCAGTTTAATAATCTCTTTCTTAACTACATCTTGCATATTAGGATTTAGTCTTCGTTGGCGTTGCACATACGTTTTATGACCTTCTTCCATAAGGATTTTATGTGTGCAATACGAAGGACTTATTCCTTTAATATCATGAATCTTCCATGCAATGGCTGGTTTATGAGCTTTTAACACAGAAATGAGTTGTGATTTCTCATTTTTAGTAAGAGAATACGATATTATTACAGGTAATTCAGATTCACCATGTAAATAAGCGTATTCCAAATGGGTTGGAAGTGGCTTTAACTCTAATTTCGGAGGTTCTTCTATCGATGATTTATATCGATATCTGTCTTCTTCTTTTAGCATTTGAATTTCTTCTGTTGTTGGTTCATATCCATTAGCTATAAGTGTAGCTAACATTTCAGCTTCATCAATTGGTTCATTACCTTCTCCTAAAGAACATTCTCCTGTTCCTTGTAATTCTGGAAATTCTTCTAATAATTCTGCATGTGCATCTATAGTTTGAATATAATAACATGTATCATCTGCAGATTGTGGTTGTTGCATTGCTCTATCAACTGAAAAGGTAACACTCTCATCCTCTATACTTAGGGTCAATTTCTTACCGAACACGTCTATCATTGCTTTAGCCGTGTTTAAGAATGGTCTTCCTAATATGAGAGGAACTTGAGAATCTTCTTCCATGTCCAAAACAACAAAATCTACTGGAAATACTAAAGTACCAACTTTAACTAGCATGTTCTCCATTATCCCTCTAGGATATTTTATTGATCTATCGGCTAGTTGTATACTTATTCTGGTTGGTTTTAATTCTCCAAGGTCTAGTTTAGTGTATAGTGAATACGGCATTAGATTTATACTAGCACCTAAGTCTGCCAATGCTTCTATTGAACTAAGACTACCCAGAAAACATGGAATTGTGAAACTTCCTGGATCAGATAATTTTTCTGGTATCTTATTCAACAGCACTGCTGAACAATTAGCATTCATAGTAACAGCCGAGAGTTCTTCCATTTTCTTTCTATTTGAGATTAGATCTTTCAAGAATTTAGCATATCTTGGCATTCCTGAAATCACATCAATGAAAGGAAGATTTACATTTATCTGTTTAAACATATCCAAGAATTTGGATTGCTCGGCTTCAAGTTTTTCTTTCTTCATTTTACTCGGGTAAGGAAGTGGTGGTTGGTATGGTTTAACATAAGGTTTATCCTTAACTGTGTTATCTTCATTAACCTTTTCAACTACCGGTTCTTTTTCCTTATCTTGATCAGGTTGTGGTTCTTGTGGAGTAGGAATGGCTTCATCAGAAGTTACAGGTATTTCATGTGATTTAAGTGTTGTACCACATCTTGTGGTAATGGCTTTAGCTGTTTCATTCCGGGGGTTAGCATTTGTATCACTAGGTAGACTTCCCGGTTTTCTTTCACCTATTAACCTTGCTAGGTTACTTACTTCTTGTTCCAGATTTTGAATAGAAGCTTGTTGATTTCTAAATGCTTGAGCATTTTGTTCATTGGTTTGTTTCTGAGATGTGAAAAACTGCGTTTGAGTTTCAACTAGCTTTGTCATCATATCTTCTAAATTCGGCTTTTTATCATCGGTTTGTTGTGGTGGTTTGTTTTGAAAATTTGGTCTTTGCTGATTGTAAGTATTATTGGATACTTGTTGATTGCTAGGACCTTGTTGGTTGTTGTATGGAATATTTTGGTTATAATTCTGGTTTTGATTGTAAATCGGTCTTGGCGGTTGATAATTATTCTGATAATTATTTCCAGGCCTTTGGTTTATGTATGAAATATTCTCTCTTTGTTCCATTGTTAATTCAATACTGAGACAATCTTTTGTCAAATGTGGTCCTCCACACTGCTCACAACTAATTCGTATTGAGTGAATATCCTTAGTCATCTTTTCCATTCGTCTTTCCACAGCATCTATCTTTGCGGAAATGGAATCTAAGTCATGGCTAGAATCGGCTCTAGCTGCTTTAGATGATCTAGTGATATCTTTTTCTTGGTGCCACTCATGTGAGTGGGAAGCAGTGTTATCAATAATTTTGTAAGCATCAGTTTCGGTTTTATTCATAATAGAACCACCAGCTGCTATATCTATGTCTTTCCTTGTAGTGATGTCGCATCCTTGGTAGAATATTTGTACTATTTGACAGGTGTCTAAACCATGTTGCGGACATCCTCTTCACAACTTTCCATATCTTGTCCATGAAATGTCCCGTTCTTATTAATTAAAAACGTTCCATATTAATTGATTTCGTTGCGAGGTTTTGACCTCTATATGAGACGTTTTTCAAAGACTGCATTCATTTTTAAAACAAACCATAACCTTTATTTCATAAATAAAGGTTTAAAAAGCTTTACGTAGATTATCAAATAATGATAATCTAAAATATCCTGTTTACACACGACCATTACATAATGGTTTACAATACAAATATGTTACATCGAAATCAGTTTCTTGAATGCAGTTTTTACACAATATCATACAAACATGGACTCCAAATCTTGTCCTTATTTTAGTATGCAACAGCGGAAGCTCTTAATATTCACCTGAGAATAAACATGCTTTAAACGTCAACAAAAATGTTGGTGAGTTATAGGTTTAACCTATATATATCAAATCGTAACAATAGACCACAAGATTTCATATTTCAATACACATCCCATACATAGAGATAAAAATCATTCATATGGTGAACACCTGGTAACCGACAATAACACGATGCATATATAAGAATATCCCCATCATTCCGGGACACCCTTCGGATATGATATAAATTTCGAAGTACTAAAGCATCCGGTACTTTGGATGGGGTTTGTTAGGCCCAATAGATCTATCTTTAGGATTCGCGTCAATTAGGGTGTCTGTTCCCTAATTCTTAGATTACCAGACTTAATAAAAAGGGGCATATTCGATTTCGATAATTCAACCATAGAATGTAGTTTCACGTACTTGTGTCTATTTTGTAAATCATTTATAAAACCTGCATGTATTCTCATCCCAAAAATATTAGATTTTAAAAGTGGGACTATAACTCACCTTCACAGATTTTTACTTCGTCGGGAAGTAAGACTTGGCCACTGGTTGATTCACGAACCTATAACAATATATACATATATATCAAAGTATGTTCAAAATATATTTACAACACTTTTAATATATTTTGATGTTTTAAGTTTATTAAGTCAGCTGTCCTCGTTAGTAACCTACAACTAGTTGTCCACAGTTAGATGTACAGAAATAAATCGATAAATATTATCTTGAATCAATCCACGACCCAGTGTATACGTATCTCAGTATTGATCACAACTCAAACTATATATATTTTGGAATCAACCTCAACCCTGTATAGCTAACTCCAACATTCACATATAGAGTGTCTATGGTTGTTCCGAAATATATATAGATGTGTCGACATGATAGGTCGAAACATTGTATACGTGTCTATGGTATCTCAAGATTACATAATATACAATACAAGTTGATTAAGTTATGGTTGGAATAGATTTGTTACCAATTTTCACGTAGCTAAAATGAGAAAAATTATCCAATCTTGTTTTACCCATAACTTCTTCATTTTAAATCCGTTTTGAGTGAATCAAATTGCTATGGTTTCATATTGAACTATATTTTATGAATCTAAACAGAAAAGTATAGGTTTATAGTCGGAAAAATAAGTTACAAGTCGTTTTTGTAAAGGTAGTCATTTCAGTCGAAAGAACGACGTCTAGATGACCATTTTAGAAAACATACTTTCACTTTGAGTTTAATCATAATTTTTGGATATAGTTTCATGTTCATAATAAAAATCATTTTCTCAGAATAACAACTTTAAAATCAAAGTTTATCATAGTTTTTAATTAACTAACCCAAAACAGCCCGCGGTGTTACTACGACGGCGTAAATCCAGTTTTACGGTGTTTTTTGTGTTTCCAGGTTTTAAATCATTAAGTTAGCATATCATATAGATATAGAACATGTGTTTAGTTGATTTTAAAAGTCAAGTTATAAGGATTAACTTTTGTTTGCGAAAAAGTTTAGAATTAACTAAACTATGTTCTAGTGATTACAAGTTTAAACCTTCGAATAAGATAGCTTTATATGTATGAATCGAATGATGTTATGAACATCATTACTACCTTAAGTTCCTTGGATAAACCTACTGGAAAAGAGAAAAATGGATCTAGCTTCAATGGATCCTTGGATGGCTCGAAGTTCTTGAAGCAGAATCATGACACGAAAACAAGTTCAAGTAAGATCATCACTTGAAATAAGATTGTTATAGTTATAGAAATTGAACCAAAGTTTGAATATGATTATTACCTTGTATTAGAATGATAACCTACTGTAAGAAACAAAGATTTCTTGAGGTTGGATGATCACCTTACAAGATTGGAAGTGAGCTAGCAAACTTGAAAGTATTCTTGATTTTATGAAACTAGAACTTTTGGAATTTATGAAGAACACTTAGAACTTGAAGATAGAACTTGAGAGAGATCAATTAGATGAAGAAAATTGAAGAATTAAAGTGTTTGTAGGTGTTTTTGGTCGTTGGTGTATGGATTAGATATAAAGGATATGTAATTTTGTTTTCATGTAAATAAGTCATGAATGATTACTCATATTTTTGTAATTTTATGAGATATTTCATGCTAGTTGCCAAATGATGGTTCCCACATGTGTTAGGTGACTCACATGGGCTGCTAAGAGCTGATCATTGGAGTGTATATACCAATAGTACATACATCTAAAAGCTGTGTATTGTACGAGTACGAATACGGGTGCATACGAGTAGAATTGTTGATGAAACTGAACGAGGATGTAATTGTAAGCATTTTTGTTAAGTAGAAGTATTTTGATAAGTGTCTTGAAGTCTTTCAAAAGTGTATGAATACATATTAAAACACTACATGTATATACATTTTAACTGAGTCGTTAAGTCATCGTTAGTCGTTACATGTAAATGTTGTTTTGAAACCTTTAGGTTAACGATCTTGTTGAATGTTGTTAACCCATTGTTTATTATAACAAATGAGATATTAAATTGTTATATTATCATGATATTATGATATATAATATATCTCAGTATGATGTATATACAGTTAAATGTCGTTACAACGATAATCGTTACATATATGTCTCGTTTCGAAATCATTAAGTTAGTAGTCTTATTTTTACATATGTATTTCATTGTTAATACACTTAATAATATATTTACTTATCATTTAACATAATTAACCAAGTGTATCAATATCTTAATATGATTCATATGTACCTAGTAAGACGTTGTTATAACGATAATCGTTATATATATCGTTTTCGAGTTTCTTAAATTAATAGTCTCATTTTTATGTATATAACTCATTGTTAAAATACCTAATGAGATACATACTTATAATAAAAACATGTTAACTATATATATAACCATATATATGTCATCGTATAGTTTTTACAAGTTTTAACGTTCGTGAATCACCGGTCAACTTGGGTGGTCAATTGTCTATATGAAACATATTTCAATTAATCAAGTCTTAACAAGTTTGATTTCTTAACATGTTGGAAACATTTAATCATGTAAATATCAATCTCAATTAATATATATAAACATGGAAAAGTTCGGGTCACTACAGTACCTACCCGTTAAATAAATTTCGTCCCGAAATTTTAAGCTGTTGAAGGTGTTGACGAATCTTCTGGAAATAGATGCGGGTATTTCTTCTTCATCTGATCTTCACGCTCCCAGGTGAACTCGGGTCCTCTACGAGCATTCCATCAAACCTTAACAATTGGTATCTTGTTTTGCTTAAGTCTTTTAACCTCACGATCCATTATTTCGACGGGTTCTTCGATGAATTGAAGTTTTTCGTTGATTTGGATTTCATCTAACGGAATAGTGAGATCTTATTTAGAAAAATATTTCTTCAAATTCGAGACGTGGAAAGTGTTATGTACAGCCGCGAGTTGTTGAGGTAACTCAAGTCGGTAAGCTACTGGTCCGACACGATCAATAATCTTGAATGGTCCAATATACCTTGGATTTAATTTCCCTCGTTTACCAAATCGAACAACGCCTTTCCAAGGTGCAACTTTAAGCATGACCATCTCTCCAATTTTAAATTCTATATCTTTTCTTTTAATGTCAGCGTAGCTCTTTTGTCGACTTTGGGCGGTTTTCAACCGTTGTTGAATTTGGATGATCTTCTCGGTAGTTTCTTGTATAATCTCCGGACCCGTAATCTGTCTATCCCCCACTTCACTCCAACAAATCGGAGACCTGCACTTTCTACCATAAAGTGCTTCAAACGGCGCCATCTCAATGCTTGAATGGTAGCTGTTGTTGTAGGAAAATTCTGCTAACGGTAGATGTCGATCCCAACTGTTTCCGAAATCAATAACACATGCTCGTAGCATGTCTTCAAGCGTTTGTATCGTCCTTTCGCTCTGCCCATCAGTTTGTGGATGATAGGCAGTACTCATGTCTAGACGAGTTCCTAATGCTTGCTGTAATGTCTGCCAAAATCTTGAAATAAATCTGCCATCCCTATCAGAGATAATAGAGATTGGTATTCCATGTCTGGAGACGACTTCCTTCAAATACAGTCGTGCTAACTTCTCCATCTTGTCATCTTCTCTTATTGGCAGGAAGTGTGCTGATTTGGTGAGACGATCAACTATTACCCAAATAGTATCAAAACCACTTGCAGTCCTTGGCAATTTAGTGATGAAATCCATGGTAATGTTTTCCCATTTCCATTCCGGGATTTCGGGTTGTTGAAGTAGACCTGATGGTTTCTGATGCTCAGCTTTGACCTTAGAACACGTCAAACATTCTCCTACGTATTTAGCAACATCGGCTTTCATACCCGGCCACCAAAAATGTTTCTTGAGATCCTTGTACATCTTCCCCGTTCCAGGATGTATTGAGTATCTGGTTTTATGAGCTTCTCTAAGTACCATTTCTCTCATATCTCCAAATTTTGGTACCCAAATCCTTTCAGCCTTATACCGGGTTCCGTCTTCCCGAATATTAAGATGCTTCTCCGATCCTTTGGGTATTTCATCCTTTAAATTTCCCTCTTTTAAAACTCCTTGTTGCGCCTCCTTTATTTGAGTAGTAAGGTTATTATGAATCATTATATTCATAGATTTTACTCGAATGGGTTCTCTGTCCTTCCTGCTCAAGGCATCGGCTACCACATTTGCCTTCCCCGGGTGGTAACGAATCTCAAAGTCGTAATCATTCAATAATTCAATCCACCTACGCTGCCTCATATTCAGTTGTTTCTAATTAAATATGTGTTGAAGACTTTTGTGGTCGGTATATATAATACTTTTGACCCCATATAAGTAGTGCCTCCAAGTCTTTAATGCAAAAACAACCGCGCCTAATTCCAAATCATGCGTCGTATAATTTTGTTCGTGAATCTTCAATTGTCTAGACGCATAAGCAATCACCTTCGTTCGTTGCATTAATACATAACTGAGACCTTGCTTTGATGCATCACAATAAATCACAAAATCATCATTCCCTTCAGGCAATGACAATATTGGTGCCGTAGTTAGCTTTTTCTTTAATAACTGAAACGCTTTCTCTTGTTCATCATTCCATTCAAATTTCTTCCCTTTATGCGTTAATGCAGTCAAGGGTTTTGCTATTCTGGAAAAGTCTTGGATGAACCTTCTGTAGTAACCAGCTAGTCCTAAAAACTGGCGTATGTGTTTCGGAGTTTTCGGGGTTTCCCACTTTTCAACAGTTTCTATCTTTGCCGGATCCACCTTAATACCTTCTTTGTTCACTATGTGACCGAGGAATTGAACTTCTTCCAACCAAAATGCACACTTTGAAAACTTAGCGTACAATTCTTCCTTCCTTAATACTTCTAATACCTTTCTCAAATGTTCACCGTGTTCTTGGTCATTCTTTGAGTAAATAAGTATGTCATCAATGAAAACAATGACAAACTTGTCAAGGTATGGTCCACACACTCGGTTCATAAGGTCCATGAACACAGCTGGTGCATTAGTTAAACCAAATGGCATGACCATAAACTCGTAATGACCGTAACGTGTTCTGAAAGCAGTCTTTGGAATATCATCTTCTTTCACCCGCATTTGATGATACCCGGAACGTAAGTCAATCTTTGAATAAACAGACGAGCCTTGTAGTTGATCAAATAAGTCATCGATTCTCGGTAGTGGGTAGCAGTTCTTGATGGTAAGTTTGTTCAACTCTCGGTAGTCGATACACAACCTGAATGTACCATCTTTCTTCTTGACAAACAAAACAGGAGCTCCCCACGGTGATGTGCTTGGTCGAATGAAACCACGCTCTAAAAGTTCTTGTAATTGGCTTTGTAGTTCTTTCATCTCGCTGGGTGCGAGTCTGTAAGGAGCACGAGCTATTGGTGCAGCTCCTGGTACAAGATCTATTTGAAATTCAACGGATCGATGTGGGGGTAATCCCGGTAATTCTTTCGGAAATACATCAGGAAATTCTTTTGCGACGGGAACATCATTGATGCTCTTTTCTTCAGTTTGTACTTTCTCGACGTGTGCTAGAACAGCATAGCAACCTTTTCTTATTAGTTTTTGTGCTTTCAAATTACTAATAAGATGTAGCTTCGTGTTGCCCTTTTCTCCGTACACCATTAAGGGTTTTCCTTTTTCTCGTATAATGCGAATTGCATTTTTGTAACAAACGATCTCCGCTTTCACTTCTTTCAACCAGTCCATACCGATTATCACATCAAAACTCCCTAACTCTACTGGTATCAAATCAATCTTAAATGTTTCGCTAACCAGTTTAATTTCTCGATTCCGACATATATTATCTGCTGAAATTAATTTACCATTTGCTAATTCGAGTAAAAATTTATTATCCAAAGGCGTTAATGGACAACTTAATTTAGCACAAAAATCTCTACTCATATAGCTTCTATCCGCACCCGAATCAAATAAAACGTAAGCAGATTTATTGTCAATAAGAAATGTACCCGTAACAAGCTCCGGGTCTTCCTGTGCCTCTGCCGCATTAATATTGAAAACTCTTCCACGGCCTTGTCCATTCGTGTTCTCCTGGTTCGGGCAATTTCTAATAATGTGGCCCGGTTTTCCACATTTATAACAAACTACATTGGCATAACTTGCTCCGACACTACTTGCTCCGCCATTACTCGTTCCGACACCATTTGTTCCTTTCGTTCTATTAACCCCTGGTCCGTAGACCTCACACTTCGCCGCGCTATGACCATTTCTTTTACACTTGTTGCAAAATTTGGTGCAGAACCCCGAGTGATTCTTTTCACACCTTTGGCATAGCTGCTTCTGATTGTTGTTGTTGTTGCGGTTATTATTATTGTTGGGATGATTGTTGTAGTTGCTGTTGTTGTTGTTGTTGTTGTTGTTGTTGTTGGGCCGTTTGTTGTAGTTGCGATTGATGTTGCGATTGTTGGGATAATTATTGCGATTATTGTTGTAATTGCTGTTGTTGTTGTATTGGTGATTCTTATCACCGTTTTCCTCCCACTTTCTTTTGACTTGCTTCACATTGGCCTCTTCAGCAGTCTGTTCTTTAATTCTTTCTTCAATTTGGTTCACGAGTTTGTGAGCCATTCTACATGCCTGTTGTATGGAGGCGGGCTCGTGTGAACTTATATCTTCTTGGATTCTTTCCGGTAATCCTTTCACAAACGCGTCGATCTTCTCTTCCTCATCTTCGAATGCTCCCGGACACAATAGGCACAATTCTGTGAATCGTCTTTCGTACGTGGTAATATCAAATCCTTGGGTTCGTAACCCTCTAAGTTCTGTCTTGAGCTTATTGACCTCGGTTCTGGGACGGTACTTCTCGTTCATCAAGTGCTTGAATGCTGACCACGGTAGTGCGTACGCATCGTCTTGTCCCACTTGCTCTAGATAGGTATTCCACCATGTTAACGCAGAACCTGTGAAGGTATGCGTAGCGTACTTTACTTTGTCCTCTTCAGTACACTTACTTATGGCAAACACCGATTCGACCTTCTCGATCCACCGTTTCAATCCGATCGGTCCTTCGGTTCCATCAAATTCCAAAGGTTTGCAGGCAGTGAATTCTTTGTAGGTGCATCCTACACGATTTCCTGTACTGCTAGATCCAAGGTTATTGTTGGTATGTAGCGCAGCCTGTACTGCGGATATGTTTGAAGCTAGAAAAGTACGGAATTCCTCTTCATTCATATTCACGGTGTGTCGAGTAGTCGGTGCCATTTCCTTCAAAATAGTTAAATGGAACAAGTTAATCATACAGAATATTAAAAGTAGTTAATAGTATTTCGTAGCATAATATGAACTCATTTATAAAAGCTTTTTCTTCATATTAGCGTTTTATAAGTTTAAATTCGGGTAGTACCTACCCGTTAAGTTCATACTTAGTAGCTAATATACAATTCAACTACTACAATTCTATATGAAAAACTGATTATAATAATATTTCGCGTTCAAACTTTTATACAATATTTTACAAACTTACAATACCGCTTATTTTACATAAAGCATGAAATATAGCACACAATAACTTTGATACAAGATAGTTGTGATGATAATTCTAGCTAGTACACAAGTCGTTCAGCAAAGGCAATAAAGACACGTAATTCATACGTCCAGAAACAAGTCATGCATTCTGGTTTTACTAGGACTACTTCCCATCCTTGGTCTTGTGCAACATAACCGTTATGGCCGTTGATAAGACAGCGTGTTGTAACGTCGTCAAAGGGACGAGGGTTACGTAATGTCCAACAGTCCCGTAATAATCTAAAAACCTCATTTCTTACCCCAATTACCGACTCCGTCACTTGTGGAAACGTTTTGTTTAATAGTTGTAGCCCGATGTTCTTGTTCTCACTTTGGTGAGAAGCGAACATTACTAATCCGTAAGCATAACATGCTTCTTTATGTTGCATGTTAGCCGCTTTTTCTAAATCACGAAGTCCAATATTCGGATATATTGAGTCAAAATAATTTCTTAACCCGTTGTGTAAAATAGCATTTGGGTTCCCCGCAATATATGCGTCAAAGTAAACACATCGTAACTTATGGGTTTCCTAATGTGATATCCCCCATCTTTCAAACGAAAGTCTCTTATAAACCAAGACATTCTTGGAACGTTCTTCGAATGTCTTACAAACTGATCTCGCCTTAAATAGTTGTGCCGAGGAATTCTGGCCGACTCTAGACAAGATTTCATCAATCATGTCTCCGGGTAGGTCTCTTAAAATATTGGGTTGTCTATCCATTTTGTGTTTTTAAACTGTAAAATAGACAAGAGTTAGATTCATAAAAAAAATACTTATTAATACAAGCAATTTTTACATATATCATAAAGCATAAGAACACTATATTACATATATTACACCACACGAATACAACTATCTTATTCCGACTCGCTCGTTTCTTCTTCTTCAGTTTTGGTTCGTTTTGTCAAGTTTCTAGGGATATATGATGTTCCCCTAATACGAGCCGTCGTTGTCCACATTGGTTTAGAAAAACCTGGTGGTTTAGAGGTTCCCGGGTCATTGTTACAACTTAAGGACTTCGGGCGTTGACGATACATATAAAGTTCATCGGGGTTGGAATTAGATTTCTCTATTTTTATGCCCTTTCCCTTATTATTTTCTTTTGCCTTTTTAAATTCAGTTGGGGTAATTTCTATAACATCATCGGAATTCTCGTCGGAATCCGATTCATCGGAGAATTGGTAATCCTCCCAATATTTTGCTTCCTTGGCGGAAACACCATTGACCATAATTAACCTTGGTCGGTTGGTTGAGGATTTTTTTTTTACTTAACCGTTTTATTATTTCCCCCACCGGTTCTATTTCTTCATCCGGTTCCGATTCTTCTTCCGGTTCCAATTCTTTTTCCGGTTCCGACTCTTCTTCCGGTTCCTCTTCGGGAACTTGTGAATCAGTCCACAAATCATTCCAATTTACATTTGACTCTTCATTATTATTAGGTGAGTCAATGGGACTTGTTCTAGAGGTAGACATCTATCACATAATATCAAACACGTTAAGAGATTAATATATCACATAATATTCATATGTTAAAAATATATAGTTTCCAACAAAAATGTTAAGCAATCATTTTTAAAGAAAACACGGTCGAAGTCCAGACTCACTAATGCATCCTAACAAACTCGATAAGATACACTAATGCAAATTTTCTGGTTCTCTAAGACCAACGCTCGGATACCAACTGAAATGTCCCGTTCTTATTGATTAAAAACGTTCCATATTAATTGATTTCGTTGCGAGGTTTTGACCTCTATATGAGACGTTTTTCAAAGACTGCATTCATTTTTAAAACAAATCATAACCTTTATTTCATAAATAAAGGTTTAAAAAGCTTTACGTAGATTATCAAATAATGATAATCTAAAATATCCTGTTTACACACGACCATTACATAATGGTTTACAATACAAATATGTTACATCGAAATCAGTTTCTTGAATGCAGTTTTTACACAATATCATACAAACATGGACTCCAAATCTTGTCCTTATTTTAGTATGCAACAGCGGAAGCTCTTAATATTCACCTGAGAATAAACATGCTTTAAACGTCAACAAAAATGTTGGTGAGTTATAGGTTTAACCTATATATATCAAATCGTAACAATAGACCACAAGATTTCATATTTCAATACACATCCCATACATAGAGATAAAAATCATTCATATGGTGAACACCTGGTAACCGACAATAACGCGATGCATATATAAGAATATCCCCATCATTCCGGGACACCCTTCGGATATGATATAAATTTCGAAGTACTAAAGCATCCGGTACTTTGGATGGGGTTTGTTAGGCCCAATAGATCTATCTTTAGGATTCGCGTCAATTAGGGTGTCTGTTCCCTAATTCTTAGATTACCAGACTTAATAAAAAGGGGCATATTCGATTTCGATAATTCAACCATAGAATGTAGTTTCACGTACTTGTGTCTATTTTGTAAATCATTTATAAAACCTGCATGTATTCTCATCCCAAAAATATTAGATTTTAAAAGTGGGACTATAACTCACCTTCACAGATTTTTACTTCGTCGGGAAGTAAGACTTGGCCACTGGTTGATTCACGAACCTATAACAATATATACATATATATCAAAGTATGTTCAAAATATATTTACAACACTTTTAATATATTTTGATGTTTTAAGTTTATTAAGTCAGCTGTCCTCGTTAGTAACCTACAACTAGTTGTCCACAGTTAGATGTACAGAAATAAATCGATAAATATTATCTTGAATCAATCCACGACCCAGTGTATACGTATCTCAGTATTGATCACAACTCAAACTATATATATTTTGGAATCAACCTCAACCCTGTATAGCTAACTCCAACATTCACATATAGAGTGTCTATGGTTGTTCCGAAATATATATAGATGTGTCGACATGATAGGTCGAAACATTGTATACGTGTCTATGGTATCTCAAGATTACATAATATACAATACAAGTTGATTAAGTTATGGTTGGAATAGATTTGTTACCAATTTTCACGTAGCTAAAATGAGAAAAATTATCCAATCTTGTTTTACCCATAACTTCTTCATTTTAAATCCGTTTTGAGTGAATCAAATTGCTATGGTTTCATATTGAACTATATTTTATGAATCTAAACAGAAAAGTATAGGTTTATAGTCGGAAAAATAAGTTACAAGTCGTTTTTGTAAAGGTAGTCATTTCAGTCGAAAGAACGACGTCTAGATGACCATTTTAGAAAACATACTTCCACTTTGAGTTTAATCATAATTTTTGGATATAGTTTCATGTTCATAATAAAAATCATTTTCTCAGAATAACAACTTTAAAATCAAAGTTTATCATAGTTTTTAATTAACTAACCCAAAACAGCCCGCGGTGTTACTACGACGGCGTAAATCCGGTTTTACGGTGTTTTTTGTGTTTCCAGGTTTTAAATCATTAAGTTAGCATATCATATAGATATAGAACATGTGTTTAGTTGATTTTAAAAGTCAAGTTAGAAGGATTAACTTTTGTTTGCGAAAAAGTTTAGAATTAACTAAACTATGTTCTAGTGATTACAAGTTTAAACCTTCGAATAAGATAGCTTTATATGTATGAATCGAATGATGTTATGAACATCATTACTACCTTAAGTTCCTTGGATAAACCTACTGGAAAAGAGAAAAATGGATCTAGCTTCAATGGATCCTTGGATGGCTCGAAGTTCTTGAAGCAGAATCATGACACGAAAACAAGTTCAAGTAAGATCATCACTTGAAATAAGATTGTTATAGTTATAGAAATTGAACCAAAGTTTGAATATGATTATTACCTTGTATTAGAATGATAACCTACTGTAAGAAACAAAGATTTCTTGAGGTTGGATGATCACCTTACAAGATTGGAAGTGAGCTAGCAAACTTGAAAGTATTCTTGATTTTATGAAACTAGAACTTTTGGAATTTATGAAGAACACTTAGAACTTGAAGATAGAACTTGAGAGAGATCAATTAGATGAAGAAAATTGAAGAATGAAAGTGTTTGTAGGTGTTTTTGGTCGTTGGTGTATGGATTAGATATAAAGGATATGTAATTTTGTTTTCATGTAAATAAGTCATGAATGATTACTCATATTTTTGTAATTTTATGAGATATTTCATGCTAGTTGCCAAATGATGGTTCCCACATGTGTTAGGTGACTCACATGGGCTGCTAAGAGCTGATCATTGGAGTGTATATACCAATAGTACATACATCTAAAAGCTGTGTATTGTACGAGTACGAATACTGGTGCATACGAGTAGAATTGTTGATGAAACTGAACGAGGATGTAATTGTAAGCATTTTTGTTAAGTAGAAGTATTTTGATAAGTGTCTTGAAGTCTTTCAAAAGTGTATGAATACATATTAAAACACTACATGTATATACATTTTAACTGAGTCGTTAAGTCATCGTTAGTCGTTACATGTAAATGTTGTTTTGAAACCTTTAGGTTAACGATCTTGTTGAATGTTGTTAACCCATTGTTTATTATAACAAATGAGATATTAAATTGTTATATTATCATGATATTATGATATATAATATATCTCAGTATGATGTATATACAGTTAAATGTCGTTACAACGATAATCGTTACATATATGTCTCGTTTCGAAATCATTAAGTTAGTAGTCTTATTTTTACATATGTATTTCATTGTTAATACACTTAATAATATATTTACTTATCATTTAACATAATTAACCAAGTGTATCAATATCTTAATATGATTCATATGTACCTAGTAAGACGTTGTTATAACGATAATCGTTATATATATCGTTTTCGAGTTTCTTAAATTAATAGTCTCATTTTTATGTATATAACTCATTGTTAAAATACCTAATGAGATACATACTTATAATAAAAATATGTTAACTATATATATAACCATATATATGTCATCGTATAGTTTTTACAAGTTTTAACGTTCGTGAATCACCGGTCAACTTGGATGGTCAATTGTCTATATGAAACATATTTCAATTAATCAAGTCTTAACAAGTTTGATTGCTTAACATGTTGGAAACATTTAATCATGTAAATATCAATCTCAATTAATATATATAAACATGGAAAAGTTCGGGTCACTACAGTCCATGCCTCATATAGAGTTTCATTTGGCTTCTGTGTAAACGTAACAATTTCTGCTTGAAGTCTTACGGCTTTAGATGCAGGAAAGAATTGTTTAAGAAATTTGTCAACTAAAACATCCCATGTATCGATCGCCCCTTCAGGTAATGATTCCAACCAATCTTTGGCTTCTCCCTTTAAAGTTCAGGGAAATAACATGAGATATATCTGTTCATCCTCCACTTCTCGAATTTTAAATAGTGTGCAGATCCTATTAAAGGTACGTAGATGTTCATTTGGATCTTCCTTCGGCGCACCACTAAATTGGCATTGATTAGTCACCATGTGTAAAATTTGTCCTTTGATTTCATAATCTGGCGCATTAATGTCTGGATGAGTAATTGCGTGACCTTGGCCAGTGCGTTTAGCTCTCATTCGGTCTTCCATACTTAGAGGTTCCAGATTCTCCATAATTGAATTTGTTGAATCGGTATCACTAGATGATTCTGATTTAATGGTTCGTTCCTCAACAATCTCTGTTTGAATAATTGGTGGTTCCAGAGGAAAGTTTAGTGGTTCAGGATCTACGAACCGTTCCTGAATATTCTCCGGATTCTCAATTGTGAGGTCGGGTTCAAAAAATGGATTATCGGAAATTTGAACTGAAGTATTTGGTCGACTGGATGACGATTCTAAAGAAAAATCAACGGCGGTTATATTTGCTAAATGTCTTGATCTAGTTACAGGTGGTGAACGTACAAAAGGTGATGAACGTCTTGCTCGGTGCATTCACTGAATATCCTATTAGTTTTAAAAAGGAAAGAAAAATTATAATAAGTTATCCAATTAATAGACTTTTCTGATTTTGCCCACGTTTCGAATAGCCAAAAGATGCAGCAGAGGGGCAGGATTCGTTTTGTCTCAATATAATTGAGGACTGTTTGGCTTCAATAACCCGGTCCACGTACAAATCCAACTATTACTACGAACCAGAAAATTTTGATGTCTATTAATTTAACCACTTAAAATAAATTTTCGTAATTTTAAGAAATTTAGATAAGAAATAGAATAAAAATCTATGTCCTAAAACTAGAATAGCGAGAAATAAGAAAGAAAAAGAGTTCGTCGAAAAAAAAAGAAAAAAAATGGTTGAAAAATAAAAGGTGACGGAAAAATAAAAGAAACTTATAAAAACTTAAAAATACTTGACTAACCTAACCTTATTACTACAACTAACTTAAAATTATAATCGAAAATTGAAATTACTAATTGGATTGATAATTGATACATAGTAAAAGGTGTCTAAAAATATTAAAGCTTACAGGAAAAACTAAATCCCAAATGGAAATAACTTAAAAAGAAACTAAAACTTAAAAAGGCGTCGCAAAATTCTAAAGCACCTAAATCTTAGTCTAAAGAAAAAGCACTTAAGGAATTCTACGGCAAAGCCTAAAAATATAGGAGTAAAAATGACTATAGCAAAAACTAAGTTTAAAATTAAATATGAGCTAAAAATACAAATATTACGCTACAATGATTAAAAAGGGACAAAATATAAAAATATATAAAAAGTTGTAAAAAGTACAATTTTTATAAAAATATTATTTTTATATTATTTTTTTTTAATAAAACTACTAATTTTACAATTTAATAAAACTAATTTAAACAAATTAAATAAAAAGTAAATCTTAAAATAAAACTAATAATAATAATAATAATAATTAGGGTAAAATAATAATAATAATTAATTAATACCCGTAATTAATGCTGAATTAGGGCTTCCTGTTCGCATGTCAGAGAAGCTCCGCGACTTGCGGTATTTAATGCTTCAAGCCCCGCGAGTCGCGGGGTTCAAAAATTCAGATGACAGCTTTAAATTCGACGCGTTTTTTCTTTATTTTATTTTTTTTTATTTTCTGTTTTCTGTTTTTAAATAAATAAAAGATATTAAAATAAAACTTATATTTTTATAAACTAAAATAAAAATAAAGAAACTTATAAAACTTAAATATTTAACAAAATCTTAAAAATACTTATATTTTTGTTTTTCTTTTTATATTTTCGAATATTTAAAACGTATTTTTACAAAAACGACTTTTAATAAAAGTAAACAAAAAAAATCTTTTTTTTTTTATATTAGCGTTGCGCTTCCGGCGTTTAAGAGTGTTCCCCGGCAGCGGCGCCAAAAATACTTGATGTTATGCGAGGTGTATATAAAATAGTTTATATTTTACTAGAAAAAACTATTAAATACGATACAATTTTACACAAGATATTTATTTATTTATAGAATGGATATACTTAAACCTTGCTACAACACTTATAGGCAGTGTACTTAATCGTACAGTAGTGTAGTTTTTAGTAAGTCCGGTTCGTTCCACAGGGAAATCTTTAAACAAAGCTCAACGCTATATTAGTTTACTTTTATAAAAATACAAATATATATATAAGAAATATTATTATTATAAAGGGGGGTTTTTACCGTTTAATGACCGGTTTGTCGATTTTAAGACTTTAGTCGCAGTTAAAACCTAATGTAAAATATTAAATAAATAAAAGACTTAATTTAAAGCGTAAAGTAAATAACGATAATGAAATTGCGAATAATAAAAGTGCGATAAAATAAAATTGCGATAATTAAAAAGTACGATAATTAAAAGTGCGATTAAATAACAATAAATAAAAGTGCGATAATTAGAAGTGCAATTAAATATAAAATAAAGGAAATTAAATATGAAATAAAAGAATTATGCTTATTTAAACTTCCGTAATCATGATGTTTGACGTGTTGATTTTAGTTTTATGCCCATGGGTTAATTGTCCTTTGTCCTGGATTATTTAATATGTCCGTCTGGTTTTTGTCCATAACAGTCCATCAGTCATAAATATAAAGTGCGAGTGTCCTCGTCAAATTATTATTATACCCGAAGTTAAATATTCCAACTAATTGGGGATTCGAATTGTAACAAGGTTTTAATACTTTGTTTAATGAATACACCAGGTTATCGACTGCGTGTAAACCAAGGTTTTACTACTTTGTTAACAATTACACCAATTACCCTTGAATGTAATTTCACCCCTGTTTTAATTATTCTAGTGGCTATTAATCCATTCCCGTGTCCGGTTAAATGAACGATTATTCATACATATAAATACCCTGCCCATCGTGTCCGATCGAGTGTATATGGTAATTTATAGGGACGCCCAATTGTAAATCTTTATATTAACATTAACAAACTTTCATTTAGTTAAACAAATATAAAGCCCATTAATAGCCCATAGTCTAATTTCCACAAGTGTCGTTCTTTTGTCCAAACCCAAATTATGGTACAAAGCCCAATTACCCAATTTTAGTAATTAGCCCAACATCATGATTACTTCATTTTAAATAAGCATAATAATAACTTAGCTACGAGACATTAATGTAAAAAGGTTGAACATAACTTACAATGATAAAAAATAGCGTAGCGTTACACGGACAGAATTTCGACTTACACCCTTACAATATTCGCTAACATACCCTTATTATTAGAATTATAATTAAAATTAAAATTAAAATATAAATTATATATATATATATATATATATATATATATATATATATATATATATATATCGTTTACATATGAGAGAAGAGAGAAAAAGATTATGAAAAATGATCAGAATTCGGTTTTCTTTATAGGCAGAGTCAATTTTTGGGGCTCCGCGACTCGCGGCAAAATCCTCTTCAAACTCCGCGAGTCGCGGAGAATGAATTTACAGCTCAGTCCTTGGAGTCTTTCTCTGCCGACGATTTTTTTATTTATAAATATAATATATATATAATTAATATAATTAATTATATATTATATTATATTTATATACATAGTTAACTTGTAATTTTTAGTCCGTTGCGTCGAGCGTTAAGAGTTGACTCTGGTCCCGGTTCCGGATTTTCGAACGTCCTTGCGTACAATTTAATATCTTGTACTTTGTGTTTTGAATCTTGTACTCTTGTAATTTCGAGACGTTTCTTATCAATAATTGGAACCTTTTTGATTGTCTTTTGTACTTTTGAGCTTTTTGGTCGTTTGCGTCTTCAATTCGTCGAATCTGTCTTTTGTCTTCACCTTTTATTATTTAAACGAATATCACTTGTAAATAGAACAATTGCAACTAAAAGCTTGTCTTTCTTGAGGAATAATGCTATGAAATATATGTTCGTTTTTAGCATTATCAAATATCCCCACACTTGAGCGTTGCTTGTTCTCAAGCAATATTGTCTTGAAATACTAGAATCACTTCTTTATTCTTCACACTTTGTACATCAGTGATTTCTATACGGTGGTATAAACAATGGTAGTAACGATATGGTTTACAGTCCCACATGACTATAAAAATTTAGATCCATTAAGGAAATTGGATCTTTATGAAAACATTTGATCTTTTGAAAATTAAATCTAGTTTTTACCCTAGATAAGTTTTCCGGGATAACCCTTTACCGGTGTTTGCAAAATATTTTTGTGGGTTTGGTGGGTTTCAGATTTGAAAATTTTAGCTCAAAACTTGCGGTTTTGTGTCACCCACTTGCTAACCTTGTATTTGGAAAGCAACACGTCCAGTTTACTTGTCCCGTATATTACCTTTCGGCAAACTACCGTCCGGTTGTAAAGGAAAGCGTTGAACAAGCAACTGTTAAGGCAATGTCCCCTGACATGCTTTTAATTATGGTCTATAACGTGTCGGACGCAATTACTATCCTTTGTAGGAGCAATAGTAAAGCTCACCCTAGGAATTTTTCGGTCTGGCACAAGGTCCTGACTTTGACCATGCTATGCAACCACCGTTCTTACGGTTGACACCCGATTTAGTTCAGGTGACCTAATGAATTCCAGGTGAATTCCTAGGATTTTACGTTCAATGGTAATGAACGTATTGAAAATAGGGTTTTCAGAAAACAAATCGGTTTGTAATTTTGATCAAAATATTTTCTCGTTCAAGCTCGAGTTTAGATATCATTGAATTCCATGAGTTTGTAATTCTCAATCTTTAAGGTCAATCTCTAGGATTGAGTAATATCAGTCTTAAAAGCTGATTTTTAATCTTTAAGGAGATTATCCTTTCTGGGGATCTGATTCATTAGTCTTATCAAGCTAATTTGCACGGTGCCCCCCCATTGTACGAGATAAATCCTTCTCATGGTTAGGATAAATCTGACCACATGGCGACCCTGTTTAATGCTGAGGTCCGTGGATTTCCTGCTGATTTTAGTGATGACTTTTCTAGATTTTTCGTCAACCTACAGCTGGTCTGGACTACAACTTCATGACCTAAATCAAGAAGCGCGTGTCTTTTTCGGAAGACTTTACTTCCTTTTAATGATGGAATTGATTCATCGTGTAGATCCATCTCTTCTTTTCTTTCATCGGGTAAAACAGTTTAGTTTAGTCCAAAGCAAAAGTATTTTCAGTTATTTGTACAAAAATATGTGATATATGTTTTGAATAACTTGGAGAATTTTCCCACACTTGGCTTTTATTTTCCTTTTTTATCGTCCTCTATTCCATTTTAAATGAATTTTAACATTTTAGTTTGTTTCTCAATTTATGTCCTTTCCGAGGTAACAATAATTTCGGTGTTAAAACCTAGTTTTATCGTTCATAAATATGTATAAACATGATTTTGAATTCATTTAATTGAAAATTTTGAAAAATTTTACTAGAATTGGGTAGTCAGTATATAAGACCAGGGCTGTTCTTTTTTATCAGAGAGCACTAGATTCTAATACAACTACTGCTTTTCTAGTATTTTTAATGGTAACCAAGTGTATAAAGTAAAAAATTTTAAAATCTGAAAGAATTTAATCCCTTCCCACACTTAAGATCTTGCAATGCCCTCATTTGCAAGAAATCAGTAACAATTTAAATTATTGAGGGTGATTTGTGTGAAAATGATTAAATTTTACCAAAGTTTCCAAATATATTGGCGTTTGTTTGCTGAATGATAAATGGTGCACATCATTTGTTCATTCCGTCTTGTTGTTATTTCACATATATTTTGCATCTTGTCGTCAAAATTAGTTGCTTTTGCTGAACTTAATGCCAGTCTTTGAAAATGCGTTGTTTTACCCTGTTGTGTACATAAGATAAACTGCAAACATATATACATATTTTTGAAGTTTGGTATATTACCCCACATTCAAAAATTATTAAAATCTAAGAATAAAATTATAAAAATGATTACAATATTAACAAAAGTATTAAACGTATCAATAATTACAAATTACAAAATAAAAAAAAAATAATAAGTAAACTAAGGATGATATTGGTACCAATAGGGGTTCCAGGCATAACCATAGGTGCTATAGAATGCTTCGGCAGGGTCATACGTAGGATATGGTGGCTGCATCTCTATAGACCAAGGAGGGAAGATGGGTTTCGGTGTAGGAATATAGTTTCTACCTATATGTTGGCAATGAGCTATGATTTGGTTCTGATGAACTTGCCAATCTTCAAATGCTCTCTGTCTAGCATTTTCGTATTCCTGAGAAGCTATAAACCTATGCATTTCTTGCATCTCATTCCCCCCTCCTACATTACCTTGCTGCTGGTTTCTCTCCACCTGTGGATGTCTACCATGGTATCGTACTGCGGCTTTATTTCGCCTCTTCAAAACTTTCGCACCATGGTATACATTTAAACCTATAGTATCGCGGGGTTCCGGCTCTTCTAGTAATAATCCCCCCCGACTTATATCCACATCGAGATATTCACCAATCAAAGTAATAAAAATACCACCTCCTATTATGCTATGTGGTCGCATCCCCCGAACCATAGCTGATAAATAATAACCCACACAATATGGTATACTTACAGCGCTTTGTGGGTCTCGAATACACATATGGTAAAACAAATCCTGTTTATTTACTTTTTCTTTGTTCTTACCCCTTTGTGTAATCGAATTAGCTAAAAACCTATGTATCACTCTTAATTCGGCTCTATCTATATCCAAATAAGAGTAATTTCCCCCTTTGAAACAGTGATGGCTTGTCATTTGACTCCACACACCGTGTGTATCAAAATTCTCATCTATCTTTCTACCGTTTAGTATCAATCCTCTACAATCGGCAGACGCTAACTCCTCAGGCGTATATATACGTAAAGCCTGAGCCATGTCCAGTAAAGACATGTGGCGCATCGAACCGCCTAACAAAAATCTAATAAAAGAACGATCGGTTAAACTAGCTACCCTATCATTCAACTCTATACTACATAACAATTCTTCACACCATACTTTATATACAGGTCTACGTATGGTGAATAAACATACCCAGTCATTAAAAGAAGAATTACCATACCTCTGGACAAGTAATTCCCTAATTGGCCCGGCCAATTCTACAGCTTCTAAGGGTCCCCATTCTATGACCCTCGGTACCTCAACAACCTTAGAATGAAGAGTATGCAAACCCCTTTGATATTTTGAATAATCTATCCAAAGTCTGTCAAATCTCAGGTTCGGGTGCAACTCTTCCAAGTGCATATCGGAAAAGGTCATGACTGGATGAGGTATATCCTGCTTGTAGTAGTTATCCACCTCCTGTTGTTCCAAATTCTCAACAGGAGCATTGCGGGCTTAGGATGAAGATTCACCCCTTTCATTATGCAAAACACATCAAACACAATTTTTGTGCATCCAAATATGCATTAGTGTCAGCAAAATCATCAATCAAAATAATTACAATGACATTATCAATTTATATCAAACTTAAGCTCATTTTCACATTTTTATCAAATCTACACTTTTTCAAATAAGCATATACGAAAATGTTCGCCAAGTTCATAAGCATTCAACTCAAATAACATGTCAAAATAATCATTACTAGCAATTAAACAAGTCTCAAATGGCATTATCTTTCAAAAATCAAGTTCATGAATTTTAGACTTGAAAAAGTCCACTTTAATTCTCAAAATCATGTTTAGGCTCAAAGTTTGGATCATTTAACTACCTAAACATGTTACACTACTTAATTTAGCAACAATTCATGACAAAAATCGGCCATAACCTGTTTATATCAAAAAGCCCCAAATTGCTCAAGAACACAAACCCTAGATTACTCAAAATTTGAAGTTTAAGGCTTCTAATCATGTTAAACAGCATCAATCTAGGTTATACAAGCATAATACATAAACAATTTAAGCCTAATTACACTAAAAAGCATCAAAATCAAATTGGGGACAAAATTGCTCAAGAACATCAAATTTCGAATTAAATGGTGTTTAGGTGTAGAAATTTACCGTTTTTCTTGAGTAATTCTTAGATAGCATCCTTCTCAACATGATTTTAGCAAAAAATTTGGTGATTAACGGTTAAAAATTGGGATTTTTGGGGTGTTTTTGGGTGTATTTTCGGAGCTATTTTCGCAGCAGTTTTTTTGAGTTGTTGGGTTGGGGACTGAAACTGATCGTTCAGCTCTTTATTTTTTTCTGTAATCCGGCCCCTCCGCGAGTCGCGGGGATTTACCCTCCAAACTCCGCGACTCGCGGAGTTTGATATATATATTTTTTTTTTATAATAATTAACTTATTAAAACAATTAAGTAATTAATTTTAAAATTTTGTTTCCCTTGTTATTTAGGACGAGGTCGTTTCGGATCGATGTCCTAGTCCGTCTCTCGACAAAATTTTAAAATTTGTCTTTTTGTAGCGATTGTTTTAAAAGCTAAGATTTTTGATTTTTTTAATGTTTTTGGCATACTTTAAATCAATAATATTAAAAATAATGATAATAAAAGTTCTCGTCCCTCCCTTGGGTAAAGCAATTTCGGTTCAAAGACCTAGTCTTCAACTTACGACGAATTTTAAAAATCATATTCTTAACTTAATGAGATAAAGTAAATTTTTGTTTTTAAATTCACACAACTTAAATATGAAATTCAAAATTAATATTAAAAATTCACACCAAACTTAAAATTTGAAATGCATAAAATTAAAAATTCATATTTTAAAAATTAAAAGTTCACACCAAATTTAATTTAAAAATTTATAAATTCATATCAAACTTATATTAATTTTTCAAATATTTACAATTTTAAATATATTGTTTTTACAAAGTTTACAATATTAATTTAAGATTTAAATATTAATTTTAAAAATATGGTAAAAATAAAATTAAAAATCTTTTTGTCTTTTTATCCCTCTTTAATCAATCAAATATTATCAAAAATATGCGCCCCTCTTTTCGGTAAAGTAATTTCGGTTCCAAGACCTAATTTAACTCATGACGAATTTTTGAAATATTTTGGGTTAATTGTTTAAAGATATTTATACCTTAAGAATAAACGTTAAATTTCGCAGTGATGTAATAAATTTTTGAATGATATCAATAATTTCGGTCGACAAACCTAATTTTATTCAATACCAATTTAATACTTTTTAGCGAACAAATTAGCGTTTATTATCAAAAGGTTAAAAATAAAAATAAAAATAAAAACTGTACAGACATACCTGTGAATTAGATTTCTTAGTTATATGATCTATCCCATTCATAAGATAGTCGGTTTAATTGGTTTTCCATGGCTACATAGGCGTAACCTCGAGCATTCAGTGTCTTTTCTTCTAAACATATGAACGGTCCGTCTCTGCATAAAGTAACAAATTCGGTATTTGAATAGGTTTGATTATTTGAACATTTACCTCCATGTGACCATTTTCCGCATTTGTGACATCGTTCTAGGTGTCGTGCTCTTCTTTTCGCTGCGGATTTTGATTTTCCTTTACCAAATTGTAACTTATTATCTTCGCATCTGGATTCTTTTCTAACTCCGTCCATTCTTTCTCTGATTACTGATACTATTTCACTCGGTAGTATGTCATTATTACGTTTAGTGATCAAAGCGTGTAGCATTAGACCATGGTTTAGTTCACAGGCAGTCTTCATTTTGTAAAAACCTAAAAAAAAATAAAAATTCAGAATGGGGGGAGAAGACTAGTTCTTTAGGGTCTGCTAGGGAAAGACCATTCGGGTTCCATTTTCGAGAACTACACGAAAACAGACAATCTAACTCTAACAGAAATACATATTATCCTTTAAAGACTTGATTCTCCCCACACTTAGTTAGCTGTGGTGTCGAAATTGTGATTAACTTCGTTGTCGACTTCCATCGGACCATGTATGTAATGTTTAACTCTGTGACCATTAACTTTAAATTCAATCCCATTTGAATTTATTAATTCTATCGTTCCGTATGGGAAAACTCTTTTGACTATGAATGGTCCAGACCATCTTGATTTCAATTTTCCAGGAAATAGCTTGAATCGTGAATTGAAAAGAAGAACTCTGTCTCCTTCTTTAAATTCTTTTGAACTTCTGATTCTTTTATCATGCCATTTCTTCGTTCTTTCTTTATAGATTAACGAATTTTCGTATGCTTCATGTCTTAATTCTTCTAATTCGTTTAGTTGACTTAATCGTAGACGTCCGGCTTCATGTAAATCAAGATTACATGTCTTCAAAGCCCAAAATGCTTTGTGTTCAATTTCTACTGGAAGATGACATGCTTTTCCATAAACAAGTCTAAAAGGTGTGGTTCCAATTGGAGTTTTGTAGGCTGTTCTAAAAGCCCAGAGTGCATCCTCCAATTTAATGGACCATTCCTTCGGATTTGATCCTACGGTTTTCTCTAGAATACGTTTTAAAGCTCGGTTGGTATTTTCAACTTGTCCACTTGTTTGTGGATGATATGCGGTAGAGATTTTATGAGTTACTCCATATCTTTTAAGAACTTTCTCAAGTTGATTATTACAGAAATGAGTACCCCGATCACTTATTAAAGCTCTCGGTATTCCAAACCTTGCAAAAAGACGTTTTAAAAAGTTGACTACAACTCGTGCATCGTTAGTTGGGAGAGCTTGTGCTTCCGCCCATTTAGATACATAATCAATGGCTACGAGTATATATAGATTATTATGAGATTTTGGAAATGGACCCATAAAGTCAATACCCCAAATGTCAAATACTTCACATACTTGGATGACATTTTGTGGCATTTCATCACGTTGACTTATTTTTCCGGCCCTTTGACAAGCATCACAGGATTTGCAAAGAAGGTGTGCGTCTTTGTAAATTGTAGGCCAATAGAATCCAGCTTCATAAACTTTTCTTGCTGTTAGTTGAGGCCCATAATGCCCTCCTGTTGGTCCTGTGTGACAATGGTTTAAAATTTTACTAGCTTCATCTCCAAATACACATCGGCGTATTATTCCATCGGGACAACTTTTAAACAGATGTGGATCTTCCCAGAAATAGTGTTTTATATCACTGAAGAATTTCTTTCGTCTTTGGTACGATAATCCTTTTTCAAGGAATCCACAAACTAAGTAGTTTGCATAGTCTGCAAACCATGGGATTTCTTTATAATCTATCTTCAATAGATATTCATCAGGAAAGTTGTCTTGTATAGCCGATTCATTCAGAACTTCTAATTCGGGATTTTCAAGACGAGAAAGATGATCAGCGGCGAGATTTTCTGCTCCTCTTTTATCTCGGATTTCAATATCAAACTCTTGTAAGAGTAATATCCAACGGATTAATCTTGGTTTAGCATCTTGTTTTGAAAATAGGTATCTAAGAGCAGAATGGTCGGTATAGACCACCGTTTTTGCTAGAACGAGATATGATCGAAATTTGTCAAAAGCAAAGACAATGGCAAGGAGTTCTTTTTCAGTAGTTGTATAGTTTGTTTGTGCTCCTTGTAATGTCTTACTAGCATAATATATAGGTTGAAATCGTTTTTCAATCCTTTGTCCTAAAACGGCTCCCATTGCAAAATCACTTGCATCGCACATTAGTTCAAATGGTAGATTCCAATTTGGTGTTATCATGATCGGCGCATTAGTGAGTTTCTCTTTAAGAATATTAAAAGATTTGATACACTCATCTGAAAAGATGAATGGCGCATCCTTTTCTAGGAGTTTATTCATAGGAGTGACAATTTTAGAAAAATCTTTTATGAAACGTCGGTAAAAACCGGCATGCCCTAGAAAACTCCTAACTCCTCTAACATTGGTGGGATGTGGAAGTTTAGCAATTACATCTACTTTAGCTCTATCCACTTCAATTCCTTCTTTTGAAATTTTATGTCCAAGAACGATGCCTTCTTTAACCATGAAATGGCATTTCTCCCAATTAAGTACTAGATTTGATTGTTCGCATCTAATTAGCATTTGTTCCAGATTAACTAGACATGATTTAAATGTATCACCGAAGACTGAAAAGTCATCCATGAATACTTCCATGAATTCTTCTATCATGTCGTGAAAAATTGCCATCATACACCTTTGAAAGGTTGCAGGGGCGTTACAAAGTCCAAATGGCATGCGTTTGTAAGCAAAAGTACAATAAGGGCACGTGAATGTGGTTTTCTCTTGATCTTCGGGTGCTATTGGAATTTGAAAATATCCGGAAAATCCATCTAGAAAACAATAGTAACTATTCCCGGCTAATCTTTCCAACATTTGATCTATGAAAGGTAAGGGAAAGTGATCTTTTCTGGTGGCGTCATTTAATTTTCTATAATCAATACATACACGCCATCCTGTTACAGTCCTAGTAGGAATAAGCTCATTTTTCTCATTTGTAATGACAGTCATGCCACCCTTCTTAGGTACGCATTGAACTGGGCTTACCCATGGACTATCAGAAATTGGATATATCAAACCTGCATCTAGCAGTTTAATAATCTCTTTCTTAACTACATCTTGCATATTAGGATTTAGTCTTCGTTGGCGTTGCACATACGTTTTATGACCTTCTTCCATAAGGATTTTATGTGTGCAATACGAAGGACTTATTCCTTTAATATCATGAATCTTCCATGCAATGGCTGGTTTATGAGCTTTTAACACAGAAATGAGTTGTGATTTCTCATTTTCAGTAAGAGAAGACGATATTATTACAGGTAATTCAGATTCACCATGTAAATAAGCGTATTCCAAATGGGTTGGAAGTGGCTTTAACTCTAATTTCGGAGGTTCTTCTATCGATGATTTATATCGATATCTGTCTTCTTCTTTTAGCATTTGAATTTCTTCTGTTGTTGGTTCATATCCATTAGCTATAAGTGTAGCTAACATTTCAGCTTCATCAATTGGTTCATTACCTTCTCCTAAAGAACATTCTCTTGTTCCTTGTAATTCTGGAAATTCTTCTAATAATTCTGCATGTGCATCTATAGTTTGAATATAATAACATGTATCATCTGCAGATTGTGTTGTTGCATTGCTCTATCAACTGAAAAGGTAACACTCTCATCCTCTATACTTAGGGTCAATTTCTTACCGAACACGTCTATCATTGCTTTAGCCGTGTTTAAGAATGGTCTTCCTAATATGAGAGGAACTTGAGAATCTTCTTCCATGTCCAAAACAACAAAATCTACTGGAAATACTAAAGTACCAACTTTAACTAGCATGTTCTCCATTATCCCTCCAGGATATTTTATTGATCTATCGGCTAGTTGTATGCTTATTCTGGTTGGTTTTAATTCTCCAAGGTCTAGTTTAGTGTATAGTGAATACGGCATTAGATTTATACTAGCACCTAAGTCTGCCAATGCTTCTATTGAACTAAGACTACCCAGAAAACATGGAATTGTGAAACTTCCTGGATCAGATAATTTTTCTGGTATCTTATTCAACAGCACTGCTGAACAATTAGCATTCATAGTAACAGCCGAGAGTTCTTCCATTTTCTTTCTATTTGAGATTAGATCTTTCAAGAATTTAGCATATCTTGGCATTCCTGAAATCACATCAATGAAAGGAAGATTTACATTTATCTGTTTAAACATATCCAAGAATTTGGATTGCTCGGCTTCAAGTTTTTCTTTCTTCATTTTACTCGGGTAAGGAAGTGGTGGTTGGTATGGTTTAACATAAGGTTTATCCTTAACTGTGTTATCTTCATTAACCTTTTCAACTACCGGTTCTTTTTCCTTATCTTGATCAGGTTGTGGTTCTTGTGGAGTAGGAATGGCTTCATCAGAAGTTACAGGTATTTCATGTGATTTAAGTGTTGTACCACTTCTTGTGGTAATGGCTTTAGCTGTTTCATTCCGGGGGTTAGCATTTGTATCACTAGGTAGACTTCCCGGTTTTCTTTCACCTATTAACCTTGCTAGGTTACTTACTTCTTGTTCCAGATTTTGAATAGAAGCTTGTTGATTTCTAAATGCTTGAGCATTTTGTTCATTGGTTTGTTTCTGAGATGTGAAAAACTGCGTTTGAGTTTCAACTAGCTTTGTCATCATATCTTCTAAATTCGGCTTTTTATCATCGGTTTGTTGTGGTGGTTTGTTTTGAAAATTTGGTCTTTGCTGATTGTAAGTATTATTGGATACTTGTTGATTGCTAGGACCTTGTTGGTTGTTGTATGGAATATTTCGGTTATAATTCTGGTTTTGATTGTAAATCGGTCTTGGCGGTTGATAATTATTCTGATAATTATTTCCAGGCCTTTGGTTTATGTATGAAATATTCTCTCTTTGTTCCATTGTTAATTCAATACTGAGACAATCTTTTGTCAAATGTGGTCCTCCACACTGCTCACAACTAATTCGTATTGAGTGAATATCCTTAGTCATCTTTTCCATTCGTCTTTCCACGGCATCTATCTTTGCGGAAATGGAATCTAAGTCATGGCTAGAATCGGCTCTAGCTGCTTTAGATGATCTAATGATATCTTTTTCTTGGTGCCACTCATGTGAGTGGGAAGCAGTGTTATCAATAATTTTGTAAGCATCAGTTTCGGTTTTCTTCATAATAGAACCACCAGCTGCTATATCTATGTCTTTCCTTGTAGTGATGTCGCATCCTTGGTAGAATATTTGTACTATTTGACAGGTGTCTAAACCATGTTGCGGACATCCTCTTAACAACTTTCCATATCTTGTCCATGCCTCATATAGAGTTTCATTTGGCTTCTGTGTAAACGTAACAATTTCTGCTTGAAGTCTTACGGCTTTAGATGCAGGAAAGAATTGTTTAAGAAATTTGTCAACTAAAACATCCCATGTATCGATCGCCCCTTCAGGTAATGATTCCAACCAATCTTTGGCTTCTCCCTTTAAAGTCCAGGGAAATAACATGAGATATATCTGTTCATCCTCCACTTCTCGAATTTTAAATAGTGTGCAGATCCTATTAAAGGTACGTAGATGTTCATTTGGATCTTCCTTCGGCGCACCACTAAATTGGCATTGATTAGTCACCATGTGTAAAATTTGTCCTTTGATTTCATAATCTGGAGCATTAATGTCTGGATGAGTAATTGCGTGACCTTGGCCAGTGCGTTTAGCTCTCATTCGGTCTTCCATACTTAGAGGTTCCAGATTCTCCATAATTGAATTTGTTGAATCGGTATCACTAGATGATTCTGATTTAATGGTTCGTTCCTCAACAATCTCTGTTTGAATAATTGGTGGTTCCGGAGGAAAGTTTAGTGGTTCAGGATCTACGAACCGTTCCTGAATATTCTCCGGATTCTCAATTGTGAGGTCGGGTTCAAAAAATGGATTATCGGAAATTTGAACTGAAGTATTTGGTTGACTGGATGACGATTCTAAAGAAAAATCAACGGCGGTTATATTTGCTAAATGTCTTGATCTAGTTACAGGTGGTGAACGTACAAAAGGTGATGAACGTCTTGCTCGGTGCATTCACTGAATATCCTATTAGTTTTAAAAAGGAAAGAAAAATTATAATAAGTTATCCAATTAATAGACTTTTCTGATTTTGCCCACGTTTCGAATAGCCAAAAGATGCAGCAGAGGGGCAGGATTCGTTTGGTCTCAATATAATTGAGGACTGTTTGGCTCCAATAACCCGGTCCACGTACAAATCCAACTATTACTACGAACCAGAAAATTTTGATGTCTATTAATTTAACCACTTAAAATAAATTTTCGTAATTTTAAGAAATTTAGATAAGAAATAGAATAAAAATCTATGTCCTAAAACTAGAATAGCGAGAAATAAGAAAGAAAAAGAGTTCGTCGAAAAAAAAAGAAAAAAAATGGTTGAAAAATAAAAGGTGACGGAAAAATAAAAGAAACTTATAAAAACTTAAAAATACTTGACTAACCTAACCTTATTACTACAACTAACTTAAAATTATAATCGCAAATTGAAATTACTAATTGGAATGATAATTGATACATAGTAAAAGGTGTCTAAAAATATTAAAGCTTACAGGAAAAACTAAATCCCAAATGGAAATAACTTAAAAAGAAACTAAAACTTAAAAAGGCGTCGCAAAATTCTAAAGCACCTAAATCTTAGTCTAAAGAAAAAGCACTTAAGGAATTCTACGGCAAAGCCTAAAAATATAGGAGTAAAAATGACTATAGCAAAAACTAAGTTTAAAATTAAATATGAGCTAAAAATACAAATATTACGCTACAATGATTAAAAAGGGACAAAATATAAAAATATATAAAAAGTTGTAAAAAGTACAATTTTTATAAAAATATTATTTTTATATTATTTTTTTTAATAAAACTACTAATTTTACAATTTAATAAAACTAATTTAAACAAAATAAAACAAATTAAATAAAAAGTAAATCTTAAAATAAAACTAATAATAATAATAATAATAATTAGGGTAAAATAATAATAATAATTAATTAATACCCGTAATTAATGCTGAATTAGGGCTTCCTGTTCGCGTGTCAGAGAAGCTCCGCGACTTGCGGTATTTAATGCTTCAAACCCCGCGAGTCGCGGGGTTCAAAAATTCAGATGACAGCTTTAAATTCGACGCGTTTTTTCTTTATTTTATTTTTTTTTTTATTTTCTGTTTTCTGTTTTTAAATAAATAAAAGATATTAAAATAAAACTTATATTTTTATAAACTAAAATAAAAATAAAGAAACTTATAAAACTTAAATATTTAACAAAATCTTAAAAATACTTATATTTTTGTTTTTCTTTTTATATTTTCGAATATTTAAAACGTATTTTTACAAAAACGACTTTTAATAAAAGTAAACAAAAAAAATCTTTTTTTTTTATATTAGCGTTGCGCTTCCGGTGTTTAAGAGTGTTCCCCGGCAGCGGCGCCAAAAATACTTGATGTTATGCGAGGTGTATATAAAATAGTTTATATTTTACTAGAAAAAACTATTAAATACGATACAATTTTACACAAGATATTTATTTATTTATAGAATGGATATACTTAAACCTTGCTACAACACTTATAGGCAGTGTACCTAATCGTACAGTAGTGTAGTTTTTAGTAAGTCCGGTTCGTTCCACAGGGAAATCTTTAAACAAAGCTCAACGCTATATTAGTTTACTTTTATAAAAATACAAATATATATATAAGTAATATTATTATTATAAAGGGGGGTTTTTACCGTTTAATGACCGGTTTGTCGATTTTAAGACTTTAGTCGCAGTTAAAACCTAATGTAAAATATTAAATAAATAAAAGACTTAATTTAAAGCGTAAAGTAAATAACGATAATGAAATTGCGAATAATAAAAGTGCGATAAAATAAAATTGCGATAATTAAAAAGTACGATAATTAAAAGTGCGATTAAATAACAATAAATAAAAGTGCGATAATTAGAAGTGCAATTAAATATAAAATAAAGGAAATTAAATATGAAATAAAAGAATTATGCTTATTTAAACTTCCGTAATCATGATGTTTGACGTGTTGATTTTAGTTTTATGCCCATGGGTTAATTGTCCTTTGTCCTGGATTATTTAATATGTCCGTCTGGTTTTTGTCCATAACAGTCCATCAGTCATAAATATAAAGTGCGAGTGTCCTCGTCAAATTATTATTATACCCGAAGTTAAATATTCCAACTAATTGGGGATTCGAATTGTAACAAGGTTTTAATACTTTGTTTAATGAATACACCAGGTTATCGACTGCGTGTAAACCAAGGTTTTACTACTTTGTTAACAATTACACCAATTACCCTTGAATGTAATTTCACCCCTGTTTTGATTATTCTAGTGGCTATTAATCCATTCCCGTGTCCGGTTAAATGAACGATTATTCATACATATAAATACCCTGCCCATCGTGTCCGATCGAGTGTATATGGTAATTTATAGGGACGCCCAATTGTAAATCTTTATATTAACATTAACAAACTTTCATTTAGTTAAACAAATATAAAGCCCATTAATAGCCCATAGTCTAATTTCCACAAGTGTCGTTCTTTTGTCCAAACCCCAATTATGGTACAAAGCCCAATTACCCAATTTTAGTAATTAGCCCAACATCATGATTACTTCGTTTTAAATAAGCATAATAATAACTTAGCTACGAGACATTAATGTAAAAAGGTTGAACATAACTTACAATGATAAAAAATAGCGTAGCGTTACACGGACAGAATTTCGACTTACACCCTTACAATATTCGCTAACATACCCTTATTATTAGAATTATAATTAAAATTAAAATTAAAATATAAATTATATATATATATATATATATATATATATATATATATATATATATATATATATATATATATATATATATATCGTTTACATATGAGAGAAGAGAGAAAAAGATTATGAAAAATGATCAGAATTCGGTTTGCTTTATAGGCAGAGTCGATTTTTGGGGCTCCGCGACTCGCGGCAAAATCCTCTTCAAACTCCGCGAGTCGCGGAGAATGAATTTACAGCTCAGTCCTTGGAGTCTTTCTCTGCCGACGGTTTTTTTATTTATAAATATAATATATATATATAATTAATATAATTAATTATATATTATATTATATTTATATACATAGTTAACTTGTAATTTTTAGTCCGTTGCGTCGAGCGTTAAGAGTTGACTCTGGTCCCGGTTCCGGATTTTCGAACGTCCTTGCGTACAATTTAATATCTTGTACTTTGCGTTTTGAATCTTGTACTCTTGTAATTTCGAGACGTTTCTTATCAATAATTGGAACCTTTTTGATTGTCTTTTGTACTTTTGAGCTTTTTGGTCGTTTGCGTCTTCAATTCGTCGAATCTGTCTTTTGTCTTCACCTTTTATTATTTAAACGAATATCACTTGTAAATAGAACAATTGCAACTAAAAGCTTGTCTTTCTTGAGGAATAATGCTATGAAATATATGTTCGTTTTTAGCATTATCAGATGTATTCATCCAAATGGATTTGGACGGGTCATCACATCTCCCATTCTGAAATTCTGAACAACACTCTAGTCTACGAATCAGTTCTTTGAATTTTGAGAAAGCTGATAAAGCAACGAAAACTGCTGATGACTCTAACAGTCAAAAGTATGATGATAAAGAATGGAGTGTTGGAAACACTCAATAGAAAATTTAGTACCGAAAAGCGAATTATGCGAAACCATGAAGGAGACTCTGAACAAATCACAAGGACTAAACTTGTACATAAAGAATCCTGATGATTCTGTTTCTGATGAAATCTTTAGCGAATACCTTGCTCCTTAATCGCTCTAAATCATCGTGAATGAATTTCTTTATCACAATTTGATTCTAAAATTCTAAGATATTATCGCATCTTTCATTATTAATATCCTCAATATTTCTGAAGATATCTTCATAAATATTCTTGTCCAATATTAATTATCTCTCCGCGCTATATGTGTTATATAATAAAAGAAAACTGTTTTAGTCTCTAAATCTCTGAAAACTTAGAGTTTGAATTATGAATGATTTTGAAGTAGTGTTGGAAATTGATGCATGAGTTAGTATAATATAATGACACTTGATCAACGTGATTATATTACAGTAAGTCATGCTGAGTTTCTAATAGAACGTGAAGATTCACAGATTATAACGTCATCATGTGCCATGTTACACGACTCTTACATTCTATCTAATCTCCGAACATATCGAGAACATATCTTCCTGATAGTTCTATCTTTTCTCTTGAATTCTGGTAATTTAACCAACCAAGATCGTGATACTATAATCTCTCTTAGAAGATTAGTCATGTTCATTCGAAACTTCATTCTTACAAATTCTGAACCATTATTCGCTTGACTTAAAGTCGAGAAAAGGAAAACAAAAGGATGGGACTCCAAAATATAAAGGAAACGAATGGAGTGGATTTATAGTAAAATGTCCAACAGAGAAATCGAGACAGATCATCGCATTTAACCAAGAAGAAATCTAATTTCCTTGGTCACCGAAGAACCAAATCTTATTATGAAGATTTTCTTTAAATTCCTTGAATTTCGAAAATCAATCGTGACTACGTCTTCGATTAAGACAAACCTGCATTTACTCATTTCACTCTTTTGTGATAGCTTCACTTATACTCTTCGCGTACTCGAATTATTTTATCTATATTACTCAATGATGATAAAACTCTAATTTTCAACTCATATAAGTCATGAAAACATTCTTATTGTTATCCATGACGACCTCGATCAAATTTCGGGGACGAAATTTCTTTAACGGGTAGGTACTGTGACGACCCGGAAATTTCCGACTAAATTTAAACTTAATCTTTATATGGTTTCGACGCGATAAGCAATGTATGTAATGTTGAGTCTCAAAAATTTTGAACTATTTCATATATTCAATTGACCTTCGACCATTCCCGACGATTCACGAACAACTATACATGGTAATTGGAATTATAATTTGAAATATTATATGTTGTTATGTAAAATAAAATAAAAATAGGATATTATAATAATTATTATTTAAAACATATCTATATATAAATAAATTATATTAAAAATAAATATTAAATGATTATAATACTCGTTTGATGTTCCGATTGATATTAAGTAAAATTCAAACTTATATGATTTTAAAATAAACGGTGATTCAAAAAAAATGAGTTTTATAAATTATAAGCTTATTAATAATACATTTAGAAGTTATTTGATAAATTTTAAAATCTTTTTATATTTTAGTTGGAGTTAGGAGAGAATAATTAATGTAAAATTTATTTAATAATTAATGATCGAATTTTATACCATAATGACCGAAATAAATAAATATAGTTAATTTAAAAATATGGAATTTTTCTGAACACTTTTATCCGCCCCTAATTTCAAATAGTGCACGATACACAGTCCGTGAAAACTGTCGGTAGGATATTTTTCAACCATTTCTCACGAGTGAAAATGTGAATCAAATACTGTTTCTAAAGTTGAATTCATTGTATATTTATAATATATTATTAGTGTCTGCATCTTGAAAGTTTATATATATATATATATATATATATATATATATATATATATATATATATATATATATATATATATATATATATATATATATATGTATATGCACATATCACATACACATAAAAAGATCAATTCACCATCTCAATCACTTCCTTTTCCTCTTTGAGTCTATCGACCAACAACCATTTATAATTGATACTCAATTAAAACCCAATAACCTTCATCACTTTTGTACAACCCAAACCATCACCTTGATAATAAACGCTACTAGTTGTTTATATTCGAAAACCACCACAACACAAACCTACTTCAGTGTTGTTGCTACCATCTTCAAAGAATAACATCCTCACAACTCAACCATATCACCACCTTTATCAAACAACAATCCAAATTTCGTTTTCCTCGATTGTTGCTCGTTGGACTTCAACACAAAACAAATGACCATCATAAACCATTTAAATTATTTCAGTTGCATACTAGTTGAACAAACACCACCTTGTTACTTATTTTGATCGACAACCATCCACAACCGTTCACCACCTTTGAAACCCAAAACATCTTCGACCACCGGAGAACCACCATTTAACCACCTCAAAACCACCTTGCCTTTCCATTTTCAAATCAAATTAACCAAGCATTCGAGCCATCACTACCTCATATATATATATATATATATATATATATATATATATATATATTTTGTTTCCGTTTACTAACAACTATAAACCCACCACCAACTCGTCACCCTTATTTCCTTTTTATTTATGTTTCGAACAATCTATAACCGTCTTCGTATTAGAACAAGTTACTCAACTCGAAACCCATTTCAAATTTTTTTTTGTTACAACATTGAACTCATCACCAACCCACAAGAATCACCACACCAAAACCACTACAATTCACCATCGTAGAACCTGCAGTTTCTCTTTCTATTTCAGTCTAAAAACCACCACCTGCAATCCATTGAAACCATTGTTGTTGCTACGTTTTTGTTGTTTCGGTTCACCGATATGATCAAGATATAATGACACACTAGATAATATATGATAAAGGTGATATAAGTTTGAAAATGGGTGTAGTCGTGTATAACTGTTTAAAAATTGCTTCTGCCTTTAATAAACAAGAATGATGATGGTGGGATGATGAAAAAGATAAAAGGATTACAAAAGACCCCACCAATACATTTTTCTGTCGCTGCAATACCATGCTTCTATTCGTTTAAAATAATCCAAAACCCACCCCAAAAGTCGTTGTTCGATTTACACTTAAATATGTTAGATTTGTGACTTGGACGTTGTGACGACCCGGAAATTTCCGACCAAATTTAAACTTAACCTTTATATGTTTCCGACACGATAAGCAGAATTTGTAATGTTGAATCTTAAAAAGTTTGGAACTACATTCATGTAATCAATTACCATTTGACCGTGTTCGACGATTCACGAACAATTATGTGTATATAGATATGTATATATAATATATAATATTAACTGAAAACATTAACAAAGTATTAGATATATGATACTTTACATGAACATATTTGTTTCGATATATTTATCGACAGAATTAAGAGATAATATCAAATGATTGAATTATCAGATACATTATGATATGATTACGGGTCTATTTTATGAGGTCCACTGTGATTTAAGAAATCTATTCTTTTTGACAACTCATTACTTAACCAGTATGATAAAGATAACGATATTTATATTTTATTTTATTAAATATATATAACGATTTAAATTAATATTATATATTTTTATACGCGTATTATACGTACATAGTTTTATACTTTTACTATACTTTAACTTTACCTTTACTTTACTTTTACTTTACTTTAACTTTAATAATTCATACTTTAATAATTCACTTTAATAATTCATACTTTAATAATTCACTTTAATAATTCATACTTTAATAATTCACTTTAATAATTCATACTTTAATAATTCAAAAATCTATTATAAATAGAATTCAATAGGTTTCATTATTTCATAGAAACTTGAAAATATATTTCTCTAAACTCTCTCAATCGAATTACATATATATATATTTACTTAGTACTATTTCAAGATATTATTAGTATACATAAAATACTACGACGGAGTTATATTCAGACGATTTCAAAATAAGTTTTCAAATTGGATATAGCTAAGGAAATTATGGGTTATAGCTATGAAGGTTATGGGTATTAATCGAGGGTATTGCTCGTGAGGTCAACCTAACGTTTATCATTTTCGTTGCGTCTACGTACTTTCCTACAATATTGAATCACAATATTGATACGTGAGCATTCATATCTTATCTTTTATATATTAATAGTGTATCCCTGACTAGTGCTCGAGTATATATGATTATGCATGTTTGTATGCTTAGTTTCGTCGTTAAATAGTTTATGATAAATCACGAATTTCATACATATGCTACTGAGATAAGTTATATGATATGCATGTCATTGAAAAGCTGAAGAAAAAAAATTAATACCTTTTCATTTAGAAATCGTGTAGTTTCGATGAACGGATTAAAAGATATGGTCAACTGAATTATCATTAATTTTAATATTATTATTAAAACGATTATTATAACTGTTATCAGTTGATGTTATTACTAAAATTATCTTTATTACTAAAAATTAATATTTTTATTGAAACTATCATTTTATTATTTTTATCATTATTATTATTATCAATATTATTTTATCAAATAAATATGCGTACAAAGATATTTTTACCACACGTAATGTAATTACATTAATAATACATACCACTATATTTTTATGATATTAAGTGAATTTTATAAATTTTATTACTTGAGATATATAAAAGTATATTTTTATCATATATGAATTTTAATATAAATTTTTATTTATTAATAAATGACTTGTATTATTTAGTATAATAAGATCTGATAAATATATTTAAATATATAAAACTACTATATATAAGTTATATAATAAACATGTATAGATTTTGAAAGTCATTTTGGGTCAAGTTGACTTTTGTTGACTTTTGTATGTCGGTCTCGAGCATTAGGATTGTGATACACTACGACTTGACCTAAATTGTTAGACAGATATTGACCAACATTTAAATATATATACTTAATATAGGTTCGTGAATCCGAGACAAACTCTGCACTTGTTCAGTGCCGTCATATACATAATTGCTACGAAATACAGTATTGTGAGTTTCATTTGCTCCCTTTTTTATATATTTTTGGGCTGAGAATACATGCGCTGATTTATAAATGTTTTACGAAATAGGCACAAGTACTAAAACTAATTCTATGTGGGTTTAAACCATAAATATACCCTTAGCTTGGTAACATTAAACTACTTGTCTATGTACGGTAGGCGCGAATCCTAAAGATAGATCTATTGGGTCTGACAAACCCCATCCTGACTATGGGATGCTTTAGTACTTCGAGGTTATTTTAAACACACCTGATCTGGTGTACTTCAGAGGGTAAAACATGAACGTTAAGGCTTGTTACCGGGTGCCTACAACTTATAGAATACTTTTATACACTTGCGAGTGTACGGATATTTATAGAAACTGAAATCTTGTGGTCTATTACTATTACGAAAATGATGGATTATGATAAACTAATGAACTCACCAACCTTTTGGTTGACACTTTAAAGCATGTTTATTCTCAGGTATTAAATAAATCTTCCGCTGTGCATTAGCTCATTTTAAGGATATTACTTGGAGTCATTCAAGACATACTTTGAAAGACGTTGCATTCGAGCCGTTGAGTTCATCAAGATTAATATTAAGTCAATTATAGTTGGATGTAATATGAAATGGTATGCATGTCGTCAATTTTTGATGTAAAGAAAGTTTGTCTTTTAAAAACGAATGCAATGTTTGTAAAACGTATCATATAGAGGTCAAATACCTCGCGATGTAATCAACTATTGTGAATCGTTTATAATGTATATGAACGGGTCCTTTCAGTTGGTATCAGAGCGGTGGTCTTAGCGAACCAGGTCTTGCATTAGTGTGTCTAACTGATAGTTGTTAAGATGCATTAGTGAGTCTGGACTTCGACCGTGTCTGCATGTCAAAAGTTTTGCTTATCATTTTTAGTCGGAAATCATCTACTTACCATCCTTAGGAAATTACCTGCTTATCATTCTTAAGTCTAGACGCGTTTTCCTACATTTATTGCATAATAGTGTATAGACAAATTCTTATCTTAGCATATCTGTTACTGTGAACTTTGACTGACATCTTTCAAAGATTCCTCCGTAATTTATGGGATTTTGGTATTATATATACATATGTAAATTATGTATTGAAGAATACCAAATCTAAATTCTACAATCTATTTCATACCAAAAAAATTCTTTCCCTGATCATACAAGATGGATCCCTCAACCAGTTCGAGTTCCTCGGATTCAGACAGCTATGCCGATATGGATTTCCACATGAGCTCCGAAAGCAGCGTGACCGGAATGAATCAACCAATTAGCCATCATCTATTCTAGATGAATTGGGGATGGGTTCGTAATCTACTTAACCATTGGAGACAAGAAGAAGGCGATCCCTTTCATCCACCACATTGCCCTCTTGGCAATGAACCTGAAGCACTTACCGGCGAACCTGTCCGAAACACCATTTTCTCTCTCATTTCCAGAGTATCTCGTCATGATTGTATACTACACCAAATTCTAGATCTTATTTATCTGCTCGTCCAAACCGACAATTACCCCGGTGTAATAGAAGAAGTCAACGAGCTTCGCGCTCGGGTAGTGGCTTTGGAGAATATGGTGCAAAGGTTACAAACACCAGCAGCAGCACCAACAGCATAACCAGTACCACCATCAACAACATCAACAGTACCATTACCACCACCAACAACAACCGCATTGCAAACCTCAACTTCACAATCTGTCCCACGAGCATCGACGTCATACGCCATGTAGATACCAAGGAATACCACAACGATGAAGTATTGATTCATAACTTCATTGGGGAAACATTCTACGGCGATTATGTTATTTCTAAAGTTTAGAAATTATGTATCCTCGCCTTAACCATAAATCAAATGAGTTTAATTTAATATTAACTCATTAAATCAATATTACATCTGAAGAAATATACACATATATATTTCCATAAAGACTGTAATAAAATTCTTTTGTACAAAATATTAATTGTGAATTTTTTTTAACGGGTAGGTAATACCCGAGAGATATATAAATTCATAATTAATATGTTACATTCTTCGAATCTGATTTAGCAAATCATCCATTATACTCCCTACTTTCACAACAATATACATTCTTTTATAAAAATCAAAACAACCATACTCATTCAAAATCTAATTACATATTCTGATTTTGAAATCTCAGAATTCGATTCAAGATATAACCGAAATCGTCACTCTTAGATTCCTACATCTTTCAAAACTATACTTTGACTTCAAAACTGTCCTAGAACCTCATTTCTATTAATGGAACTCACAAAAATATTTGTATCATTTAAAATCTTAGAACATCATATGTATATTAACAATTACAATATGTGTTCAAACACTTCGAAATTCCTAAAGACATGCGAGATGATGATCCAACCACATATTACCCACTGCCATGCATCCGAAAAGCTCTCGAAACCAAAGTTATAGTTTAACACGTATCCATGTCAGATCCTTTGATATTTATTACCAAATATAATTTTTCAATCTCTTTCCAAAATAGACAGTTTTGTCACAGCTCCAGCAAATCACCTTCATTTGTTTATACGAATAAACCTTATTATAACAATTACCGCTTCATCATTGTTACCGGAGAACCTTTCATATCTCGCCACATTAGCAGTAAACTTATCAACAACTTCATTAACCTTCGACTTAAGCCTCTCCGAAAAGCCACTATACTTATTCATTAAAACCCCATCATGTACTCACCTACATCCTGTAACAATAATTGTCACACCAACTACTGGGAATTAGCAATCAGTATTTTGAATTTCGCGACAATTTTACGTCAAAAGTTATACATATAATGTCTATCTCCTAGACTTACATACTTCGAATGTGAATTTTCTGAAAAACATCCCAAATCATGAACTAGTTCTCCGAAATTGGAAAAATGCTGATGAAGCAGCAAAAACTGTAAACGACTTTAACAGTCAAAAGTTTGATGATAAAGAATAGTATGGTGGTAAAGCTGAGAAAAAGAGAAGGTTTGAAACTGGAAAACGGATTGAGCAGACCATGAAGGAGGCTGTGGATAAATCACAAAGACTAAACCTGCCTTCAAAGGATCCAAATGATTCAGTGTCTACTGAAATCATTAGCAAACAACTTACTTCTTATTCTAAACCTTCACAGACAAATCTTCTTCATCATCCATATTATCGTATCTTTTATTATAATATCTTCGATATTCCTGAAGATATTTTCACAACTATTCTTATCTGAAATCTTTTATCTCTTCGCAATATCTGCGTTACAACATAAAAAGAAACTGTGTTAGTTTCTAAATTCTAAAAAAAAAAAATTTGAATTTAAAATAGGAATGTTTTTGAAGTAGTGTTGGGAACTGAAGCATGAGTTAGTATAATATAATGACACTTGATCAACGTGATTATATTACAGTAAGTCATGCTGAGTTTCTAATGGAACGTGATGATTCATAGAACATACCGTCATCATGTACTGTTTACACGACTCTTACATTCTACCCAATTTCCAAACATATTAAGAACATATCATCTTGATAGCTCTATATTTTCGGATATTCTGGTAATTTGCCAAATCAAGATCGTACCATTACGATTTTCTTCTTGGAACATTAACTATGTTCATCCAAAAATTCATATCTACGAATTCTGGACCATTATCCGCTTGACTTAAGGTCGGAAAGAGAAAACGAAAGCATGAAGCTCCGAAATATAATGGAGAATATAAAGCCTGATAACAACCCCGAAATTACAAACTGTGTATATCAATGCGTATAGCAATATAAAGACACGGGAGAATGAAAAACACAATAACCCCAAGGTAATGGTAGAAGAAAATAACTTCCTCCGGTGGTAGATGAAAAAGAAGAATGACATATATGAAAGTTAAGAGTATATCAAGAATCAATATTGGATGAAGCATATTAACGAATGCTTTAAAGTATGAATTGGGGAGAAAGACTAGAAGGTGTGAGATGTGAAAATAAAGAAACGAAGGGGGTGGAATTATAGTAAAATATCAGACAGAGAAATCGAGACAGATTATCGCATTTAATCAAAGAAGATCCTGATTTCCTTAATCGCTGAAGAACCAAATCTTATTGCAAATATTTTCTTTAAATCCCATGAATTCCGAAAATCAATCATAACTACGTCATCGGTTAAAAAGAATATACGTTTACTCATTTCACTCTCTTGCGATAGCTTCACTTATACTCTTCGCGTAATCAAATTATTTTATCTATATTACTCAATGATGATAAAACTCTATTTATCAACTCATATTCATCATGAAAACATTTTTATAGTTAGCCATGACGACCTCGATCAAATTTCGGGACGAAATTTCTTTAACGGGTAGGTACTGTGACGACCCGGAAATTTCCGACCAAATTTAAACTTAACCTTTATATGTTTCCGACACAAAAAGCAGAATTTGTAATGTTGAAACTTAAAAATTTTGGAACTGCATTCATGTAATCAATTACCATTTGACCGTGTTTGACGATTCACGAACAATTATGTGTATATAGATATGTATATATAATATATAATATTAACTGAAAACATTAACAAAGTATTAGATATATGATACTTTACATGAACATATTTGTTTCGATATATTTATCGACAGAATTAAGAGATAATATCAAATGATTGAATTATCAGATACATTATGATATGATTACGGGTCTATGTTATGAGGTCCACTGTGATTTAAGAAATCTATTCTTTTTGACAACTCATTACTTAACCAGTATGATAAAGATAACGATATTTATATTTTCTTTTATTAAATATATATAACGATTTAAATTAATATTATATATTTTTATACGCGTATTATACGTACATAGTTTTATACTTTTACTATACTTTAACTTTACCTTTACTTTACTTTTACTTTACTTTAACTTTAATAATTCATACTTTAATAATTCACTTTAATAATTCATACTTTAATAATTAACTTTAATAATTCACTTTAATAATTCACTTTAATAATTCATACTTTAATAATTCACTTTAATAATTCAAAAATTTATTATAAATAGAATTCAATAGGTTTCATTATTTCATAGAAACTTGAAAATATATTTCTCTAAACTCTCTCAATCGATTTACATATATATATATATATTTACTTAGTACTATTTCAAGATATTATTAGTATACATAAAATACTACGATGGAGTTATATTCAGACGATTTCAAAACAAGTTTTCAAATTGGATATAGCTAAGGAAATTATGGGTTATAGCTATGAAGGTTATGGGTATTAATCGAGGGTATTGCTCGTGAGGTCAACCTAACGTTTATCATTTTCGTTGCGTCTACGTACTTTCCTGCAATATTGAATCACAATATTGATACGTGAACATTCATATCTTATCTTTTATATATTAATAGTGTATCCCTGACTAGTGCTCGAGTATATATGATTATGCATGTTTGTATGCTTAGTTTCATCGTTAAATAGTTTATGATAAATCACGAATTTGATACATATGCTACTGATATAAGTTATATGATATGCATGTCGTTGAAAAGCTGAAGAAAAAAAATTAATAACTTTTCATTTAGAAATCGTGTGGTTTCGATGAACGGATTAAAAGATATGGTCAACTGAATTATCATTAATTTTAATATTATTATTAAAACAATTATTATAACTGTTATCAGTTGATGTTATTACTAAAATTATCTTTATTACTAAAAATTAATATTTTTATTGAAACTATCATTTTATTATTTTTATCATTATTATTATTATCAATATTAATATTATTTTATCAAATAAATATGCGTACAAAGATATTTTTACCACACGTAATGTAATTACATTAATAATACATACCACTATATTTTTATGATATTAAGTGAATTTTATAAATTTTATTACTTGAGATATATAAAAGTATATTTTTATCATATATGAATTTTAATATAAATTTTTATTTATTAATAAATGACTTGTATTATTTAGTATAATAAGATCTGATAAATATATTTAAATATATAAAACTACTATATATAAGTTATATAATAAACATGTATAGATTTTGAAAGTCATTTTGGGTCAAGTTGACTTTTGTTGACTTTTGTATGTCGGTCTCGAGCATTAGGATTGTGATACACTACGACTTGACCTAAATTGTTAGACAGATATTGACCAACATTTAAATATATATACTTAATATAGGTTCGTGAATCCGAGACAAACTCTGCACTTGTTCAGTGCCGTCATATACATAATTGCTACGAAATACAGTATTGTGAGTTTCATTTGCTCCCTTTTTTATATATTTTTGGGCTGAGAATACATGCGCTGATTTATAAATGTTTTACGAAATAGGCACAAGTACTAAAACTAATTCTATGTGGGTTTAAACCATAAATATACCCTTAGCTTGGTAACATTAAACTACTTGTCTATGTACGGTAGGCGCGAATCCTAAAGATAGATCTATTGGGTCTGACAAACCCCATCCTGACTATGGGATGCTTTAGTACTTCGAGGTTATTTTAAACACACCTGATCTGGTGTACTTCAGAGGGTAAAACATGAACGTTAAGGCTTGTTACCGGGTGTGTGATGACCCAGAAATTTCGACTAAATTTAAACTTAATCTTTGTATGATTAACATTTCTGACACGATAAGCAAAGTCTGTAAAACTGAATCTCAAAATTTTTGAATTACTTTTATATATTTAAATACCCTTCGGTTGTTTTCGACGATTCGCGAACAATTATATGTAAATAGATACATATATCCTATAACATGAAAAGGTAACAATGTATTAATTGTTTGATACCATACATTAAACTTATTGGTTTAAATATCTATTTGAATGTATATGATAAGTTGAAATATTTATTATTAAAATTTATTTATAAATAACTTCCAATGTGTATTTAAAAACTGATTTATGTATATTAAAAAGATATATACATATATATAATAAATGATAGTAACATTCGTTTATTGATTCAATTGATATTTAGATAAGTTAACTAAAGCGTTTAAGATGAACCAGTTAAACACTAATTTGTTACAGTGTTTTCAAATTACCACATTACTCAAAATGCTACAGTGTTTTCGAAAATCACTATTTGCTACAGTGAAATTCTACAGTGAATTGCTACAGTAAACTTTAATATAGAAGAGATTATTCGTTTCTAGTTCCAACCGAAAATCAAATGAGTTTAATAACTCATTAAATTTATATTACATCTGAAGGAAATATACATACATATATTTTCATAAAGATTGTAATTGAAAATCCTTTTGTACAAACTGTTAATGATGAGAATATTTTAACGGGTAGGTAATACCCTAGAAATATATAAATTCCGCATTAATATGTTACACTATACATTCTTCAATTCTGATTCAGCAATCATTAACTATACTGCTCAAACCTATAGATATACGTATCTGTTCATCGCAGAATAACCATTTTCATTCAATTTCATATTCTGATTTCGATAGATCAGAATCCAAGTCAAGATTAAACGAAAAACATCACTCTTAGATTCCTACATCTTTCAAAACCATGCTTCGAAAACCATGCTTTGAATTCAGAACAGTACTAGAACATCATATGATTACATTTTGCGTTCAAACCCATCGAAATTCTTGGAAACACTTCAACTAATGAACAAACGAGAAGACAAACCAACTACACGATATCTACGAGAAGAAAGATTTGTACTTATAATCATATATCTGGAAAGCTCTCGAAACCTAAGTAAAACTTTAACACGTATCTGTGATAAATCCTTCGGCATTATCATTACTGAAAATAACCTTGCAATTCCTTTTTAAAAGTATCCAGTATTATCACCCATTCAACTAGTCAACGACGACCTTTCAGACTTATAACTTTGGCATATACGTTTTTGTTACTGGGGAACCTTTTATGTTCCACCATATTAGCAGTAAATGTACCAGCGACTCCGTCACTCTGCTATTTGAAACTCTCCGGAAATCACTATATAAACATTGAAACCCTATCATGTACTCATCCACATCTTGTAACAATAGTTGCCATTCCAACTATCGGGAATTTGCAATCAGTATTTTGAAATCTTGCAGCACATCTACGCCAACAGTTATATGTGTACATATAACGTCTACCTCCTCGAATTACATACTTCGAATGTGAAGTTTTTGAAAAACACCCCAAACTATGAAACTAGTTCTCTGAAATTGGAACAATGCTGATGAAGCAGCAAAAACTGTAAACGACCTTAACAGACAAAAGTTTGATGATAAAGAATAATATGGTGGTAAAGCTAAGAAAAAGAGAAGGTTTGAAACTGGAAAACAGATTGAGCAAAGTATGAAGGAGGGTTGTGGATAAATCACAAAGACTAAACCTGCCTTCAAAGAATACAAATGATTCAGTATCTGCTGAAGTCATTAACGAATACCTTGCTCCTGATACTAAACCCCTACGGACAATATTCTTCATCATCCTTCGATATTAGAAATTCTAAGATATTATCATATCTTTCATTATAAATATCTTCGATATTTCTGAAGATATCTTCATAACTATTATCATCCGAAATTATTTATCTCTTCACGCTATATGTGTTACATCATAAAAGAAACTATTTTAGTTTCTAATTTCTAAAAAATTTGAAAAATGGATGTTTTTGAAGTAGTGTTGGGAACTGAAGCATGAGTTAGTATAATATAATGACACTTGATCAACGTGATTATATTACAGTAAGTCATGCTGAGTTTCTAATGGAACGTGATAAAGGTTCACAGATCCCACCCTCATAATGAACCATGTTATATAACTCTTTTATTCTATTTAACCTCTAAACATATCAAGAAAATATTTTCTTGATGATTCGGTCTTTTCCGGATATTCTGGTAATTTGACAAATCAAGATCGTGCCATTATGATTACCTTCTTAGAACATTAACTATGTTCATTCTGAAATGTATAGCTACGAATTCTGGACCAGTATCCGCTTGACTTAAGGTCGGGAAGAGAAAACGAAAGCATGAAGCTCCGAAATATAATGGAAAATAAAAGCCAGATAAAAACACATAAATTTACAAACCGTGTATATCAATGCGTATAGCAATATAAAGACACGGGAGAATGATAAATACAACTATCCCTAGAGCATAATAGAAATAAACAGATTCTTCTGGTGGGAGCTGGAAAAGAAGGATGAGTGTGGCAAACGTCAATATTAGGTCAAGAACCAGAACTGGATTAAACATTTTCACAATCTTTTGAATGTATTAATTGGGAAAGAAAGTAGGAGTGGTGAAAATAAATGAAACGGAAGAGGTCAATTTATAGCGAAATATCAGACATAGCAATCGAGGTGGATTACGCATTTAATCAAAGGAAATCATAATTTCCTTAATTCCCGAAGAATCAAATCTTATTTAGATAATGAAGATTTTCTATTCCTTAAATTCCGGAAATCAATCGTTACTACATCAAGAGATAAGACGCATCTCTATTCTCCATTTCACTCAATTACGATAACTTCTCTTATAAGCTCTGAGTAATTGGATTGTTTTATCCATATTACTCAACGGTAATAAAATTCTATTTATCAACTCATATTCGTCATGAAAACATTTTTATTGTTAGCCATGACGACCTCACTCAAATTTCGGGACGAAATTTCTTTAACGGGTAGGTACTGTGATGACCCAGAAATTTCGACTAAATTTAAACTTAATCTTTGTATGATTAACATTTCCGACACGATAAGCAAAGTCTGTAAAACTGAATCTCAAAATTTTTGAATTACTTTTATATATTTAAATACCCTTCGGTTGTTTTCGACGATTCGCGAACAATTATATGTAAATAGATACATATATACTATAACATGAAAAGGTAACAATGTATTAATTGTTTGATACCGTACATTAAACTTATTGGTTTAAATATCTATTTGAATGTATATGATAAGTTGAAATATTTATTATTAAAATTTATTTATAAATAACTTCCAATGTGTATTTAAAAACTGATTTATGTATATTAAAAAGATATATACATATATATAATAAACGATAGTAACATTCGTTTATTGATTCAATTGATATTTAGATAAGTTAACTAAAGCATTTAAGATGAACCAGTTAAACACTAATTTGTTACAGTGTTTTCAAATTGCCACATTACTCAAAATGCTACAGTGTTTTCGAAAATCACTATTTGCTACAGTGAAATTGACTTTGCTACAGTGAATTGCTACAGTAAACTTTAATATAGAAGAGATTATTCGTTTCTAGTTCCAACCGAAAATCAAATGAGTTTAATAACTCATTAAATTTATATTACATCTGAAGGAAATATACATACATATATTTTCATAAAGATTGTAATTGAAAATCCTTTTGTACAAACTGTTAATGATGAGAATATTTTAACGGGTAGGTAATACCCTAGAAATATATAAATTCCGCATTAATATGTTACACTATACATTCTTCAATTCTGATTCAGCAATCATTAACTATACTGCTCAAACCTATAGATATACGTATCTGTTCATCGCAGAATAACCATTTTCATTCAATTTCATATTCTGATTTCGATAGATCAGAATCCAAGTCAAGATTAAACGAAAAACATCACTCTTAGATTCCTACATCTTTCAAAACCATGCTTCGAAAACCATGCTTTGAATTCAGAACAGTACTAGAACATCATATGATTACATTTTGCGTTCAAACCCATCGAAATTCTTGGAAACACTTCAACTAATGAACAAACGAGAAGACAAACCAACTACACGATATCTACGAGAAGAAAGATTTGTACTTATAATCATATATCTGGAAAGCTCTCGAAACCTAAGTAAAACTTTAACACGTATCTGTGATAAATCCTTCGGCATTATCATTACTGAAAATAACTTTGCTACAGTAAAACGCTATTATAAAAATGTATTTTAACAAATAGCGAGACGATGATTTATAGAAGTAAATGACCAAAACACTCGAAAGTTTAAGATACACTTTGAGTGATATAATTAAGGGATAATTTAAGGCTATTGATAAGGCTAAAAAGGAACATATATTTCATAGCATTATCCCCCAAGAAAGACAGGATTTTAGTTGTAATTGTTCCATATTCAAGTAATATTCGTTTATATTTAATAAGTGCGAAGACAAAAGGCGAAAACGAAGAATTGAAGACGGAAAGGTCCAAAATGCTCAAATGTACAAGATACAATTAAAAAGGTTCAAATTATTGATGAAGAACATCTAAAAATGACAAGAGTACAAGTTGCGGAACGCAAAGTACACGATATAAAATAGTACGCAAGGACGTCTGAAAATCCGGAACCGGGACCCGAGTCAAGAAGAAACGCCCGACGCAACGGACCAAAAATATCTAGTCTACTATGCACAAGAATAAAATATAATATATAAATAATTATATTAATTATTTATATATTTATATTTATTTTATATTATGTCGACAAGCTAGGAGCCAAAACAATGTGAGCTGTCCCTGGTCCTCATGCGAGTCGCATGGCCAGAAGGCCATTTCCATGCGAGTCGCATGACTCCAGATTTCAGGCCAGGTTCTATAAATTGCAACATTTTCTGCCTAGTAAAGAAAGAAAAAAAACACACACATACATATTACTCCGTATTTATTTTATTTATTATTTATATTATTATTATTATTATTAATAAGATTATTATTAATCTTATTATTTTTTTTATTATTAGTGTTATTATTTTTGCGATACAAAAATAATAATGTACATCAAATATTACGACGGAGTGCTGTCCAAGTAATTTTCAAAATGAGTTTTCGAGCAAGCTAGAGCTAAGGAAATTATGGGTTATTGCCAAGGAGGTTATGGGTAATGTTCGGGGGTATTTTTTGTGAATCAAACCTCGTGTTTATCATCGCCGATGCGTCTACGTGCTTTCCTGCAATATTGTATATCAATATTAAACAGTGAGTTCAATTGATCCCTTTTTATACATATTTTCGGGCTGAGAATACATGCGCAGTTTTATAAACTGTTTTACTAAATGGATACAAATACTAAAATTGATTTTGTGTGAGTTTCATATGATCCCTTTTACCCTTTACATTTTTGGGCTGAGAATACATGCAAATGCTTTATTAACCGATATACAATATTTATATGCGTGAGTTTCATTGCTTCCTTTTTAATTGCTTTTGCAATCTATATTTTTGGGCTGAGAATACATGCACTTTATTTTAAACGCAATGGATACAAGTACATACTAAATTCTACACCGAGTTTGAACCGAAAATCCCTTAGCTTTGGTAACTAGTAACTGCCGGTTATAAGAACTGGTAGGCGCGAGTAGTTATATATGGATCCATAGGGCTTGACATCCCCGTCTGTTCCAGGTATAGAAAGAAACTCTAGCCTGAACTATAAAACAGACGAATGCTATTTGAAGTTAGTACACGTTGGATTGCGTGTATTGTACATGTTGGTTGCATGTTAAACGAGGGGTACTTATTATAAACGTTAAAGTTTAGTTACCAGGGTTCTCAACTTTGTAGAACCGATTGATAAACATTTCGGATGAAACAACTGAAATCTTGTGATCCACCTTTTATTTAAAACATAATGATAAACGTTTTGAATAAAACAACTGAACTTTTGTAATCCACATTGATATACGGATTATGTGTAATATTAAAACTATGAACTCACCAACCTTTGTGTTGACACTTGAAGCATGTTTATTCTCAGGTTTCTAGAAGTCTTCCGCTGTTTGCTCATACGTGATACAAGTTATGTGCTTGGAGTCATACATGCTATATACAAGAAACTTGCATTCATCAAACCATTACCATGTATCTTATTTTGACTGTATTGTCAACAGATGTATTATTGTAAACCATTTAAATGGTGATTGTCTATACGTAGGAATCATCAGATGTAAAAAAACCTGGAATTTATATATTCATTTATGAAATACCTTTTCAAACGAATGCAATGTTACAAAACGTATCACATAGAGGTCAAATACCTCGCAATGGAATCAATGAATGACGTGTTCGTCCATATGGATTTGGAGCGATCGTCACAGGGTGCCTACAACTTATAGAATACTTTTATACACTTGCGAGTGTACGGATATTTATAGAAACTGAAATCTTGTGGTCTATTACTATTACGGAAATGATGGATTATGATAAACTAATGAACTCACCAACCTTTTGGTTGACACTTTAAAGCATGTTTATTCTCAGGTATTAAAGAAATCTTCCCCTGTGCATTAGCTCATTTTAAGGATATTACTTGGAGTCATTCAAGACATACTTTGAAAGACGTTGCATTCGAGTCGTTGAGTTCATCAAGATTAATATTAAGTCAATTATAGTTGGATGTAATATGAAATGGTATGCATGTCGTCAATTTTTGATGTAAAGAAAGTTTGTCTTTTAAAAACGAATGCAATGTTTGTAAAACGTATCATATAGAGGTCAAATACCTCGCGATGTAATCAACTATTGTGAATCGTTTATAATGTATATGAACGGGTCCTTTCAGACGTAGAGTAATTGTTGTAGGGCCGAGGTTTTCATGCGGGCTTCACAAAAACAAACAGGCCATATATATATTTCTGTTGGGTTTTGTTAAATGGTTTTATTCGTTGGGCCGCCTGCTGTTGGGCTACTAATATTACTACAAGTGATTTTTTTTTTCTGGCGATACATTAAAAAGGATTAACGAGGCAAGGGGTGATGGTTATATAAGATTAATGATGATGATATATTGGTGATGATGAGGGTGATGTTAGTAGATAAGGATCGTGATTAAGGTGATGTACCCGATCATGTTATGATTATGATTATGATAATGAGGATGATTAAGTTTATTATGATGATGAGTAATAGAAAGAGATAACAGTTTATACATATTAAGTAAATATTCGAGTGGTGTAAAACAGAAATAAACGAATGGTTTAGTGGTTGGGGATGTTTGTGTTAACCGAGAGGTCTCGGGTTCGAGCCCGGACAGTGGCAGTTTTTATTTCTTTGAAGCTCTTCCTTTTTAAGGTAGTATTACCATTATTATTATTATTATTATTATTATTATTATTATTATTATTATTATTATTATTATTATTATTATTATTATTATTATTATTATTATTATTAATATTATTATTATTATTATTATTATTATTATTATTATTATTATTATTATTATCATTATTATTAGTATTATCATTTTTATTATTATTTTTTTATCATGTTTATTATTATTTTTGTCACTAATATTATAATTATCATTATTAGTAAAGTATAACTTTTAATATTATTATGATTATTAAAATTAATAAAAATATCATTTTTAATAAAAATTATCATTTTTTATTATCATTATCATAAAAAATAACATTTTTATTTAAATTATACTTTTTAGAATTATTATAATTATCATTATTATTATTATTTTTAAACATTATTATTATCATTATCAATATTATTATTAGTATTATTATTATTATTATTATTATTATTATTATTATTATTATTATTATTATTGTTACCTATATCATAAATATACTAATATTACATAATATCATGTTTTCAACTAATATAATATTATTCCTAGTAAATAAATTATATATCATGTACATACTATAACAGATTATAAGTATTAATATGAAAATATATATGGACATTAGTCTTAATACGATATAAACTTAGTTGATTAATATTATATGTGTTAATATATATATACATGATATAGGTTCGTGAATCCGAGGAAAACTTTACATCGTTCAGTTCCGTCGTATGCATATTTTTACTACAAAATATCGTATAGTGAGTTTCATTACTCCCTTTTTATATATATTTTTGGGACTGAGAATACATGCGCCGATTTTACTAATGTTTTACGAAATAGACACAAGTGATCAAAAACTACATTCTATGGTTGGATTATGAATATTGAATATCACCCCTTTTTAGCTTGGTAACCTAATAATTAGGAAACGGGTATGGCCCCTAATTGACGCGAATCCTAAAGATAGATCTATGGACCTCGACAAGTCCCATCCGGGGTACGGATGCTTTAGTACTTCGAGATTATTATTATTATACAGACGAGAGGTTCTGTTTGGGGATATTCTATGCGTTAAGGTTAAGTCGGTTATCAAGCGTTCACCATATGAATGATTTTTAATTCGCGCGTTACGCGTGTTATTTTGTACTCGGGTTACGTGTACAATTATATATATGAAATCTTGTGGTCTATTAAAATGATGGAAATGAATGTTTATGATAAACTAATGAACTCACCAAACTTTTGGTTGACACTTGAAAGCATGTTTATTCTCAGGTTTGAAAGAAATCTTCCGCTGTGCATTTGCTCATTTTAGAGATATTACTTGGAGTCATTCATGACATATATCAAAAGACGTTGCATTGAGTTCATCAAGATTATTATTAAGTCAATTATAGGTTGGATATATTCTGAAATGGTATGCATGCCTGTCAACTTTCGATGTGATGAAAGTTTGTCTTTTAAAAACGAATGCAATGTTTGTAAAATGTATCATATATAGGTCAAGTACCTCGCGATGTAACCAAATGTAATGTATTCGTCCAGATGGATTAGGACGGGTCGCTTCATGCGTGAATTAAGGAAAAATAATATAAAGGGATGCTAGTGAGGACCGATTTGATTAAGGTTAAGCGACCGCCAAAAGATATGGATTTTGCTTTCCAGTCGGAGAATCGTTTATCGAATTTCTCAATGATTGGTTGCCAAGTGGAGGCTTTGTGGAGGGAGTGCCAATGGGTAATTCGAGGTATGTGAAAGGATTTGAGCCGGCCGAGCAGTCGATATAAGTAGCCATTTCCTCAACATCCTTTTTCGAGACCCTGATTCCATAAAGATTACTTTTTTTAAGATTTACCTTAAGCCCGGAGATATTTTCGAAACATTTTAATAATTTAGAGGTATTTTTTGCATTACGTTTGCTCCATTCGCCAAAGAAGATAGTGTCATCCGCGTATTAGAGGTGTGATACCACAATCTTGTCGTATCCAACGCAGATGCCACGGAATTGGTCGTTTGCAATTGCACGCTTAGGGAGGATGTTGAGGCCTTCAGCGGCAATGATAAAGAGAAAGGGGGAGATGGGATCTCCTTGACGGATACCCCTGCCGGGGGAAAATTCCCTGGTCGGGGATCCGTTAATGAGAATGGAGATGGAAGATGAGGAAAGGCAAGCACGAATAAAGCTGATCCATTTAGAACCGAAACCCATGTATTTCATAGTGTCAAAAAGGAAGTCACATTCTATGCAATCGAAAGCTTTTTCAAAATCAACTTTGAAAATGAGGCCTTTTTGTTTCTTCCTTTTGAGTTCATCAATTATTTCATTTGCAATCAGGACACTATCTAGGATGTTTCGGCCTTTCAGGAAAGCGGTTTGTTCAATTCCGATTAATTTGTGAATAACTTTTGAGATACGGTTAGCAAGAATTTTGGTGAGAATTTTTTAATAGTTTCCGATTAGACATCTTTTACAAATGTTAGTTATAAAGGTAATTGATGATCTAGTTTTGATCACTTCCAATGAATAAATAATAATAAAAATAAATCTCCATTTTCACCATTAAATTTAAAAAAACAACTAGGTTACGATATTTCTTAACCCACAAACAAGACGTCATTATAACATATAAGCGGACCCTTGAAATCTTAAGTTATCCCATGAATCATACTCCCTCCGCTCCAATTTAATAGTTTTGTTTTTTTTTTCATTTTCATATGTTATATATTAATAGTTCACTTTCAAAAATAGTTAAAAATAATGATGTAAAGTTTTTTTATACTCTTACTTTATTCATGTAAAAAAAAGTTGGTAAAAACTAAAGGATGAAACTATAAAGTGACTAAAAAATACAGTGGGATAATAACATTTATTAAATTGTGTGTCATTCTATTTGTGGACTATTAAATGGAGACGAAGGGAGTACCAGTTAATCTATTTTGCCCAGTTATGAAACACCGGAACCTTCAAAGTAAATCCACAATCTTATTTTACACCAAAGATCAATAGCAATATATCTAAACACCACCAAAAATCAATATATAGCGCAATATATCTAACACCACATCCCAAGCACTTGTTATGGAAGTGTTGGTCCCTTGATAACAACAGGAGTATTGTAGAGGGGGGATGAATACAATTTCTTTTAAAATAACTTAACAGTTAAACACGATTAGTATTCAAGCATGCAAATAAATAGAGTCACAGGTAATTTTCAACAGTTATTCTTTATTGATTGAATCACAAAGAATCACAACTATCCTTGGCGGAATGATAGTTGGTTGATACAGATTACCTAGATTATAGCTAAGAGGTAAACTAACAGCTATTACACGTTTTGACTCTATAAAAATAAACTCACACCACTAGTTATTACAATAGTGGATACAACAATTTATAGTAGTCCTATTATCCGTGTAATGGTTCTATTGTCCATTGGTACATATGATGTCTGTACTTGTGGGGACAACTATATCAGAGAGCAAGCTATCCTCTTTCCTCTTTGGTAGCTATTTGCAGGAACACCCCAATTCGGTTTGGCACCACTATTTGATTATACAAATAGAATGTTGTGTTCCCTAGGTGTTGACAAATTATAACCCATGTCTGCACATGCGTTAAACTTCTGCATTCCCACGTGGTCTTGTAAGGTCACTTGTCAGCCGCCGATGCGTGTTTTCTGTTCAACTTTGTGATGACCCGGAAAATTTCGACTTATTCTGAACTAAATTCTCAATATGGTTTAATATTTCTGACACGATAAGCAAAGTCTATGAAGTTCAATCTCAAAATTTTGAACTATTCAATTACCCTTCGATTGTTCTCAACGATTCGTGAACAATTATATGTAAATAGATACATATACTATAACTTGAAAACGTAACAAAGTGTTGGGTATATGATACTGTGAATTAAAATTTATTGGTTTGATTACCTGATCGATATATTTAACTACGGAGATAAAAGATTATGCAAAACGATTGAATTAAAAGATATTTATTGAATCCCTTAAGGATTATAATATTATTACGAGTCTCTGTTGTGAGGTCCACGTTGATTTAAGAAATCGTTCATTTTTAACGATATTCGAAATAAATATTAAAGTGTTTGTTTAAATAACGTAATTTGGACACATACAATAATAAGGAATATTAACTGTTGGAATTAGATATGAATAAACTTGCGATATGTATTTTAAAACGTGTTTATTAATATTGAAAATATATATTTAACAATACGATAAAATATAATATTAACTTGGTCATAAAACGAATTGTTATTATATATATATTAACAAATAACGAGAAGATGATTTATAGAAGTAAATGACCAAAACACTCAAAAGTATAAGTTATATCTCGAGTGGTATAGTTTATGGACAATTTAAGACTATATTTTGACAAAGGTACGAGTCGCGAAACGTAATGTACAAGTTTTCTCAGCATACGAAAGGACGTTCGAAAAACTGGAACCGGGACATAAGTCGAGTGATGATGTACTACTTATCGGAACAAAAAGTACAAGTCAACTATGCATGTGAATTTAATATAATATATAATTAATTATATAAATTAAATATATTATATATATAATTAAATAATATGTCGACAAGCAAGAAAACAAATGAAAGTGAGCTATCCAGACAGGCCATGCGATCGCATGGCATTTGCACTGAAAGCCCATGCGATTGCATGGGCATCAAATTCAGCAAACATGTATAAAAGCTCGATCGTTTCTGATTTTTGATGCATTCCATCCATCTCTCTCTCACACTCTTATATTTATATTTATTATTATTATTATTATTATTATTATTATTATTATTATTAAGATTAATATTATTATTATTATTAATCTTATTATTATTATTATTATCAGTAGTATAATAATTATTAGTATTATACATAAAATACTACGACGAGGTTATGTCTAAACGATTTCAAAAATGGTTTACGAGCAAGCTAGAGCTAAGGAAATTATGGGTTATTGCCAATGAGGTTATGGGTAATGTTCGGGGGTATATATATGAATCAAACCTAGTGTTTATCATCTCCGTTGCGTCTACGTACTTTTCTACAATATTGAATCTCAATATTGATACGTAAGCACTTATATTTTATCTTTTATATATTAATTGTGTATCCATGTCTAGTGCTCGAGTATATATATTTATATATGCTTGTATGCTAAATTTTATCGCTAAACAGTTTATAATGAATCATGAATTAAATACATATATTACTGGTAAAAGGTATATGATATACATGTTTTTGGAAAGCTTGCGAAAAATCAATAACTTTTCATTTAGATATCGAATAGTTTCGAAGAACGAATCAAAAGATATGGTCAACTGAATTATAATTGACGATAATTGGAATTGCTTTTGAATCTGCAATTAATATTTAAAGAACTTGTTTGTAAGGTTGATAAACTGGATTTTTGAATATTACCAGCCGAGTAAATGAATCCTTATATAAAACACGTCTCGTTTGGTTAAGCAACTGTCAAAATTGACTTTTTGAAACGACTTTGGATAACTTTTGTATGTCGATCTCGAGCATTAGGATTGTGATACACTATGACCTGACCTAGCTTGATAGACATTTATTGACCAACATATGTTCTCTAGGTTGAAATCTACGATTATTTGATTTTCGAGTTTCGGTCACATTACGATGAACAACTTTATGTACTGCTAAGGTGAGTTTCATTTGCCCTTTTACTCAATATATTTTTGGGCTGAGAATACATGTGACTGTTTATAAATACTGAAAATACTAGATTTATATGCGTGAGTTTCATATGATCCCTTTTACTCAATATATTTTTGGGCTGAGAATACATGCTACTGTTTATAAATACTGAAAATACTAGATTTATATGCGTGAGTTTCATTTGCTCCCTTTTTAATTGCTTTTGCAATCTATATTTTTGGGCTGAGAATACATGCACTTTATTTTAAACGCAATGGATACAAGTACATACTAAATTCTACACCGAGTTTGAACCGAAAATCCCTTAGCTTTGGTAACTAGTAACTGCTGGTTATAAGAACTGGTGGGCGCGAGTAGTTATATATGGATCCATAGGGCTTGACATCCCCGTCTGTTCCAGGTATAGAAACCCTAGCCTGAACTATAAAACAGACGTATGCTATTTGAGTTTAGTACACGTTGGTTTGCGTGTATCGTACATGTTGGTTGCATGTATGTTAAAACAGGGGTACTTATTATAACGTTAAAGCTTAGTTACCAGGGTGCTCAATCTTGTAGAATATTTTGATAAACGTTTCTGGATGAAACAACTGAAATCTTGTGATCCACTTTTATATACAGATTATGCGAAACACTAAAACTATGAACTCACCAACCTTTGTGTTGACACTTGTTAGCATGTTTATTCTCAGGTTCCCTAGAAGTCTTCCGCTGTTTGCTTATATGTGATACAAGCTATGTGCATGGAGTCTTGCATGCTTTATTCAAGAAAACGTTGCATTCACAAAACCATCATCATGTATCCATTTTGACTGCATTGTCAACGGAAGTATTATTGTAAACTATTATTTACGGTGATTGTCTATATGTAGAAATCATCAGATGTCGAAAACCTTGGAATTAAATATTCATTTATGGTATGCCTTTTCAAAAGAATGCAATGTTTACAAAATGTATCATATAGAGGTCAAATACCTCGCAATGAAATCAATGAATGACGTGTTCGTCCATATGGATTTGGAGCGATCGTCACAGTTGGTATCAAAGCTTGAGGTCATAGGGAACCAGAATTTACATTAGTGTGTTTAATTGATAATTGTTCGGATGCATTAGTGAGTCTGGACTATGACCGTATCTGTTTTTACCGAGTTTTGCTTATCATTTCTTGTCAGAAATTACATGCTTGTCATTCTTAAGTCTAGACACATTTACCTGCAACTATTGCATGAATAGTGTATAGAAAAAATTCATATCTTAGCGTATCTGCTAATACATATCTTAGCATATCGGTTACTGTAAACTTTTCCTGACATCTTCTAAAAATTTCTCCGTAATTTATGGAATTTTGGTATTATATATACATATGTAAATTATGTATCGGAGAATACCAAACTAAATCCTATAATCTATCTCATATCAAAAATCAATTCTCTGATTATACAAGATGGATCACGTATCAAGTTCGAATTTCTCAGATTTCGACAGCTATTCCGATATGGAATTTGACCTGAGCTCCAAAAGCAGCATAATCGGAATGGATCAGACAATCAGCCATCATCTATTCTGGATGAATTAGGAATGGGTTCGTAGCCTCCTCAATCATTGGAGACAAGAAGAAGGTGATCCCTTCCATCCACCACATTGCCCTATTGGCGATGAACCTGAAGCACTCACCGGCGAACCTGTTCGAGATACCATTTTCTCTCTCTCTCCAGAGTATTTCGTCGTGATTATATACTATCACAAATTTTGGATCTTATTCATCCGCTCGTCCGAACCGCCAATCACCCCGGTATAATAGAAGAAGTCAACGAGCTTCGCGCTCGGTTAGTGGCTTTAGAGAATATGGTGCAAAGGTTACAAGCACCAACAGCATCACAGGCATCAACAGTACCATTACCACCATCAACCACAACAGTATCGTAAACCTCAACTTTACAATCCGTTCCACGAACATCGGTGTCATACGCCCTGTAGATACACAGGAGTACCAATAACAACAAATGATGAAGTATTGATTCATAACTTCATCAAAGAAATATTCTGCAGAGAATATGTAGTTTCTAAAAGTTTTAAAGATTATATGTTCTAGTTCTAGTTGAAAACCAGATGAGATTAATATTATGATTAACTCATTAAATCCATGATTACTTCTAAGGAAAATATATATGAAGGTATATTTTCATGAAGATTGTAATTCTTTTGTACAAATTGTTAATAGTGAGAATATTTTAACGGGTAGGTAATACCCGAGAGATTTATAAAGTCATAATTAATATGTTACATTCTTCAAATCTGATTCAGCAATCATCAGTTATACTCATTACTTTCACACCGAGATATATTCTTTCGTAGAAATCAAAACAACCATACTCATTTAAATTCAATTACATATTCTGATTTTAACATATCAGAATCCAAGTCGAAATATAACTGATATCATCACTCTTAGATTCCTACATCTTTCAAAGCTATACTTTGACTTCAAAACTGTGCTAGAACATCATATATACAATCCGTGTTCAAACCATCCAAAATTTCTAAAAACATTCCAAACAATGAACAATCGAGATGATGATCCAACCACATGATACCCACAGTTATGTACCTGAAAAACTCTTGAAACCAAAGTCATAATTTAACACGTATTTGTGTTAGACCTTTTGGCATTTATTAGCTAAAATAACTTTTCAATCCCTTCTAAAATAGACAATTTTGTCACACCCATTTTTCATTCGAATAAGCCTCATTATAACCTTAATATATAAGTTTGTCCTTCGTCATCGTTACCGGGGAACCGTTTATATTCCACCACATTAGCAGTAAACTTACCAACAACTTCATTGATCCTTGATTTTTTGAAAAATCATTATATTTATCGAAACCCCATCATTTACTTATCCGCATCTTGTAACAAGAATTGTCATGTCAATTACTGGGAATCAGCAATCAGTATTTTGAAATTTCACAGCATGTCTACGCCAACAGATATATGTGTACATATAACGTCTATCTCCTGGACTTACATACTTCGAATGTGAAGTTTCTGAAAAACACCTTAAACTGCAAACTAGTTCTTGGAACTTTGAAAAATCTGAATGAAGCAGCAGAAACTGTAGACAACCTTAACAGTCAAAAGTTTGATAATAAAAAAATAGTGTGTTGGCAAAGCTCAGAAAAAGAGAAGGTTTGGAACTGGAAAACGGATTGAGCAAACTATGAAGGAGGCTGTGGACAAATCACAAAGACTAAACCTACCTTCAAAGAATCCAAATGATTCAGTATCTGCTGAAGTCATTAATGAATACCTTGCTCCTGACTCTAAACCCTCATGGACAATATTCTTCATCATCCTCTGATATTAGAAATTCTAAGATATCATCGTATCTTTCATTATAAATATCCTCCATATTTCTGAAGATATTTTCATAGCTATTCTTATCTGAAATCATTTATCTTCTTGCGTTATCTGTATCATCATAAAGGAAACTATTTTAGTTTCTAAATTCTGAAACCTTCGAGTTTAAAATATGAATGTTATTGAAGTAGTGTTGGGAACTGAAGCATAAATTAGTATAATATAATGACACTTGATCAACGTGATTATATTACAGTACGTTATGCTGAGTTTCTAAATGGAACGTGATGATTCACAGATCATAACGTCATCATGTATTATGTCACACGACTCTTGTATTCTATTTAACCTCTAAAAATATCAAGAAAGTATTTTCTTGATGATTCGGTCTTTTCTAGGGTATTCTGGTAATTTAACAAATCAATATAGTGCCATTACCATTTCTTTCTTAGAACATTAACAATGTTCATTTCGAAATTTAAATCTGCGACTTCTGGACCATTACAAGCGGTGCTTAATCGCAAGAAGAAGAAACAAAAGGACAAAGCTCCGAAACAGAAATTGGGGTATAAATCGCAGCAAATAAAAGAGAGCATTAACTGTGGATGTCGATGATTATAGAAAGACATAAGCAGGGACTCTGAAAAATAAAGAAAGATATAAAGCCCGACAGCAACACATAAATTACAAACCGTGTATATCAATATGTATTGCAATATAAAGACACGGGAGAATTAAAAACACTATAACCCCAAGGTAAAAGTAAAAGTTAAAGTAAATAAAATCCTCCGGTGGTAGATGAAAGAGAAGAATGACAGATATGAAAGTTAGAAGTATATCAAGAATCAGAACTGGATGAAGCATTTCACGATCTTTTGGAAGTATGAAATGAGGAAGAAGATGTAGGAGTGGTGAAAATAATGAAACGGAAGAGGTCAATTTATAGCGAAATAACAGACAGAGCAATCGAGACAAATGACCGCATATAATTAAAGAAGATCTTAATCTCCTTAATTCCCAAACAATCAAATCTTATTTAGATTATGAAGTTTTTCTATTCCTTAAATTCCGGAAATCAACCGTGACTACGTCACCAGCTAAGGTGAACATGTATTTACTCATCTTCACTCTTTTATGATAACTTCTCTCATACGCTTCGAGTAATTGGATTGTTTTATCCATATTATTCAACAGTGATAAAACTCTAGTTATCGACTCATATTCGTCATGAAAACATTTTTATTGTTAGCCATGACGACCTTACTTAAATTTCGGGACGAAATTTCTTTAACGGGTAGGTACTGTGATGACCCGGAAAATTTCGACTTATTCTGAACTAAATTCTCAATATGGTTTAATATTCCTGACACGATAAGCAAAGTCTATGAAGTTGAATCTCAAAATTTTGAACTATTCAATTACCCTTCGATTGTTCTCAACGATTCGTGAACAATTATATGTAAATAGATACATATACTATAACTTGAAAACGTAACAAAGTGTTGAGTATATGATACTGTGAATTAAAATTTATTGGTTTGATTACCTGATCGATATATTTAACTACGGAGATAAAAGATTATGCAAAACGATTGAATTAAAAGATATTCATTGAATCCCTTAAGGATTATAATATTATTACGAGTCTCTGTTGTGAGGTCCACGTTGATTTAAGAAATCGTTCATTTTTAACGATATTCGAAATAAATATTAAAGTGTTTGTTTAAATAACGTAATTTGGACACATACAATAATAAGGAATATTAACTGTTGGAATTAGATATGAATAAACTTGCGATATGTATTTTAAAACGTGTTTATTAATATTGAAAATATATATTTAACAATACGATAAAATATAATATTAACTTGGTCATAAAACGAATTGTTATTATATATATATTAACAAATAACGAGAAGATGATTTATAGAAGTAAATGACCAAAACACTCAAAAGTATAAGTTATATCTCGAGTGGTATAGTTTATGGACAATTTAAGACTATATTTTGACAAAGGTACGAGTCGCGAAACGTAATGTACAAGTTTTATCAGCGTACGAAAGGACGTTCGAAAAACCGGAACCGGGACATAAGTCGAGTGATGATGTACGACTTATCGGAACAAAAAGTACAAGTCAACTATGCATGTGAATTTAATATAATATATAATTAATTATATAAATTAAATATATTATATATATAATTAAATAATATGTCGACAAGCAAGAAAACAAACGAAAGTGAGCTGTCCAGACAGGCCATGCGATCACATGGCATTTGCACTGAAAGCTCATGCGATTGCATGGGCATCAGATTCAGCAAACATGTATAAAAGCTCGATCGTTTCTGATTTTTGATGCATTCCATCCATCTCTCTCTCACACTCTTATATTTATATTTATTATTATTATTATTATTATTATTATTATTATTATTATTATTATTATTATTATTATTATTATTATTAAGATTAATATTATTATTAATCTTATTATTATTATTATTATTATTATCAGTAGTATAATAATTATTAGTATTATACATAAAATACTACGACGAGGTTAAGTCTAAACGATTTCAAAAATGGTTTACGAGCAAGCTAGAGCTAAGGAAATTATGGGTTATTGCCAAGGAGGTTATGGGTAATGTTCGGGGGTATATATATGAATCAAACCTAGTGTTTATCATCTCCGTTGTGTCTACGTACTTTTCTACAATATTGAATCTCAATATTGATACGTAAGCACTTATATTTTATCTTTTATATATTAATTGTGTATCCATGTCTAGTGCTCGAGTATATATATTTATACATGCTTGTATGCTAAATTTTATCGCTAAACAGTTTATAATGAATCATGAATTAAATACATATATTACTGGTAAAAGGTATATGATATACATGTTTTTGGAAAGCTAGCGAAAAATCAATAACTTTTCATTTAGATATCGAATAGTTTCGAAGAACGAGTCAAAAGATATGGTCAACTGAATTATAATTGACGATAATTGGAATTGCTTTTGAATCTGCAATTAATATTTAAACAACTTGTTTGTAAGGTTGATAAACTGGATTTTTAAATATTACCAGTCGAGTAAATGATACCTTATATAAAACACGTCTCGTTTGGTTAAGCAACTGTCAAAATTGACTTTTTGAAACGACTTTGGATAACTTTTGTATGTCGATCTCGAGCATTAGGATTGTGATACACTATGACCTGACCTAGCTTGACAGACATTTATTGACCAACATATGTTCTCTAGGTTGAAATCTACGATTATTTGATTTCCGAGTTTCGGTCACATTACGATGAACAACTTTATGTGCTGCTAAGGTGAGTTCCATTTGCCCTTTTACTCAATATATTTTTGGGCTGAGAATACATGTGACTGTTTATAATACTGAAAATACTAGATTTATATGCGTGAGTTTCATATGATCCCTTTTACTCAATATATTTTTGGGCTGAGAATACATGCTACTGTTTATAAATACTAAAAATACTAGATTTATATGCGTGAGTTTCATTTGCTCCCTTTTTAATTGCTTTTGCAATCTATATTTTTGGGCTGAGAATACATGCACTTTATTTTAAACGCAATGGATACAAGTACATACTAAATTCTACACCGAGTTTGAACCGAAAATCCCTTAGCTTTGGTAACTAGTAACTGCCGGTTATAAGAACTGGTGGGCGCGAGTAGTTATATATAGATCCATAGGGCTTGACATCCCCGTCTGTTCCAGGTATAGAAACCCTAGCCTGAACTATAAAACAGACGTATGCTATTTGAGTTTAGTACACGTTGGTTTGCGTGTATTGTACATGTTGGTTGCATGTATGTTAAAACATGGGTACTTATTATAACTTTAAAGCTTAGTTACCAGGGTGCTCAATCTTGTAGAATATTTTGATAAACGTTTCTCGATAAAACAACTGAAATCTTGTGATCCACTTTTATATACAGATTATGCGAAACACTAAAACTATGAACTCACCCACCTTTGTGTTGACACTTGTTAGCATGTTTATTCTCAGGTTCCCTAGAAGTCTTCCGCTGTTTGCTTATATGTGATACAAGCTATGTGCATGGAGTCTTGCATGCTTTATTCAAGAAAACGTTGCATTCACAAAACCATCATCATGTATCCATTTTGACTGCATTGCCAACGGAAGTATTATTGTAAACTATTATTTACGGTGATTGTCTATATGTAGAAATTATCAGATGTCGAAAACCTTGGAATTAAATATTCATTTATGGTATACCTTTTCAAAAGAATGCAATGTTTACAAAACGTATCATATAGAGGTCAAATACCTCGCAATGAAATCAATGAATGACGTGTTCGTCCATATGGATTTGGAGCGATCGTCACAAACTTTGTCTTAGACTTATGTTGAATAGTACCATTGATGTAGACCACTCGGGAAACTACTATGCTTATAATGGAGCATAGCTGTCTTGTGTAGTAAGCTGCATTCCAGCTGTGCTGGTTCTTCATTGCTGAGCCACTTCATGTTCTTGATTTGCTGAGTACACATCCTACCATTGATTGAAGAACACTGTCTACCTTGTGCTGGTAGACTGAGCAGCAAACTAAACACTCAACACAGCAATATCTGCTGTCTATACATAAACAAACTTGTGCTGACTGCACATATCATCTTAGTGCAAATAAATTACAGTTTTGTCATAATTAAATCCTTAATTATTTTGCTGACTCAACAATCTCCTCCTATTTGATGATGACAAAACCTATGACATATAGAGAAAACACTAAAGCCAGCACCGAGGGACCTAATGAAAAATAGGCAGTAAATTTGTCCCTTTTTAAGTTTGTTTTTGGGATCTTTTGTTGAGTTATCCATATCTTATAATTTGATATGATTTTGAAGATAAACTCATTTCACTTTCATTACAACAGAGAATGTATAGTAATTACAGCAATAGCAAAATGAAAAGTGAATTAAACAAAAGATACAATTTGAGCACATAGGAGACTATCTATCTTTATCTTTATCTCGTTCTTCTTCAGATAGCTCCTCTTGTTTGATTCTCCAGGCTTTAGGGAACAGATAAGGTACATCAGCAGGGTCAAATACAGGGATATGAGGAGGTAGAATGATGGGGCCTCTTCCGGTTGGTCCTTCACCAGTAGATTGCTTTCCTTTAGGTTTTTGAGAAAGAACTTCTTCTACATTCACTACTGGTGCATTGCCAAACATTGTTGCTTTCTTGAAGAGCTGTTGGAGTTCAGATTTAAGTGTATTTTTGATAGCACTTTTACCTTTACCAATGAAATACTCTAAGATCTCCATCTATTCACTAAATCCTAGGGATCTTAACTCGTCATAGTTTATTCTTTCTTGAACCTTATTCTCCCTTATGACATTGAAAACTCTTTTTGACCCTCTGTTCACTTTGATGATCCTGCTGGGATTGGATCTTCTATTCATCACATCACCATACCTACTCCTATAATAATGATCAGGAAATTCAATGGAACGGATAGGTTCTATAGGAGCAGTAGCAGGTGCTTTCTCAGCAGCTTCCATCTCATCAAGTGCCTTATCATGTTCTTTGACAATGGCTTTGGTTAATTTTAGGGACTCAGCCTCTTGCTTTCTATCAGCAGCCAATTTATCTTCTATATCTTGAAGTCTTACCCTCTCAGCGAGTTCAGCATCAGCAGCCTCCCTTCTTTGAATTTCAGCTTGAAGGCCCAACAAATAATCGTCGGCAGTGATTTTCAGGGATTTTGCTGTTTCAATCATTTTTCTACCCTCTTCAGTTCTAAGGGCAGCACGATACTCCCTTAGATCCATACCCAGCTGGCGAGCCTCTTGAAATTGAGCTTTCTCCTCATCAGTAGAGAGCCTTTGACCACTGTTGTTTAAGTATACACCAATTTCAATGCCATAAGTCAAGGCAGTGATGTAGAGTGGCTGATCAAGGGGATGATGCAGCAATCTAACTTGACGTATCCTTTCATTAATAGCAGCTTGTCTTTGCTCAAGCAATTCTTGTACAGTGATCTCCAGCCTGTAAGCATCTCTTTCATCTAGATTCATTTTAAATAAGTCTGGCTCACCACGGGTAACTGAATCATCTTCCCAAATTCTGTGTTTACCATGACGTTTTGGGGAAGATGGAGGATACATGATTGATTCACCTATGCCAGATGAACTCACTGGAAACTGATTAACACGATTATCCTGTGTTCTGTTAAAATAAGTGAGGGTCTGGGGAGAGATAGGTGATTGAACAAATAAGTGATCTCCACTACCCTAGACTGTAAAGTCAGTAGGAGTAACCGTATCATCATCTTGATTAGCACCCAGCTCAACCACCTTGGCTGGGTCTTCAACACTTGTAACACCCAGCAGCACACTTCTGGCTGGGTCTCCATTTACAGCACTCCTTGTTGTGTCTTCAGTACCAGCTGACTGATTAGTATCAGCTGGTACAACCACCTCAGTATCTTCATCAGCTGCCTCAAATAAGGGTCCTTTCCTTAGGGGCTGATTGTCCCTAGGAGCAGATTTCACCCTTTGTTTATCAATGGGCATGGGTTTAGCTGATGGTTCTTGTGTTGATACTGGCTCAAGTGGAGGCAGGTAGGGAACGATAGCAAGATGCTCCCCCTGAATATCATCATCACCAAGATTGATTAGTTCTGCTGGTTGTTGTTGTATAGCTGGCTGTGCAGAAGATGTAGGTCGAGAAGATGAGCTGGTTTCTAACATAGCATCTAACCACTTCATAAAAATGTCATCTCTAACTCCTCCCCCTAACTCAGTAGATGCAAGATAATCTTTCATTTCTTCAGGAGTCATCCGTTTGATCCTGTCTGCTCGCTCAGCATACAGCTTTGCCCTCTTTTTGTCGTATTTGACCATGAACTTAACATTTCTTTTTCGTGCATCCTTTTTGAATTTGTCAATGCCAATCAGGTCATCATCAATGTCCCTCTTTTTTGGGGTCATCCATCACCTATGCTCAATTCTGTGGCGTTTAAGAGCAACATAGGCATCCCATTTGACATTGAAGGCATCATTTAAATCTTGTTATCTCTTCTGATGTCTCTCTAATTTTCTTTTCATTCTTCTTTCAATAGTTTGAGAGACAACAAAAGCTTCAGCAACAGCCAATGCAGAAACATCACTGGACTTACTGCCAGAACCAATATCATCCACTGATGTGGCAGACACACTGGGTTGAGATTCACCAGCTGCCTGTACACCAGCTTCAGTATGAGCGTTGCTGGGCTTAGTGCCAGAGTCTTGACCAGTAGTACCATCACCATCACCATCACCATCCCTCCTTGGTTGTTTTGGAGCCTTTTCATGCTCATGCTCCCCCTCTGATTGTTTTCTCTTTTTGAGTTTTTTTTTAGATTTCTTCTCCCCCTTTTTGTCATCAGCAGGGGCAGAGGGGTGAACAGAGGAGACCTGTGCATCAAGGTCACTATCTGAATCTGGAACAGAGAATTCAAAATTGTTCCAGTTAGCAATTTCAGGAGTAAGATGGGCACCAGGATCCACGCCAAATTGTCGAAGAAGGAGGTTGGTAGCCATAACTTCATTCCTTGCAACACCCATAGCCATCTGTTCAACAATGGCCCTAACATCACCCTGTAGGGCAGCCAGTCGTTGCATATTTTCTACCATTTGAACATAGGTAGAAGCAGGAATCATGTTAGCCATTTGTTGTTCCTGCAAATCCAATCTCTCATGTAGCACCGTATTTTCTTCATTAAGAAAAAGAATTCTGCGATTAGCAGCGTCCAAATCAGCTTGAAGACAGGCAATATCCTCAGTATACTCATTGTGAGAGATGATTCGTTTCTTTAAATCCTCCTCCTCTTCATGTTGTCTGACAATGGCATCCACTGCAAGATCTGCAAAGGCACATACTTGTCTGAGCTGGGCTTCAATATTGGAAGTGGTAACTTGCCCAGCATTGCGTATGGCTTCAGTCACGCTATCAACAATAGCAGTGCGAATGGTGTTTTGTAGATCAGTTGTAACTTCGACGAGTGTCTTATAGACAGCCAAGGTGGAGATGTCAGCCACCTCATCAGCATTAAATTTAACATAACTGGTTGAGGGGTGGTCAGAAACAGCTAACATAGAACTACCTCCGTGGGGTGGTGGAGGTGGAAGGTCAGAATCTGACTCGTCACCATGATTACCATCCTTTTTACCTTCACCCGAAGGTTTAGAACCACTGGTATTCTTGTCAGCATCATTATCAGCATCAACAGTGAGATCCACTGGTTTATCTTTGGAGCCAGTCACATTATCATGAATGACTGACTTTTCCTTACCAGTACCTTGATCAGCATCACCATCAGATGAAGAAGATGATGAGGAAGAAGCTGATGAATCAGAAGATACTGGCGAATCAGGAAGTTGTTGCATGATAAACTTACCAGTAGTGGGATCTCTGATGAACTTGAGAGGTCTCCATGTACCAGGCCATGGAGAAGCAGCTGGAGCCATACCAAAAAAATGATAATATGGCTACTCGTTTATCTGTTCTAAAGTAGCCAGCCTCTCATATACTTCTTCTCTTGCTGGTCGATCAAGCTGAGACAACAGTTCAGTCAGCTCTTCGCGAGGCAATTTGCTGGCTAAGACTATGGCAGTTTGAGGATCAATAATGAGCTGATCCACCAGCAGAGCAACTCTGGGAGTGATAGACGCTCCCCGATAGATGAAGTTAGGTACAACTTCATCAGGATCTGGCACCTGGCACACATATGGTTTCTTCTCAGTAGAAACAGTAGCCTGAGAAGAGTCAGTAGTGGCAGTACCAGAGGTACCAGCATCCATAATGGGTTTCACAGAGCCAGTAGCAGCAGTAGGTGACTGTGCAGTAGGTGAAGAAGCAGCATCTGCAGCACCTTTAAAGAAAAATCCGGTGTGGAATCAGACACCTGTAGATTACCAGAGGAATCCACAGTAATAAATTGTCTCAATTGAAGATCAGAAACGTTTGGAATAACATTAGTAGCAGCAGTATCCACATTTAGCTCTTTGGAAACATAGCCAACATAGCCAGCATCAACAAAATCAAGAACCTCCTTAACAATATTACCCTGTGCACCAGAGTCAGATGGAAAAGTAGCACTTGTACCAGCATCCATGATAACATCCTGTACATTAGAATCAGATGGAAAAGTAGCACAAGTACTAGCATCCACAGAAACATTCTGTGCATCAGCAGAATCAGCAGCTTTATCAGCACCCTTTGGTTCAGTGATAGGTTCATCAAGTAGAACATCCTTGATAATATTGTCAATTAACTTTTTAAGAATAGGAGGGTCCACTATGATTTCATCTTCCACTTCAGGTTCAGTAGTGGAAGCAGCAATACTGGGAGCAGTATCACCAGCAGCTGTAGAAGCAACAGTACCAGCATCAGCACCACCAGTAGGAGAAACAGTAGCACCAACACCAGTAGCAGAGGCAGCAATCTCATGAGTAGGAACAATAACATCTTTAACTTGCTCCCCCTCTGCCTGTTCATCTACCCTGCTAAGAACTGAAACAATAGAACATTTTATGTTAACAACTGTAGAACCAAATAAATTTGACTCAACAATTGCATCTGTTGTTGGTCTCTGGGGACAGACTGGTGATTTGGTCAGCCCTTCGAATGAGACAAAATAAGGTGTCTGTAAGTACAGCTGTGACTCTGCTGAATCATTGGCGACACATGTTGACCCAGATAGTGTAAGAGTTCTGGCTGGTAATGATGTAGGAGTAAGACTCTTATCATGATCCGAGTAATATAATGGTTGCGCAGTATCCTGAGCTGGTTCAACACGATGAGGACCCAGCTCAAGTTTGCTTTGGGGGTCAGGTATGTGCTCTGATGGTTGTACTGTCAGCAGAGGATATAACATTAAGTTCAATTTAGAAAAATGTGGAAGTGTCTGGCTAGAAGAGTATGGGTTGCTACTCTTCTTAACACTAGTTTTAAAACCAGTCAGCTTGGGGGCCAAGGTTATACCTTTAACTCCACTTTCATTTTTCAAGTCAGAAGTTAAAAGATTTTTAATTAAGTTAGAATTTTCTGCTGTTTGGTCTAGAAACGCACCAGGTTCCATAGCCACATCCTTTGCAGGAGTAGCAGTTGAGACTGGTGCAATCTCCCATGTGGTGTGCTTGGAGCCAGCTTTTGCACATTTGGATTTGCCTGTTACCAAGAAATAGTTAAGCAATGGATTCCAATACTAGAAGTGGGTAGTCAGTATATAAGATTATGGATGTTCTTTATGATCAGAGAGCACTAGATTCTAATACAACTACTACTTTACCAGTATGTGAGACGGTGGCTGTACTAGTTGAGGTAGCTGGCTTTTTCCTTTTTACAGCTGGCTTTCGCTGAGGTCCCTCCCCCTCAGCTGGTGCAGCACCAGAGGCAGTCGGTTGGTTCACTCCACCTCGAGCAGAAAGATACTCAAGCATGCCTGGTGTCAAGACATTATATGGAGCAGCAGGAGCATCTTTTGGCATTCCCCCTTGTTTTGGAGGCAGGTCGAATGATTCATCAGCAATCTGCTGGTAAGCTTCACCCAGTTCATTTTCAAAAACAAGGCTCAAAAACCTTGGAAAGGGGATTAAGTGTGTTCGTTTGGGTGCAAGCACCATTTCCCTTAGCCTTAAGTAAATTTCACCGTCATAATCAATATTTCGATTGAACAGCATCACGTGACCAATCTTCAGCTCAAAATCTGAGCACTGATCAAAGCTCCCGGACTTTTAACTGATGCAATGAGTCAGCAAGCCAAAGAAATAATTCCACAGAGGTGGCATCTGCTTCCTTAAGGGCGTATGAGCCACTGGTCCATCAAACCCTATAATTTCCAGTACTTCTCTTCTAAACTCATCACTGGTTGGTGAATTAACAAATGGACCAATAGGTAATTGGAGAGAACGTCGGATGGCATCCACAGTGATGGAGCAGGGTAGGGTTTCAGTCACCATGCCACGAATACATGGAACGTTCTGTTGAGTGGTGGTCGTGGTGGCAGTATACCAGAATCTAGCCAAACAGGCTGGATAAAGACGAGAAGGTATACCGGTAATAGCTCGAGCCAGTGGTGATTGTCTTATGTAATTGATAAGCGTATCATAGTCCATGTTGGCTTTGGATTTGGGAATTGAAAGGGCATGAGCAGCATTGCCTCGCGATAGGCGAATGGAAGAGTGTTCAGGTGCATTTGCAGCCTTAACAAGGCTTGGGTGCAGGTTGAACAGAGGGCCCTGCACCACTTGTTCTTCGATGACCGGTGGTGGTTGCTGTTCCGGTTGTTGTGGTTCTACCGGTTGTTGTTGCTGTGGTTGTTGTTCCTCTGGCTGGTTTACAGCAGGTGGTGATTGATGTTGTTGTTGTTCTGCCATTGATGATTTCTTAGAAGATGGATGTATGAATTGATTTGAAGATTTGGGATTTTAGAGAGAAGAGTGTGAATTTAAAAACTGAATAACCGAAGGTTATTATGGAAGATAAAACACTCTTTTAACCGTTGTGATTGGATGAAAAAGGCAGGAGAGAGAAAATGGCAACTGCCATTACTAGGCGCGTGGGCAGATGTGACAGACTGGCACACTTTCAAGGGGACACAGACTGTTGATTTGACGTATATACGGCTTGAACACTCATACCTCCCATTCAGCATTAAATGCAGCAGGTTTTAATTCAAAAAAATGATTTAAAAACCACAAAATAAGTTTTGTACTAAATACAAAATACTTTGTTACATTTAATATGTCATGAATTTAATTTAAATCATTGGGAGTAAATGAGTTTCAGATTTAAGGAATCATTTAATTTTGTGAGCTATTTATTATTTCAATTAAAAATATTTTGAGTAACCAAAGTATAAAAGACATTGTTGTACTGAGTGTTTTACATGTAGGCAGTAAGTTAACAGAAATGACTTACTGGTTTGCCCTACATGTTGTAGAGCCAGCACACCAACAAAAATTGTCTTTTATTTAAAGTTCAAGCATACCCAGCTCAGAGATGGGATAGTTAAAACGTTTCTCATCTAAGGGCTTTGTGAATAGATCTGTTAACTGCTGGTCTATTGAAATAAAATGTAGCTCCACATCTCCTTTTTGAACGTGATCCCTTATGAAATGATATCGAACGTCAATGTGCTTTGTTCTTGAATGCATCACAGGATTGTGGGTGATAGCGATTGCACTTGTGTTGTCACAGTAGATTAGAGTCTTTGTAACATGAACACCATAGTCTTTCAGCTGGCTTTGCATCCACAGTACTTGAGCAGTACAACTACCAGCAGAAACGTATTCTGCCTCAGCAGTAGATGTGGACACAGTATTTTGCTTTTTGCTCATCCAGCTGACTAGCCTACCACCCAGTAACTGGCAACCACCAGTAGTACTTTTCCTGTCTATTTTTCACCCTGCAAAATCAGCATCTGAATACCCAATTAGCTCAAAATCCTGGTCTTTAGGGTACCAAAGACCACGTTTAGCAGTAGCTTTTAGATATCTAAATATCCTTTTGACTGCTAGCAAGTGTGACTCTTTAGGATCAGCTTGATATCTAGCACAGAGACATGTAGCAAACATAATATCTGGTCTGCTGGCTGTGAGATAAAGTAGGGATCCAATCATACCTCTATATTCAGTGATATTGACTGGTTCACCATTGGGATCAGCATCTATTTTAATAGATGCTGCCATTAGGGTCCCTATATCTTTTAAACAGGTCAGAACAAATTTCTTTAGCATATCTTTGATATATTTATCCTGACTTATAAAAATTCCATCATCAAATTGTTTAATTTGCAATCCCAAAAAGTATTGCAAATCTCTTTGTAAGCTCATTTCATATGTCTTTGACATAAGTTTTGAAAAATCTTGACAATATTTCTCATTTTTAGATCCATAAATAATATCATCCACATATATCTGTACCAGCAAGAGATCACCATCTATCTCTTTTGAGAACAGAGTGGTATCAATTGTTCCAACTTTAAAATCTATACCAGTGAGATACACATGAAGTGTCTCATACCATGCTCTTGGAGCCTGTTTGAGGCCATAAAGAGCTTTGTCTAGCTTGTAGACATGGTTTGAATATTTACTGCTTACAAAACCAGGAGGCTGTTTGACATAAACTTCTTCTTGCAGCTTCCCATTTAGAAATGCAGATTTGACATCCATCTGGAATACCCTAAAGTTCATCTTAGCAGCATATGCTAAGAACAATCTGATAGCTTCCATCCTAGCCACTGGAGCATAAGTCTCTCCATAATCTAATCCTTCTTCCTGTTTGAACCCTTGAGCTACCAATCTAGCTTTGTTTCTGATCACAATCCCATCTTCATCCATCTTGTTCTTGAAAACCCACTTGGTACCAATGATTTTCTTAGTTTCATCGTCAGGTTTAGCTACCAATGTCCAAACCTTATTCCTATCAAACTGGGAGATCTCTTCTTGCATAGCTCCTGCCCAGCTTGGATCTTTGATTACTTCATCAGGACATTTAGGTTCAATGGTAGACACAAAATTTACATGCATACAAAAATTGCTGGTTGCATGCCTTCTTGTTTTAACACCACTAGCTAGATTACCAATAACTTGCTCAATTGGATGCTCTTTTGTCCATCTAGTGTTATGAACATGTGAGCTTGTCGTGGAACATACAGCATCTTGATCATCAGCTGGTTCAAAGGTATGAGCAGCAGTTAGAGACAGCTGTTCAGTATTAATGTAACCAGTACCAGCTTGTGATCCTTCAGAACCAGTAGACCTATGCTCAAGTTGTAGGACTTCAGTAGAGCCAGTAGGTCCACTAGGTTTAGACACAGATGGAACAGAATGTTCCATCTCATCATCAGAGAACTCAGCAACATGGATTGGTGAGGGATTTGCAGCTGGTTCCGCCTCATCATCAAGAGCTTGCTGAGTAGGCTCTTCAAACAATAACTCTTCATCTTCTTGACTGGAAGATAAGGCTGGGGCAGTTTCATCAAATGTAACATTAATTGATTCTTCAAAACAACCCCTTCTTTTATTGAAAACCCTATATGCCTTTGACATGTTGGAATATCCCAAGAATATACCTTCATCAGCCTTAGCATCAAACTTGCCCAACTGATCCCTTTTGTTTTGAATGAAACAGGGAGTGCCAAATACATGAAGAAATGAGATTGAGGGTTTTCTTCCTTTGAGAACTTCATAAGCAGTTTTTTGATGTCTTTTCACTATTAAAGATCTATTCTGGGTAAAACATGCAGTGTTCACAGCTTCTGCTCAATATGAATTTTTCAGCCCAGACTCAGCTAACATAGATCTTGCTGCTTCAATGAGAGTTCTGTTTCTTCTTTCTGCAACACCATTTTGTTGAGGTGTTCTCACAGCAGAAAAGTTCTATGAAATACCTTTATCAGCACAAAATTCTTCTAATGTAGCATTTCTGAATTCTGTACCATGATCACTTCTTAGCTATTTCACCAGTTGCCCATTTAAAAGCTCCATTCTTTTGATAAAATTGATAATTTCATCAGCAGCTTCACTCTTTTGCTTCAAAAAGAATACCCAGGTGTATCTGGAATATTCATCAACAATAACCAGTGTATACTTCTTCCCACTACAGCTGGCCACATTAACAGGATCAAAAAGATCCATATGAAGTAAATGAAATGGTTTCTCAACAGATGAGATTTGCTTTGATTTGAATGAAGCATGGTGATGTTTTCCTTTTTCACAACCAGGACACAATCTGTCTTTTACATAAGACATGGTGGGTAGCCCATACACCAAACTTCTACTGGATAATTTGTGAATATCTTTGAAGTTGAGATGTGAGAGTCTCTTGTGCCATAACCATTTAAGGTTGCCTGCTGCCTTCGAATAGAAACAAGTATCAGTTGTTGTGACAGTTGTGTTCATGTCAATTTGATACATGTTTTCATGACGTTTTGCATTCAGCAGTGGCTTCCCTGTCTTATCAAAAATAGTGCCAATTTTCCTTCTGAATTGGACTATCTTATTCTTATTTGTCAGTTGGCTTATGCTAAGTAAATTATGTTTAAGCCCAACGACATATGCAACATTTGAGAATGTGACATTCCCATTAGTCAAAGTATCAAAACCCTTTGTGTAACCCAACGAATTATCTCCATACGAAACAACTGGACCATCTTTTTCTTGATAGTCCATCAGCAGGGACTTACATCCGGTTATATGTCTCGAACAACCACTATCGAGATACCAGATTTGCTTGTTTTGAATGCCCTGTACAGTAGCTAAGAGACTAGTTCTTTTTGGGAACCCATCCAAGGATGGGTTCTGGAAGGGTCATCTTTGATGATCTCTTCCTGTCTGCTGGTTTGCTAGAAGAAGCAGCAGCAGATGGGGTTGGGGTAAAAGGAAACCGGTTGGCTAAGTGAAACTTGCTGCCACATTTGTAGCATTTTCTCACATTTGGTATCGGTGACTGGTCATACACTGAGTAAAGGGGTGCAGTAAGATCGGGTTGATTTTTGGTTACTGCCTCAATTAGCTGGTCAAGCTTGACTGTCATAATCTCAGTGATAGACAGCTCTTCATTCGAGTCCACTTTTGCTTTACCCTTAAGGGCAGCTTTCTTCTTTGAACCAGTACCATAGTCATGACGTATTGCTTTACCTTTATCATTTGACGAGCCAGCGTGGGAAGTTACTGGCTTGTCTACTGAAACTGATGAGCTAGAGGAAGTTTTTCCTGCTGCCTTAGACTTGCCAGTATTACGTTTGACTGGCTTGTCTACAGCTACTGGTTGACCAGTAAGTTTGTCATCAGCTGGCTCAGTACAATTGGAACTCGAGCACGAAGGGGAATCAGTAGGTTTAATTTTTCTAAGATTATTTTCAGTGATTTCCCTTTTGATACGTCTTTCTTTGGAGTCATGTAGTAGTTGCTTGAGGAGTCAGTAGTCTCATCAATTGAGGTACTGGCTTCTCTTGCTCTAACTTCATCCTCCAACATCTCTTTCATGGCAGGTGGTGGGGACACAGTAGGTCTAATAAACTTATTTGTCAAGACCTTTTTACCCTTAACTATCTTGGCAAAAGTATTTGGCAAGACAGCTTCAGGATCTGTTTCAAGAATTGGGTCCATGAAAGTAACTTCTGCAATAGTAGCAGCAGCAGCAGCATAGTCACCAGCAAAGAAAGCTTCAACTTGGGCAGGCACCTGCTCGTTAACACACTTTACTGTGCGTTGAGCAGATGTACACCATGAAGCGACAACTTTTTTAAGATTATCCAGCTGGTTCTTGACTTCTGCTGCCTCAATGTGAAGAGACCTTAAAGTAAAGTTTTGTTTTTCAAGTTTGGAAATTTCATCTTTTAAGATTTTAATTTCATCATTTTTGCTTTTAAGTTCCTCATTTAAAGATTTGTTGTCAGTTTTCAAAACTTCTTCACGTTTGCTACCTCTACATAAGTCAACTCTTAGGTAGTCAAACATTTCGGCTTTTTCAACATCAGTATAAGTTCAAAAATTATCAACCTTATGCATCAATTCAGTTTTTCATTGAGGTGAATCTCTTTTCTGATCAGCTTCCCTCATATCAGCCAAAAACTTACTACCATTATCATCCTCATCAGACTCCTTGACCTCCTTGGCCATTAAACACAGCTTCTTCTCTGGAGCATAACCAGCACCATCATCATCAGTATCACTATCAGAGGAAGACGATGAGCTGGTTTCATCCCAATCATGATGCTCAGCAACTAGAACATTTTCTTAATTTTTACCCTTCTTATCAGTCTTAGCACTTTCCTTCATCTGAGCTTTCATAGCTTTGTACTTGTTCTTGCACTTGTCAGCTTTTGAGAAAGAGTTAGCATGGGAAGTTGAAGGTTTCCTGGACATGCATTCAGCAGCAAAATGTCCAACCTTCCCACAATTATAACACTCAGATTTAGGACCCTTGACTAACTTGCTGCTATACCTAGCACTCGGTTTCTTATTCCCTTTGTATGACTTGCTGGTTCTAATACGGTTGAACCTTTTGAACTGCCTAGCCAGCAAAGCCATACCTTCAGCAAACCCTTCTGCATCACTTTCATCATCACTGCTTTCTTCAGACCCAGTACCACTATCCACTTCACTCTCAGCTGTCTCTTCTTCTGCCAACAACTTTTGAACCAGTAAAGCCTTTTGAGCTTTCTTTTTAGCAGCAACAATAAGAGCAGTATCATCTGTCTTAGAAGATTTTGAAGTGGTGGGGGCAGACCTAAAGTTTTCTTTCAAGTTAAGTTCAAATTTAGCATTTTCCTTCTCATGGTTCCAAAGTGAACTGTAGAGAGAAGACATGTTAAAGTTCTTTAGGGTCTGAGTGGTTCTTAAAGGGTCAGTAACAGATTTCCATTTAGTAGGCAGTGAATCTGTGAATTTTTTTACTTGTTCAAACTCAGTATAGGTGACATTCAAAGTGATCAGGTCAGCAATCAAGGAGTTAAACCTAATGAAGGTTTGCTTAAGGGTTTCATTCTTGTAGGCAAAGAACATTTCATATTCTCGTTTTAAAGCAATCATTCTGTTCTGCCTAACTTCTCCCATACCCTCATAGGTAACATCTAGATAGTCCAACATAAGCTTGGCATTTTCTTTTCCCTTAATTAGTTTGAACAGTGGGTTAGGCAAAGTTATAGCTAACAAGGTTCTGATTTTAGGGTCAAGTCCAACACGACATTTATCCTCAACATCCCTTCTAGAAGGGGTGAGAATAACCTCTCTGCCAGGAACAGCAGGAGTGTCAGCTGTAGCTGGAGCACTACCAATAGTCTCAGTAGGTATAAATGGACCATCTGTGGCAATACCAGGCATGAGTGGGTCAATAGACTCAAGGTGAAGCATGAATCTTGCCTTCCAAGTTTCATACTCATCTTCATCAAATTTGGGTGGTTTATTGGATGAGCCATTTTCAAGGTAAGCTGTATTTGCATATGCAGCCATGAGAGAATTCAGATCCAAGATATTGATTATCAAGACTGAAGCTCTGATACCAGTTATTGGTCCCTTGATAACAACAGGAGTATTGTAGAGGGGGGTTGAATACAATTTCTTTTAAAATAACTTAACAGTTAAACACGATTAGTATTCAAGCATGCAAATAAATAACATTTATTCTTTATTGATTGAATCACAAAGAATCACAACTATTCTTGGCGGAATGATAGTTGGTTGATACAGATTACCTAGATTATAGCTAAGAGGTAAACTAACAGCTATTACACGTTTTGACTCTATAAAAATAAACCCACACCACTAGTTGTTACAATAGTGGATACAACAATTTATAGTAGTCCTATTATCCGTGTAATGGTTCTATTGTCCATTGGTACATAGGATGTCTGTACTTATGGGGACAACTATATCAGAGAGCATGCTCTCCTCTTTCCTCTTTGGTAGCTATTTGCATGAACACCCCAATTCGGTTTGGCACCACTATTTGATTATACAAATAGAATGTTGTGTTCCCTAGATGTTAACAAAGTATAACCCATGTCTGCACATGCGTTAAACTTCTGCATTCCCACGTGGTCTTGTAAGGTCACTTGCCAGCCGCCGACGCGTGTCCTTTTCTGTTCAACTTTGTCTTAGACTTCTGTTGAATAGTACCATTGATGTAGATCACTCGGGAAACTACTATGCTTATAATGGAGCATAGCTGTCTTGTGTAGTAAGCTGCATTCCAGCTGTGCTGGTTCTTCATTGCTGAGCCACTTCATGTTCTTGATTTGCTGAGTACACATCCTGTGCTGATTGAAGAACACTGCCTACCTTGTGCTGGTAGACTGAGCAGCGAACTAAACACTCGACACAGCAATATCTGCTGTCTATACATAAACAAACTTATGCTGACTACACATATCATTTTAGTGCAAATAAATTACAGTTTTGTCATAATTAAATCCTTAATTATTTTGGGGACTCAACAGGAAGCTATAAGTGTTTCTCTAAATGAGGCAAAACGTGTTGGTCTTTATAAGGGGGTCTCGGTGGGATCAAAAAAGGAAGACTTATCTCATCGTAAGGGGGTCTCGGTGGGATCAAAAAAGGAAGACTTATCTCATCTCAAATATACCGATGACGCAATATTCTTTGGTTATTGGTCGGTTAGTAATGCCTCTAATAAAGACATGAAATAAAGTGGGAGACTACCAAGAACCGACTTAGTTCGAGCCCTATCATATCTTTGGATTTTAAGTAGGAATCGGAGTTTTGATCTTGATGTAGGCTGCTGGAAGATTACCTTAGAGGAGCTATTAACATCAAGAGATCGAGGCGAAGACGACGGTTTCCCTTTAGTGGTAGGTGAAATGTTGTTTTATGTGGTGTTAATTGTATGGTTCCTGAATGTTTTTTCCCTAGTTTGAATTGTATAGTTTGGTGGTGTAGTTCACAACTTGCAAACTACTTAATTAGTGTAATGGTTTGTTGCCTTTGGTGTTTTCTAATATAATTCTCAGCTTTGCGGAAAAAAAGCAATATTATATGAAAACAAGTGATTAGTTGATTCTACCATGTATGAACAGCTCGGACAACCAATAATCTCCATTATTTCTGGCCCACGTTTAGAAAGATTGAGACGGGATGGAAGGCGATCAAGTGCTAATTCCTAAGAAATATGTTTGATCTTAATTGGTAAAGACTTTGACTCGTCTAGTAAATGGGTAAGCAGAAGAAAGTGGCATCTTATCCATATAATTCTTGAGTCACTGATATAAAAATGAATCTTTATCATCAATTGATAAACGAAACAAGTCTTTCACATCGAATAAGTAAACATGATCCATTAAATTACTTGTAATCCGCACAGACTATCCTCATTCTTTCCTTCATCCCTACTCCAACTCTATATTCATTCACTATTAATGAATAATTATGACACTAGTATTTAGCAAGTTTAAGAGGGATTAAAATCCTTTTCGATATATTATAACATAATTGGTCATGTTATAAAGTTTGTGATAAAAAATAGTCATAGTCATTAATTATTATATTGTTTATTTATTTTAATTTTATTATTATTTTATCATTTTATTTAGGCATAAATAAATATAATTAGATCAGTTTTTTATATGTGATAAGTCCAACCCGAATAAGAGATTGGAGGAGGACATGCAAAAACTTCATTACCTAATATCCAAATTTTTATTTTGTATATTTTCTTCTAAGTAAAAGTTATTTGAAATGAAATCTATCCTTCTTGAAATAGTTATACATTATAGATTACACATTTATTTCTATTTACTAGTGAAATGACCCGTGGAACTACGGGTTTGTTTAAACGAAACAGTTTAATGATATGTTTTAAGTATTAAGTGAACATAAATGCTGAAGTTATTTAGTTTAATGACCCGTGAAACTACAGAGTCCGATTAAGAAACTCGTCAGCTGAATATTTCATCAAACACCTAAAATGACATTAAACAATTCACATCCAATCATAAGAGATAATATTGATTGTCATTTTATATTAAAAGTGTAAATTAAAATATAAATTTAGAATTTGTTTCCTTCTGTCTAGCTTTTATACCTTCTCGTACTCAATTCAAATAATTAATTAAGATAATTCAAAATTATTTAATTTTAATAATTAAAATAATTATTAATAAGATTTAATAATAATAATTAATTAATAAGATTTAATAATAATAATTAATTAATAAGATTTAATTGTAATTCAAAATTATTTAAATTAATGACATCACCCACCATGCTTAGATTTTTTTCTTTTTATTTTTGATTTTTTCTTAACAAAGGAATTAGCCTAATAATGAAATCATCATTTTAGGATTCAAAATTATTTAATTTTAATAATAAAATAATTAATAATAAGATTCAATAATAATAATTAATTAATAATATTTAATAATATTAATTAATTAATAAGACTTAATTTTAATTCAAAATTATTTAAATTAATAACATCACCCATCATGCTTAGATTTTTTTCTTTTTATTTTTGATTTTTTCTTAATAAAGGAATTAACCTAATAATGACATCATCATTTTAGGATTTTAGATAGATATTCTACATTCTACATTCTATTCTACATTAATATTAAAAGAAAATAATATTATATTATTGTGAAATTTTACTAATATCTAAATCCTTTTATGTAATACATTGAAAATTGAATTGAACACGTACGCCTTTAATGGTAAGAACGTGAATGAACGTGAATACGAAAGAATACATGATTTATATTTACGGAGTATAACTTTGTTAAAAAAGTAAATTGCGCTAGATATGAATTAACTTAAAATAGATCAAAAGATATAGTTGTGTTACAATTGAAAAACACGGTCTGCTTGAAAGATTCTATTATCAATGTACACAATCGAACAAAAACAACATTTTAGAAAACACCAATTGAACTCTGTAGTCATCAACTGCTATCAAGACCGACGATTAAACTTCTTTGAAATTTCAAAAAACAACCAATAATTAATTGAAACCCAAAACTGTAGGATTAATGTGCAAAGTACAACATATAACTATATGGTCAACCTCATTTGAGCCTTCGGGGTCACACATATACACCGAGAAGTCAAATAAAATATATATATGATGTATATATATTACTCAAATAACAAAATAGTAAATCGAAATTAATTCATTTACTATTCATATGAATAGTAATGAAATGAAATTAATTAATTTACTATTCACATAAAAGCGATATGATAAAAATTATTAATTATAAGTTACATAATATACCCCTAAAGTATTTGAGAAATACGACTTTGAAAAAGAAAATTACAAAAGAAGTTAAAACGCGTAAATCATAAATACGACTTTCAAAAAGGAAAATATATTCGTGATCCAAATTGATTGATACTCTTTACTTTACTTCATATTATATATATGGACGAGAGAATTGAAAAGAGAGGTAGTAAGAAAAAATAATATTGTTTCATACGGAGTATCATTTTGGATTCATAATATTAATCAAAGGTTGATTAATTATTACTTGGGTTTGGACTAGCATCCATTGACGTTGTTTGAATTGTAGTGTGGACTATCCTAAGAGACGGTCATACTTTTGATCGTAAGTTTCTCTCCGTCTCATCAATTTCTCCAAGAAAGGTATATCGTTAACTCCTCTTTTGTTTTATATTCATGACAATTATTATGGTGTAATTGGATAATTGAGATAAATTAATCGTGTTCATGTTTCATTAAATATATGAATATATATAATCTTGTAAATGTTTTTATAAAATAATAAAAGATTATTATTTTAACTATCCTCTGTGTTAATCTGAAATTGGTAAAAGTACACACGGTTTTCCAACAGTAGTATCCGAGCCGCTTTTACACCATCTTAATTGTCGCGTGATTTTCTTTAGATTTAGATTTGTGGTGAATTGGTAACAGTCAAAACCTTTATGGTTTTGAAAGTCAACTTTGTTGATTACCTTATGACGCACGAATAAGATCTGGAAAGAAAAAAAAACATTGTTATAAATTTTGAATTTATTTGTTATGGCTTGAATATTTATTATAATTATTGATTGTTTTATTCCATGGTTATACACATGCATTGTAACCATGGACAAGCCATATTTAAGTTTTAATAATGTAGTTATTAAAATTGTGATTGCACACATAGCTCATAATGCCCCGACCTATGTATGATTGTTGTGATTGTTGATTACGGCAATATTATGTCATGTTGATTATTTGTATTATTAGAAAGGCCATTTTGAAGCCAAAGTTGTATTATATTTATTTTTCATTTTCATAGTATTGTATTTAAGTTTATTTCAATTTGTAAAAGTACTAGTTTAGTTGTATTTTCAAATTTAAATAAATGTAACAAGATGAAGAATGAAGATAAAATACAACATGTTTTTGGCTTAGAAGATGGCGAACAGGTTAAGTTGACAACGATGGCGTTTGTCAAGTTTTCACTTGATTCTTGAATCAAGTGGGAGCTACGATATTACCCTTAGTTTGACCTCTTGATCCCATGTCTGCTCATGAGATCAAGCATAGGATTTTTGGGCTAGACTATGTGTGTGTGATGCATGGTATGGTTATGGTATGGTTGTGTTTTTATTTTTACGCATTTATATTTAATTGTTGATTATAATATATGCTAAATGTTTTTGATGAAAACATCAAATAAAACTAGTAACGAGTTTCAAAGGTTAAAATTAATGATTTTAAAAAGTTAAACTCTAATGAGTTTAAAGTTAAATATTTTTTTTTGAAACTCAAATAATATATATATATATATATATGGGCGACATCTTTTAAAACGATACACGTTTGTGTATTTGTTACTTTTATATATAAAATAAAATAACAAACTAGGCGCATAAACACGATCGACATATATAAAACTGGTTAAAATGATTTTTAACAAATAGTGTAGCGAATCTTGTGTGAATGCATTATTCGTTAACACAAACTTTTTAAAAAAAAATACCCGTCAAATTTAAGTCATGCCATCCAATGAGCTTGCAAACACTCCTCGTTATTTTTTTGATTACGGTGAGACCTAATCGAATTATAGCCACGAGGTGGATTTTAAGTTACGAGTGAGGCTAGGCTGAATTTCCACTGTTTCCAAATTGGACGACTTAATCGTATTCACGGTGAGACCTGAGTTCGAGGCAAAGATGGGACAAACATGCCAATAGATAATAGTGGTTTGTTAGACTACACATATCTCAAGGTCCCATAAAGATCTAAGAGTTGCACCTGTGATGCAATTGGTACTCGCTACCTACCAGTAGACTCTATAACTGCTAGCTGATCAACAGATGTAGTTATGGAACCTCTATATGGATCTTAGGCTTTCGTAAATTAATTGTTTTTAAATATATTAAAACTTGGGTAATTAATTTATTAAAGTATTATATCGAAAATACTAAAATTGAACCTTGTTCTTTTGTAGATGTCAAACAATCAAAACGTAAACCAAAACACCCTCCGTTCTTTGTTGGAGAAGGAGAAACTCAATGGTTCAAACTTCCTCGATTGGTACCACAACCTGAGAATTGTTCTCAAATATGAAGGAAAGTTGAACAAAATTGAAGAACCCTTACCCAAAGCTCCTCCTGAGACAGCTACTGCTGCTCAAAAGAATGCTTATCAGAAGTTGTTTGATGAGCAAGAGAAGATAGCTTTAATCATGCCTGTTAGTATGACTTCTGACCTCCAAAAGGAAATGGAAGATCATACAGCATATGATATGATGACCGAGCTGAAAAATATGTTTCAGAAACAGGCTAGTCAAGAGTTATATGAAACTTATAAGCTTCTTCAAACATGTAAAATGGAGGAGGGTCAATCAGTGAGCTCTCATGTCTTGAAAATGAAAAGCTACATTGAATGATTGGAAAAACTTGGAACTACCTTGTCGCCTAACTTGGCTGTGAACACGGTTTTGGTTTCACTACCAAAATCGTATCACCAATTTGTAATGAATTACAATATGCAAGGTTGGGAGAAATCTCTAGCAGAGGTGCACTCGATGCTCAAAACTGCTGAACAGGATATTCCATATAAGGTTTCCAATCCAGGTGTCCTGATGATTAGGGATGGTAAGGTGAAAAAGAATAAGCCGAAAACTTGGGGAAAAGAAAAAGGCAAGTCAATTGCTAAGAAGAAAATTCCACCATCTCCCAAGAAAGAAAACCCAGTGAAAGACGCCGAATGTTTCCACTGTGGAAAATTTGGCTACTGGAGGAGGAATTGTCCTTCCTACCTATCTGAGTTGAGAAAAGGCAAAGCTGGCCAGACCAGCAAATCAGGTATATTTCATATACAGTTATATACTTTTTCTAGTGATTCTTGGATTTTTGATACTGGTTGTGGTACTCACATCTGTAACAATATGCAGGGAATGAGAAGAAGTAAGAGACTGAAGAAAGACACACTAGACTTAAGAGTGGGCAATGGGGCTCGAGCTGCTGTTGAAGCTATTGGCACCTATGAGCTTACTCTACCTAGTGGTCTTATTGTTTTGTTGGAACAATGTCATTATGCTCCTAGTATTACGAGCAATGTAATTTCAGTTTCTCTTTTAAAAGATGTTGGTTTTGAACTTACATTTACGCACTTTGGTATTTCAGTTTCTAAGAATAATGTATTTTATTTTAATGTTATTCCACGTGATGGTATTTTTGAAATTGATATGCATGGTGTGATTTCAAATAATAATTCTGTATATAACTGTACTACCAAACGATTCAAGCAAGACTTGAACAAGACCTATCTATGGCATTGTCGTCTTGGTCATATAAATCAGCAACGTATTTTGAAACTCCAATCTGATGGGATTTTGGAATCAACTGGCTCTGAGTCATTTGATGTATGCGAGTCATGTTTATGTGGAAAGATGACAAAGGTTCCTTTCTCCAGTTTAGGTGAAAGAGCTAAAGATCTTTTAGGACTAATACATACTGATGTATATGGCCCTTTTAGAACTATGTCTAGAAATGGTGAATCATATTTCGTTACATTTACTGATGATTATAGTAGATATGGTTATGTTTACTTGCTGAAACATAAACATGAAGTTTTTGAAACATTCAAAATCTTCCAAAATGAAGTAGAGAATCAACTTGAAAAGACCATTAAATCCCTTCGCTCTGATCGGGGAGGGGAATATATGAGTCAAGAGTTTTTGGACCACCTGAAGAATTGTGGGATTGTCTCACAGTTCACTCCACCTTACACACCACAACACAATGGTGTTTCGGAGCGGAGGAATCGAACTTTACTTGATATGGTTTGATCTATGATGAGTCTAACTACTCTGCCGATATCTTTCTGGGGTTATGCATTAGAGTCTGCTGCACGCATACTCAATATGGTTCCAACCAAGAAGGTAGAAAAGACACCATATGAATTATGGCATGGAAAGAGTCCTAAGTTGTCTTATTTGAAAGTCTGGGGTTGTGAAGCGTATGTGAAACGTAATACTTCAAACAAGTTAGAACCCAGATGTATCAAATGTCACTTTGTGGGATACTCAAAGGAAACAATGGTTACTACTTTTACTACCAAGCTGAAAACAAAGTGTTTACTGCTCGGTTTGCTGAATTCTTTGAAAGAGATCTTCTCTTACAAGAAGTCAGTGGGAGTAAAGTAGATCTTGAAGAAATTCAAGAATCACAAAGAAACATACCTTCTGAAGGCACTAGCCAACCGCACGTTGAAGCTGAACACACTGTTGGTGAGCCATAACGTGTTGCACCTATACTTCGTAGATCTAGTAGAACTCTTCATCGACCTGAGAGGTTAAATCTTTGGATTAATTCAAATGAACCTCATATATGGGATTATGATGAACCCTCTAGCTATGGTGAAGCCATGTCAGATCCACAATCTGACAAATGGGGAGATGCTATGAAGACAGAGATGCAGTCCATGAAAGATAATCAAGTATGGGACTTGATTGATCTTCTACCCAATTGCAAGACATTGGGGTGTAAATGGGTCTTTAAGAAGAAGGCTGACATGGACGGTAATGTAAATACTTTTAAGGCTCGGTTGCTGGCAAAAGGTTATACTCAAACTCAAGGAATTGATTATGAGAAAACTTTTTCACCAGTCGCGAGCATTAAATCAATTAGGATACTTATTGCCATAGCTGCTTTTCATGATTATGAAATATGGCAAATGGATGTCAAAACTGCTTTCTTAAATGGCGACCTAAGCGAGGACGTATATATGGTTCAGCCGGAAGGGTTTGTGAATCCTAAGCATCTTACTAAAGTATGTGATAATGCTAAAAACGAACATATATTTCATAGCATTATTCCTCAAGAAAGACAAGCTTTTAGTTGCAATTGTTCTATTTACAAGTGATATTCGTTTAAATAATAAAAGGTGAAGACAGAAGACAGATTCGACAATTTGAAGACGCAAACGACCAAAAAGCTCAAAAGAACAAAAGACAATCAAAAAGGTTCCAATTATTGATAAGAAACGTCTCGAAATCACAAGAGTACAAGATTCAAAACGCAAAGTACAAGATATTAAATTGTACGCGAGGACGTTCGAAAATCCGGAACCGGGACCAGAGTCAACTCTTAACGCTCGACGCAACGGACTAAAAATTACAAGTTAACTATGTATATAAATATAATATAATATATAATTAATTATATTAATTATATATATATTATATATATATATTAAAAACCGTCGGCAGCAAGAAACTCCAAGGGTGTGAGCTGTAAATACATCTCCGCGACTCGCGGAGTTTTAAGGGCATTTTGCCGCGAGTCGCGGAGCCCCAATTTTCAACTCTGGCTATAAAGCCAACCGAATTCTGATCAAATTTCATCATCTTTTTTCCTCTCATTCATACGAAATATATATATATATAATTTATATTTTAATTTTAATTTTAATTTTAATTCTAATAATAAGGGTATGTTAGCGAATGTTGTAAGGGCGTAAGTCGAAATTCTGTCCGTGTAACGCTACGCTATTTTTAATCATTGTAAGTTATGTTCAACCTTTTTATATTAATGTCTAGTAGCTAAGTTATTATTATGCTTATTTAAAACGAAGTAATCATGATGTTGGGCTAATTACTAAAATTGGGTAATTGGGCTTTGTACCATAATTGGGGTTTGGACAAAAGAACGACACTTGTGGAAATTAGACTATGAGCTATTAATGGGCTTTATATTTGTTTAACTAAATGAAAGTTTGTTAATGTTAATATAAAGAATTACAATTGGGCGTCCCTATAAATTACCATATACACTCGATCGGACACGATGGGCGGGGTATTTATATGTACGAATAATCGTTCATTTAACCGGACACGGGAATGGATTAATAGCCACTAGAATAATTAAAACAGGGGTGAAATTACATTCAAGGGTAATTGGTGTAATTGTTAACAAAGTAGTAAAACCTTGGTTTACACGCAGTCGATAACCTGGTGTATTCATTAAACAAAGTATTAAAACCTTGTTACAATTCGAATCCCCAATTAGTTGGAATATTTAACTTCGGGTATAATAATAATTTGACAAGGACACTTGCAATTTATATTTATGACTGATGGACTGTTATGGACAAAAACCAGACGGACATATTGAATAATCCAGGACAAAGGACAATTAACCCATGGGCATAAAACTAAAATCAACACGTCAAACATCATGATTACGGAAGTTTAAATAAGCATAATTCTTTTATTTCATATTTAATTTCCTTATTTTATATTTAATTGCACTTCTAATTATCGCACTTTTATTTATTGTTATTTAATCGCACTTTTAATTATCGTACTTTTTAATTATCGCAATTTTATTATTCGCAATTTCATTATCGTTATTTACTTTACGCTTTAATTTAAGTCTTGTATTTATTTTATATTTTACATTAGGTTTTAACTGCGACTAAAGTTTTAAAATCGACAAACCGGTCATTAAACGGTAAAAACCCCCCTTTATAATAATAATATTACTTATATATATATTTGTATTTTTATAAAAGTAAACTAATATAGCGTTGAGCTTTGTTTAAAGATTTCCCTGTGGAACGAACCGGACTTACTAAAAACTACACTACTGTACGATTAGGTACACTGCCTATAAGTGTTGTAGCAAGGTTTAAGTATATCCATTCTATAAATAAATAAATATCTTGTGTAAAATTGTATCGTATTTAATAGTTTTTCCTAGTAAAATATAAACTATTTTATATACACCTCGCTTCACATCAAGTATTTTTGGCGCCGCTGCCGGGGAAGCACTCTTAAAAGCCGGAAGCGCAATGCTAATATAAAAAAAAAAGATTTTTAGTTACTTTTATTTAAAATTCGCTTTTGTAAAAATACGTTTTAATTATTCAAAAATATAAAAAAAGAAAAAAAACAAAAATATAAGCATTTTTAAGATTTTGTTAAATATTTAAGTTTTATAAGTTTCTTTATTTCTATTTTAGTTTATAAAAATATAAGTTTTATTTTAAAATCTTTTATTTATTTAAAAAAACAGAAAACATAAAAAAAAAAAAAATAAAGAAAACGCGTAAAAACTCAACCCTGTCAGCTGAATTTCTGAACCCCGCGACTCTCGGGGTTTTCTTCTTTAATTGCCGTGACTCGCGGAGACCTTCTGACAGGCGACAGGAAGCCCTAAACCTGCATTAATTACGGTTATTATTAATTAATTATTATTAAAACCTAATTATTATTATTATTATTATTAGTTTTAGTTTTATTTTTACTTTTTATTTAATTTGTTGTATTTAGTTTTAATTAGTTTAATTAATTTGTAAAATTAGTAGTTTTATTAAATAATAATACAAAAATAATATTTTTATAAAAATTGTACTTTTTACAACTTTTTGTATATTTTTATATTTTGTACCTTTTTAATCGTTGTAGCATAACTTTTGTATTTTTAGCTCATAATTAATTTTAAACTTAGTTTTTGCTATAGTTATTTTTACTCCTAGATTTTTAGGCTTTGCCGTAGAATTCCTTAAGTGCTTTTTCTTTAGACTAAGATTTAGGTGCTTTAGAATTTTGCGACGCCTTTTTAAGTTTTAGTTTCTTTTTAAGTTATTTCCATTTGGGATTTAGTTTTTCCTGTAAGCTTTAATATTTTTAGACCTTTTACTATGTATCAATTATCATTCCAATTAGTAATTTCAATTTGCGATTATAATTTTAAGTTAGTTGTAGTAATAAGGTTAGGTTAGTCAAGTATTTTTAAGTTTTTATAAGTTTCTTTTATTTTTCCGTCACCTTTTATTTTTCAACCATTTTTTTCTTTTTCGACCTTTTTCGACGAACTCTCTTTTTCTCTCTTATTTCTCGCTATTCTAGTTTTTAGGACATAGATTTTTATTCTACTTCTTATCTAAATTTCTTAAAATTACGAAAATTTATTTTAAGTGGTTAAATTGATAGACATCAAAATTTTCTGGTTCGTAGTAATAGTTGGATTTGTACGTGGACCGGGTTATTGGAGCCAAACAGTCCTCAATTATATTGAGACCAAACGAATCCTGCCCCTCTGCTGCATCTTTTGGCTATTCGAAACGTGGGCAAAATCAGAAAAGTCTATTGATTGGATAACTTATTATAATTTTTCTTTCCTTTTTAAAACTAATAGGATATTCAGTGAATGCACCGAGCAAGACGTTCATAACCTTTTATACGTTCACCACCTGTAACTCGATCAAGACATCGTTTAACTAATATAACCGCCGTTGATTTTTCTTTAGAATCGTCATCCAGTCGACCAAGTACTTCAGTTCAAATTTCCGATAATCCATTTTTTGAACCCGACCTCACAATTGAGAATCCAGAAAATATTCAGGAACGGTTCGTAGATCCTGAACCATTAAACTTTCCTCCGGAACCACCAATCATTCAAACAGAGATTGTTGAGGAACGAACTATTAAAACAGAATCATCTAGTGATACCGATTCAACAAATTCAATTATGGAGAATCTGGAACCTTTAAGTATGGAAGACCGAATGAGAGCTAAACGCACTGGCCAAGGTCACGCAATTACTCATCCAGACATTAATGCGCCAGATTATGAAATCAAAGGACAAATTCTACACATGGTGACTAATCAATGCCAATTTAGTGGTGCACCGAAGGAAGATCCAAATGAACATCTACGTACCTTTAATAGGATCTGCACACTATTTAAAATACGAGAAGTGGAGGATGAACAGATATATCTCATGTTATTTCCCTGGACTTTAAAGGGAGAAGCCAAAGATTGGTTGGAATCGTTACCTGAAGGGGCGATCGATACATGGGACGTTTTAATTGACAAATTTCTTAAACAATTCTTTCCTGCATCTAAAGCCGTAAGACTTCAAGCAGAGATTGTTACGTTCACACAAAAGCCAAATGAAACTCTATATGAGGCGTGGACAAGATATGGAAAGTTGTTAAGAGGATGTCCGCAACATGGTTTAGACACCTGTCAAATAGTACAAATATTCTACCGAGGATGCGACATCACTACAAGAAAAGACATAGATATAGCAGCTGGTGGTTCTATTATGAAGAAAACTGAAACTGATGCTTACAAAATTATTGATAACACTGCTTCCCACTCACATGAGTGGCACCAAGAAAAAGATATCATTAGATCATCTAAAGCAGCTAGAGCCGATTCTAGCCATGACTTAGATTCCATTTCCGCAAAGATAGATGCTTTCGAGAGACGAATGGAAAAGATGACTAAGGATATTCACTCAATACGAATTAGTTGTGAGCAGTGTGGAGGACCACATTTGACAAAAGATTGTCTCAGTATTGAATTAACAATGGAACAAAGAGAGAATATTTCATACATAAACCAAAGGCCTGGAAATAATTATCAGAATAATTATCAACCGCCAAGACCAATTTACAATCAAAACCAGAATTATAACCGAAATATTCCATACAACAACCAACAAGGTCCTAGCAATCAACAAGTATCCAATAATACTTACAATCAGCAAAGACCTAATTTTCAAAACAAACCACCACAACAAACCGATGATAAAAAGCCGAATTTAGAAGATATGATGACGAAGCTAGTTGAAACTCAAACGCACTTTTTCACATCTCAGAAACAAACCAATGAACAAAATGCTCAAGCATTTAGAAATCAACAAGCTTCTATTCAAAATCTGGAACAAGAAGTAAGTAACCTAGCAAGGTTAATAGGTGAAAGAAAACCGGGAAGTCTACCAAGCGATACAAATGCTAACCCCCGGAATGAAACAGCTAAAGCTATTACCACAAGAAGTGGTACAACACTTAAACCACCTGAAATACCTGTAACTTCTGATGAAACTATTCCTACTCCACAAGAACCACAACCTGATCAAGATAAGGAAAAAGAACCGGTAGTTGAAAAGGTTAATGAAGATAACACAGTTAAGGATAAACCTTATGTTAAACCATACCAACCACCACTTCCTTACCCGAGTAAAATGAAGAAAGAAAAACTTGAAGCCGAGCAATCCAAATTCTTGGATATGTTTAAACAGATAAATGTAAATCTTCCTTTCATTGATGTGATTTCAGGAATGCCAAGGTATGCTAAATTCTTGAAAGATCTAATCACGAATAGAAAGAAAATGGAAGAACTCTCGGCTGTTACTATGAATGCTAATTGTTCAGCAGTACTGTTGAATAAGATACCAGAAAAACTATCTGATCCAGGAAGTTTCACAATTCCATGTTTTCTGGGTAGTCTTAGTTCAATAGAAGCATTGGCAGACTTAGGTGCTAGTATAAATCTAATGCCGTATTCACTATACGCTAAACTAGACCTTGGAGAATTGAAACCAACCAGAATAAGCATACAACTAGCCGATAGATCAATAAAATATCCTAGAGGGATAATGGAGAACATGCTAGTTAAAGTTGGTACTTTAGTATTTCCAGTAGATTTTGTTGTTTTGGACATGGAAGAAGATTCTCAAGTTCCTCTCATATTAGGAAGACCATTCTTAAACACGGCTAAAGCAATGATAGACGTGTTCGGTAAGAAACTGACCCTAAGTATAGAGGATGAGAGTGTTACCTTTTCAGTGGATAGAGCCATGCAACAACCACAATCTGCAGATGATACATGTTATTATATTCAAACTATAGATGCACATGCAGAATTATTAGAAGAATTTCCAGAATTACAAGGAACAGGAGAATGTTCTTTAGGAGAAGGTAATGAACCAATTGATGAAGCTGAAATGTTAGCTACACTTATAGCTAATGGATATGAACCAACAATAGAAGAAATTCAAATGCTAAAAGAAGAAGACAGATATCGATATAAATCATCGATAGAAGAACCTCCGAAATTAGAGTTAAAGCCACTTCCAAACCATTTGGAATACGCTTATTTACATGGTGAATCTGAATTACCTGTAATAATATCGTCTTCTCTTACTGAAAATGAGAAATCACAACTCATTTCTGTGTTGAAAGCTCATAAACCAGCCATTGCATGGAAGATTCATGATATTAAAGGAATAAGTCCTTCGTATTGCACACATAAAATCCTTATGGAAGAAGGTCATAAAACGTATGTGCAACGCCAACGAAGACTAAATCCTAATATGCAAGATGTAGTTAAGAAAGAGATTATTAAACTGCTAGATGCAGGATTGATATATCCAATCTCTGATAGTCCATGGGTAAGCCCAGTTCAATGCGTGCCTAAGAAGGGTGGCATGACTGTCATCACAAATGAGAAAAATGAGCTTATTCCTACTAGGACTGTAACAGGATGGCGTGTATGTATTGATTATAGAAAATTAAATGACGCCACCAGAAAAGATCACTTTCCCTTACCTTTCATAGATCAAATGTTGGAAAGATTAGCCGGAAATAGTTACTATTGTTTTCTAGATGGATTTTCCGGATATTTTCAAATTCCAATAGCACCCGAAGATCAAGAGAAAACCACATTCACGTGCCCTTATGGTACTTTTGCTTACAAACGCATGCCATTTGGACTTTGTAATGCCCCTGCAACCTTTCAAAGGTGTATGATGGTGATTTTTCACGACATGATAGAAGAATGCATGGAAGTATTCATGGATGACTTTTCAGTCTTCGGTGATACATTTAAATCATGTCTAGTTAATCTGGAACGAATGCTAATTAGATGCGAAAAATCAAATCTAGTACTTAATTGGGAGAAATGCCATTTCATGGTTAAAGAAGGCATCGTTCTTGGACATAAAATTTCAAAAGAAGGAATTGAAGTGGATAGAGCTAAAGTAGATGTAATTGCTAAACTTCCACATCCCACCAATGTTAGAGGAATTAGGAGTTTTCTAGGGCATGCCGGTTTTTACCGACGTTTCATAAAAGATTTTTCTAAAATTGCCACTCCTATGAATAAACTCCTAGAAAAGGATGCGCCATTCATCTTTTCAGATGAGTGTATCAAATCTTTTAATATTCTTAAAGAGAAACTCACTAATGCACCGATTATGATAACACCAAATTGGAATCTACCATTTGAACTAATGTGCGATGCAAGTGATTTTGCAATGGGAGCCGTTTTAGGACAAAGGATTGAAAAACGATTTCAACCTATATATTATGCTAGTAAGACGTTACAAGGAGCACAAACGAACTATACAACTACTGAAAAAGAACTCCTTGCTATTGTCTTTGCTTTTGACAAATTTCGATCATATCTCGTTCTAGCAAAAACGGTGGTCTATACCGACCATTCTGCTCTTAGATACCTATTTTTAAAACAAGATGCTAAACCAAGATTAATCCGTTGGATCTTACTCTTACAAGAGTTTGATATTGAAATCCGAGATAAAAGAGGAGCAGAAAATCTCGCCGCTGATCATCTTTCTCGTCTTGAAAATCCCGAATTAGAAGTTCTGAATGAATCGGCCATACAAGACAACTTTCCTGATGAATATCTATTGAAGATAGATTATAAAGAAATCCCATGGTTTGCAGACTATGCAAACTACTTAGTTTGTGGATTCCTTGAAAAAGGATTATCGTACCAAAGACGAAAGAAATTCTTCAGTGATATAAAACACTATTTCTGGGAAGATCCACATCTGTTTAAAAGTTGTCCCGATGGAATAATACGCCGATGTGTATTTGGAGATGAAGCTAGTAAAATTTTAAACCATTGTCACACAGGACCAACAGGAGGGCATTATGGGCCTCAACTAACAGCAAGAAAAGTTTATGAAGCTGGATTCTATTGGCCTACAATTTACAAAGACGCACACCTTCTTTGCAAATCCTGTGATGCATGTCAAAGGGCCGGAAAAATAAGTCAACGTGATGAAATGCCACAAAATGTCATCCAAGTATGTGAAGTATTTGACATTTGGGGTATTGACTTTATGGGTCCATTTCCAAAATCTCATAATAATCTATATATACTCGTAGCCATTGATTATGTATCTAAATGGGCTGAAGCACAAGCTCTCCCAACTAACGATGCACGAGTTGTAGTCAACTTTTTAAAACGTCTTTTTGCAAGGTTTGGAACACCGAAAGCTTTAATAAGTGATCGGGGTACTCATTTCTGTAATAATCAACTTGAGAAAGTTCTTAAAAGATATGGAGTAACTCATAAAATCTCCACCGCATATCATCCACAAACAAGTGGACAAGTTGAAAATACCAACCGAGCTTTAAAACGTATTCTAGAGAAAACCGTAGGATCAAATCCGAAGGAATGGTCCATTAAATTGGAGGATGCACTCTGGGCTTTTAGAACAGCCTACAAAACTCCAATTGGAACCACACCTTTTAGACTTGTTTATGGAAAAGCATGTCATCTTCCAGTAGAAATTGAACACAAAGCATTTTGGGCTTTGAAGACATGTAATCTTGATTTACATGAAGCCGGACGTCTACGATTAAGTCAACTAAACGAATTAGAAGAATTAAGACATGAAGCATACGAAAATTTGTTAATCTATAAAGAAAGAACGAAGAAATGGCATGATAAAAGAATCAGAAGTTCAAAAGAATTTAAAGAAGGAGACAGAGTTCTTCTTTTCAATTCACGATTCAAGCTATTTCCTGGAAAATTGAAATCAAGATGGTCTGGACCATTCATAGTCAAAAGAGTTTTCCCATACGGAACGATAGAATTAATAAATTCAAATGGGATTGAATTTAAAGTTAATGGTCACAGAGTTAAACATTACATACATGGTCCGATGGAAGTCGACAACGAAGTTAATCACAATTTCGATACCACAGCTAACTAAGTGTGGGGAGAATCAAGTCTTTAAAGGATAATATGTATTTCTGTTAGAGTTAGATTGTCTGTTTTCGTGTAGTTCTCGAAAATGGAACACGTATGGTCTTTCCCTAGCAGACCCTAAAGAACTAGTCTTCTCCCCCCATTCTGAATTTTTATTTTTTTTTAGGTTTTTACAAAATGAAGACTGCCTGTGAACTAAACCATGGTCTAATGCTACACGCTTTGATCACTAAAAGAAATAATGACATACTACCGAGCGAATTAGTATCAGTAATCAGAGAAAGAATGGACGGAGTTAGAAAAGGATCCAGATGCGAAGATAATAAGTTACAATTTGGTAAAGGAAAATCAAAATCCGCAGCGAAAAGAAGAGCACGACACCTAGAACGATGTCACAAATGCGGAAAATGGTCACATGGAGGTAAATGTTCAAATAATCAAACCTATTCAAATACCGAATTTGTTACTTTATGCAGAGACGGACCGTTCATATGTTTAGAAGAAAAGACAATGAATGCTCGAGGTTACGCCTATGCAGCCATGGAAAACCAATTAAACCGACTATCTTATGAATATAATAGATCATATAACTAAGAAATCTATTTCACAGGTATGTCTGTATAGTTTTTATTTTTATTTTTAACCTTTTGATAATAAACGCTAATTTGTTCGCTAAAAAGTATTAAATTGGTATTGAATAAAATTAGGTTTGGCGACCGAAATTATTGATATCATTCAAAAATTTATTACATCACTGCGAAATTTAACGTTTATTCTTAAGGTATAAATATCTTTAATCAATCAACCCAAAATATTTCAAAAATTCGTCATGAGTTAAATTAGGTCTTGGAACCGAAATTACTTTACCGAAAAGAGGGGCGCATATTTTTGATAATATTTGATTGATTAAAGTGGGATAAAAAGACAAAAAGATTTTTAATTTATTTTTTACCATGTTTTTAAAATTAATATTTAAATCTTAAATTAATATTGTAAACTTTGTAAAAACAATATTTTTAAAATTGTAAATATTTGAAAAATTAATATAAGTTTGGTATGAATTTATAATATGAATTTTTAAATTAAGTTTGGTGTGAATTTTTAATTTTTAAAATATGAATTTTTAATTTTATGCATTTCAAATTTTAAGTTTGGTGTGATTATTTTTTTTATTAATTTTGAATTTTATATTTAAGTTGTGTGAATTTAAAAACAAAAATTTACTTTATCTCATTAAGTTAAGAATATGATTTTTAAAATTCGTCGTAAGTTGAAGACTAGGTCTTTGAACCGAAATTGCTTTACCCAAGGGAGGGACGAGAACTTTTATTATCATTATTTTTAATCTTATTAATTTAAAGTATGCCAAAAACATTTAAAAAACCCAAAAATCTTAGCTTTTAAAACAATCGCTACAAAAAGACAAATTTTAAAATTTTGTCGAAGGACGGACTAGGACATCGATCCGAAACGACCTCGTCCTAAATAACAAGGGAAACAAAATTTTAAAATTAAATACTTAATTGATTTATAAGTTAAAGATTATAAAAAAAAAAAAAAAATACCAAACTCCGCGACTCGCGGAGTTTGCAGTGAAAAACCTCCGCGACTCGCGGAGGGACCAAAACCCAGAAAAAAAATAAAAGAGCTGCACGAACTGATCACTCTCCCACACTCAAAAACACTGCGAAATACAGCTCGAAAACAGACCCGAAAAAACCCGAAAATCACCCCCAAAAATCCCAATTTTTAACCGTTAATCACCAAATTTTTTGCTAAAATCATGTTGAGAAGGATGATATCTAAGAATTACTCAAGAAAAACGGTAAATTTCTACACCTAAACACCATTTAATTCGAATTTTAGTGTTCTTGAGCTATTTTTTCCCCAATTTGATTTTAATGCTTTTTAGTATAATTAGACTTAAATTGTTTATGTATTATGCTTGTATAACCTAGATTGATGTTGTTTAACATGATTAGAAGCCTTAAACTTCAATTTTTGAATAATCTAGGGTTTGTGTTCTTGAGCAAATTTGGGGCTTTTTGATATAAACAGGTTATGGCCGATTTTTGTCATGAATTGTTGCTAAATTGAGTAGTGTAACATGTCTAGGTAGTTAAATGATCCAAACTTTGAGCCTAAACATGATTTTGAGAATTAAAGTGGACTTTTTCAAGTCTAAAATTCATGAACTTGATTTTTGAAAGATAATGCCATTTGAGACTTGTTTGATTGCTAGTAATGATTATTTTGACATGTTATTTGAGTTGAATGCTTATGAACTTGGCGAAAATTTTCGTATATGCTTATTTGAAAAAGTGTAGATTTGATAAAAATGTGAAAATAAGCTTAAGTTTGATATAAATTGATAATGTCATTGTAATTATTTTGATTGATGATTTTGCTGACACTAATGCATATTTGGATGCACAAAATTTGTGTTTGATGTGTTTTGCAGAATGAAAGGGGTGAATCTTCATCCCAAGCCCGCCATGCTCCTGCTGAGAACTTGGAACAACAGGAGGTAGATAACTACTACAAGCAGGATGTACCTCATCCAGTCATGACCTTTTCCGATATGCATTTGGAAGAGTTGCACCCGAACCTGAGATTTGACAGACTTTGGATAGATTATCCAAAATATCAACGGGGTTTGCATACTCTTCATTCCAAGGTTGTTGAGGTACCGAGGGTCATAGAATGGGGACCCTTAGAAGCTGTAGAATTGGCCGGGCCAATTAGGGAATTACTGGTACAGAGGTATGGTAATTCTTCTTTTAATGACTGGATATGTTTATTCACCATACGCAGACCTGTATATAAAGTATGGTGTGAAGAGTTGTTATGTAGTATAGAGTTGAATGATCGGGTAGCTAGTTTAACCGATCATTCTTTTATTAGATTTTTGTTAGGCGGTTCGATGCGCCACATGTCTTTACTGGACATGGCTCAGGCTTTACGTATATATACGCCTGAGGAATTAGCGTCTGCCGATTGTAGAGGATTGATACTAAACGGTAGAAAGATAGATGAGAATTTTGATACACACGGTGTGTGGAGTCAAATGACAAGCCATCACCGTTTCAAAGGGGGAAACTACTCTTATTTGGATATAGATAGAGCCGAATTAAGAGTGATACATAGGTTTTTAGCTAATTCAATTACACAAAGGGGTAAGAACAAAGAAAAAGTAAATGAACAGGATTTGTTTTACCATATGTGTATTCGAGACCCACACAGCGCTGTAAGTATACCATATTGTGTGGGTTATTATTTATCAGCTATGGTTCGGGGGATGCGTCCACATAGCATAATAGGAGGTGGTATTTTTATTACTTTGATTGGTGAATATCTCGGTGTGGATATAAGTCGGGGGGGATTATTAGTAGAAGAGCCGGAACCCCGCGACACTATAGGTTTAAATGTATACCATGGTGCGAAAGTTTTGAAGCGGCGAAATAACGCCGCGGTACGATACAATGGTAGACATCCACAGGTAGAGAGAAACCAGCAGCAAGGTAATGTAGGAGGGGGGAATGAGATGCAAGAAATGCATAGGTTTATAGCTTCTCAGGAATACGAAAATGCTAGACAGAGAGCATTTGAAGATTGGCAAGTTCATCAGAACCAGATCATAGCGCATTGCCAACATATAGGTAGAAACTATATTCCTACACCGAAACCCGTCTTCCCTCCTTGGTCGATAGAGATGCAGCCACCATATCCTACGTATGACCCTGCCGAAGCATTCTATAGCACTTATGGTTATGCGTGGAACCCCTATTGGTACCAATATCATCCTTAGTTTACTTATTTTTTTTATTTTGTAATTTGTAATTATTGATATGTTTAATACTTTTGTTAATATTGTAATCATTTTTATAATTATCTAACTTTTATTCTTAGATTTTAATAATTTTTGAATGTGGAGTAATAAATCAAACTTCAAAAATATGTATATATGTTTGCAGTTTATCTTATGTACACAACAGGGTAAAACAACGCATTTTCAAAGACTGGCATTAAGTTCAGCAAAAGCAACTAATTTTGATGACAAGATGCAAAATATATGTGAAATAACAACAAGACGGAATGAACAAATGATGTGCACCATTTATCATTCAGCAAACAAACGCCAATATATTTGGAAACTTTGGTAAAAATTTAATCATTTTCACACAAATCACCCTCAATAATTTAAATTGTTACTGATTTCTTGCAAATGAGGGCATTGCAAGATCTTAAGTGTGGGAAGGGGTTAAATTCTTTCGGATTTTAAAAATTTTTACTTTATACACTTGGTTACCATTAAAAATACTAGTTGTCATAACCCGTCCTTAACCATAAGAACGCGTTAGATAACGTATGATTTCATTGCGAGGTATTGACCTCTATATGAGACATTTTTGAAAGGAAACTGCATATATTATACATTACAAACCATAACCATTATTTTTGTTACAAACTTAAGACAATAAAAAGAAGATTAACGTTTAGCGATAATCTTCGACTTACAAACTTTACAAATGATGACAACAACACGGTTTCTAGCATATTTTACAGTACAACATCTTGGATATGCAGTTTTATTTTTGACACAAACATGCGTACGCAAGATCCTGGTTAGATCCAACATGATGCAGCGGAAGCTTTAGAAATCACCTGAGAATAGACATGTTTAAAAAGGTCAACATAAAGTTGGTGAGATATAGGTTTAATGCCGGCTGCAATATATATATAGACCACAAGATTTCGTATATAATCAGTTTAATAAAAGTATTCTAAGTGGTTGAGCACTCGGTAACCATACTTAACATTTTCACGTCGCATATTCCCTTTAATATGAAATCTTACTACACCGTACCAAGTGTAGTCACAAAAACGAAGTACTGTGCAACCGTTGAATACTGGTCGTCCAGTCCGGTTGGGGTTGTCAGGCCCGATAGATCTATCAACAGGATTCGCGTTTACAATACCGCTGTAAATATTAGTTACCAAGCTACAGGGAAGTATGCCAGTGGTACAACTCAACGTAGAATATATTTTTCAGTTACTTGTGTCCATATCGTAAAACATAAAATACATGTATTCTCATCCCGAAATATTTAGAGTTTAAAAGTGGGACTATATACTCACTCTTGTCTTGATGATATATATATTTTGACTCGGTCTTCCGGTTGATATCACGGACCTATCCATATATAATATATCAATATGTTTTCATTTTAAACAAACGTTACATATATATATATACTTGTTATACTTTTAATACTTTGAATATTTCCTTAGTCCGAAGTTAGCATTCTGATGTTAGTAATTCAATTTTTAATGGTTCATTTTTAGATGTTTAATATACCCGCAATAAATAAAACCCCCAACGAAATAAATAAAACCCCAACGTATATGTATTGGTCGAGATTAATCTTGACCCATGGTACCGGTGTTGTCAAATGACGTGTTGCGTACAATCATGGGATCTTATGATTAATCTTCTCGTGTTGTTTACGGGTGATCCTGAACCATATAAAATTGAATTATAAGTACATATATATAAAATATCATGTTATCTTAGAAGTATGTGATTTTATGTAAATTTTTCCAATGAATCCCGAAGTCATTTAAGCCTTGGATAACCAATTTTGTTTCGGTCATAGTTTCTTCGTTACAAGTCCGTTTTCGTTGATTCAACTTGCCATCTCCTTGGATCGAGTCCCTCTTTAAGACTATGAACTGTAAATACCTTAGTTTGTATTCAAAATCACACGGCATAGGTCAAACTTTAGTGAAACTTATGAAGTTAATCATTTTCGTTACAACAAAATCATTTAATGACCATTTTTCTAAAAATACTTATACTTTGAAAAACCAAGTTTTACCTTGTTAAATTAGCATATACATAAGTTATATTACAGGTCTTGAAGTATTTTAAAAGTTAAGTTAGAAGGATCTATTTAGTTTGCAAACAAGTTTGAAAACATTCAAACTATGTTCTTGTTGTTAAACTTGTATACCACAAAATATGATAGCTATATATATATGAATCGAATAAGGTTATGAACATATATTCTACCTCAAGTTCCTTGGATGAAGTTGCTGTAAAAGAGAAGTAAGAAGCTAGAATCAAAAGGGTGATAGAAGTGGATGAAAGATTGGTAGTAAGTTGGTGTTCTTGGAGGGTTTTCTTGAAGTGTTTTTGTATGGTTTTCTTATGGTGTTTTAGTATGGTTTTTGAAGCTATATCTTCTTGGTAAGTTACTGAATTGTTATGGAGTTCTTAGGGCTTTCAAGTAAAAGAGTTAGAGAGTGATTTAGAAGTGAGAATGGTGATCAAAAATTGGTTATGGGGATGGCATATAAAACGTGGCCAAGGGGGGGGGGACAAAACAAAATTCAAGCTTGTATTTTTGTATAATTATTGAAGTTAAATGTCAAAAAGAAGTTCCCTCTTGATGAGGGCAAGTATAGGAGCTGATTAGGTGGTGATTTGATGTGTATATACGAATAGTAAATACGTATAGAAGCTAGGTATGATACGAGTACAAATACTCTAGGTATACGTATAGAAATTTTTTGAAAAATGAAATGAGGATTCAAATATAGCTATCTTTTGTGAATACACTTATATGATTTTATGTATTTAAGTCTTTAAAAGTGATTAAATACATTACTTATACAATATATGTATAAACATTATAAGTCTTAAGTATTTATGTCAATTAACGTTACGTATTGTTATCATTTTGAAAACTTAAGTTAGTAGTTTCAAAATATACTTATAACTTGTTGTTATTAATACAAAATGAGATATTAAAACATTTATTAATCATGTTAAATATGTATATATACATATATATACACAAACGTATAATTATTATATATTGTATAGTTCGTGATATCATCGGTCAAACTAGACGGTCAAACGTTGTGTAAAACTCTTTTCGGAAACATAAGTCTCAACAATTTGGATTGCTTATCATGTTGGCAAGGTTTAATTTATGTAAATATTAATCTTATAAGTATAGTATGATCGAAAAAGTGCGGGTCGTTACATTACCTCCCCGTTAAATAAATTTCGTCCCGAAATTTTAAAATTGTACCTATTTTGCGTCATCGAGAAACAAATGCGGATACTTTCGTTTCATCTGATCCTCTCGTTCCCAAGTAAACTCGGGACCTCTTCTAGCATTCCAACGAACCTTAACAATCGGTATATTACTCTGTTTGAGCTGTTTAACTTCACGGTCCATGATTTCGATTGGTTCTTCGACGAATTGTAGTTTCTCGTCGACATGAATTTCTTCAAGAGGAATGGTGAGGTCTTCCTTTGCAAGACACTTCTTCAGGTTTGAGACGTGAAAGGTATTATGTACTCCGGCGAGTTGTTGCGGTAACTCGAGTCGATAAGCTACCGGTCCAATGCGTTCGATGATCTTAAACGGGCCTACGTACCTTGGGTTCAGTTTACCCCTTTTGCCGAAACGTATTACACCTTTCCAAGGTGACACCTTTAGCATAACCATGTCCCCGACCTGAAACTCTAATGGTTTCCTTCGGACATCGGCGTAGCTCTTTTGGCGACTACGGGCTGTTTTCAATCTCTCCTTGATTTGTACTATCTTCTCGGTCGTTTCGTGTATGATCTCGGGACCAGTTAAATATCGATCTCCTACTTCATTCCAACAGATAGGAGATCTACACTTCCTTCCGTACAATGCTTCAAATGGCGCAGCTCCAATGCTCGCATGATAACTATTATTATACGAGAATTCTGCTAACGGTAGATATTTATCCCATCCGTTTCCAAAATCGATCACACATGCCCTGAGCATGTCTTCAAGAGTCTGAATTGTTCTCTCACTCTGCCCGTCGGTCTGCGGATGATATGCGGTACTCATATCCAAACGAGTTCCTAATGCCTCCTGTAGTGATTGCCAAAACTTTGAGGTAAATCTACTATCACGATCGGATATAATGGAAATAGGTATCCCATGCCTTGAAACAACTTCCTTTATATACAATCGTAATAGTTTCTCCATTCTATCCGTTTCCTTTATAGGCAAGAAATGTGCAGACTTGGTGAGACGATCAACAATCACCCAAATGGTGTCGTATCCCCAGGCAGTCTTTGGTAACTTCGTGATGAAATCCATGGTAATACCATCCCATTTCCATTCTGGGATTTCTGGTTGTTGAAGTAACCCTGACGGCTTCTGGTGTTCTGCTTTGACCTTAGAACAAGTTAAACACTCCCCAACATATGTTGCAACGTCTATCTTCAAATTAGGCCACCAATAATGCGTCTTAAGATCTTGGTACATCTTTCCAACTCCAGGATGTATCGAATATCTTGTCTTATGTGCCTCGTTCAATATCAACTTCCTTAATCCACCCAACTTCGGTACCCAAATACGATTTGCAAAATATCGAATTCCATCTTCCCGCATAACGAGTTGCTTCTCATACTTCTTCATTATTTCATTTCCTATGTTTTCTTTAGTAAGTGCTTCTCGTTGAACTTCTTTGATTTGTGAGTTGAGATTCATGCGAATTTTTATGTTCATCGCTCGTACTCGAATTGGTTCTCGTTCTTTTCTGCTTAAAGCATCAGCCACCACATTCGCTTTCCCAGGATGATAACGAATTTCACAATCATAGTCGTTTATTAACTCGACCCACCTACGTTGCCTCATGTTCAGCTGTTTTTGATCGAAAATATGTTGAAGGCTTTTATGATCAGTAAACACAGTGAATTTAACCCCATACAAGTAGTGTCTCCACATCTTCAATGCAAACACGACTGCTCCCAATTCTAGATCATGCGTCGTATAATTCCGCTCGTGAATCTTCAATTGTCGGGATGCAAATGCAATTACTTTCTTTCGTTGCATAAGAACACAACCAAAACCTTGTCGCGAAGCGTCACAATATATTTCAAAATCATCATTCCCTTCAGGTAACGATAAAATAGGCGCTGTAGTTAACTTCTTCTTCAGTAATTGAAATGCGTTCTCCTGCTCCGAGGTCCATTCGTATTTCTTCCCTTTTTGCGTTAATGTTGTCAGCGGCTTAGCTATTCGGGAAAAATCTTGAATAAACCTTCTATAATAACCGGCTAAACCCAAAAATTGACGTATCTGCGTTGGTGTCTTAGGAGTCTCCCATTTTTCAATAGCTTCAGTTTTTGCTGGATCAACCTGAATTCCTTCGCTATTAACAACGTGACCAAGAAATTGCACTTCTTTCAACCAGAAAGCACACTTAGAAAATTTAGCATAAAGTTGTTCTTTTCTCAACAACTCCAGTATCAACCTTAAATGCTCTTCATGCTCTTGCTCACTCTTGGAATAGATAAGAATATCATCAATGAAAACGATAACAAACTTATCTAAATACGGACTACAAACTCGATTCATGAGGTCCATGAATACAGCTGGCGCATTCGTCAATCCAAACGGCATAACCAAAAATTCGTAATGACCATAACGTGTCCGAAAAGCAGTTTTCGGAATATCCTCTTCTTTGACGCGTAGTTGATGATAGCCCGATCTTAAGTCGATTTTTGAATAAACACATGATCCTTGCAATTGATCAAATAAGTCATCAATTCTCGGTAGTGGATACCGATTCTTGATAGTTAACTTATTTAATTCACGATAGTCTATACACATCCTAAAAGATCCATCTTTCTTCTTAACAAACAAAATTGGAGCTCCCCACGGTGAAGTACTCGGTCGTATGAATCCACGGTCCAGTAATTCTTTTAACTGACTTTGAAGTTCTTTTAACTCGGACGGTGCAAGTCTATATGGAGCACGAGCCACTGGTGCAGCTCCTGGTACTAAATCTATTTGAAATTCTACCGATCTAAATGGAGGTAATCCCGGCAATTCTTCCGGAAAAACTTCAGGAAAATCTCTTGCCACAGGCACGTCGTTGATGCACTTTTCTTTCTTTTCGACTTTATTAACATGTGCTAAAATAGCGTAACATCCCTTTTCTAAACACTTCTTGGCTTTCAAACAACTAATGAGTTTTAGCTTTGAATTACCCTTCTCTCCATAAATCATCACTGGCATTTTATCCTTACCAGGAATACGAATTGCCTTCTTAGCACAAACAACTTCCGCTCCTATTTTGGACATCCAGTCCATGCCGACTATTACATCAAAACCTCCTAATTCTACGGGTATTAAGTCGATTTTAAACGTTTCTCCGGCTAGATTTATTTCACAACCACGACAAATTTTATCGGCTTTAATTAGTTTACCATTAGCTAACTCAATCAAGTACTTAGCATCTAGAGGTAATGATGAACAATTCAATTTAGTGTAAAAATTTTTACACACATAACTTCTATCGGCGCCAGTATCAAATAAAATAGATGCTGATAAGTTATTAATGGTAAACGTACCCGTAACAAGTTCCGGGTCTTCTCGTGCCTCTCTAGCATTAATAACAAACGCTCTTCCACGTGCAGGTCCGCCATTCTGATTCGGGCACTGGCTCTTATAATGACCTTGTTTTCCACACCCAAAACAAGTAATGTTAGCCAAAGCAGTTCTATTTGCGTTGGTGGCAGGAGTCTTGTTACCATTTGCATTTGTAACGAGAGCCTTACAATCTTCAGCAAGATGTCCCTGTCTATTGCATTTAGTGCACAACACACTACAGTAACCAAAATGATGTTTGTGACAACGGTTGCACAAAGGACTTTGTCCTTTGTAACCAAAGCCTGAACCGCTACCCGCACCTTTCGTGGTTTCTTGTTTCTTATAAGGTTGTTGTTGGTTACCTCGATCATAACCTCCATTCCACTTTTTCTTGTTCCCCAATACCTTCACCTCAGTATTGAATGCTTTCTTGTCCAAAATGACCTGATCCATTAGCTCGTTCGCCATGGTTATAGCTTCATGAATTGTCTTAGGTTTCGACGCCGTAACGTTTGCCTTGACCTTTTTGGGCAAACCACCTTTGTACATTTCAATCTTCCGTGCTTCGGTTGGAACCAATTCAGGACATAGTAAAACTAATTCCATGAATCGCTGGTTGTAGTTGGTAATTTCAGTACCAACCACCTTCAAACTTCGTAACTCATCTTCTAACTTAATAACCTCATTCCTTGGACAATACTCGGTGATTATCATTGCTTTGAATTCTTCCCATGGAGTATCATAAGCTACATCTCCTCCTACCGCCTTCACATAATTCTTCCACCATGTAAGTGCACTATCTTGTAAAGTGCACGATGCATACTTGGTCATGTCTTTTTCATCACAACCGCTGATTTTGAACACCGTCTCCATCTTTTCTATCCATCGGGTTAAACCGATAGGTCCTTCCGTTCCACTGAATGATGAAGGTTTGCAAGCTTGAAACGTCTTGTAGGAGCATCCTACACGAGGATTTGGATTAACTGCAGTAGCTCTTGCAGCTTCGACCCATAGCATTCTATCGTTGACTCGCTGGTTGATGAAGTTCTCGACTTCTTGTTCCGTCATTCGGTTCAATCGCGCCATTTCCTAATGAAAGAAAATAATTATTCACATGGATTATTATAGATGTAGTATGTATTTATAGTACATTTATAGCTTGTTAATAATATGAACCAGGTATTATTATAAAAGCCTTTTCTTCTTATTAGCGTTTTATAATTATATCTTGGGTAGTACCTACCCGTTAATGTTCATACTTAATAGCTTAGTACAGAATCAATTACTACAATCTAAATAATACTTAACCATGGAAAATTATTGCATTTCATACTTCGCTATTTTACATATGCTTATCTTACATCAAACTTTAAGCAAACCACACTAATAATATTATACAAAACATTATATGATTCCATGGCTTAATACGGCAGTGCATCGTTCGGTCTATTTTCTAGGGCGTTTAGTTCCAATGAATGGCCTAACGCTTATCCTAGCTGTCTGCCTACGTTTTGGCTGAGGAGCCGAAGAACTAGATGCGGGGATAGCACTAATAGGAATAGCGGGAATAGGGGTGGTAGTGTTGAGTGGAATTGGTGCTACGTCATTCTTACTAAGTTCGGGATTTGAATTTTCTAATTCATTCGCTTTTCGTTTCTTTCCTTGATCGAATTTTTCTTTCGTAATTTCTAGTATTTCTTCCTCGGGTTCACTTTCTTCTTCGGGTTCACTTTCCTCTTCGGGTTCACTTTCCTCCTCGGGTTCACTTTCCGATATTTCTATAGTTGGTTCATCTGGAAATTGTGAGTCTTCCCCAAAAATACCATTTTCGTCATCGGATATGTTAATGACTGAAACACAATCTGAAGATTCTGATTCGGAGTCGCTGAATGTGATAATAAGTTTCGAGCCCGACATCTATCACACAACAACTAACCCATTAGTACTTACATAATATTTACATATGAATTTTTAACCAACAGTGATAAGCAATGGTTTTTTTTTTTTAAAATCAAACCCGGTCAAAGTCCAGACTTACTAATGTATCCTAACGACTTATCGGTTTAGACACACTAATGCAAACCTGGTTCGCTAAGACCACCGCTCTGATACCACATGTCATAACCCGTCCTTAACCATAAGAACGCGTTAGATAACGTATGATTTCATTGCGAGGTATTGACCTCTATATGAGACATTTTTGAAAGGAAACTGCATATATTATACATTACAAACCATAACCATTATTTTTGTTACAAACTTAAGACAATAAAAAGAAGATTAACGTTTAGCGATAATCTTCGACTTACAAACTTTACAAATGATGACAACAACACGGTTTCTAGCATATTTTACAGTACAACATCTTGGATATGCAGTTTTATTTTTGACACAAACATGCGTACGCAAGATCCTGGTTAGATCCAACATGATGCAGCGGAAGCTTTAGAAATCACCTGAGAATAGACATGTTTAAAAAGGTCAACATAAAGTTGGTGAGATATAGGTTTAATGCCGGCTGCAATATATATATAGACCACAAGATTTCGTATATAATCAGTTTAATAAAAGTATTCTAAGTGGTTGAGCACTCGGTAACCATACTTAACATTTTCACGTCGCATATTCCCTTTAATATGAAATCTTACTACACCGTACCAAGTGTAGTCACAAAAACGAAGTACTGTGCAACCGTTGAATACTGGTCGTCCAGTCCGGTTGGGGTTGTCAGGCCCGATAGATCTATCAACAGGATTCGCATTTACAATACCGCTGTAAATATTAGTTACCAAGCTACAGGGAAGTATGCCAGTGGTACAACTCAACGTAGAATATATTTTTCAGTTACTTGTGTCCATATCGTAAAACATAAAATACATGTATTCTCATCCCGAAATATTTAGAGTTTAAAAGTGGGACTATATACTCACTCTTGTCTTGATGATATATATATTTTGACTCGGTCTTCCGGTTGATATCACGGACCTATCCATATATAATATATCAATATGTTTTCATTTTAAACAAACGTTACATATATATATATACTTGTTATACTTTTAATACTTTGAATATTTCCTTAGTCCGAAGTTAGCATTCTGATGTTAGTAATTCAATTTTTAATGGTTCATTTTTAGATGTTTAATATACCCGCAATAAATAAAACCCCCAACGAAATAAATAAAACCCCAACGTATATGTATTGGTCGAGATTAATCTTGACCCATGGTACCGGTGTTGTCAAATGACGTGTTGCGTACAATCATGGGATCTTATGATTAATCTTCTCGTGTTGTTTACGGGTGATCCTGAACCATATAAAATTGAATTATAAGTACATATATATAAAATATCATGTTATCTTAGAAGTATGTGATTTTATGTAAATTTTTCCAATGAATCCCGAAGTCATTTAAGCCTTGGATAACCAATTTTGTTTCGGTCATAGTTTCTTCGTTACAAGTCCGTTTTCGTTGATTCAACTTGCCATCTCCTTGGATCGAGTCCCTCTTTAAGACTATGAACTGTAAATACCTTAGTTTGTATTCAAAATCACACGGCATAGGTCAAACTTTAGTGAAACTTATGAAGTTAATCATTTTCGTTACAACAAAATCATTTAATGACCATTTTTCTAAAAATACTTATACTTTGAAAAACCAAGTTTTACCTTGTTAAATTAGCATATACATAAGTTATATTACAGGTCTTGAAGTATTTTAAAAGTTAAGTTAGAAGGATCTATTTAGTTTGCAAACAAGTTTGAAAACATTCAAACTATGTTCTTGTTGTTAAACTTGTATACCACAAAATATGATAGCTATATATATATGAATCGAATAAGGTTATGAACATATATTCTACCTCAAGTTCCTTGGATGAAGTTGCTGTAAAAGAGAAGTAAGAAGCTAGAATCAAAAGGGTGATAGAAGTGGATGAAAGATTGGTAGTAAGTTGGTGTTCTTGGAGGGTTTTCTTGAAGTGTTTTTGTATGGTTTTCTTATGGTGTTTTAGTATGGTTTTTGAAGCTATATCTTCTTGGTAAGTTACTGAATTGTTATGGAGTTCTTAGGGCTTTCAAGTAAAAGAGTTAGAGAGTGATTTAGAAGTGAGAATGGTGATCAAAAATTGGTTATGGGGATGGCATATAAAACGTGGCCAAGGGGGGGGGGACAAAACAAAATTCAAGCTTGTATTTTTGTATAATTATTGAAGTTAAATGTCAAAAAGAAGTTCCCTCTTGATGAGGGCAAGTATAGGAGCTGATTAGGTGGTGATTTGATGTGTATATACGAATAGTAAATACGTATAGAAGCTAGGTATGATACGAGTACAAATACTCTAGGTATACGTATAGAAATTTTGTGAAAAATGAAATGAGGATTCAAATATAGCTATCTTTTGTGAATACACTTATATGATTTTATGTATTTAAGTCTTTAAAAGTGATTAAATACATTACTTATACAATATATGTATAAACATTATAAGTCTTAAGTATTTATGTCAATTAACGTTACGTATTGTTATCATTTTGAAAACTTAAGTTAGTAGTTTCAAAATATACTTATAACTTGTTGTTATTAATACAAAATGAGATATTAAAACATTTATTAATCATGTTAAATATGTATATATACATATATATACACAAACGTATAATTATTATATATTGTATAGTTCGTGATATCATCGGTCAAACTAGACGGTCAAACGTTGTGTAAAACTCTTTTCGGAAACATAAGTCTCAACAATTTGGATTGCTTATCATGTTGGCAAGGTTTAATTTATGTAAATATTAATCTTATAAGTATAGTATGATCGAAAAAGTGCGGGTCGTTACACTAGTAAAGCAGTAGTTGTATTAGAATCTAGTGCTCTCTGATAAAAAAGAACAGCCCTAGTCTTATATACTGACTACCCAATTCTAGTAAAATTTTTCAATTAAATGAATTCAAATCATGTTTATACATATTTATGAACGATAAAACTAGGTTTTAACACCGAAATTATTGTTACCTCGGAAAGGACATAAATTGAGAAACAAACTAAAATGTTAAAATTCATTTAAAATGGAATAGAGGACGATAAAAAGGAAAATAAAAGCCAAGTGTGGGAAAATTTACCAAGTTATTTTAAACATATGTCACATATATCTGTAACAAATAACTGAAAATACTTTTGCTTTGGACTAAACTAAACTGTTTTACCCAATGAAAGAAAAGAAGAGATGGATCTACACGATGAATCAATTCCATCATTAAAAGGAAGTAAAGTCTTCCGAAAAAGACACGCGCTTCTTGATTTAGGTCATGAAGTTGTCGTCCAGACCAGCTGTAGGTTGACGAAAAATCTAGAAAAGTCATCACTAAAATCAGCAGGAAATCCACGGACCTCAGCATTAAACAGGGTCGCCAAGTGGTCAGATTTATCCTAACCATGAGAAGGATTTATCTCGTACAATGGGGGGGCACCATGCAAATTAGCTGGATAAGACTAATGAATCAGATCCCCAGAAAGGATAATCTCCTTAAAGATTAAAAATCAGCTTTTAAGACTGATATTACTCAATCCTAGAGATTGACCTTAAAGATTGAGAATTCAAACTCATGGAATTCGATGATATCTAAACTCGAGCTTAAACGAGAAAATATTTTGATCAAAAAAATTACAAACCGATTTGTTTTCTGAAAACCCTATTTTCAATGCGTTCATTACCATTGAACGTAAAATCCTAGGAATTCACCTGGAATTCATTAGGTCACCTGAACTAAATCGGGTGTCAACCGTAAGAACGGTGATTGCATAGCATGGTCAAAGACAGGACCTTGTGCCAGACCGAAAAATTATAAGGGTGAGCTTTACTATTGCTCCTACCAAGGATAGTAATTGCGTCCGACACGTTATAGACCATAATCAAAAGCATGTCACGGGACATTGCCTTAAACAGTTGCTTGTTCAACGCTTTCCTTTACAACCGGACGGTAGTTTGCCGAAAGGTAATATACGGGACAAGTAAACTGGACGTGTTGCTTTCCAAATACAAGGTTAGCAAGTGGGTGACACAAAACCGCAAGTTTTGAGCTAAAATTTTCAAATCTGAAACCCACCAAACCCACAAAAATATTTTGCAAACACCGGTAAAGGGTTATTCCGGAAAACTTATCTAGGGTAAAAACTAGATTTAATTTTCAAAAGATCAAATGTTTTCATAAAGATCCAATTTCCTTAATGGATCTAAATTTTTATAGTCATGTGGGACTGTAAACCATATCGTTACTACCATTGTTTATACCGCCATATAGAAATCACTGATGTACAAAGTGTGAAGAATAAAGAAGTGATTCTAGTATTTCAAGACAATATTGCTTGAGGACAAGCAACGCTCAAGTGTGGGAATATTTGATAATGCTAAAAACGAACATATATTTCATAGCATTATTCCTCAAGAAAGACAAGCTTTTAGTTGCAATTGTTCTATTTACAAGTGATATTCGTTTAAATAATAAAAAGTGAAGACAAAAGACAGATTCGACGAATTGAAGACGCAAACGACCAAAAAGCTCAAAAGTACAAAGTACAATCAAAGTGATTCAAATTATTGATGAGAAATGTCTAAAAGTTACAAGAGTATGAGCCGCAAAACGCAAAGTACAAGATATTAAATAGTACGAAGGTGAAGACAGAAGACAGATTCAACGATTTGAAGACGCAAACGACCAAAAAGCTCAAAAGAACAAAAGACAATCAAAAAGGTTCCAATTATTGATAAGAAACGTCTCGAAATCACAAGAGTACAAGATTCAAAACGCAAAGTACAAGATATTAAATTGTACGCGAGGACGTTCGAAAATCCGGAACCGGGACCAGAGTCAACTCTTAACGCTCGACGCAACGGACTAAAAATTACAAGTTAACTATGTATATAAATATAATATAATATATAATTAATTATATTAATTATATATATATTATATATATATATTAAAAACCGTCGGCAGCAAGAAACTCCAAGGGTGTGAGCTGTAAATACATCTCCGCGACTCGCGGAGTTTTAAGGGCATTTTGCCGCGAGTCGCGGAGCCCCAATTTTCAACTCTGGCTATAAAGCCAACCGAATTCTGATCAAATTTCATCATCTTTTTTCCTCTCATTCATACGAAATATATATATATATAATTTATATTTTAATTTTAATTTTAATTTTAATTCTAATAATAAGGGTATGTTAGCGAATGTTGTAAGGGCGTAAGTCGAAATTCTGTCCGTGTAACGCTACGCTATTTTTAATCATTGTAAGTTATGTTCAACCTTTTTATATTAATGTCTAGTAGCTAAGTTATTATTATGCTTATTTAAAACGAAGTAATCATGATGTTGGGCTAATTACTAAAATTGGGTAATTGGGCTTTGTACCATAATTGGGGTTTGGACAAAAGAACGACACTTGTGGAAATTAGACTATGAGCTATTAATGGGCTTTATATTTGTTTAACTAAATGAAAGTTTGTTAATGTTAATATAAAGAATTACAATTGGGCGTCCCTATAAATTACCATATACACTCGATCGGACACGATGGGCGGGGTATTTATATGTACGAATAATCGTTCATTTAACCGGACACGGGAATGGATTAATAGCCACTAGAATAATTAAAACAGGGGTGAAATTACATTCAAGGGTAATTGGTGTAATTGTTAACAAAGTAGTAAAACCTTGGTTTACACGCAGTCGATAACCTGGTGTATTCATTAAACAAAGTATTAAAACCTTGTTACAATTCGAATCCCCAATTAGTTGGAATATTTAACTTCGGGTATAATAATAATTTGACAAGGACACTTGCAATTTATATTTATGACTGATGGACTGTTATGGACAAAAACCAGACGGACATATTGAATAATCCAGGACAAAGGACAATTAACCCATGGGCATAAAACTAAAATCAACACGTCAAACATCATGATTACGGAAGTTTAAATAAGCATAATTCTTTTATTTCATATTTAATTTCCTTATTTTATATTTAATTGCACTTCTAATTATCGCACTTTTATTTATTGTTATTTAATCGCACTTTTAATTATCGTACTTTTTAATTATCGCAATTTTATTATTCGCAATTTCATTATCGTTATTTACTTTACGCTTTAATTTAAGTCTTGTATTTATTTTATATTTTACATTAGGTTTTAACTGCGACTAAAGTTTTAAAATCGACAAACCGGTCATTAAACGGTAAAAACCCCCCTTTATAATAATAATATTACTTATATATATATATTTGTATTTTTATAAAAGTAAACTAATATAGCGTTGAGCTTTGTTTAAAGATTTCCCTGTGGAACGAACCGGACTTACTAAAAACTACACTACTGTACGATTAGGTACACTGCCTATAAGTGTTGTAGCAAGGTTTAAGTATATCCATTCTATAAATAAATAAATATCTTGTGTAAAATTGTATCGTATTTAATAGTTTTTCCTAGTAAAATATAAACTATTTTATATACACCTCGCTTCACATCAGTATGCAAGCTTCTAAAATCCATTTATGGATTAAAGCAAGCATCCAGGAGCTGGAATCTTAAGTTTGATCAGAAAATCAAAGAGTTTGGTTTTTCTCAAAACCAAGATGAGCCCTGTGTTTACATTAGAGCTAGTGGGAGCAAAGTTGTCTTCTTGATCTTGTATGTTGATGACATACTACTTATTGGAAATGACATTCCAACTTTGCAAGATGTCAAATCTTGGCTTGAAAAATGTTTTGCCATGAAAGATCTTGGAGAAGCTAATTATATTCTAGGAATCAGGATCTATAGAAATAGATCCAAAAGGCTTATTGGTTTGAGTCAAAGTACATACATTGACAAAATCTTACGAAGATATAACATGCAAAACCCCAAGCGCGGAGCATTGCCCATGCAAAAGGGCATAACCTTGAGCAAGTCTCAAAGTCCTATCACACCTGATAAGATAAGATAAATGAAATGTGTTCCGTATGCTTTGGCTATAGGATCCATTATGTATACCATGTTATGTACTAGACCTGATGTCTCGTTAGCTTTGAGTTTGATGAGTCGTTATCAACAGAATCCAAGTGAAGAACATTGGATTGCTGTTAAGAGCATTCTTAAATATTTGCGGAGAACTAAAGATATGTTCTTGGTTTACGGTGGTTTGGAAGAAGAGTTGAGTATTAGATGTTATACAGATGCTAGTTTCCAAACTAATCGAGATGATTCTCGATCCCAGTCAGGGTATGTCTTTGTCATGAATGGCGGGGCAGTTGATTGGAGAAGCTCAAAGCAGAGCACAGTTGCACAGTCTACAACGGAAGCATAATACATTGCTGCCTCAGAAGTGATAATGCTAAAAACGAACATATATTTCATAGCATTATCCCTCAAGAAAGACAAGCTTTTAGTTGCAATTGTTCTATTTACAAGTGATATTCGTTTAAATAATAAAAAGTGAAGACAAAAGACAGATTCGACGAATTGAAGACGCAAACGACCAAAAAGCTCAAAAGTACAAAGTACAATCAAAGTGATTCAAATTATTGATGAGAAATGTCTAAAAGTTACAAGAGTATGAGCCGCAAAACGCAAAGTACAAGATATTAAATAGTACGAAAGGACGTTCGAAAATCCGGAATCGGGACCAGAGTCAACTCTCAACGATCGACGCAACGGACTAAAAATTACAAGTCAACTATGCACCTAAATATAATATAATATATAAATAATTCTTAAAATTATATATATATTATATTATTTATTAAAAACCGTCGGCAAACTAGGAGACAAACAATTGTGAGCTGGATTCCCAGGCCATGCGATCGCATGGCCAGAAGGCACAAGATCCATGCGGTCGCATGGATCACTGTAGCAGGCCACATCTTATAAAAAGCAACGAATTCAGCCGATTTATTACATCTTTTTCTATCCTCTCTATCTCTCTGATATATATATATATATATATATATATATATATATATATATATATATATATATATATATATATATATATATATATATATATATAATATTCTAATTTTAATTTTAATTTTAATTTAAGATTAATAATAATAAGGGTATATTAGCGAATGTTGTAAGTGTGTAAGTCGAAATTCTGTCCGTGTAAAGCTACGCTATTATTAATCATTGTAAGTTATGTTCAACCTTTTTAAATTAATGTCTCGTAGCTAAGTTATTATTATGCTTATTTAAATCGAATTAATCATGATGTTGAGCTAAAATATTAAAGATGAGGTAATTGGGCTTTGTACCATAATTGGGGTTTGGACAAAAGAACGACACTTGTGAAAATTATACTATGGGCTATTAATGATCTTTATATTTGTTTAATTGAATGATAGTTCTTTAATTTAATATAAAAATTACAATTGAACGTACCTATAAATAACCACATACACTCGATCGGACACGATGGGCGGGATATTTATAAGTACTAATAATCGTTCATTTAACCAGATACGGGAATGGATTAATAGTCAATGGACTTATTAAAATAGGGGTGAATTACATACAAGGAAAATTGGTGTAATTATAGTTTAAGTCCCCAATTAGTTGGAATATTTGACTTCGGATATAAGGATAATTTGACGAGGACACTCGCACTTTATATTTATGACTGATGGACTGTTATGGACAAAAACCAGATGTACATATCGAATAATCCAGGACAAAGGACAATTAACCCATGGTAATAAACTAAAATCAACACGTCAAACATCATGATTACGGAAGTTTAAATAAGCATAATTCCTTTATTTCATATTTCATCGCATTTTTATTTACTGTCATTTTATTTATCGCACTTTTAATTATCGTACTTTTTAATTATCGCAATTTTATTTATCACACTTTAATTTATCGCACTTTAATTATCGTTATTTACTTTACGCTTTAAATTAAGTTGTATTTATTTTTAATATTTTACATTAGGTTTTAACTGCGACTTAAGTTTTAAAATCGACAAACCGGTCATTAAACGGTAAAAACCCCCTTTTATAATAATAATATTACTTATATATATATATATATATATATATATATATATATATATATATATATATATATATATATAATTATACAAATATAGGTTTAAAAATATAGCGTTAAACTTGGCTAGTTCCCTGTGGACGAACCGGACTTACTAAAAACTACTCTACTGTACGATTATGTACACTGCCTATAAGTGTTGTAGCAAGGTTTAGGTATTTTCACTCTATAAATAAATAAATAACTTGTGTAAGATTGTATCGTATTTAATAGTATTTCGTAATAAAAATATAACTATTTCGTATACACCTCTACGCACATCAAGAAGCTGTCTGGATTAGGAAGTTTATTACTGAACTCGGAGTAGTTCCCAGCATTGAATCCCCTATGGAAATGTACTGTGATAATTCAAGTGCTATTATACTTGCGAAAGAATCACGTGTACGTAAAGGTAGCACACACATTCTTCGAAAGTTTGACTACATTCAAGAAGTCGTTGAGAGGAATGATATTAGTATTCTTAAGGTTCATACAGATGATAATGTGGCTGACCCGTTCACGAAGCCCATGACACACAACAAGCATGATGATCATGCTAGTAGTATTGGACTTCATTATGCTGCCGATCTTTTTAATTTGTAATTTAGTATTTGGATATTTTTGGAACATTAAGCAGTTTTATCTTAATGAATTGATATATAGTTGGTATGATCAGTTTCATTTATATCACTGTGTTCTATATTAGCATGTTTAATCCATGAATAATTGTTGATTATTCAAAATATCCATAATCGGTTATGTTATGGGAATAACATGAATTAAGATTAATATGAATTTTTAGTTATATTCATTGATGATGAATAGTTAACTTATTGAGACCAAAATTCATATGTATTCATTGATGATGAATATTGGAATGACCCAACCATGAGATGTCACTACATGGATCGTAGTCAGTAGTGAATCTTTTAGTGATTATGTTTTTATGTCCTTAGACTTGAGATGCACGCTAGTTTTGATGTGTGGAACATTGTTGATAATGCTAAAAACGAACATATATTTCATAGCATTATCCCTCAAGAAAGACAAGCTTTTAGTTGCAATTGTTCTATTTACAAGTGATATTCGTTTAAATAATAAAAGGTGAAGACAAAAGACAGATTCGACGAATTGAAGATGCAAACGACCAAAAAGCTCAAAAGTACAAGGTACAATCAAAGTGGTTCAAATTATTGATGAGAAACGTCTCAAAATTACAAGAGTACAAGACGCAAAACGCAAAGTACAAGATATTAAATTGTACGCAAGGACGTTCGAAAATCCGGAACTGGGACCCAAGTCAACTCTCAACGCTCGACGCGACGGACCTAAAATTATTAGTCAACTATACATAAGAATATAATATAATATTTAAATAATTATATAAATTATTTATATATTATATATATTTAAAAATAACGTCGACAAGCTAGAAAACAACCAAAGTTAAGCTGTCCCAGCTGGCCATGCGATCGCATGGCCAGGAAGAGGGATTTTCATGCGGTCGCATGACCCAAAAAGTTAGGCCACATGCCTATAAATTTCGCGGTTTTGAGCAAGTTTTACATATCTTTTTCTCTTCCTATCTATCAACGTATATATATTTATATTTATATTATAATTTTAATTTTAATTTTAAATTCTAATAATAAGGGTATGCTAGCGAATGTTGTAAAGGTGTAAGTCGAAATTCTCTCCGTGTAACGCTACGCTATTTTTAATCATTGTAAGTTATGTTCAACCTTTTTAATTTAATGTCTCGTAGCTAAGTTATTATTATGCTTATTTAATGCCGAAGTAATCATGATGTTGGGCTAAATACTAAAATTGGGTAATTGGGCTTTGTACCATAATTGGGGTTTGGACAAAAGAACGACACTTGTGAAAATTAGACTATGGGCTATTAATGGGCTTTATATTAACTAAATGATACCTCGTTAATTTAATATATAGACTTATAATTCGACGTATTTATATATAACCACATACGCTTGACTGGGTACGGTGGGCGGGATATCTATAAATAACAATAATTGTTCATTTAACCGGACATGGGGATGGATTAATAATCAATAGACTTGTTGAAACAGGGGTGGATTACATTCAAGGGTAATTGGTGTAATTGTTAACAAAGTAGTAAAACCTTGGATTACACGCAATCGATAACCTGGTGTATTCATTAAACAAAGTATTAAGACCTTGTTACAATTCGAATCCCCAATTAGTTAGAATATTTGACTTCGGGAATAAGAATAATTTGACGAAGACTCTCGCACTTTATGATTATGACTGATGGATTATTATGGACAAATCCGTATGGACATATCGAATAATCCAGGACAAAGGACAATTAACCCATGGTACTAAACTAAAAACAACACGTCGAACATCATGATTACGGAAGTTTAAATAAGCAAAATTTATATATTTCATATTTAATTGCACTTTTAATTATCGCACTTTTATTTACTGTTATTGTATTTAATTGCACTTTTAATTATCGTACTTTCTAATTATCGCACTTTATTTATCGCATTTTTATTTATCGCAAGTTCATTATCATTATTTACTTTACGCTTTAAATTAAGTTATATTTATTTTTAATATTTTACATTAGGTTTTAACTGCGACTTAAGTTTTAAAATCGACAAATCGGTCATTAAACGGTAAAAACCCCCTTTTATTATAATAATACTACTTATATATATATATATATATATATATATATTTGTATTTTTTATATAGCATTAAACTTGGCTAAGTCTCCCTGTGAAACGAACCGGACTTACTAAAAACTACACTACTGTACGATTAGGTACACTGCCTATAAGTGTTGTAGCAAGGTTTAGGTATATCCATTCTATAAATAAATAAATAACTTATGTAAAATTGTATCGTATTTAATAGTATTTTGTAGTAAAAATATAACTATTTTGTACACCACCTCGCACACATCAAGTATTTTTGGCGCCGCTGCCGGGGAACAGTTAAACACAGGAAGCGAAACGCTATATATATAAAAAAAAAAGATTTTTAGTAAGTTTTAGTTAATTTGTTGTAAAAATATACGTTTTTAATTTTTTTAAAAAAATCTATATATTTGTTGTTAAGAGTTGTTAAAAATTTATAAAAGTATTTTTATTTTAGATTTTAAAATTAAATTTTTATTTAAGTTATTTATATTTTATTTAATCTAAAACAGAAAATAGAAAAAAAAAAGTAAAATTATTCAGGCCTGGTACTGTAGCAGCCCAGCATTTGGCCCGGATCCGCAGGTCATGCGATCGCATGAATATATAACATACACTCCATGCGATCGCATGGAGTGATTTGACTCGTCTGAAACATAAGCTGTACAAAATTAGGGTTTATAATTATAATTATTATTAATTAAAAACCCTAATTAGGTTATACTTATTTTATTATTTAGTTTAGTTTTATTTATTTAATTTGTATTTTTAGTTTAATTAGTTTTAATAAATATATAAAATTAATAGTTTTATTAAATAAATAATATAAAAATAATATTTTTATAAAAATTTTACTTTTTACAACTTTAAGTTTATTTTTATATTTTGTATCTTTTTATTTGTTTTAGCGTAATATTTGTATTTTTCGTTCGTATTTAGTTTTAAGTCATAGTTTTTGGCGTAGTTATTTTTATTTCTAGATTTTTAGGCTTTGCCGTAAAATCCCTTAAGTGCTTTTTCTTTAGAATAAGATTTAGGTGCTTTAGATTTTTGCGACGCCGTTTTTATATTTTTGTACCTTTTTAAGTAATTACCGTTTTGGATATAGTATTTCTTTTAAGCTTTAATATCTTTAGACGCAACTTTTAATTCTTAGTTTTTAGTTCCTTTTTAAGTTTCGACGCGCTACGTTCTTTTTATTATTTTTTGACCTTTTATTTTTCGACGTTTTTCGACGCGCTCTTTTTCTTTCTTATTTTTCGCCGCTATAGTTTTTAGTACTTAGAATATTTTCTATTTCTTCTCTAAAATTTCTTTAAATTTCAACGAAAAATTATTTTAAGTGGTTAAATTGATAGACATCCAAAATTTTCTGCTTCGTAGTAATAGTTGGATTTGTTAGTGCGTGAGTTGTGAGCTTCCGATTTAAAGGGTTCTGGCTCCCTGCTACATCTTTTGGCTATTCGAAAAGTGGGCAAAAGCAGAAAAATCTATTAATTTGATAACTTATATAATTTTTATCTTTTATATCTAATAGGATATTCAATGAATGCACCGAGCAAAACGTTCACCACCTTTCGTACGTTCACCACCTGTAACTCGATCAAGACATCTAGCAAATATTGTCGCCGTTGATTTTTCTTTAGAATCGTCATCCAGTCGACCAAGTACTCCAATTCAAATTTCCGATAATCCATTTTTTAAACCCGACCTCACAATTGAGAATTCGGAGGATATTCAGGGACAATTCAGAGATCCTGAACCACTAATCTTTCCTCCGGAACCACCAATCATTCAAACGGAGATTGTCGAGGAACAACCCATTAAATCAGAATACTCTAGTGATTCAGATTCAACAAATTCAATCATGGAAAATCTGGAACCTCTAAGTATGGAAGACCGAATGAGAGCTAAACGCACTGGCCAAGGTCACGCAATTACTCAACCTGACATTAATGCGCCAGATTATGAAATCAAAGGACAAATCCTACACATGGTAACTAATCAATGCCAATTTAGTGGTGCGCCGAAGGAAGATCCAAATGAACATCTTCGAACTTTTAATAGGATCTGCACTCTATTTAAAATAAGAGAAGTGGAGGATGAACAGATATATCTCATGTTATTACCCTGGACTTTAAAGGGAGAAGCCAAAGATTGGTTAGAATCATTACCCGAATGGGCGATTGATACATGGGACGTTTTAGTTGAAAAATTTCTTAAACAATTCTTTCCGGCATCTAAAACCGTAAGACTTCAAGGAGAAATTGTTACGTTCACACAAAAGCCAAATAAAACTTTATATGAAGCGTGGACAAGATTTGGAAAGTTATTGAGAGGATGTCCGCAACATGGTTTAGACACTTGTCAAATAGTACAAATATTCTACCAAGAATGCGACATCACTACAAGAAAAGACATAGATATAGCAGCTGGTGGTTCTATTATGAAGAAAACCGCAACTGACGCTTACAAAATTATTGATAACACTGCTTCCCACTCACATGAGTGGCACCAAGAAAAAGATATCGTTAGATCATCTAAAGCAGCTAGAGCCGATTCTAGCCATGACTTCGATTCCATTTCTGCAAAGATAGATGCTGTCGAGAGACGAATGGAAAAGATGACTAAAGATATTCATTCAATACGAATTAGTTTTTAGCAGTGTGGAGGACCACATTTAACAAAAGATTGTCTCAGTATTGAACTAACAATGGAACAAAGAGAGAGTGTTTCATACATAAACCAAAGGCCTGGAAATAATTATCAGAATAATTATCAACCGCCAAGACCAATCTACAATCAAAATCAGAATTATAACCAAAATGTTCCATACAATAACCAACAAGGTCCTAGCAATCAACAAGTATCCAATAATACTTACAATCAGCAAAGACCTATTTTTCAAAACAAACCACCACAAATGGATGATAAAAAGCCAAATTTAGAAGATATGATGTCGAAGCTAGTTGAATCTCAAACTCAGTTTTTCACATCTCAGAAACAAACCAATGAACAAAATGCTCAAGCATTTAGAAATCAACAAGTTTTTATTCAAAATCTGGAATAAGAAGTAAGTAACCTAGCAAGGTTAATAGGTGAAAGAAAACCGGGAAGTTTACCTAGTGATACAAATGCTAACCCCCGGAATGAAACAGCTAAAGTCATTATCACAAGAAGTGGTATTACACTTAAATCACCTAAAATACCTGTAATTTCTGATGACTCTATTCCTACTCCACAAGAACCACAATCTGAGCAAGATAAGGAAAAAGAACCGGTAGTTGAAAAGGTTAATGAAGATAACACAATTAAGGCTAAACCTTATGTTAAACCATACCAACCACCACTTCCTTACCCAAGTAAAATGAGAAAAGAGAGACTTGAAGCCGAGCAATCCAAATTCTTGGATATGTTTAAACAGATAAATGTTAATCTTCCTTTCATTGATGTGATTTCAGGAATGCCTAGATATGCTAAATTTCTGAAAGATCTAATCACAAATAGAAAGAAAATGGAAGAACTCTCGGCTGTTACTATGAATGCTAATTTTTTCTACAGTGCTGTTGAATAAGATACCAGAAAAATTATCAGATCCAGGAAGTTTCACGATTCCATGTTTTCTGGGTAGTCTTAGTTCAATAGAAGCATTGGCAGACTTAGGTGCTAGTATAAATTTAATGCCGTATTCACTATACGCTAAACTAGACCTTGGAGAATTGAAACCAACACGAATAAGCATACAACTAACCGATCGATCAGTAAAATATCCTAGAGGGATAATGGAGAACATGCTACTTAAAGTTGGTACTTTAGTATTTCCAGTAGATTTTGTTATTCTGGACATGGAAGAAGATTCTCGAGTTCCTCTCATATTAGGAAGACCATTTTTAAACATGGCTAAAGCAATAATAGACGTGTTTGGTAAGAAACTGACCCTAAGTATAGAGGACGAGAGTGTTACCTTTTCTATTGATAGAGCAATGCAACAACCGCAATCTGCAGATGATACATGTTATTATATTCAAACTATAGATTCACATGCAGAATTGTTAGAAGAATTTCCAGAATTACAAGGAACAGGAGAATGTTCTTTAGGAGAAGGAACTGAACCAATTGATGAAACTGAAATGTTAGCTACACTTATGGCTAATGGATATGAACCAACAACAGAAGAAATTCAAATGCTAAAAGAAGAAGACAGATATCGATATAAATCATCGATAGAAGAACCACCGATATTAGAGTTAAAGCCACTTCCAAACCATTTGGAATACGCTTATTTACATGGTGAATCTGAATTACCTGTAATAATATCGTCTTCTCTTACGGAAAATGAAAAATCTCAACTCATTTATGTGCTAAAAGCTCATAAACCAGCTATTGCATGGAAGATTCATGATATTAAAGGAATAAGTCCTTCGTATTGCACACATAAAATCCTTATGGAAGAAGGTCATAAAACGTATGTGCAATGCCAACGAAGACTAAATCCTAATATGCAAGATGTTGTTAAGAAAGAAATTAGTAAACTGCTAGATGCAGGTTTAATTTATCCAATATCTGATAGTCCATGGGTAAGCCCAGTTCAATGCGTACCTAAGAAGGGTGGCATGACTGTCATCACAAATGAGAAAAATGAGCTTGTTCCAACTAGGACTGTAACAGGATGGCGTGTTTGTATTGATTATAGAAAATTAAATGACGCCACCAGAAAAGATCACTTTCCCTTACCTTTCATTGATCAAATGTTGGAAAGATTAGCCGGAAATAGTTACTATTGTTTTCTTGATGGTTTTTTCGGATATTTTCAAATTCCAATAGCACCCGAGGACCAAGAGAAAACCACATTCACGTGCCCTTATGGTACTTTTGCTTACAAACGCATGTCATTTGGACTTTGCAACGCCCCTGCAACCTTTCAAAGGTGCATGATGGCGATTTTTCACGACATGATAGAAGAATGCATGGAAGTTTTCATGGATGACTTTTCAGTCTTCGGTGATACATTTGAATCATGTCTAGTTAATCTTGAACGAATGCTTATTAGATGTGAACAATCAAATCTAGTACTTAATTGGGAGAAATGTCATTTCATGGTTAAAGAAGGCATCGTTCTTGGTCATAAAATTTCAAAAGAAGGAATTAAAGTGGATAGAGCTAAAGTAGATGTAATTGCTAAACGTCCACATCCCACCAATGTTAGAGGAGTTAGGAGTTTTCTAGGGCATGCCGGTTTTTACCGACGTTTCATAAAAGATTTTTCTAAAATTGCCACTCCTATGAATAAACTCCTAGAAAAGGATGCTCCATTCATCTTTTCAGATGAATGCATCAAATCTTTTAATATTCTTAAAGAAAAACTCACTAATGCGCCGATCATGATAACTCCAAATTGGAATCTACCGTTTGAACTAATGTGCGATGCAAGTTATTTTGCAATGGGAGCCGTTTTAGGACAAAGGATTGAAAAACGGTTTCAACCTATTTATTATGCTAGTAACACGTTACAAAGAGCACAAACGAATTACACAACTACTGAAAAAGAACTCCTTGCTATTGTCTTTGCTTTTGACAAATTTCGTTCATATCTCGTTCTAGCAAAAACGGTGGTCTATACCGACCATTCTGCTCTTAGATACCTATTTTCAAAACAAGATGCTAAACCAAGATTAATCCGTTGGATCTTACTCTTACAAGAGTTCGATATTGAAATCCGAGATAAAAAGGGAGCAGAAAATCTCGCCGCTGATCATCTTTCTCGTCTTGAAAATCCTGAATTAGAAGTTCTAAATGAATCGGCCATACAAGACAACTTTTCTGATGAATATCTATTGAAGATAGATTATAATGAAATTCCAAGGTTTGCAGATTATGCAAACTACTTAGTATATGGATTCCTTGAAAAAGGATTGTCGTACCAAAAACGAAAGAAATTCTTTAGTGATATAAAACACTATTTCTGGGAAGATCCACATTTGTTTAAAAGTTGTCCCGATGGAATAATACGCCGATGTGTATTCGGAGATGAATTCAGTCAAATCTTAAACCATTGTCACACAGGACCAACAGGAGTGCATTATGGGCCTCAGCTCACAGCAAGAAAAGTTTACGATGCTGGATTCTATTGGCCTACAATTTTCAAAGACGCACACCTTCTTTGCAAATCCTGTGATGCTTGTCAAAGGGCCGGAAAAATAAGTCAACGTGATGAAATGCCACAAAATGTCATTCAAGTATGTGAAGTATTTAACGTTTGGGGTATTGACTTTATGGATCCATTTCCAAAATCTCATAATAATCTCTACATTCTCGTTGCCATTGATTATGTATCTAAATGGGCGGAAGCACAACCTCTCCCAACTAACGATGCACGAGTTGTAGTCAATTTTTTAAAACGTCTTTTTGCCAGGTTTGGAACACCGAAAACTTTAATAAGTGATCGGGGTACTCATTTTTGTAATAATCAACTTGAGAAAGTTCTTAAAAGATATGGAGTAACTCATAAAATCTCCACCGATTATCATCCACAAACAAGTGGACAAGTTGAAAATACCAACCGAGCTTTAAAACGTATTCTAGAGAAAACCGTAGAATCAAATCCGAAGGAATGGTCCATGAAATTGGAGGATGCACTCTGGGCTTTTAGAACAGCCTACAAAACTCCAATTGGAACCACACCTTTTAAACTCGTTTACGGAAAAGCATGTCATCTTCCAGTAGAAATTGAACACAAAGCATTTTGGGCTTTGAAGACATGTAATCTTGATTTACATGAAGCTAGACGTCTACGGTTAAGTCAATTAAACGAATTAGAAGAATTAAGACATGAAGCATATGAAAATTCGTTAATCTATAAAGAAAGAACGAAGAAATGGCATGATAAAAGAATCAGAAGTTCAAAAGAATTTAAAGAAGGGGACAGAGTTCTTCTTTTCAATTCACGATTCAAGCTATTTCCTGGAAAATTGAAATCAAGATGGTCTAGACCATTCATAGTCAAAAGAGTTTTCCCATACGGAACAATAGAGTTAATAAATTCAAATGGGATTGAATTTAAAGTTAATGGTCATAGAGTTAAAAATTACATACATGGTCCGATGGAAGTTGACAATGAAGTCAATCATAATTTCACCACCCAAGAAAACCTTCAAAATGAAAACATAAATATGTTATCAACAACATATGAAAAATCAAAATTGAAAAATAGGGAGGATTCAAATTGGAGTGATGAAGAAGAATTCTTATACAAACCTCCCATTCCAAGAAACGAAGAAAAATGTGAACAAGAAGTTCAAATAGAAGTGAAAGAACCAAGAAAAGAACACCCGAAAAAGGTTTACAAACCAACTCGACTTACTAAAGCGGGAGACCCGAGTGAATTTATCATTTCTTGCTTGCTTAATGATGGTGCTGTATATAATGGACTCGCAGATTTAGGAGCAAGTGCAAATATTATGCCTCTTTCTTTATACAAAAGATTAGGTATGGGTAAATTAAAACCAACCAAAATAGGTGTTCAATCATTTGACCTAACCATTAAACACCCTGTTGGAATAGCAAATAATTTACTTGTTAACGTGGGAAGTTTGACCTTTGTTGCAAACTTCATAGTGATTAATATGGAGGAAAACCTTAATATTCTTCTAATTTTAGGTCGGCCATTTTTAGCAACCACCGAAGCATTCATTGATGTAAGAGAAGGTAGAATGACACTTAGGGATGGTGATAAATCGATCACCTTTGTGAACTAAAAGTTTAGATCTCCACCAACCAAAACTATTAAACCAATAAAAACGCATAAGTGTGGGGAAGATGAAGAAACACTTAATGATGATCCAATCACAAAGAACCCCGTTGATGATACGAAATTAGATGAACCCGTTTTTAACAGTTCAACGAAGAAACTTTATAAACGGATTCACGATGCTAAGATTAAGGGAAACTTTAAGTTATGTAATCGATTAGTATCCAATTTATCGCCAAAAGAAAAGGCGATGTTAGTTGAATTTGTGAAAGTTACGGAGGAAATCAACAAATGGATTGAAGCAAAAGTTAGAGATATACAATTTGTTGATGATCCAATTGAAAATAACATTAATCACAATTTCAACACCACAGCTAACTAAGTGTGGGGAGGTTCGAATCTTTTTAGGGTAATATGTATTTCTGTTAGAGTTAGATATTCTGTTTTTTGGTAGTTCTCGAGAATGGAATCCGAATGGTCTTTCACTAGCAGACCCTAAAGAACTAGTCTTCTCCCCCCATTCTAAATTTTTATTTTTTTAGGTTTTACGAGATGAAGAATTCCTGTGAACTAAACCATGGTCTAATGCTACACGCTTTGATCACTAAACGTAATAATGACACACTCCCGAGTGACCTGGTATCAGTAATAAGAGCCAAATTGGACGGAGTAAGAAAAGAACTCAGAAACGATCATAATAAGTTACATTTTGGTAAAGGAAAATCAAAATTCGCAGCGAAAAGAAGAGCACGACACCTTGAAAGATGTCACAAATGCGGAAAATGGTCACACGAAGGAAAATGCTCGACAAATCAGACATATTCCAATACCGAGTTCGTTACTTTATGCAGAGAAGGACCGTTCATATGTTTCGAAGAAAAATCGTTGAATGCTCGAGGTTATGCCTATGTAGCTATGGAAAACCAATTAGTCCGACTATCTTATGAGTGGGCTAAAGCAGGTCACTGAGAATTCTATCTCACAGGTAAGTATGTATAGTTTTTATTTTTATTTTATTGCTTTTAACCTTTTGATAATAAACGCTAAATCGTTCGCTATAAAGTATTAAATTGATACTCAATAAAATTAGGTTTTGCGACCGAAATTATTGATATCATACAAAAATTTATTACATCACTGCGAAATTTACCGTTTATTCTTAAGGTATAAATATCTTTAATCAATCAATCCAAAATATTTCAGAAATTCGTCAGGAGTAAAACTAGGTAATATAGCCTAAATTACTTTACCGAAAAGAGAGGCGTATATTTTTGATAATATTTGATTGATTAAAGTGGGATAAAAGACCAAAAAGATTTTTAATTTTTATTTTTACTTTGTTTTTAAAATTAATATATTAATATTAAATTATTATTGTAAACTTTTAAAATCAATATATTTAAGTTTGTAAATGAAAAATTTATGTTTTTAATATAAGTTTGTATGTATAAAATCAAAAATATAATATAAGTGTGGTATGAATTTTTAATTTTAATAATATAAATTTTTTAATTTTATGCATTTTAAATTTAAGTTTGGTGTGAATTTAAAAACAAAAATTTACTTTATTTCGCAAAGTTAAAAATATGATTTTTAAAATTCATCGTGAGTTGAAAACTAGGTCGTTGAACCGAAATTGCTCTACCCAAAGGAGGGACGAGAACTTTTATTATTATTATTTTTAATCTTATTGAATTAAAGTAAGCCAAAACATTTAAAAAACCCAAAAATCTTTGCTTTTAAAACAACGCTTTGAATTGACAAATTTTAAAATTTTATCGAGGGACAAACTAGGACAACGATCCGAAACACCCTCACTCCTAAAAAGAAATAAATTTTTAAAATTTTATTAATTTATGTTTTAAAAGTTATAAGGTTTTCATATTAAAAAAAGAGAGAGAGAGAGAGAGAGAGAGAGAGAGAGAGAAAAGGGGACCTCATGCGATCGCATGAGATTTACCCTGTAACCTCATGCGATCGCATGAGGCTGAAATTCAGGCCAGGATCAAAAAGACAGTCGAGTTCTGCTCTCCACACAACACACACACATATACACGAACATACACCCCAAAACCTCTCAATTTTCATCAAATTTTCACCAAATTCAACCAAATTTCTTGCTACAATCCGCTCTAAACATGAATTTGATAAGGAGTTTATCAAGAAGGGTAACAATTTCACCCCTAAACCTCTTTAAATTTGATTTTTAGTGTTCTTGAGCTATATTTTTCCTAATTTGATTTTGTTAATTTCTAGTGTAATTAGAGTTAAATTGTTAGTATTTTATGCATGTATAACCTAGATTGATGCTATTTAACACGATTTGAAGCCAAAAACTTCAAAAATTTTAGAAATCTAGGGTTTGTGTTCTTGAGCAATTTGGGGCTTTTTGATATAAACAGGTTATGGCCGATTTTTGTCATGAATTATTGCTAAATTAAGTAGTATAACATGTTTAGGTAGCTAAATGATCCAAACTTTGATCCTAAACATGATTTTTGAGAATTAAAGTGGACTTTTTAGGTATAAAATTCATGAACTTGATTAAATTGATGTAAATGTCATTTGAAACTTGTTTAATTACTAGTAATGGTTGTTTTAACATGTTATTTGAGTTAAATGCTTATGAACTTTGTAAACATTTTCATATATGCTTATTTGAAAAAGTGTAGAATTGTAAAAAAAAATTGTGAAAATGTGTATAAGTTTAATTTTGATTTAACATGTTATTGTAATTGTTTCAATTTGTTATTTTGCTAACACTAATGCATATTTGGATGCACAAATTTTGTGTTTAATGTGTTTTGCAGAGATTTACATATACTGATGGTGCAACGTCATCATCTAGACAACCTGCTCCAGAGCCTGAACCTGAAATGCAATATGAACCTGAACCGGAACAACAACAGGAACCACAACAACAGCCTGATCAACACGTACCTTATTATGATCCGCTACAATTTGTTGATGCCTTCATAGTATTTCTGATGCATCCACCAGTAGAATACCCAACGATTCCTGAACACACGTTGCATCCTAATCTAAGATTTAATAGAAGCTGGAAAGATTACCCGACATATCAAAGTAACAAATTCAAACTGATACCGAAAAATGTATAAGTGCCAAGGGTAATCGATTGGGAGCCTTTGGAAAGGGTCCAACTTGCTAACTCAGTTAGACAGCATTTGATCCAAAGGTATGGCAGTTCTTCTTTTCACGATTGGGAACGTTTATTCACCATTCGTAGACCTGTATATAAGGAATGGTGCATTGAGCTTATGAGTACTATAGCGTTAAATGCAGATGTAGATAGGTTAGATGATAGAAGTTTTCTTAGATTTATACTTGGCCGTAGGATGTACAGGATGTTTATGCTGGACATGGCCAGGGCTTTACAGATATATACGCCCGGTGAATTACTACTACCCAATTGTATGAATTTGATTTATCGTGGTGAAAGGGTAGATAGGAATTTTGACGCGAACGCCATCTGGAGGCGTATGTCAGATTATAATGTTTTTACGATGGGAGGAAAACACTCCTACTTACATATTAACAAAGCCGAGTTTCGTATAATTCATAGATTTTTGGCTAACTCGATTACACAGAGAGGTTACAATAAGGAGAAAATGACCTTACATGATTTATTTTACCTAGAGTGTATTCGAGACCCAAGAGGCTTTGTTAATATCCCGTACTGTGTTGGTTTTTATTTGTCTAAGATGGTGGAAGGAATACAGGAAGGGGGAATAATAGGAGGAGGTATTTTTGTTACTCTCATTGGAGAGTATTTGGGTGTAGATAGGGACCAAGGGGGTCCACTTTTGGAATGTAGGGAACAGGTTGAGCTTTTAGGATTGAAGGTCTATCAGGGTGCTAAGGTATTAAAGAGCAGACGCAACCAGGCAGTACCCTATGAAGGTCGTCATCCACAGGTAGAGAAAGGATCAGATGAGGAAATGGAGGAAGCGGATGACATTAGGGATGTCATTAGGGAGGCTATGACTGACGTCTACCAGCGTGTAGATGAGGTAGATATGACAAACGGGGAGAGATTTAGTCGGATGGAGTAGTGGCAAGCCCGGAATGATTACAAGCATTCCAGGCAACGACAGCATGATAGATGGGACTATCATCAGCGTCAGATTATGAGCCGGCTGTCACCTCAGGATCACTACGTACCGACCCGACCCGCTTACTATCCTCCACACCATCCCAAGATGAGACCACCATATACTCTCTACGACCCTAACTAGGCCTACCAATACACCTATCACCAACCATGGAACCCGGACGACGACATGAACTGGAACCCCTATCCAGATTGATATCGTTCCTGTTGGTGATTTCTATGATTTTTATCTTTTTATTATTTCTATTTATTTATGTTTAAACACATTATATTTTGATACTTTTATGTAAGTTTAATATTTCTATTATGTAATACTAATATTTCATATTTGATTTGAAAGTAGGATTTTAAGTCCCATTTCAAATTACCATGCATGTTATTATTTGTATGTATGTATATTGTCAATTGTACACAACAGGGTAAAATAGGGCATTTTCAAAGACTGGCATTAAGTTCAGCAAAAGCTTGTACTTTTGACAACAAAACGAAAAAACAAATGTGATGTAACAACAAGAAGGAATGAACAAATGATGTGCACCATTTATCATCAGCAAACAAACGCCAATATGTTTGGAAACTTTGGTAAAATTTATTCATTTTTCTACGCTAATCACCCTCAATAATTTAAATTGTTACTGATTTCTTGCAAATGAGGGCATTGCAAGATCTTAAGTGTGGGAAGGGGTTAAATTCTTTCGGATTTTTAAAATTTTTTGACTTATACACTTGGTTACCATTAAAAATACTAGTAATGCAGTAGTTGTATTAGAATCTAGTGCTCTCTGATAATAAAGAACAGCCCTAGTCTTATATACTGACTACCCAATTCTAGTAAAAATTTTCAAATTTTTCAATTAAATGAACTCAAAATCATGTTTATACATATTTATGAACGATAAAACTAGGTGTTAAACACCGAAATTATTGTTACCTCGGAAAGGACATAAATTGAGAAACAACCCAAAATGTTAGAATTCATTTAAAATGGAATAGAGGACAATAAAAAGGCATAGAAAGGAAAATAAAAGCCAAGTGTGAGAAAAATTTACCAAGTTATTTAAAACATATATCACATATTTTTGTAACAAATAATTGAAGATACTTTTGCTTTGGACTAAACTAATCTATTTTACCCGAAAAACTGTAATATATTTGAAAGAAAGATGGATCTACACGATGAATCAATTTCATCATTAAAAGGAAGTAAAGTCTTCCGAAAAAAGAAACGCGCTTATTGATTTAGGTCAGGAAGTTGTCGTCCAGACCAGTTGTAGAGTCTATGAAAAACCTTGAAAAGTTTTCTCAAAAATCAGCTAGAAATCCACGGACCTCAGCATCAAACAGGGTCGCTAAGTGGTCAAACTTATCATAACCATGAGAGGATCTGTCTCGTAAAATGGGGAGGGTGCCGTGCAAGTTAGCTTGATAAGACTAATGAATCAGACCCCCAGAAAGGATAATCTCCTTAAAGATCAAAAATCAGCTTTTAAGACTGATATTACTCAATCCTTGAGATTGACTTTTAAAGATTGAGAATTACAAACTCATGGAATTCTATGATATCTAAACTCGAGCTTGAACGAGAATATATTTTGATCAAAATTACAAACCGATTTGTTTTCTGAAAACCCATTTTCAATACGTTCATTACCATTGAACGTAAAATCCTAGGAATTCACCTGGAATTCATTAGGTCACCTGAACCAAATCGGGTGTCAACCGTAAGAACGGTGGTTGCATAGCATGGTCGAAGACAGGACCTTGTGCCAGACCGAAAAACTATAGGGTGAGCTTTATTATTGCTCCTACAAAGGATAGTAATTGCATCCGACACGTTATAGACCATAATTAAAAGCATGTCAGGGGACATTGCCTTAACAGATGCTTGTTCAACGCTTTCCTTTACAACCGGACGGTAGTTTACCGAAAGGTAATATACGGAGCAAATATACTAGACGTGTTGCTTTCCCAATACAAGGTTAGCAAGTGGGTGACACAAAACCGCAAGTTTTGAGCTAAAATTTTCAAATCTGAAACCCACCAAACCCACAAAAACAATTTCGCAAACACCGATGAAGGGTTATTCCGGAAAACTTATCTAGGGTAAAAGCTAGATTGAATTTTCAAAAGATCAAATGTTTTCATAAAGATCCAATTTCCTTAAGGATCTAAATTTTTATAGTCATATGGGACTGTAAACCACATCGTTACTACCATTGTTCGTACCGCCGTATAGAAATCACTGATGTACAAAGTGTGAAGAATAAAGAAGTGATTCTAGTATTTTTATTTCAAGACTATATTGCTTGAGGACAAGCAACACTCAAGTGTGGGAATATTTGATAATGCTAAAAACGAACATATATTTCATAGCATTATCCCTCAAGAAAGACAAGCTTTTAGTTGCAATTGTTCTATTTACAAGTGATATTCGTTTAAATAATAAAAGGTAAAGATAAAAGACAGATTCGACGAATTGAAGACGCAAACGACCAAAAAGCTCAAAAGTACAAAGTACAATCAAAGTGGTTCAAATTATTGATGAGAAACGTCTCGAAATTACAAGAGTACAAGATGCAAAACGCAAAGTACAAGATATTAAATTGTACGCAAGGACGTTCAAAAATCCGGAACTGGGACCAAAGTCAACTCTCAACGCTCGACGCGATGGACCTAAAATTATTAGTCAACTATGCACAAGAATATAATATAATATTTAAATAATTATATAAATTATTTATATATTATATATATTTAAAAATAACGTCGACAAGCTAGAAAACAACCAAAGTTGAGCTGTCGCATGGCCAGGAAGAGGGATTTTCATGCGGTCGCATGACCCAAAAAGTCAGGCCACATGCCTATAAATTTCGCGGTTTTGAGCAAGTTTTACATATCTTTTTCTCTTCCTATCTATCAACGTATACATATTTATATTTATATTATAATTTTAATTTTAATTTTAATTTTAAATTCTAATAATAAGAGTATGTTAGCGAATGTTGTAAAGGTGTAAGTCGAAATTTTGTCCGTGTAACGCTACGCTATTTTTAATCATTGTAAGTTATGTTCAACCTTTTTAATTTAATGTCTCGTAGCTAAGTTATTATTATGCTTATTTAATGCCGAAGTAATCATGATGTTGGGCTAAATACTAAAATTGGGTAATTGGGCTTTGTACCATAATTGGGGTTTGAACAAAAGAACGACACTTGTGGAAATTAGACTATGGGCTATTAATGGGCTTTATATTAACTAAATGATACCTCGTTGATTTAATATATAGACTTATAATTTGATGTATTTATATATAACCACATACGCTTGACTAAGTACGGTGAGTGGGATATCTATAAATACCAATAATTGTTCATTTAACCGGACACGGGGATGGATTAATAATCAATAGACTTGTTGAAACAGGGGTGGATTACATTCAAGGATAATTGGTGTAATTATTAACAAAGTAGTAAAACCTTGGATTACACGCAGTTAATAACCTGGTGTATTCATTAAAGAAAGTATTAAGACCTTGTTACAATTCGAATCCCCAATTAGTTAGAATATTTGACTTCGGGAATAAGAATAATTTGACGAAGACTCTCGCACTTTATGATTATGACTGATGGATTATTATGGACAAATCCGTATAGACATATCGAATAATCCAGGACAAAGGACAATTAACCCATGGTACTAAACTAAAAACAACACGTCGAACATCATGATTACGGAAGTTTAAATAAGCATAATTTATATATTTCATATTTAATTGCACTTTTAATTATCGCACTTTTATTTACTGTCATTGTATTTAATTGCACTTTTAATTATCGTACTTTCTAATTATCGCACTTTATTTATCGCATTTTTATTTATCGCAATTTCATTATCATTATTTACTTTACGCTTTAAATTAAGTTGTATTTATTTTTAATATTTTACATTAGGTTTTAACTGCGACTTAAGTTTTAAAATCGACAAATCGGTCATTAAACGGTAAAAACCCTCTTTTATTATAATAATACTACTTATATATATATATATATATATATATATATATATATATATATATATATATATATATATATATATATATATATATATATATATATATATATATTTGTATTTTTTATATAGCGTTAAACTTGGCTAAGTCTCCCTGTGGAACGAACCGGACTTACTAAAAATTACACTACTGTACGATTAGGTACACTGCCTATAAGTGTTGTAGCAAGGTTTAGGTATATCCATTCTATAAATAAATAAATAACTTGTGTAAAATTGTATCGTATTTAATAGTATTTTGTAGTAAAAATATAACTATTTTGTACACCAACTCGCACACATCAATTGTACTTTAATATGGTTAAATGCTGTTCTGAATAAGGCTGTTATAAAGGCCATTATTGGGTATAATGTAAAGCTCATGGTAGACACGTGTATGCAATATAGGACTTGTTCCTCTAAAATGTTTGGAGTTAGATACTTTTTGAGCTCCTCGATGAATGAATAAGATATTTGTGTGGCCGCACCCAGATGTAATTAAGATGATACTTAATTAGTTTGGTGATCTAATTCAGTTCTAAGATTGAGAAATAAAATTGTTAAACAAATGAGAATGACCGATGATTCATATCTCAAGTTTAACTAAAGTATCTGAAACAAAAGGACGAATGACATTTAAAACTTACCATAAAAAGTTTCGAGAAACTACCCTCACATGAATTTGGGGACAATGACGTGTTGCTAGACGCTTACCATTGTTTGTATAGTTACTTGGTGTTGTGTCATGCACAAGTGGGAGTCTGTAGGATTAATGTGCAAGGCACAACATATAACTATATGACCAACCTCATTTGAGCCTTCGGGGTCACACACATATACACCGAGAAGTCAAATAAAATATATATATGATGTATATATATTACTCAAGTAAAAAAATAGTAAATCGAAATTTATTCATTTACTATTCATATGAATAGTAAATGAAACGAAATTAATTAATTTAATATTCACATGAAAGCGATATGATAGAAATTATTAATTATAAGTTACATAATATACTCCTAAAGTATTTGAGAAATACGACTTTGAAAAAGAAAATTACAAAAGAAGTTAAAACGCGTAAATCATAAATACGACTTTCAAAAAGGAAAATATATCCGTGATCCAAATTGATTGATACTCTTTACTTTACTTCATATTATATATATGGACGAGAGAATTGAAAAGAGAGGTAGTAAGAAAAAATAATATTGTTTCACACGGAGTATCATTTTGGATTCATAATATTAATCAAAGGTTGATTAATTATTACTTGAGTTTGGACTAGCATCCATTGACGTTGGTTGAAGTGTAGTGTGGACTATCCTAAGAGACGGTCATACTTTTGATCGTAAGTTTCTCTCCGTCTCATCAATTTCTCCAAGAAAGGTATATCGTTAACTCCTCTTTTGTTTTATATTCATGACAACTATTATGGTGTAATTGGATCATTGGGATAAATTAATCATGTGCATGTTTCATTAAATATATGAATATATATAATCTTGTAAATGTTTTTATAAAATAATAAAAGATTATTATTTTAACTATCCGCTGCGTTAATCTGAAATTGGTAAAAGTACACACGGTTTTCCAACAAAAACGACCATATCACCACAAACCACACCCAGACTCGCACAAAGAGTCACCCAAACTAAAATCAAATAAACAAACCACGAGCCTGCATGTGACAATAGTTAGGAGATTAAACAGAGGGTAATTGTACGAAGAATTGAATGTCAAAGTGATAAGATTTTTACTGTTCGAGTTACTCGGGATAGCGAGTATTTTTTACTTTGGTGTATACGATCTAATCGGAAAAATCTTGAGATCGCAACCGCACTTGGGTTTGATCAAACATTATTTAATGTTTAATTTTATTGAAAGGTTTTAGAATTTTTACACTTTGATATTGATTTTGAGAGGAATTATTATTGTTTGCTTTCTATCTCATGTATGATATAAATCAGTTTAATTATTCAATCGTAAGACGACATCATTCCGATTAGACCGATCATGCTAAACTATTCTTTGTGAGGCTAATGACGGTTGATGCTCGATTCTATTATCCGTGCCCCATGATTGTATTTTTGAACTAAGATCAATCTTGTTCATGAGATTTGAAACAATCTCAATTCTAAGTAAATAAAATACCTTAAGAAACTTGTTTAATCAAATACCCAAATCTAGTTGTAATTTGCTTTTAATCTGGTCTTTAGTTTAACTTACTTGCTTTTAGTTAATTTCCTTGCGGTTTAGTTAATTTAGGGTTCTAGTAGTCGAATATAATTAGTTAAGCTTCAGATTGCTATTTAAACTTGCTTTAATTTAGTTTTCAATTAAAGTTCGATACTCCAATCCATAGTTCCTTAGAACAACAACAACAAAAACAAAAATAACAACAAAACCTAATCCCACAACAGTGGGGTATGACTGAGCGAAGTAAGATGTAGACAATCTTTACCATATACCAGAATAAAGATAAGTCATTTCTCTACCCAGAGTGAAACACCCCCAAGAGTAGAGAAAGTCCTCCATATCAATATTCTATAGATAGATAGATTGCTTCCGAATGAACTTCCGGCCAATAAGTAGGTTAAAAAAAAGTTTGAGACGCCATGAAAATGGTAGAATCAAATTTCCATGAATTTTAAATATGTACGAAGTTCAATTTAGCCTATAAGCGACAGTCAAGTCGCCAATAAGTCGACGCTTACTGATGACTAGATTAATAGAGCCAACCATAGTTCCTTGTGGGATCTATACGTTATTAACTCTACCAGGGTACTTTAAGGTATTGTTTTTGGTAGTCTAACGACCCAATCACTGACCACCGCAAGATTTGAACATGAGACCTCTTACAACATTTAGTGTTATTAGCTTACCGCCGAAAGATTGAATCAGGCATACGAAATTCGAAGTTGAACAATCTTGAAACATACGATCAACCACCAACCGGGAAAAATAGAAAACCGTGGTTAGAGGTCCGGGAAGGAGGTAGCGTTAATGTAGAACAGTGGCTTCACAAAGTGAAGCATGCCGGAAGTGAGACATTAATGTAGATGAAGCGGCCCAGTGTAATGATTTGCGTCCAGGCTCTAGTATGAGTTGGAGAACCACAAACGTCCTACCAAAAAAATACCTAACTCTGATGAGTTCCATCCAATGCACCCAATTCCACAACAAAGAGTCGTCAGTTGAAAATTGACCTTTCGAAAAACTAAAGAAACTCATCTAATCTACCCACAAACAAACAAATTAACCTCCAAAGACCTTCCAAAACTTTAAACAGGGCCCAGCCATAGATTGAAGAAATTGAGAACAAAGGTTGACGAGCATAAGAAATCGAAAAAGAACGAACGAAACTCTCTATTCAACTCCACCATAAATCCCATGATACACGTGCATCACCATTGTGGTCGCTGCCTCAGAACAACGATGTTGAACAAAGAAGAAGACCATAATCTCAAACCCCACCAAATTGAGGGAGAAAGGGATAGGGGAACTAGATGAGGAGAGAACATTGAAAAAATAAGTCTGCCTGATTTTTGGCCACCGGTAGCTGAAGGTGTAAAACGTAGATATTGGTTTTTAGAATTTCAAAAAATAGAGATTAGTGATATAACTATAACTATTAACTATTAATTCATGATTGTTATAATAATAATAATAATATAGATATGGATAGTCAATTTTGGTGTATACATATAGTCAATTTTGGTACACAAAGTATGTATTTTTATATTGAGATTTTAGGCTATAAATACTCATGAATGCAAGCATTAAACTTGCACCATTTCTCACACTTACAAAGTGTTTCTTTCTTTCTCTCCATTATCATCTTTGTTCTTACACTTCATTATTAGTATTCTAAATCAAGAATCAAATCACTAAAGGTAGTTATAAGCCTACTGAATTATAACATCAAAAATCAAACCACTAAAGGTAGTTATAAGCCTACTGAATTATAACATCAAGAATCAAACCACTAAAGGTAGTTATAAGCCTACTGAATTATAACACGTTATCAGCACGATAATCTTAATACTAAATATGGTTGGCTCTGCCACCAAAATGATATATGGTCGGTTATACCACCAAAATGATATATGGTCGGTTATACCACCAAAATGATATATGGTCGGTTATACCACCAGAATGATATAGGTTGGTTATACCACCTGAAAAAATATATGGTCGACACTGTCGCCAAATTTTCATTTATGTTTACTAATATTTATATTTTTGTTATATAACATTTATTTATGATTGCTTACACATGGTCGACACTGTCACCTACTTATCATTTATGTTATATTAAATTTATGTTTAATGTTTATATACTTATGAATATAAATTGACTCTAATTTATCATGATGTTTGTTTTAATTTTTGATAATAGAAAATGTCGAATCTGGAAAAGCTTAAATTTACTCCTTTAGAATCAACTGGAAACAACTACATGCCATGGGTTATAAAAGTAAAAATGCATCTTAAATCAATGGGCATTCTTGAAACCATAAATGAAAACAACACTTGTTCTGAAAAAGAACAAGCTACGGCATGTTGCTTTATTCATCAACATATTGATGAATGCTTACAAAATAATTATGTGACTGTAGAAGATCCCCATGTTTTATGGGAAGGTCTCAAAAGCAGATTCAATAATCAAAGAGAAATTTTACTTCCAGCTGCAATGGAACAATGGAGAACATTAAGGTTCCAAGACTTTAAGAAAGTAAATGAATACAGCTCTGCTCTGTATAATACATGTTCACAACTTAAATTCTGTGGACATGAAATTAGTGATGCAGACATGATGGAGAAAACTTTCTCCACAATGAATGCTGCAAACATCACAGTGCAAAGAAATTTGAGAATGCTAAAGTTCAAAACATATCCTGAACTTAATTCATATCTCTTAGTTGCAGAGCAAAATGATGAGCTATTAATGAAAAATCAGCAATCCCGTCCTACTGGTACACTTGCAATCCCTGAAGCAAATACTGCAAATAATTATAAACAGGGACAAGGACGCGGGCAAGGTCGTGGTTATAATAACCATCACCATCATCATGCCAAAAGCCATAACTATGGTAGAAACCATCCTTATGGTAATGGTAATGGGCGTGGACGTGGTCGTGGCCGTGGCCGTGGTGGTCAAAGAAATAGTAATCCACGAAAATATAAATATCAACCACAAAACAAGCCCATTAAACAAGATGTTGAAGAAAATTCTTCTAAAAATTCTGAAGAATCTTGCTACAGATGTGGTAGAATGGGCCACTGGGCTAATACTTGCCGAACATCTAAACATCTTGTTAAGATGTATCAGGATTCGCTGAAAGGTAAAGAAAAGGAAGTAAATTTTGTGGATAATATTGATCCAACAGTCACTGAGAAACCATCTGATTTATATGAAGATTTCTTGAATGTTTAAGTTGTGTGTCTTTTGAAAAATAAACGATTTAATATCGTCTGTCTTTGTCATTATGTTTGCTAAATGTTTCAGTACTATCTATTTGCGTTTAAAATATTGTGTAATATTAATGTACTCACTATTTATTTCTTATATATGAAGTTCAATATGAATTTTGCTGGAATACAACATCAATCAAGTGGTGGAGATCTCTGTATAGCAGACAGTGGAACTACACACACTATACTTAAATCCGAGAAATATTTTATTGATCTAAAACCAACGGAAGGAACTATACATACAATATCAGGACCTGCTAACTTGATAAAAGGGATAGGAAAGGCAAACTTCATACTACCAAATGGTACAAAATTTTTAATAAATGATGCCTTATTTTCTCCCAAGTCAAGCAGAAATTTATTGAGTTTCTCCGACATATACCTTAACGGGTATGATTATCAGTCAGTGACAACAGAAAATGAGAAATATTTAAGTATCACTGACAAGAGTCATGTGGTTGAAAAACTGCCAAGACTTAGTTCTGGATTACATTATACACATATAAATGTACCAGAAATACATATGGTAGTTAACGAAAAATATATTGATCCTGGTGTATTAAGTTTATGGCATAACAGATTAGGCCATCCAGGATCAACAATGATGAAAAGGATTATTGAATGTACTCATGGACATCCACTAAAGGATAGAAAAATCCATCATGATACAATGGTTCCATGTACATCTTGCTCTCTTGGAAAATTGATAACTAGACCCTCACCACTTAAGGTTGAGAAAGAATCACCAATGTTTCTTGAAAGAATTCAAGGTGATATATGTGGACCAATTCATCCACCATGTGGACCATTTAGATATTTCATGGTTCTAATAGACGCATCTAGCAGATGGTCTCATGTTTGTCTGTTATCAAGCCGTAATGTGGCATTTGCAAAATTTCTTGCCCAAATTATTAAATTGAGAGCTCATTTTCCTGATTACACCATTAAAAGGGTGAGACTTGATAATGCTGGTGAATTTACATCTCAAGCATTTAATGACTATTGCATGTCTATAGGAATTGTTGTTGAACATTCTGTTGCTCATGTGCATACACAAAATGGTTTAGCCGAGTCATTGATTAAACGTTTACAGTTAATCGCTAGACCATTGATAATGAGAACAAAACTCCCTGTATCTATATGGGGTCATGCAATTTTACATGCTGCTGCATTGATTCGCATCAGACCAAGTGCAAGTCATAAATATTCCCCCCTACAACTTGCTTTTGGTCAAGAGCCAAATATTTCCCATCTTAGAACATTTGGTTGTGCAGTGTATGTTCCAATTGCGACACCACAACGTACAAAAATGGGTCCTCAAAGGAGGTTGGGAATATATGTTGGATATGAAACATCTTCAATATTAAGGTATATTGAACCTATGACAGGTGACGTTTTTACAGCACGTTTTGCTGATTGTCATTTTAATGAAACATTGTTCCCTAGATTAGGGGGAGAAATGAAAAATAAAGAAAATGATGTTTCATGGTGTGAACCTCAATTAAAGTATCTTGATCCTCGCACAAAAGAATGCGAGACAGAAGTTCAAAAGATAATGCATATACAAGAACTTGCAAATCAATTGCCTGATGCATTTACAGATACAAAAACGGTGACAAAATCATATATACCAGCAGTAAATACTCCAGCTCGAATTGAAATTCCAAAAGCTGGCAATAACGTCACTCATGAATCTTTGCCACGTCAGAAACGTGGAAGACCAATCGGTTCAAAGGATAAAAATCCTCGAAAAAGAAAATCAGCTGATAATGAAGTAAAAGAAAGTGTTCAAGAAGAACCACAAATCAGTACTCCTACTGCAGAGGAGATTGATGATGTCAATACAGAAATTGCAATCAATTATGCATATTCAAAAATATTATGGAACCGAAATGAAATGAAAAATCTTGATGAGAAATTTTCATTTAATGTTGCATATGACATCATGAATAATGATGATGATCCAGAACCAACATCTATGGTTGAATGTCAAAATAGACATGATTGGGCTCAATGGAAAGAAGCAATACGAGCTGAATTAGAATCACTCAATAAAAGAAAAGTTTTCGGATCCATCATTCTCACTCCTAAAGATGTGAAACCTGTAGGATACAGATGGATTTTTGTCCGAAAAAGAAATGAGAAAAATGAAGTTACAAGGTATAAAGCTAGACTTGTAGCTCAAGGTTTTTCTCAAAGACCGGGAATTGATTATGAAGAAACTTATTCTCCTGTTATGGATGCAATTACTTTTAGGTACTTAATCAGTCTGGCAGTTTCTAAAAATTTAGAAATGCATCTCATGGATGTTGTGACTGCTTATCTATATGGATCACTTGATAGTGATATATATATGAAGTTACCTGAAGGATTTAAGGTACCAGAAGCATCAAATGCAAAACCCAAAGAAATGTATTCGATTAAATTACAAAGATCTTTATATGGGTTAAAACAATCGGGACGTATGTGGTATAACCGATTAAGTGATTACTTGATAAGCAAAGGGTATACAAATAATCTTACTTGCCCTTGTGTTTTCATTAAGAAAACAACATCCGGATATGTGATCATAGCTGTTTATGTTGATGATCTTAACATCATAGGTACAAATAAAGAGATCCATGAAGCCATTCAACTTCTAAAGAAAGCATTTGAAATGAAAGATCTCGGAAAAACCAAGTATTGCCTTGGTTTACAAATTGAGCATATGCCTAATGGTTTACTTGTACATCAAACAACATATACTGAAAAGATTTTGAAACGTTTCAATATGGACAAGGCAAAACCATTAAGTACTCCTATGGTTGTTAGATCACTCAATGTTGAAGCTGATCCATTTCGTCCATGTGAAGATCAAGAAGACATTCTTGGACCAGAAGTGCCATATCTTAGTGCAATTGGAGCTCTTATGTATCTTACAAATTGTACAAGACCTGACATTTCTTTTGCAGTTAATTTGTTAGCAAGGTTCAGCTCTGCTCCTACCAAAAGACACTGGAATGGGATCAAACACATATTTCGATACCTTCGAGGAACTACTGATTTAGGATTATTTTATTCTAACGAATCAAAACAAGATTTGGTTGGTTATGCAGATGCAGGTTATTTATCTGATCCACATAAAGCTAAATCTCAAACTGGATATGTATTCCTAAATGGAGGTACTGCAATATCATGGCGTTCTCAAAAACAAACACTTGTTGCTACATCGTCAAATCATGCCGAAGTGATTGCATTACATGAAGCTACTCGAGAATGTTTTTGGTTGAGATCAATGACACAACTCATTACTGATTCTTGTGGACTAGAACGCGATAAAAGTCCAACAACTATCTATGAAGAAAATGCAACTTGCATAGCACAGATGAAAGAAGGGTATATCAAAAGTGACCGAACAAAACACATACCACCTAGATTCTTCTCATACACTCAAAATCTCATTAAGGACAACCAGATTGAAATGAGATATGTGCAATCTAGCAAAAACTCTGCTGATCTTTTCACGAAAGCACTTCCAACTGCTATTTTCAGAACACACGTTCATAACATTGGCATGAGACATGTTCAAAAGATGTAACAGCTGAAGCGATGTCTACTTGAGGGGGAGTCAACTCCATGCTGCACTCTTTTTCCCTTAGCTAAAGTTTTTTCCCACTGGGTTTTCTTTAGCAAGGTTTTTAACGAGGCAGTAATTTATAGTTGATCTTCAACAAAATAAAATTGCTATCCAAGGGGGAGTGTTATAATAATAATAATAATATAGATATGGATAGTCAATTTTGGTGTATACATATAGTCAATTTTGGTACACAAAGTATGTATTTTTATATTGAGATTTTAGGCTATAAATACTCATGAATGCAAGCATTAAACTTGCACCATTTCTCACACTTACAAAGTGTTTCTTTCTTTCTCTCCATTATCATCTTTGTTCTTACACTTCATTATTAGTATTCTAAATCAAGAATCAAATCACTAAAGGTAGTTATAAGCCTACTGAATTATAACATCAAAAATCAAACCACTAAAGGTAGTTATAAGCCTACTGAATTATAACATCAAGAATCAAACCACTAAAGGTAGTTATAAGCCTACTGAATTATAACAATGATTGATTTTAAGCATTTAACTAGAAAGTATGAGCTTCAATACAAACAATCTCTAAAAATAACCAATGGGTTTCATGGGCCTGGGTAAGTGATCCGACCTCGAGCCCAATTAACTATTAAACGAAACGCAGCATAAAGAGTTGTATGATACAAACCGAGTCAACTCTCATTCTCAACTCGGTACCTCCATTTGTAACGCTCACTTGCCTTCTGCATTTTACTATTTTACTTCAGTGATCCCGTTACTCTTACAATCTTCCACCGATTGATGTAAATTCCAACTCTGTAAGTCTCGTTTGCCGTTTTCCCCAATTTTATTTCAGTGTCCCAATTAATTTCACTAAATTAGGGTTTTCTTTATCTATATCTAACCTATTAAATTGTAGTATATTCTAATTCTAACTTGTATTATACCGATGGATCATATTGGTAAATTTGGTTTCTTTTCTTGATTCTAAAAGAATTTGCTTTCTGTTTTCTTGATTGTTTGATTCAGTTACTTATTTAGTTTGGTGTTATACGGTTTTTGAGTTATGTATTCTGTAGTAGGTATTAATTTGAATCTGTAAAGAGCTTACAGAGTTTCAGGATTGTATGTATGTATTAGATTAGAATGAAATTAAATTAAATTGTGCATTTGTGCGTATAAACATGTTAATTAGATTAGATACTATTAAATGCCGGTTGCATGAGTTAGTTTGTATATATCACAAAGTGGTTTTTGATCGGTGTAGGGCGTGGAGGTTAATCCGATAAAGATATAATATAAGGTTATTAAAATAGCTGAGTTTGTTACTGGATTATGGTTTTTAGAATAAAGTTATAACAGTTTATTAATATTGCTGTGTGAATGTGTGATAGACTACATGTAGGCTTTGCAACAAATTATGTAAGTATACATTGCATCCAAATAAAAATCGTTGTTTAAAGTTCAACAAATGCAAATTAATATTTCTTAATTAGGCCCAAGATCCCTAATGCTGTTTGTATAAGAACAAGTTTGGTAACGTACTAGCGTTACTGAACGTGAAAGCGTTTGCCCAGGAACTTGTTTTTTCTTTAGGCTTGCATCTTATAAAGAAGTGATCCGGGTCGTCTGACAGAATCTACTCAGAAGTTAACAACAATGAGTTTTGTTTTTCGAGGGAGTAGAGGGGATATTGAAACGGGGTTTCCTGGATATATTCCCGAACGTCGTGCAGTGGTATATCTTCATTACTTCCTACGCAGACTCTTAGTGTTATATATATTTGTTTGTTAACTTCATCGTTAGGCACACATGTTTGAAATTATTATTCTAACTATGTATTTGTAATTATGTGATCCTGCTGTTAGCGTGTCCATGCATCTCGACCTGTAAATACAAACTCACTCGCGTTTCTCGTTACAGGTACCACATTGACTTCATTTTTTTTTTTTACGTGAAAATTTCTTTACACTGCTACTCATTATATTTGTTTTGTTTTTTCATCTGATAGTTCTCTTGTTGTTCATGATACTGAACTCGCACCAAATGTCTCCCAACTTTCTGGTACTTATCTTCCGACACCTATATATTTTATTTATTTATTCATATCTATTCTCTCTTTTCTAATTTTCTTCAATACATATATATTGAATAATCAGCTTTGGTTGGTACTTGGTGTGTTTTTAATGGCAACAAGTTTACGAATGTATGCAACGTGTCAACAACTTCAAGCTCAGGCTCAAGCACACGCGGTGACAGCTGGCGGCCTCCTTGGCCATACGGAATTACGTTTGCAGATGCCGCCTTCTATCGCTCTTGCAACTCGAGGACGATTACAAGGGCTTAGATTACAGCTTGCACTTCTTGATAGGGAATTTGATGATCTGGGTCAGTTTAGTTCCAAACATATTCATATTTATGTTCATATTCGTGTATGACAATTTAATAAAAGTTTTTCTGGTGTATTAATCATTGCAACTAAATGTTAATTTCAGATTATGAGACTTTGAGAGCGTTGGATTCTGATAATAATCCTGCAGCTACTTCAATGAGTGAGGAAGAGGTTAATTCTCTTCCTGTTCACAAGTACAAAATTGCTGACTCTAGAAGGTATGAAGGAAAGTTTTTTTATTACTGATTTTTTTTTTTTTATAAATTATATATTTTTTTCTTGAGAATTTATGAATTTTGATGACAGCTGTAATAACATTAGTGGCTCCTTGGTGGAAAATGGTTCATCTTCCGCAACCGAGGTATTGATATCTTAATTTCCAGTAGAAACGTCCCCCACCCCCCCCCCCCCCCCCCCCCCCCCCCCCCAACCACCACCACCCACCCCACACACACAAAGGGGTTGTAGTTACAATTTAACTTCAGGAACTTAAGTTTTCTGTAAATAATAATAATTTTTTATTATTATTTTATTTATTTATTTATATATTTTTGTGGAGCAGAAGGTTGATTCTGGCAGTGGGAATTTGAAATCCACTGAAGACGAGCTTACTTGCAGTGTTTGCTTAGAAACGGTTATTGCAGGAGAACTAGTTCGTTCTTTGCCATGCTTACATCAGGTCTGTCCTCACTTTGATCTTTTGTGTACTAATGATGGTGACTGTTTGACCTGTATATTTATGACTGGGTCCCATCTGGTTATAATATTTTTCGAACGGGTCAAATGGGTAAAATAGAAGAAGTTTAAAAAAAGGAGTTGGGTGAAATAGGTTGAACACGTTAAATGGCCTGAAAGATACTTGTAATCGTATGTAGTTCTCTATTCAAGAACCTAGATCGCGAATGTAATTATATGATAGGCCCAATGGGTTAAATGAAGACACAAGTCCAACTAATACAGATGAGCCCATTAATAGAAGATCACTTCGGCCCAGAAATGTACCAAAGTGGGCCAAGGACTACCGGTTAATGAAGAGGCAAAATGGTTAATTTGTTAAACATGTGTCATTAGCTACTGTCATTAGTTGTTAGGTTGTTAGATGGTGGTTAGAACAGAATTGAACTGTATTAGTAGTGATTAGTGTTCAATTGAAAAGGATAACAAATTTATAATTTTTTCTGGGCCGGAATGATCTTTTATTAATGGGCTCATCTGTATTAGTTGGACTAGTGTCTTCATTTAACCCATTGGGCCTATCATTATATGGTCTTCACTAATTAACACAGATATTAACCATAAAAAGAAGTTAAAGCTAGCTTTAGTCACAACACATGTTTATCATTTCTAACCATCCTATAGTCTGCGTGTGGAAAGATGTATGACAAATTTGATCGTAAATTTTCTTTTAAAGGTTTCTTACCAAAATAAATATAAAAATGTACATGCTTTTTTTGCAGTTCCATACAGAATGCATAGATCCATGGCTGCGGCAGCAGGGTACATGCCCTGTTTGCAAGTTTAAAGTTGGATCTGCATGGCATGATGATGACGAACAAGAAGAAACGGACTGAGTCTTTAATAATTGTCTGACCTACATGTAGTTTAGCAATCAGAATCATCCTGATTTTGTGTTTTTTTAGGAACATGTATCAACTATTTTTAGTAGAAATTGTAAATCTGTCTAACCTAACAAAAGCTTCCAATACTCTGCTTAGTTTTGATATTACCAATTGCTGCTGCTGTTTCTAATATGTTTGCGTGTAGGAAAGCCTTTACAATCATCTAAAATTTCCAATTTTTTGCAATACTCTCAAAAAAAAAAAAAAAAAAAAAAAAAAAAAAAAAAAAAAATGCAATATTGTTTGCTATAAAAGGGAAGGTTTTAACTGTAAAAAATTGTTTTCAACTATGAAAATTTGTGGTTTTTTTGGTTTGTACATAATTTTGGCATTTCAAAGCGTGTGTTTAAAGGGATCATTGCAAGACTCTTGAATAAGCACCAAGTACTGATTATCAAAAACAAGTGTGTAAATGTAAAACATAACTACATGAGTTCCCACTTACATCTAATCTAATCATATCTAAAGTCATCACAAGATCCCGTTATTGATTTCTTTTTATATTTTAAGGATATTTATATATATGATGAAAAAATGATTAAAAGTTGGTCAAAAAGGAAAACAAAATCTTGACGTTTTAATTATTCCATTACAAAGCATAATCAAGGTTTACTATTAGTTAAGCATGCTTTCCACTTTATTATGTACCAAAGCATGCCTATTGCTAGCACTCAATTTTCCATAAGTACTTAATTTATATCAAGTTTTTAAATTTAATTGGGAATCTAATGATTATATATATATATATATATATATATATATATATATATATATATATATATATATATATATATATATATATATATATATATATAATCTATTCTTTATTTATCAACGTTTTTGGTAAACAGATTAAGTTTCTTTGTTCAGGTTATTTAGAAATGCAAGTATTTTTACTTATATGTACACGACATGATCAATTTATCTCGAGATTGTTTTCTACTCTTACTATGAGCACCTAAAATATATTCCTAGTGATAATAAACACTTGTTTTCTTTACACAATTGGGACTTCTACTTTGTATTCATGTTGGGCCCTAAGGAGCAATCCCTGACCCAACATACGTATGACTTTTATCAACCATTAGAAATGATATAAAATTTATTTGTTTATATTTTTTAAGATAATGTATTTATTAGGGTGAAAGCAACATAATGCGTTTGTGATAAATTTAGAAGTGGGTTGGGAATTAAAGAGGTGAATGAATCTTTGGATCAGAAATAATTGGATTCGAACATAATAATGCTAAATTCTATGTATTTATATAAAGAACTACATGTTGAATAGGCCAACTATTAGTTTAAAACAGTTAACGTATGGGACAATAGTTCTTCAACTTATTGTTCGAAATTGGTAGATTTATCTCATCTCCTATCGTCTGTACATGTGTGTAACATGTTAAAAGATAAGGTGTGACGTATGTGTCATCTTTTAATTTTTTTACGTATACGTATTAGATCTTAACTAATTACGTAGTATGATATTGTAATCAAATTGTTACTATGACCTAATAAAATAAAAGCTACTAGTCTTGAGAAACATATACATAATAACGCCAAAATATATATACTCTGTATAATCATTCATATATACTCAAATTTTCTAGCTATCGGTGATTTTGGTGGTATCTTAGAATCATTTTACATATGAATGCTTTCATATAAAAATAACGGCAAACACACATATTCTCTAGCTGTATTCTGATTTGTGATTATATTATGAAAATATAAATTGTCGTTTTAAAATTATCCTTATAAAATTTTTGTGCAACTTTGGCAATTTTTGAGTAAAAATACTTTATCGAGAAAATTTCATGAGTCAAAGATCAATAAAGATTATCTATTTTCATACCTAATTTCTAAAACTAGCTTCTCATTAGTTCTTAATATAAATTGTTCTATAAAAAGAATGTTTTTACTTTTATTGGTTTGTATGTAGTGTAAAAGTATTACGAGTACTAAGTGTGAGATAATAAAGAATCATTTTTACCTGATCTAGTAGTAGTTAGTGCTTCACTTATAAGATGTTCTAAGAAGTTAGAAAGCAAAATTTGCGATTACAAAATGGAAATCAAATTACGAATTTTAAAACACACACTTCTTTCTTTTTAAAGACTTACTTCTTTACTTCATACGTTTCACAACTTTGTATTCTATCTAAACAAAATAATCTTCAAAATTAAAATCGTTCCATAAATAGTATAAATTTTTATTGTATACATTAAAAAAATTGTTGTCTAGCAAATTTTTTTTTTTTTGAGTTTAAGATATATATAATAAATTTTTTATATTCATATGAATATTTTTAAACATACATTCGTTACTATGTCATTTATTATTTAGGCTAAAAAACGATCGACAAAAATAACATTCAAGATAATATTGATCGTGAAGAATGTTAACGTTTTTTTTTTCATGTTTTGTGAAGTAAAATTTAGCCCGATTTAAAGTTTAGGGTTTAGGGGGAAGCAAAACTTTTTTTTTTTTTTCGTTTTTTGTAAAAACTTTGTTCACGAACATTATAGAATGGATGAAAATATGAACATTTAATAAAGACACTTTGTGATAAATGTTTTTATTTGGCGGGAAAACGCTCGAAGAAGTAATATATAACAATTATCGTGTTTTTCGAGCATATGTTGAAGTTTTAGATATTAGGGTTTATAGGGTTTAGATATTATGATTTAGAAATTTAGGGTTTGGGGTTTAGATTTAGGATTTAGATTGAGTTTTTAACACGAACGGTTTAGAGTTTAGGGTTTAGGGTTTAGGGTTTGGTGTTTTGGGTTTATGGAATAAACCCAAAACACCAAACCCTAAACCCTAAACTCTAAATCGGGCTAAATTTTACTTCACAAAACATGAAAAACAAACGCTAGCATTCTTCACGATCAATATTATCTTGAATGTTATTTTTGTCGACGGTTTTCCCGCCTAAATAATAACATTCATCACGAAGTGACTTTTTTAAATGTTCATACTTTCGTGTGATCTTGATGCCTGAAAAAAAAATTCCAAAAAAATGATTTTTTTTTTTTTTGCTTCCCCCGATTGGTTACTTCCCCATTTATCATGCCCCTATATATATATATATATATATATATAGATATATACATACTCACTCCGTCCCAGATTAATTGTCCAGTATTCCTTTTCGAGTTGTCCCAAATTAATTGTCCACTTTCAAAAATGGTAAGTAAATTTAACGAAGTTTCAATATTGTCCCTAATGAATTAATTAAATTACAAAAGTTAGAAGGTTTTCTAATTAATTGATTGAGGGTAAAATTGTAAAGCTAGAAAAAGTACATAGAAAGTACAATGTGATAATGACATTTCTAAAACCTTGTGTTATTAATCTGGGACATACATATATATATATATATATATATATATATATATATATTTAAAAAACTATAATTCTTTTTTCAAAAAAATGAAAACTAATATATATAAATATAAGTTTAAAAAGCTATAATTCTTTTTTCGAAAAAATGAAAACTAATATAACAACGGACTTTTATTGTTCGATGAAAAGCCGACAAAATGATAAAAAATACAAAATCCCAAAACGCCACACAACTAGACAACGAAACATAACAAAAACCTAATCACAAGAGGGCCAAATTGAGCCAACAAAACAAACATTAGATTACAACAAAAACTACATATATAGAAGTCGACAAAACACAAGCTATAATTAAAAACGGACACAACAAAACATGAAGATATAACCGACTATTCTTTATCAAGTGATTCAGCGCCACATTTATAAGTCGGTAATAAGCTTCATTAGATAACTCCATAGCCATTTGGTTAAACCTACAAAGGTTAATTTAATAATAGGTTCGTAAAAAATATCCTAATCATGAATTGCGATCACCACTGACGCTCCTATTTGTTATAGTAATAACTTAAAACACCAATCTCAAAAGTCAATCAATTAACTAAAACGCTAAAACGTTAGTGTCACCCAAAGCACACTACTTAGATGACCTGGATCCATAGTTCTACACTTTGCTGCAACGATAAATAACCATAATAACCATAACCATCTTATATTAAATAAATATATATAAATAAATAAAATATAAAATATTAAAATTAATTAAAGCTCAATAATATACGGAGTGATATAATTAATTAATTCCAAATTCAATCTTCATCTCAAAATTTCATTAATTCCTTTAATTATCTCTTTCGTTTGCCATTTCATAACAGCACTCTGTAAAAGAAGGAATAAAAAAACTACTCCGTATTATAATACATACAAAATATTAATTAATTTGATATTTAAGATTTTTTAATATCAAAATAGAGTAATTATCATCCTCTCTTCCTCCACGGACGACGGCCAGAACTTCGTCGGAGATATCGCCGTCACTGAGCGAGAAAGAGGTCGACCGATTAACAAACCTCCGTTAATTACGAATCTCCATAATCACGCCAACAAACGAGCATACTAACACACCTTCGAATGATATAAAACCTAGCTCTGTGTTCTTTAACTAACCGGGCACATTTTCCGGTGAAGGTACTCCTTCGCCGACTGGATTTGGATGAACCGAAACGGTTTCTGGAAATGCGTCCTTTCTTGGATAGCTTCCGGTGATCGTCGGAGCACATAGAAAGCGGTGGCACATCAACGGTTGTGCTTATAAGAACCGCCATTAATTAATTAAAGTTTTGCTAATTTGTTTATTGTAATTTGTAAATGAAATGAAAAATTTTGTTGTTGAGGCGGTGGACTGGTATTGAAAGTGTGGTAAATTGAAGGTTATATATATAGTGCCAAAAGGTAACAGAGGTACTGTGACTCTGTGAGTGTGTTTGTTACAGTATATATATATATATATATATATATATATATATATATATATATATATATATATATATATATATATATATATATATATATATATATATATATATAATTAAATAAATAATAAAATAAACAATAATATAAATATAAATATTAATAAATTTAAATATAATAAAAGATAAGTAAGATAATAGATAATAAAATAATAAATATAAATAATAATAATAATAATACTCCGTAATAATAATAACTAGTCCGGGTTCGGCCCGAGCGATGTGGCGGGGCTTTCGGTCTGCATATTCATATTTAACATAGCTTTATGTATTTACAGAAGAGAAACGACACATGTGTTAAGCGCCGTTGTAGGTGTCGTCATCTTTAGTGTTTTTTAAAAAATTGTTGGTTCGAATGTAGTTAGTTTCGTTTTGTTGATAAAAGTATTTCGAGTCTAACGGTGCTGTCGAAAAAATTTAACTCGCGGCGAGTGGGAAGATACGGGTTGTCGTTGTGTTTAGCGTTTTTTAAAAAGTGTCCGTTTCGAACGTACTTATTTTCGTTTTGTTCATAAAATTATTTCGAGTATGACGCTGCTGTCGAAAAAATTTAACTCACGGCGAGCGAGAAGATACGGGCTGTCCTTGTGTTTAGCGCTTTTTAAAAAGTGTCCGTTTCGAATGTAGTTAGTTTCGATTCGCTCATAAAAATATTTCGAGTTTAACGGTGTGGTAGGTGAAATTTAACTTGGGGAGGAAGAAGATACAGGCTGTCGAAGTGTTTGGGTGGAGTTTTTATTTTAATTGAGAGAATTTATGTTTTACCCCCTAGAGTTCAGGTTAGCTTTTATAAGTTGGTTATAGTTCAGGGGAGTTTTTTTTGCAGTTTTTAGGTTGGAGATTGGGTCAATGTCGTTTTGACCCGTTTTTAGGTGGGTATCAAATGACGGGATTCCCCACCCCTTTTAGTATATACTAGAAAAAGGAGCCCGCATAGGTGTGTATATGTATTGAATATAGTCCGATGTATTGAGCGTTTTTTAAGTGTCCGTTTCGCGTATAGTTAGTCCCGTTGTGTTCGTGAGATTTTTTTGAGTTGAACGGTGGGCTCGAAAAAATTTAACTCGCACCGAGCGAGAAGATAGGGCCCGTTAATAATTTGGGTGGAATTAGTTTGGTTTATTTTAATAAAATTACATGTTTATACTTTTTACCCCTGAAACAAAGTAAACTTGAGGGTTTGTTATGTAAAATGAGTCAAATGTGAGGGGTCGATTGCAGTGTGAACGCGAACTCAAAACTACAATCCAAAAGAACTGAAGCTACGAAAATCTTGGTGTGTTTTAGTATGTAACTAGTCCGGACCGGCCCGCGCGTTGCTACGGGACTTTTGGGCTGCGTATTAATATTTAACGTAGTGTTGTGTATTTACAAAGGGAAACACGGCCCATGTGTTAAGCGCCGTTTTAGATGTCGTTGTGTTAAGTGTTTTTTAAAAAGTATCCGTTTCGAACGTAGTTAGTTTCAGTTTGTTCAATAAATTTTTTCGAGTGTAACGGTGCTATCGGAAAAATTTAACTCGCGGCGAGCAGAAAGATACGGGTTATCGTTGTGTTTAGCGTTTTTTAAAAAGTGTCCGTTTCGAACGTGGTTAGTTTCGTTTTGTTCATAAAATTATTTCGAGTCTCACGCTGCCGTCGAAAAAATTTTAGTGTTTTTTTGAAAATTGCCCGTTTCAAGTATAGTTAGTCCCGTTGGGTTCGTAAGATTTTTCCGAATTGAACAGTAGTCTCGGAAAAATTTAACTCGCACCGAGCGAGAAGATATGGCCCGTTATAAATTCGGGTGGAATTAGTTTCTCTTATTTTAATAAAATTATATATTTACACTTTTAACCTCTGAAAAAGTGTAAAGTTGAGGGGCCGTTGTGTAAATATAGCCGAAGTTGAGGGACCGGTTGTAATGTGAACACAAACTCAAGACTACAATTGAATATAACTAAAACTACACATTCTCCCACCACATTTAGTATGTAAGAGTTAATATAATATAATATAATATAATATAATATAATAATAATATAATATAATATAATATAATATAATATAATATAATATAATAAGTATAGTATAATAATATAATATAATATAATATAATATAATATAATATAATATAATATAATATAATATAATATAATATAATATAATATAATATAATATAATAGGGTTAATAAATAACATTAATTAAAAAATTATAAAATGTGAATAAAATTACGAGATTGGTCCCTATGCTTTGTATCATATTACATAGGTACTCTAAAAATTTTATTGACTTGGTTGTTACCATGGTTTGTGCCGGGTGTTTCCCGAGCTCAACGTCCGTTAACGAGTTGATGTTATCGCAAGTGTCACTCATGAGGGTATTTTAATCTATTCAATGTTCAACTCATCTTTTATCATTCATCTAAGTTTTACAACTAACACCAACCCATTTCAACTTCTTCATGTTGATTCTTCAATTTCAAAACTTTTCCCGTTAACGAGTTGATGTTATCGCAAATGTCACTCATAAGGGTATTTTAATCTATTCAATGTTCAACTCATCTTTTATCATTCATCTAAGTTTTACAACTAACACCAACCCATTTCAACTTCTTCATATCGATTCTTCAATTTCAAAACTTTAAATCATAACCTTTCAAAATCAAGTTAAAATTTTAACGATTGATCGTTGGTGTGAATGTCGTGTCGTACTGTGTGAATGTCGTGTCGTACTTAAATTTTAACATACACATCTCAAAGTTAGAATGAGAATTAAAAATTCAAACATAAAATTTATATAATAAAACTCGCAAAAAATCTATATAATATAACTCTTTAGTATAATAGTATAAGTATATAAGCAGTGTTGCAAAAGTCGGCCGACGCATCGTTTTTTAGGCATGACCGATACGTCGTTGCTAAAAAGTCGGTCAAAGGTAAAAAGTCAGTCAAAGTCGATAAAATTCGGAAAAATTCGGTCAAAGTCGGTCCAAGTCGGTCAAAGTCGGTCAAAGTCAGTCAAAGTCGGTCAATTTTTTTATTTTTTTTGGTAATAGTGTTAATAATTGTTAATTGTTCATGTTTATTGTGAATATAGTTTATATTTTAAGATTCGATCTATATAATATTATATATAAATATATATTTAATAAAACTATTTTAAAAGTCAACGTTAGTCAACGCCCGTTGCGTCGCCGTTGCGTCCGACGCGTCGTTTTTTTAAGGATGGCCGATGCGTTCCCGACTCGCGTCTTTTACAACCATGTATATAAGTATATATATGTGTGTTGAATATGTATTGGTGTAAATTATTTATCATTATAATGAGCCATTTTTTGCTCCCTCGTATGTGATATTGTGTGTGATTTGTCTTTCTAAAAGTTACATTTTAATTAAATCGCAAATCAGCATAACAAACTCATATTTGAGACCTGACCCTACACTAAACTATCTCTTTATATCTCTTTATAATAACAAAAGTAAAAATAGATCATCTAAAAATTCAATTATTAATCCTAGCCTTCCATTATTATTAACAACCTTAATCTTAACCATCCAATTTTCCTAATCAAAATTATGACCTCATAATCACCTAATTTAATTGTTTGATTACTCTATTACCCTCATAATACCTTAAATTAAGTAAAATACCTTAAATTAAAAAAAAGGTCGGGGATCAATTCAAAAAATAGGGTTCTTCACAAATAACAAAACACGATGATCCCGTATCCCATCCCATATCCTATGTGAAATTCAAGGTTTCAAAGTGGTATTGTGGAGATCGATTATTTGTGTTGCGAATCTTGCGATGAATCTGATGATGAACAAATCCGCGTAATTATATCAAATTAAAATTATGGTTCGTCGTTGTCAGATGCATATCTTATATACAATTTAGGTAAATTTCGAATTCGAATCTCTTTTCAATCCATGTTAATTTGATCACTTACTATTTAGCAATGCTATAATCGACCATCAGATCGATTTATTCACCATGAACATCATGTATGACACGGTGATGATGTTGTTGATGATGCTGCTCGGTAATTCAAGGACGCTCATGACCATGTGAGTTTTGAATTGTTCATGTGTTGATATCCAAATTTACACTTTAATAACTTAAACCTGTTGTTTTCATATTAGCTTTCACCATGTGAGTTTTAAGATTATGATTTTGTATGTCACTTAAATCAACAAAAAAGTATTCCTATGAAATTGTTATACCCTTTCAAGTCTTGATAATCTATAACTGTATTTTGATAATTCGTTGTATTTGGTTTGGTTCAAAATCAAAATTTGATGACGTTTGTGGGTCTTGTTTGTTAGGCTCCAAAATAGTTTGACTGCTGTAGTGACCCGAACTTTTCCATGTTTATATATATTAATTGAGATTGATATTTACATGATTAAATGTTTCCAACATGTTAAGCAATCAAACTTGTTAAGACTTGATTAATTGAAATATGTTTCATATAGACAATTGACCACCCAAGTTGACCGGTGATTCACGAACGTTAAAACTTGTAAAAACTATATGATGACATATATATGGATATATATATAGTTAACATGATACTATGATAAGTAAACATATCATTAAGTATATTAACAATGAACTACGTATGTAAAAACAAGACTACCAACTTAATGATTTTTAAACGAGACATATATGTAACGATTATCGTTGTAAAGACATTTAATGTATATATATCATATTAAGAGATATTCATACATGATAATATCATGATAATATAATAATTTAAAATCTCATTTGATATTATAAACATTGGGTTAACAACATTTAACAAGATCGTTAACCTAAAGGTTTCAAAACAACACTTACATGTAACGACTAACGATGACTTAACGACTCAGTTAAAATGTATATACATGTAGTGTTTTAATATGTATTTATACACTTTTGAAAGACTTCAATACACTTATCAAAATACTTCTACTTAACAAAAATGCTTACAATTACATCCTCGTTCAGTTTCATTAACAATTCTACTCGTATGCACCCGTATTTGTACTCGTACAATACACAGCTTTTAGATGTATGTACTATTAGTATATACACTCCAATGATCAGCTCTTAGCAGCCCATGTGAGTCACCTAACACATGTGGGAATCATCATTTAGCAACTAGCATGAAATATCTCATAAAATTACAAAAATATGAGTAATCATTCATGACTTATTTACATGAAAACAAAATTACATATCCTTTATATCTAATCCATACACCAACCACCAAAAACACTTACAAACACTTTCATTCTTCAATTTTCTTCATCTAATTGATCTCTCTCAAGTTCTATCTTCAAGTTCTAAGTGTTCTTCATATATTCTACAAGTTCTAGTTACATAAAATCAAGAATACTTTCAAGTTTGCTAGCTCACTTCCAATCTTGTAAGGTGATCATCCAACCTCAAGAAATCTTTGTTTCTTACAGTAGGTTATCATTCTAATACAAGATAATAATCATATTCAAACTTTGGTTCAATTTCTATAACTATAACAATCTTATTTCAAGTGATGATTTTACTTGAACTTGTTTTCGTGTCATGATTCTGCTTCAAGAACTTCGGGCCATCCAAGGATCCGTTGAAGCTAGATCCATTTTTCTCTTTTCCAGTAGGTTTATCCAAGGAACTTAAGGTAGTAATGATGTTCATAACATCATTCGATTCATACATATAAAGCTATCTTATTCGAAGGTTTAAACTTGTAATCACTAGAACATAGTTTAGTTAATTCTAAACTTGTTCGCAAACAAAAGTTAATCCTTCTAACTTGACTTTTAAAATCAACTAAACACATGTTTTATATCTATATGATATGCTAACTTAATGATTTAAAACTTGGAGACACGAAAAACACCGTAAAACCGGATTTACGCCGTCGTAGTAACACCGCGGGCTGTTTTGGGTTAGTTAATTAAAAACTATGATAAACTTTGATTTAAAAGTTGTTATTTTGATAAAATTATTTTTATTATGAACATGAAACTATATCCAAAAATTATGGTTAAACTCAAAGTGGAAGTATGTTTTCTAAAATGGTCATCTAGACGTCGTTCTTTCGACTGAAATGACTACCTTTACAAAAACGACTTGTAACTTATTTTTCCGACTATAAACCTATACTTTTTATTTTTAGATTCATAAAATAGAGTTCAATATGAAACCATAGCAATTTGATTCACTCAAAACGGATTTAAAATGAAGAAGTTATGGGTAAAACAAGATTGGATAATTTTTCTCATTTTAGCTACGTGAAAATTGGTAACAAATCTATTCCAACCATAACTTAATCAACTTGTATTGTATATTATGTAATCTTGAGATACCATAGACACGTATACAATGTTTCGACCTATCATGTCGACACATCTATATATATTTCGGAACAACCATAGACACTCTATATGTGAATGTTGGAGTTAGCTATCCAGGGTTGAGGTTGATTCCAAAATATATATAGTTTGAGTTGTGATCAATACTGAGATACGTATACACTGGGTCGTGGATTGATTCAAGATAATATTTATCGATTTATTTCTGTACATCTAACTGTGGACAACTAGTTGTAGGTTACTAACGAGGACAGCTGACTTAATAAACTTAAAACATCAAAATATATTAAAAGTGTTGTAAATATATTTTGAACATACTTTGATATATATGTATATATTGTTATAGGTTCGTGAATCAACCAGTGGCCAAGTCTTACTTCCCGACGAAGTAAAAATCTGTGAAAGTGAGTTATAGTCCCACTTTTAAAATCTAATATTTTTGGGATGAGAATACATGCAGGTTTTATAAATGATTTACAAAATAGACACAAGTACGTGAAACTACATTCTATGGTTGAATTATCGAAATCGAATATGCCCCTTTTTATTAAGTCTGGTAATCTAAGAATTAGGGAACAGACACCCTAGTTGACGTGAATCCTAAAGATAGATCTATTGGGCCTAACAAACCCCATCCAAAGTACCGGATGCTTTAGTACTTCGAAATTTATATCATATCCGAAGGGTGTCCCGGAATGATGGGGATATTCTTATATATGCATCTTGTTAATGTCGGTTACCAGGTGTTCACCATATGAATGATTTTTATCTCTATGTATGGGATGTGTATTGAAATATGAAATCTTGTGGTCTATTGTTACGATTTGATATATATAGGTTAAACCTATAACTCACCAACAATTTTGTTGACGTTTAAAGCATGTTTATTCTCAGGTGAATACTAAGAACTTCCGCTGTTGCATACTAAAATAAGGACAAGATTTTGAGTCCATGTTTGTATGATATTGTGTAAAAACTGCATTCATGAAACTGATTTCGATGTAATATATTTGTATTGTAAACCATTATGTAATGGTCGTGTGTAAACAGGATATTTTAGATTATCATTATTTGATAATCTACGTAAAGCTTTTTAAACCTTTATTTATGAAATAAAGGTTATGGTTTGTTTTAAAAATGAATGCAGTCTTTGAAAAACGTCTCATATAGAGGTCAAAACCTCGCAACGAAAACAATTAATATGGAACGTTTTTAATCAATAAGAACGGGACATTTCAGTTGGTATCCGAGCGTTGGTCTTAGAGAACCAGAAAATTTGCATTAGTATGTCTTATCGAGTTTGTTAGGATGCATTAGTGAGTCTGGACTTCGACCGTGTTTTCTTTAAAAATGATTGCTTAACATTTTTGTTCGAAACTATATATTATTAACATGTATATATTATGTGATATATTAATCTCTTAACATGTTTGATATTGTGTGATAGATGTCTACCTCTAGCACAAATTCCATTGACTCACCTAATAATAACGAAGAGTCGAATATATATTGGACTGATTCACAAGTTCCCGAAGAGGAACCGGAAGAAGAGTCGGAACCGGAAGAAGAATCGGAACCGGAAGAAGAATCGGAACTGGATGAAGAAATAGAACCGGTGGGGGAAATAATAAAACGGTTAAGTAAAAGAAAATCCTCAACCAATCGACCAAGGTTAATTATGGTCAATGGTGTTTCCGCCAAGGAAGCAAAATATTGGGAGGATTACCAATTCTCCGATGAATCAGATTCCGACGAGAATTCCGATGATGTTATAGAAATTACCCCAACTGAATTTAAAAAGGCAAAAGAAAATAATAAGGGAAAGGGCATAAAAATAGAGAAATTTAATTCCAACCCCGATGAACTTTATATGTATCGTCAACCCCCGAAGTCCTTAAGTTGTAACAATGACCCGAGAACCTCTAAACCACCAGGTTTTTCTAAACCGTTGTGGAAAACGACAGCTAGTATTAGGGGAACATCATATATCCCTAGAAACTTGGCAAAACGAACCAAAACCGAAGAAGAAGAAACGAGCAAGTCGGAATAAGATAGTTGTATTCGTGTGGTGTAATATATGTAATATAGTGTGACTATGCTTTATGATATATGTAAAAATTGCTTGTATTAATAAGTATTTTTTTATGAATCTAACTCTTGTCTATTTTACAGTTTAAAAACACAAAATGGATAAACAAGCTAATATTTTAAGAGACCTACCCGGAGACATGATTGATGAAATCTTGTTTAGAGTCGGTCAGAATTCCTCGGCACAACTATTTAAGGCGAGATCAGTTTGTAAGACATTCGAAGAACGTTCCAAGAATGTCTTGGTTTATAAGAGACTTTCGTTTGAAAGATGGGGGATATCACATTGGGAAACCCATAAGTTACGATGTGTTTACTTTGACGCATATATTGCGGGGAACCCAAATGCTATTTTACGCAACGGGTTAAGAAATTATTTTGACTCAATGTATCCGAATATAGGACTTCATGATTTAGAAAAAGCGGCTAACATGCAACATAAAGAAGCATGCTATGCTTACGGGTTAGTAATGTTCGCTTCTCACCAAAGTGAGAAAAAGAACATCGGGCTACAGCTATTAAACAAAACATTCCCACAAGTGACGGAGTCGGTAATTGGGGTAAGAAATGAGGTTTTTAGGTTATTACGAGACTGTTGGTCATTACGTAAGCCTCGTCCCTTTGACGACATTACAACACGCTGTCTTATCAACGGCCATAACGGTTATGTTCCACAAGACCAAGGATGGGAAGTAGTCCTAGTAAAACCAAAATGCATGACTTGTTTCTGGACGTATGAATTACGTGTCTTTATTGCCTTTGCTGAATGACTTGTGTACTAGCTAGAATTATCTTCACAACTATCTTGTATCAAAGTTATTGTGTGCTATATTTCATGCTTTATGTAAAATAAGCGGTATTGTAAGTTTGTAAAATATTGTATAAAAGTTTGAACGCCAAATATTATTATAATCAGTTTTTCATATAGAATTGTAGTAGTTGAATTGTATATTAGCTACTAAGTATGAACTTAACGGGTAGGTACTACCCGAATTTAAACTTATAAAACGCTAATATGAAGAAAAATCTTTTATAAATGAGTTCATATTATGCTACGAAATACTATTAACTACTCTTAATATTCTGTATGATTAACTTGTTCCATTTGACTATTTTGAAGGAAATGGCACCGACTACTCGACACACTGTGAATATGAATGAAGAGGAATTCCGTACTTTTCTAGCTTCAAACATAGCTGCAGTACAGGCTGCGCTATATACCAACAATAACCTTGGATCTAGCAGTACAGGAAATCGTGTAGGATGCACCTACAAAGAATTCACTGCCTGCAAAACTTTGGAATTTGATGGAACCGAAGGACCGATTGGATTGAAACGGTGGACCGAGAAGGTCGAATCGGTGTTTGCCATAAGTAAGTGTACTGAAGAGGACAAAGTGAAGTACGCTACGCATACCTTCACAGGTTCTGCGTTAACATGGTGGAATACCTATCTAGAGCAAGTGGGACAAGATGATGCTTACGCACTACCGTGGTCAGCATTCAAGCACTTGATGAACGAGAAGTACCGTCCCAGAACCGAGGTCAATAAGCTCAAGACAGAACTTAGAGGGTTACGAACCCAAGGATTTGATATTACCACGTACGAAAGACGATTCACAGAATTGTGCCTATTGTGTCCGGGAGCGTTCGAAGATGAGGAAGAGAAGATCGACGCATTTGTGAAAGGATTACCGGAAAGAATCCAAGAAGATATAAGTTCACACGAGCCCGCCTCCATACAACAGGCATGTAGAATGGCTCACAAACTAGTGAACCAGATTGAGGAAAGAATTAAAGAACAGACGGCTGAAGAGGCCAATGTGAAGCAAGTCAAAAGAAAGTAGGCGGAAAACGGTGATAAGAATCACCAATACAACAACAACAGCAATTACAATAATAATCGCAACAATTATCCCAACAATCGCAACATCAATCGCAACTACAACAAACGGCCCAACAACAACAACAACAACAACAACAACAACAACTATAACAATCGTCCTAACAACAATAACAATCGCAACAACAACAACAATCAGAAGCATCTATGCCAAAGGTGTGAAAAGTATCACTCGGGGTTCTGCACCAAATTTTGCAACAAGTGTAAAAGAAATGGTCATAGCGCGGTGAAGTGTGAGGTCTACGGACCAGGGGTTAACAGAACGAAAGGAACAAATGGTGTCGGAACGAGTAATGGCGGAGCAAGTAGTGTCGGAGCAAGTTATGCCAATGTAGTTTGTTATAAATGTGGAAAACCGGGCCACATTATTAGAAATTGCCCAAACCAGGAGAACACTAATGGACAAGGCCGCAGAAGAGTTTTCAATATTAATGCGGCAGAGGCACAGGAAGACCCGGAGCTTGTTACGGGTACGTTTCTTATTAACAATAAATCTGCTTACGTTTTATTTGATTCGGGTGCGGATAGAAGCTATATGATTAGAGATTTTTGTGCTAAATTAAGTTGTCCATTAACGCCATTGGATAGTAAATTTTTACTCGAATTAGCAAATGGTAAATTAATTTCAGCAGATACTATATGTCGGAATCGAGAAATTAAACTGGTTAGCGAAACATTTAAGATTGACTTGATACCAGTAGAGTTAGGGAGTTTTGATGTGATAATCGGTATGGACTGGTTGAAAGAAGTGAAAACAGAGATCGTTTGTTACAAAAATGCAATTCGCATTATACGAGAAAAAGGAAAACCCTTAATGGTGTACGGAGAAAAGGGCAACACGAAGCTACATCTTATTAGTAATTTAAAGGCACAAAAACTAATAAGAAAAGGTTGCTATGCTATTCTAGCACACGTCGAGAAAGTACAAACTGAAGAAAAGAGCATCAATGATGTTCCCGTAGCAAAAGAATTTCCCGATGTATTTCCGAAAGAATTACCGGGATTACCCCCACATCGATCCATTGAATTTCAAATAGATCTTGTACCAGGAGCTGCACCAATAGCTCGTGCTCTTTACAGACTCGCACCCAGCGAGATGAAAGAACTGCAAAGCCAATAACAAGAACTTTTAGAGCGTGGTTTCATTCGACCAAGCACATCACCGTGGGGAGCTCCTGTTTTGTTTGTCAAGAAGAAAGATGGTACATTCAGGTTGTGTATCGACTACCGAGAGTTGAACAAACTTACCATCAAGAACCGCTACCCACTACCGAGAATCAACGACTTATTTGATCAACTACAAGGCTCGTCTGTTTATTCAAAGATTGACTTACGTTCCGGGTATCATCAAATGCGGGTGAAAGAAGATGATATTCCAAAGACTGCTTTCAGAACACGTTACGGTCATTACGAGTTTATGGTCATGCCGTTTGGTTTAACTAATGCACCAGCTGTGTTCATGGACCTTATGAACCGAGTGTGAGGACCATACCTTGACAAGTTTGTCATTGTTTTCATTGATGACATACTTATTTACTCAAAAAATGACCAAGAACACGGTGAACATTTGAGAAAGGTGTTAGAAGTATTGAGGAAGGAAGAATTGCACGCTAAATTTTCAAAGTGTGCATTTTGGTTGGAAGAAGTTCAATTCCTCGGTCACATAGTGAACAAAGAAGGTATTAAGGTGGATCCGGCAAAGATAGAAACTGTTGAAAAGTGGGAAACCCCGAAAACTCCGAAACACATACGCCAGTTTTTAGGACTAGCTGGTTACTACAGAAGGTTCATCCAAGACTTTTCCAGAATAGCAAAACCCTTGACTGCATTAACGCATAAAGGGAAGAAATTTGAATGGAATGATGAACAAGAGAAAGCGTTTCAGTTATTGAAGAAAAAGCTAACTACGGCACCTATATTGTCATTGCCTGAAGGGAATGATGATTTTGTGATTTATTGTGACGCGTCAAAGAAAGGTCTCGGTTGTGTATTAATGCAACGAACGAAGGTGATTGCTTATGCGTCTAGACAATTGAAGATTCACGAACAAAATTATACGACGCATGATTTGGAATTATGCTCGGTTGTTTTTGCATTAAAGACTTGGAGGCACTACTTATATGGGGTCAAAAGTATTATATATACCGACCACAAAAGTCTTCAACACATATTTAATCAGAAACAACTGAATATGAGGCAGCGTAGGTGGATTGAATTATTGAATGATTACGACTTTGAGATTCGTTACCACCCGGGGAAGGCAAATGTGGTAGCCGATGCCTTGAGCAGGAAGGACAGAGAACCCATTCGAGTAAAATCTATGAATATAATGATTCATAATAACCTTACTACTCAAATAAAGGAGGCGCAACAAGGAGTTTTAAAAGAGGGAAATTTAAAGGATGAAATACCCAAAGGATCGGAGAAGCATCTTAATATTCGGGAAGACGGAACCCGGTATAGGGCTGAAAGGATTTGGGTACCAAAATTTGGAGATATGAGAGAAATGGTACTTAGAGAAGCTCATAAAACCAGATACTCAATACATCCTGGAACGGGGAAGATGTACAAGGATCTCAAGAAACATTTTTGGTGGCCGGGTATGAAAGCCGATGTTGCTAAATACGTAGGAGAGTGTTTGACGTGTTCTAAGGTCAAAGCTGAGCATCAGAAACCATCAGGTCTACTTCAACAACCCGAAATCCCAGAATGGAAATGAGAAAACATTACCATGGATTTCATCACTAAATTGCCAAGGACTGCAAGTGGTTTTGATACTATTTGGGTAATAGTTGATCGTCTCACCAAATAAGCATACTTCCTGCCAATAAGAGAAGATGACAAGATGGAGAAGTTAGCACGACTGTATTTGAAGGAAGTCATCTCCAGACATGGAATACCAATCTCTATTATCTCTGATAGGGATGGTAGATTTATTTCAAGATTCTGGCAGACATTACAGCAAGCATTAGGAACTCGTCTAGACATGAGTACTGCCTATCATCCACAAACTGATGGGCAGAGCGAAAGGACGATACAAACGCTTGAAGACATGCTACGAGCATGTGTTATTGATTTCGGAAACAGTTGGGATCGACATCTACCGTTAGCAGAATTTTCCTACAACAACAGCTACCATTCAAGCATTGAGATGGCGCCGTTTGAAGCACTTTATGGTAGAAAGTGTAGGTCTCCGATTTGTTGGAGTGAAGTGGGGGATAGACAGATTACGGGTCCGGAGATTATACAAGAAACTACCGAGAAGATCATCCAAATTCAACAACGGTTGAAAACCGCCCAAAGTCGACAAAAGAGCTACGCTGACATTAAAAGAAAAGATATAGAATTTGAAATTGGAGAGATGGTCATGCTTAAAGTTGCACCTTGGAAAGGCGTTGTTCGATTTGGTAAACAAGGGAAATTAAATCCAAGGTATATTGGACCATTCAAGATTATTGATCGTGTCGGACCAGTAGCTTACCGACTTGAGTTACCTCAACAACTCGCGGCTGTACATAACACTTTCCACGTCTCGAATTTGAAGAAATTTTTTGCTAAAGAAGATCTCACTATTCCGTTAGATGAAATCCAAATCAACGAAAAACTTCAATTCATCGAAGAACCCGTCGAAATAATGGATCGTGAGGTTAAAAGACTTAAGCAAAACAAGATACCAATTGTTAAGGTTCGATGGAATGCTTGTAGAGGACCCGAGTTCACCAGGGAGCGTGAAGATCAGATGAAGAAGAAATACCCGCATCTATTTCCAGAAGATTCGTCAACACCTTCAACAGCTTAAAATTTCGGGACGAAATTTATTTAACGGGTAGGTACTGTAGTGACCCGAAATTTTCCATGTTTATATATATTAATTGATATTGATATTTACATGATTAAATATTTCCAACATGTTAAGCAATCAAACTTGTTAAGACTTGATTAATTGAAATATGTTTCATATAGACAATTGACCACCCAAGTTGACCGGTGATTCACGAACGTTAAAACTTGTAAAAACTATATGATGACATATATATGGATATATATATAGTTAACATGATACTATGATAAGTAAACATATCATTAAGTATATTAACAATGAACTACATATGTAAAAACAAGACTACTAACTTAATGATTTTTAAACGAGGCATATATGTAACGATTATCGTTGTAAAGACATTTAATGTATATATATCATACTAAGAGATATTAATACATGATAATATCATGATAATATAATAATTTAAAATCTCATTTGATATTATAAACATTGGGTTAACAACATTTAACAAGATCGTTAACCTAAAGGTTTCAAAACAACACTTACATGTAACGACTAACGATGACTTAACGACTCAGTTAAAATGTATATACATGTAGTGTTTTAATATGTATTTATACACTTTTGAAAGAATTCAATACACTTATCAAAATACTTCTACTTAACAAAAATGCTTACAATTATATCCTCGTTCAGTTTCATCAACAATTCTACTCGTATGCACCCGTATTCGTACTCGTACAATACACAGCTTTTAGATGTTTGTACTATTGGTATATACACTCCAATGATCAGCTATTAGCAGCCCATGTGAGTCACCTAACACATGTGGGAACCATCATTTGGCAACTAGCATGAAATATCTCATAAAATTACAAAAATATGAGTAATCATTCATGACTTATTTACATGAAAACAAAATTACATATCCTTTATATCTAATCCATACACCAACCACCAAAAACACCTACAAACACTTTCATTCTTCAATTTTCTTCATATAATTGATCTCTCTCAAGTTCTATCTTCAAGTTCTATGTGTTCTTCATATATTCTAGAAGTTCTAGTTACATAAAATCAAGAATACTTTCAAGTTTGCTAGCTCACTTTCAACCTTGTAAGGTGATCATCCAACCTCAAGAAATCTTTATTTCTTACAGTAGGTTATCATTCTAATACAAGGTAATAATCATATTCAAACTTTGGTTCAATTTCTATAACTATAACAATCTTATTTCAAGTGATGATCTTACTTGAACTTGTTTTCGTGTCATGATTCTGCTTCAAGAACTTCGAGCCATCCAAGGATCCGTTGAAGCTAGATCCATTTTTCTCTTTTCCAGTAGGTTTATCCAAGGAACTTAAGGTAGTAATGATGTTCATAACATCATTCGATTCATACATATAAAGCTATCTTATTCGAAGGTTTAAACTTGTAATCACTAGAACATAGTTTAGTTAATTCTAAACTTGTTCGCAAACAAAAGTTAATCCTTCTAACTTGACTTTTAAAATCAACTAAACACATGTTCTATATCTATATTATATGCTAACTTAATGATTTAAAACTTGGAGACACGAAAAACACCGTAAAACCGGATTTACGCCGTCGTAGTAACACCGCGGGCTGTTTTGGGTTAGTTAATTAAAAACTATGATAAACTTTGATTTAAAAGTTGTTATTTTGAGAAAATAATTTTTATTATGAACATGAAACTATATCCAAAAATTATGGTTAAACTCAAAGTGGAAGTATGTTTTCTAAAATGGTCATCTAGACGTCGTTCTTTCGACTGAAATGACTACCTTTACAAAAATGACTTGTAACTTATTTTTCTGACTATAAACCTATACTTTTTCTTTTTATATTCATAAAATAGAGTTCAATATGAAACCATAGCAATTTGATTCACTCAAAACGGATTTAAAATGAAGAAGTTATGGGTAAAACAAGATTGGATAATTTTTCTCATTTTAGCTACGTGAAAATTGGTAACAAATCTATTCCAACCATAACTTAATCAACTTGTATTGTATATTATGTAATCTTGAGATACCATAGACACGTATACAATGTTTCGACCTATCATGTCGACACATCTATATATATTTCGGAACAACCATAGACACTCTATATGTGAATGTTGGAGTTAGCTATACAGGGTTGAGGTTGATTCCAAAATATATATAGTTTGAGTTGTGATCAATACTGAGATACGTATACACTGGGTCGTGGATTGATTCAAGATAATATTTATCGATTTATTTCTGTACATCTAACTGTGGACAACTAGTTGTAGGTTACTAACGAGGACAGCTGACTTAATAAACTTAAAACATCAAAATATATTAAAAGTGTTGATATTGCTCTAAACATACATATTATTCGACGCAATATCACTTATATTTCATAGGTTTTTATCATCTACAAAGACATTCAATGCGCATTTCACGAGAAAAACGACAAAAGTGGATAAGAGCTTGCTATTTGAAGATTCGACGATAAAACAATAGTTTTAACCAGATTTATATCAAGAAACGTTTATCCGAATGAAAGTACAAGATAGATGAAGAAAAGAGTTCAAATGTAAAGTGCCAAGTCAGTACACGTCAATACGAGGTCATCAAAGAACAAACGAAAAAAGAAAAATAAAGAAAACTGCTTTTACTCTTACACGAATAGTGTAGGTCTACACGAATAGTGTAGAATATTTGTTCTTATACGAATAGTGTAGGTCTACACGAATCGTGTAGAATATTTGTTCTTACACGAATAGTGTAGCCATACACGAATCGTGTAATGTTAGGCCGAATTTAATCATTCATCAGATAAGGGGCGGCTACTTTTGGAGTTTTAAAACCTTTCTTTTGGCTAGTGCTTCAGCAAATGGATCTTTTTGACTCACCTACTACTTCTAATACATGTTAAATAGAGAGTACGTTCAGAGACAGAAGGAGGATACAAGATTACAACACATATTACACACAGGAGAAAATACACACAAAATTACTATATCAAATTACTATTGTTATTTTTACTTGTACCTATTGTAATTAGTTTCAAGTATCAATTATTAAGGGGGTATTGTTCGTGATAAAGGGTGTTATTGTACGCGTGAAAGGGGTGTTATTATTGTAATTTTTCTACCGTTTGAAGTTAATGCAAGTGAAGATATTTTAGTAAGTTTACTCTGTTAAAAATTAGCGTTGTTATTATGTTTGCATATCTATATTTTTATGTCTACCTTAGTGTAATGGATAGCTAAATTTCCCTAGTGTTTGCTTAAATGTAGAGCCCCTAGTGAAATGGATTGTTACCATCTGTAAAAGTTAAAATGTAACTTTAGTATTTTTAATATTGAGCTTAGTTAAAAGAACCATTTTTATGTAATTAGGTATTTAACTCTTCCCACTTAATTTATTAAATTTAAATAACGAAAGTTATATTTATTTACATAAATTAAGCTTCAACATTAAAAATGATCTAGACGAATTTATAGATAAGTTATTGACACCAATTTAGAAATAAACTTCGGTGGTTTGGGTGATATCAATAAATTATATGAAGGTGAAATTATAAAAAGGGAAACCGTTATAATTTGGGTATTGGCGAAGGTTAAAACTAGGCTAGGTCTCAATTTAAATACTTAGGGAATAGTAGCTTTCTAAAAAGAATCCAATGAAAATTAGATTTTATTTAGTTAAGTTGTAACCTTATATTTATTCGAGAGAAAAATGTAAAGTTTGATACTAGAACATTTTAAATAGGGCGTAAACTTAAAACAATCCATGGACCTAGGGGTGACACAATTAAGTAAACACTCTCATTTATCTCATTTATATTTCTTATAAAAGTATTAAGTTTATTATTTACGAAGTATTATTTTAAAATATAAAAAAAAAATACATAAAAATAGTTAATTTTCGTAACAGTTATTTGTCACATCTTTTTACTCATACACGAATCGTGTATCATCACACGAATCGTGTAAGGCTAAAACGCGGCTACAGTACAGCTAGGTTAAATTTAGGGTTTTAATTATTTAATTATATATATTTAGGTTATTAGTTATTTTAATTAAGTTAATTAGTTTTACTTATTATAAAATACCTTAATAAATGTTTTAATCTTAAAATTAGTATTAATTATTATAAGTTTATAAATTGTAACTAGTTTATAATTAGTAAATTAATTAAATTCCTTTTAATTTGTATTAGTTTTACTAAAAATGCATTTTAGTTAATTTAAATAAGTTTCTATTATAATTGCTCAAAACAAAATTCTAAATATATAGTTTCATTAAAAATTACTATTTTACTAATTACCATTTAGTAACATAATTAATGCATCATAATTAGTTTATTTTCATTTAGTTCCTTTTTAAGTTAATTTTTGTAATCTTGTAATTTTATTTAGTAAATTAGTTTTAGTTATTTTCTTTTACTGTTATTTTACAATTGCCTAATCCAAAACCCCCTTTAATTAAGTTTGACATCAAAGACTATTAAAAACCATTAAACACTCCATCTCCCTGTGGAACGAATCGGATTTACCAACAAACTAAACTACACGGATAGGACTAGTTGCCTATATATATGTGTGAAATCAACCTAAAATCTATAAAATACCACATATACAATAAATCAATTCGTGTAACAAAACAACTCAAATCCGTTCATAAATAAAGGTTACGTTTCCGCACATCAACTTTTTGGCGCCACTGTCGGGTTGGATTTGTACGTGGACCGGGTTGTTGGATCACCAATTTTATTGGTCTTTGAAGGATCCTGCCCCTCTGCTGCATCTTTTGGCTATTCGAAACGTGGGCAAAAATCAGAAGGAAAATCTGTTTGTTTAAGGGTTTTTATCATTGTTTTTATGTTATTCGATCCTCTCGAGGAAATTCATTTCCAAGAAAGTTCAAAGTTTTTGAATAAATCGTTTAATTCTTTGTACAATTTCCCAAATTGTATGATCCGTTCAATCCTAAACTCGTTAAACTTAATCCGGAACCTCAAAGAATTAATAAAAGACAAAAACAACAAAAAGAAATAGGAAGTACTAGTAATTTTAAAACACCGAAAAACTCTAAAAAAAAAAAAGAACCAAATAGGTAACCCTAGATAAACCTTCAGTGTGTGATCTCATAATAGAAATTAATGTATGAACTTACGTTCCTCCAACGCTGAATTAACTCCTTCACATCCTGAACTCGAAAGGAAATTCCACGAACGCTTAAGAGCTCAAGAAGTAGAATCTCTTGCTAAAAATTTAGAGTCACTTTTCTTAGAATCCGACTCTGAACCAATAATTCAACCAATCATAGAGCCGATTATTAAAGAAGAAGAAGAAATGGCTGATACAAATCAAACGATGGAAGCATTAATGAAGGCCACAAGAAAAGGTCAAGGCCACGCAATCATCCAACCCACGATGAGTGATGGTTTTGAAATAAAAGGTCAATTTTTACACATGGTAACTAATACATGTCAATTCGGTGGAGCCCCAAATGAGGATGCTAACGAGCATCTTCGTAAGTTTGTAAGCATTTGCAAGCTTTTCAAAATCAAAGATGTCACCGATGAAGTTGCATGTTTAAAAATCTTTCCATGGTCCTTAAAAGATGATGCAAGAGATTGGCTAGACTCATTACCAGAAGGTTATATTGAAAACTGGAATGATATGATGGATAAATTTTTGTCAGAATTCTTTCCTGCTTCAAAAGCAGCAAAACTACAAAGTGACATAAATCACTTTAAACAAAAGCCTAATGAAACTCTTTATGAAGCTTGGACCCGATTCAATAAAATGCTTCAAATATGTCCTCAACACGGGTTGAATACATTCCAAAAGGTCCAAATATTCTATAAAGGAGTCAATGTGGCAACTAGAAAAGATATAGATGTTGCAGCCGGAGGTTCGGTTATGAAGAAAACACCTGAAGACGCTCATACAATCATTGCTGATTTAGCGTCCCATTCTCATAACTGGCATCAAGAAATAGAATTTTCTAGATCATCAAATGTTGCTAGTATTGAAAGTAATGATGAAATTGCTTCTTTAAAAGTTCAAATAGCAAATCAAGCAAGACAAATCGAGAAAGTAACCAAGGAAATGCATTCTATTAGAGTAGGATGTGAACTATGCCAAGGTCCCCATCTTACTAGAGATTGTGATCAAAGTACAATGGAAGAACAAGCAAATTTCTTAGGATACTTACGAAAAGGTGAAATGAACTTCAGTGATTTTCCAGCTATAGAAGCAAACAACCAAAAATATCCTCCTATAAACAGCTATCAAGTAGGAGGACCTTCAGGATCAAATAATAATAACTATCAAAATAACAATAACTATCAAGGAGGAAATCCAGGTTACCAAAACAACCGGAATTTTCCAAATCAAAATCAAAGAAATCCGCCACCAGGTTATAATAACCGAAATCAACCTCAACGAAATTATCAAAATAATTTCCAACACAATCAACAACCACAACCACTAGCACTCATGCAACCGCAACCATTAGCAATTATGCAACCTCAACCTGAGAGGAAATCTGTTTTAGAAGATCTCTTGAGAGATTTTATGGTTAAGCATGAGCAAAATGCAGAGCTCCAAACTCAGCAAATTCGAAATCAACAAGCCACGATTCAGATTTTAGAAAGAGATGTTGGAAGGATCTCACAGTTACTAGCAGAGAGACCACCAATTGCAAGTAACCCTCCGTTTATACTAAAGAAAAATGATCCTCAAGCCCCAGCATATTCACAAGTGAATGCTATTTATAGTTTCTGTGAGGATGAAGCAAGTTTCAAAACACCGGAGAAGAGTCCAATTTTTACTCTTGGGTGTAAAGATGATGATGAAGAGTGTGATGAGTTTATATTTTCTGATTTATCCAATATGGCGGATTACACTCCTTATCAAGAGATGGATGATACCCGAGTTGAAAGTGTGAAAAGTATAACATGTGAAGATGAAGAGATCCGAGTTGGTGACATAACTCCCGAGTATGGTGATTATTTGATGAGGTTGATGACGGGAAATCATGTGGAAGTGTAGAAAATAGAAACCACCGAACCTTCTGAGTTTAGGGTTGATGATGATTTGAAGATGATCAAGGAAGAAGCGGAAGATACGGTGAAGCAAGCACCTAAAGTGGAAGACTATAAAGAACCCATTCCATACCCACAAGCACTTGCATCCGAAAAACCAAAGGAGAATCATTGTAAGCCTTTAAATACGGATAATATTTGTGTAGATGTACCTTTGGTTGATGTTATTGCAGGTGTGCCAAACTATGGGAAATTCTTGAATGATTTGATGGCAAAAGAAGGAGTGTGTGAGCAAGCATCATCCGCATTCCTTGAAGCAGAATGTGCTGCTATTATGAAGAAGAATGAATTGCCGCCTAAGTTAGGTGATCCTGGACCGTTCATAGTACCTTGTAAGCTTAATGAATCTGAAATTCTTAGATCATTAGCTGACTCAGGTGCAAGTATAAATCTCATGCCTTATTCCATTTACTCGCATTTGAACTTAGGTGAACTTAAACCCACCAATTCAGGCATTAGATTCATTGATCAGTCGGTTAATAAACCTATAGGGATTGCTGAAAACTTAGTAGTAAAAACAGGTGAACTTGAGTTTCTAGCTGACTTTGTAGTTGTAGACATGAAGAAAGATAAGTTTGTACCTATTATTTTAGGTAGACCATTCTTAGCAACTGCATGCGCTTTAACAGATTGGAAAACAGGAAAACTAGTTTTGAAGGATAGAGGCAAGAGTGCAACCTATCAAACTGAGTTTAGTATGAACCCACCACCCACACCGATAGTTTCAGTGAATATTGTTGACAATGTCAAACCCATTAGTCAACAAGCTAAGTGTGGGGAGGGTGATGAGGAGAAACTAGATAGTAAACCGCCCAATGATAGTGTTGTTGAGAAAACCATGAAGAAGTTATATGGTAGGATTAGAAATGCTATGTCGAAAAAAGATAAACATTTGAGAGAGAGATTGATTTCAAACCTATCAAAACTTGAGAAATATAAGTTGAAAAAACTGGTTGAAGAGTCAAGATTTTCGGACTCTTGGTTATTATCAAAAATTAGTGGTAAGAATGGTTGCAGTAATGGTTCTATTGGAGTAAAAAAGGGTGATGTTTATCACCCCGACGTTAGTTAAAATTAGGGTGGAGTCGCGTGAACGACTCGCTAATAAACTTCACAAATTGTAAATAGTCCCATTCGTGTGTCTCGTTTTTTAAATTCCTTTTTATTTGTATTTCTCATATAATTGTTTTAAAATTTAAAAATGTTAATCTTTTTAACACAAAAATAGAGTGTTTTTATTTTATTTTAAATTTGTTTTCGAAAAATATTAAAACTTTAACTTTTAATGAATTGAATTTTATAAATTGAATTTAAAAATTTATAAACGGATTAAGATCAGGTATAACAACCGAATTTCCGTTACAAATATAAATTTATAAAAGATATTTTAAATTTAATTGATTATAAGTTATATAAAAAAAAAATATATAAAATGAAAAAAGTAAAAAAAAAATAGTTTGTAATAACATAATTTTTTGGTGTGTATTGAAACTTATTATGTTTTTATTTTTTATATATTAGCAAGAAAATATAGTGTGGGGTAAAAATGTGTTGTACGATTGAAGTACAACCCCATATTTTGTGTGTTTTTAACATGGTTTTGACAGGTACAGACGAAAATGCAATTAGACGAAACGAAACATCAAATTACATTGTGATACAAACATTGGATATGATCATAGGTAAAACAATTTGAAAATCCAAATCGGTTAACAAAGGAAGTTCCAAATACTCTACACTTTTTGTCCTCTCAAATTTATACATTATTATCTGATTTTATGTAATGAGGGCATTACATAATCTTAAGTGTGGGGTGGGAATATATAAATTCTCGAGAACTAATAAGTTATTGGTTTTTATGAAAAATTTGAAAAATTTTAAACAAATATATCTAATCAATTTTTAAGGTAACTACGAGCAATTAAAGATCAGGTGTAAAAACCGAAATTGTTGTCTCCAAACATTAAAAATACATATGTTTATTTGTTTAAAACTTATAAAAGAAAACCAAGTATAACAAGAATTTATAAAAACCTTATGTTGAGAACCATATATCACATGTTTCTATGAAGTTATTGCAGATATCATTGCTTTGGAACGTATAAACCTGAATATTCCACTATTACGAGTAATAGAGGATGAATCAAGTCCATCCCGTAAGGAAGTAAGGTCTTCCAAATTGACACACTTGCTAACTTATGTTAGAAGATGTAGTCCAGAAAAGCTGTAGGTTGACGAAAAATCTTGTAAAGTCATCCCTAAAATCGGCTGGAAATCCACCTAACCTCAGCATCAAACAGGGTTTTTGGTGGTCAGACTTATCCTAACCATGAGATGGATCTGTCTCGTACAATGGGGGGGCACATTGCAAATTAGCTTTTAAGACTAATGAATCTAATCCCCAGATGGATGATCTCCGTAAAGATTAACCGCATCTATGTTTGACCGCGGTCAACATACATATGCCATAACAAATTGAGGTGTGCAAACTCATGGTTCACCGATGATATTTGGACACGATATAATTTTGTTCTAAAACTTATGCTATTTTATGAATTATATTTGTGTAAAACTATTTTTGGACATTTGGCTTCAAGTTCCATGATACTACAATCATGGGGGCGAATAGCTTGCTAATCGCCGACTGAGACTTCGGTTTTCAGTTACCCTCAACCGGAATTTGAGGTTAAAACCGAAAAACGTGTCTAGTGTAAAAACTAGCATGACATTTTATAAAAATCATAAAACGTTTTCGCAAGGTCCAATTTTCCCTAAGGATCCAAATTTTTTTAAACCCTAATCACGAGTTTCATGTTTATTTCTGTTGTCAGAATTTCATTTCGTGTGATGTGCGTGTGATCCAATAAATACTGTGTTATGTAATATATTTCATATAGCGTGTGTTTCATTTCGTGTAGTGTGTGTTGTGTGATCTAAATGTTCGATAAGAAAGATATATAATGTTCTAACTATGTTAAAAGATGTAATTGCTTGAGGACAAGCAACGTTCTAGTGTGGGGTATTTTGATATTGCTCTAAACATACATATTATTCGACGCAATATCACTTATATTTCATAGGTTTTTATCATCTACAAAGACATTCAATGCGCATTTCACGAGAAAAACGACAAAAGTGGATAAGAGCTTGCTATTTGAAGATTCGACGATAAAACAATAGTTTTAACCAGATTTATATCAAGAAACGTTTATCCGAATGAAAGTACAAGATAGATGAAGAAAAGAGTTCAAATGTAAAGTGCCAAGTCAGTACACGTCAATACGAGGTCATCAAAGAACAAACGAAAAAATAAAAATAAAGAAAACTGCTTTTACTCTTACACGAATAGTGTAGGTCTACACGAATAGTGTAGAATATTTGTTCTTACACGAATAGTGTAGGTCTACACGAATCGTGTAGAATATTTGTTCTTACACGAATAGTGTAGCCATACACGAATCGTGTAATGTTAGGCCGAATTTAATCATTCATCAGATAAGGGGCGGCTACTTTTGGAGTTTTAAAACCTTTCTTTTGGCTAGTGCTTCAGCAAATGGATCTTTTTGACTCACCTACTACTTCTAATACATGTTAAATAGAGAGTACGTTCAGAGACAGAAGGAGGATACAAGATTACAACACATATTACACACAGGAGAAAATACACACAAAATTACTATATCAAATTACTATTGTTATTTTTACTTGTACCTATTGTAATTAGTTTCAAGTATCAATTATTAAGGGGGTATTGTTCGTGATAAAGGGTGTTATTGTACGCGTGAAAGGGGTGTTATTATTGTAATTTTTCTACCGTTTGAAGTTAATGCAAGTGAAGATATTTTAGTAAGTTTACTCTGTTAAAAATTAGCGTTGTTATTATGTTTGCATATCTATATTTTTATGTCTACCTTAGTGTAATGGATAGCTAAATTTCCCTAGTGTTTGCTTAAATGTAGAGCCCCTAGTGAAATGGATTGTTACCATCTGTAAAAGTTAAAATGTAACTTTAGTATTTTTAATATTGAGCTTAGTTAAAAGAACCATTTTTATGTAATTAGGTATTTAACTCTTCCCACTTAATTTATTAAATTTAAATAACGAAAGTTATATTTATTTACATAAATTAAGCTTCAACATTAAAAATGATCTAGATGAATTTATGGATAAGTTATTGACACCAATTTAGAAATAAACTTCGGTGGTTTGGGTGATATCAATAAATTATATGAAGGTGAAATTATAAAAAGGGAAACCGTTATAATTTGGGTATTGGCGAAGGTTAAAACTAGGCTAGGTCTCAATTTAAATACTTAGGGAATAGTAGCTTTCTAAAAAGAATCCAATGAAAATTAGATTTTATTTAGTTAAGTTGTAACCTTATATTTATTCGAGAGAAAAATGTAAAGTTTGATACTAGAACATTTTAAATAGGGCGTAAACTTAAAACAATCCATGGACCTAGGGGTGACACAATTAAGTAAACACTCTCATTTATCTCATTTATATTTCTTATAAAAGTATTAAGTTTATTATTTACGAAGTATTATTTTAAAATATAAAAAAAAAATACATAAAAATAGTTAATTTTCGTAACAGTTATTTGTCACATCTTTTTACTCATACACGAATCGTGTATCATCACACGAATCGTGTAAGGCTAAAACGCGGCTACAGTACAGCTAGGTTAAATTTAGGGTTTTAATTATTTAATTATATATATTTAGGTTATTAGTTATTTTAATTAAGTTAATTAGTTTTACTTATTATAAAATACCTTAATAAATGTTTTAATCTTAAAATTAGTATTAATTATTATAAGTTTATAAATTGTAACTAGTTTATAATTAGTAAATTAATTAAATTCCTTTTAATTTGTGTTAGTTTTACTAAAAATGCATTTTAGTTAATTTAAATAAGTTTCTATTATAATTGCTCAAAACAAAATTCTAAATATATAGTTTCATTAAAAATTACTATTTTACTAATTACCATTTAGTAACATAATTAATGCATCATAATTAGTTTATTTTCATTTAGTTCCTTTTTAAGTTAATTTTTGTAATCTTGTAATTTTATTTAGTAAATTAGTTTTAGTTATTTTCTTTTACTGTTATTTTACAATTGCCTAATCCAAAACCCCCTTTAATTAAGTTTGACATCAAAGACTATTAAAAACCATTAAACACTCCATCTCCCTGTGGAACTAATCGGATTTACCAACAAACTAAACTACACGGATAGGACTAGTTGCCTATATATATGTGTGAAATCAACCTAAAATCTATAAAATACCACATATACAATAAATCAATTCGTGTAACAAAACAACTCAAATCCGTTCATAAATAAAGGTTACGTTTCCGCACATCAAGTGTTGTAAATATATTTTGAACATACTTTGATATATATGTATATATTGTTATAGGTTCGTGAATCAACCAGTGGCCAAGTCTTACTACCCGACGAAGTAAAAATCTGTGAAAGTGAGTTATAGTCCCACTTTTAAAATCTAATATTTTTGGGATGAGAATACATGCAGGTATTATAAATGATTTACAAAATAGACACAAGTACGTGAAACTACATTCTATGGTTGAATTATCGAAATCGAATATGCCCCTTTTTATTAAGTCTGGAAATCTAAGAATTAGGGAACAGACACCCTAATTGATGTGAATCCTAAAGATAGATCTATTGGGCCTAACAAACCCTATCCAAAGTACCGGATGCTTTAGTACTTCGAAATTTATATCATATCCGAAGGGTGTCCCGGAATGATGGGGATATTCTTATATATGCATCTTGTTAATGTCGGTTACCAGGTGTTCACCATATGAATGATTTTTATCTCTATGTATGGGATGTGTATTGAAAATGAAATCTTGTGGTCTATTGTTATGATTTGATATATAGGTTAAACCTATAACTCACCAACAATTTTGTTGACGTTTAAAGCATGTTTATTCTCAGGTGAATACTAAGAGCTTCCACTGTTGCATACTAAAATAAGGACAAGATTTGGAGTCCATGTTTGTATGATATTGTGTAAAAACTGCATTTAAGAAACTGATTTCGATGTAACATATTTGTATTGTAAACCATTATGTAATGGTCGTGTGTAAACAGGATATTTTAGATTATCATTATTTGATAATCTACGTAAAGCTTTTTAAACCTTTATTTATGAAATAAAGGTTATGGTTTGTTTTAAAAATGAATGCAGTCTTTGAAAAACGTCTCATATAGAGGTCAAAACCTCGCAACGAAATCAATTAATATGGAACGTTTTTAATCAATAAGAACGGGACATTTCAACTGCGATATTTCGATTTGAATCGAAAATTTCGGTCACGAGTTTTACAATTATATTTCGATTTCAATCGACCATTACGGGAAAGAGTTTGAATGGGTGAGCTTGACAATTCGTTGTAAGGTGAATTTTATTATAATGTAGCCTTAAAATTACAAAATGTGAGATCGCAGACAATTAGATCAGTTTCAAGGAAGGTAATTCTCCTATACTAAAGAACTTCCCTCTTTACGGGTCAGATGAACTTTTGTGTTGAGCATTTAACTGATAGCAGAGGTGGCAAACTATACACAATAGTTAAAGATTTAAAATGTGCTCCCATCAAAATGGGTAGTACATGTTAAATCGATTTTGAATTGTATTCGGCCCAGTTCTCCTTTTTAGATATATAATCAGTAATTTAAATGTTAACCGATTCGGTGAAAGGTTAGTAGAATGGTCATTGTTTAACATAGTTTTTTTTCTTTTCCATTTTGCTGGCTTCACATAATAATTTTTTACATTTTTCTTATTAACAATGTGGCTAAATGGGCTGAGATAACACCTTCAGTAAATGGGCTACATAGGCGGCCATTAATATTAGTCCAAACGGGTCAGATGAGCTTTTGTGTTTTGATTTTTATGTCAACTGGGTCAACTCAAAAGATTAGGTGATTTGGAAACAGCTACGAATGTAAGTATATATGTGTATAATTTAGACACTCATATAAAGACATTTTATTTAAGAAGTTGAATATAACTTGGTTTGTAATCTGGTTCCGGCATCCGGCATCGGCAATAATATAAACCATCCGACAATGAAATTGAATCTAATCGAAATGGCGTATCGGAAGATGTTACAGAGTCATAGCGAGATTGTAAACGATCCAATCAATTTCTCTGTGCAGGTATTAATCGTATATTCCAATGTTATCTCAAGGTCTATCAAAAAAGGATTTAATCTAATTATTTATTTTATGTATCCCGATTTTTGTTGCAGGGTTTCTTCTTGTGTTACCTTTGATATACAAAGGTGGTTTCTTTTTTGAAAATTAGGGTTGTTTTAGTATTAAAAATAGGAAGATTGGTGTTAAATTTAAAGAAGTTGTGTATGTGTTAAATTTGAAGTTGTCTTTAAGGTATAATTGTTGTTCTTGGGTACAAATAATGAGTTAGCGGATTAGATATGGTTTATGGCATGCTTGGGTCGCTGATAAAAGGTAAAAAAAAGTTATCTGAAAGAAAATTATTTCTATTTACATATGTATAAAGCTTACAACATTCAGTGTTTTTCATAAAGATGTCAAGTAATTGTTCAAAGATTCAGTATTTCTCATTATATATGTACGGAGTATAAAGGTTACAATATTTTTCATATTTGATACTCCTTTAGATTTTTCATATTTTTCAACAGTTACTTAACATCAGGGCCATTCGACTTGACGCTCAGCCTCAGGGTGTTCATATGGTTAGTTCACATGCTTCAAGTAATACATGATCTCTTTCTTCTGCAACTGTCTATTTTGTCTTTGTTTTTATATCATGTTTTGATTGATTTCTAATTTAAGTTATTAAATCACACTAAGTTTCTGGCTTACATGATCATACTCTGGATGGTGACATGCTTCGCAAGCTGCTGATGCTGTCTAAGGCTTGTGTTTTTCTCTGCGAGATTTTGCGAAAGTTACGAGGTAATAATTGCTACTCTGGATTGTGTTCTCCTTTCAGCTTATATATATACTAAGAAAAAAAGTGGGATATAATAATGATATATGGTAATCGTGATGAAGTGATATTGTCACTCATTTGCTGGTACACGGAGAATCGCATATGGTTTTTCACAAGATGGAAAGTAGGCTCGTGCAACTGGTGGTTGACATATTTTGGGTGATTGGTGCAGGTAATCAAAAATTTCTTATTATAGAATTTTTTAAAAACAAGATCTTTTGTGGTTTAAACCTTCGTTTTCATTGATGGCTAATATAACCTTGCTGAAGCTATAGTACCTTTTAGTGTAAATAAGGAGTTCTATAATTAAAAAATAGCAAATTTAGTAGTAAGATATATATAGCATGTGTGACAATGTGAGCCCCAACAAAACTTCCCAGAAGTCGTAATCCCACTTTTTCCTTCTATTGGCAGCAACCAAGTTGATATTTAAAGGTCATTTTTCAGTTCAGTTTGGCATCAACGAATGTTGGGTTTTAGGATTGTTATGTATAACCTTTATATAAAGCGGGTAGACCCGCCCATTTTGTATATTTGAAAATTTAAAAGAACAACTTCTTTTCAAATTATATAAAAAAAACAGTCACTGAAACTTTCACACCAACATTACTATGAGCAGGTTGACCCAGCTGTTTACATCCAACGCATTTCTGTATCTGTAACAGGTATATTACTGATGTTCGTAGAGGTGTATACGAAATAGTTATATTTTTGCTACGAAATACTATTAAATACGATACAATTTTACACAAGTTATTTATTTATTTATAGAGTGGATATACCTAAACCTTGCTACAACACTTATATGCAGTGTACCTAATCGTACAGTAGTGTAGTTTTTAGTAAGTCCGGTTCGTCCACAGGGAACTAGCCAAGTTTAACGCTATATTTTTAAAACTATATTTGTATAAATATAAATATAAATATAAATATATATATATATATATATATATATATATATATATATATATAAGTAATATTATTATTATAAAAGGGGGTTTTTACCGTTTAATGACCGGTTTGTCGATTTTAAAACTTTTGTCGCAGTTAAAACCTAATGTAAAATATTAAAAATAAATATATCTTAATTTAAAGCGTAAAGTAAATAACGATAATTAAAGTGCGATAATTTAAAGTGCGATAAATAAAATGACGATAAATAAAATAGCGATAATTAAAACGTACGATAATTAAAAGTGCGATAAATAAAATGACAGTAAATAAAAATGAGATGAAATATGAAATAAATGAATTACGCTTATTTAAACTTCCATAATCATGATGTTTGATGTGTTGATTTTAATTTATTACCATGGGTTAATTGTCCTTTGTCCTGGATTATTCGATATGTCCATACAGTTTTGTCCATAATAGTCCATCAGTCATAAATATAAAATGCGAGAATCTTCGTCAAATTATCCTTATACCCAAAGTCAAATATTCCAACTAATTGGGGATTCGAACTGTAACAAGGTCTTAATACTTTGTTTAATGAATACACCAGGTTATCGACTGCGTGTAATCCAAGATTTTATTACTTTGTTAACAATTACACCAATTACCCTTGTATGTAATTCACTCCTGTTTTAACAAGTCTATTGATTATTAATCCATCCCCGTGTCCGGTCAATTGAAAGATAATTCGTATTTATAGATATTCCGCCCACCGTACCCGTTTAAGCGTATGTGGTTATAAATAGATACGTCAAATTGTAATCTTTATATTAAATTAACGAGGTATCGTTTAGTTAATATAAAGCTCATTAATAGCCTATAGTCTAATTTCCACAAGTGTCGTTCTTTTATCCAAACCCCAATTATGGTACAAAGCCCAATTACCCCGTCTTTAATATTTTAGCCCAACATCACGATTACTTCGATTTAAATAAGCATAATAATAACTTAGCTACAAGACATTAATTTAAAAAAGTTGAACATAACTTACAATGATTAATAATAGCGTAGCTTTACACAGACAGAATTTCGACTTACACACTTACAACATTCGCTAACATACCCTTATTATTATTAATCTTAAATTAAAATTAAAATTATAAATTATATATATATATATATATATATATATATATATATATATATATATATATATATATATATATATATATATATATATATATATATATACATATATATATATATATCGTGAGAGATGGAGAGGATAGAAAAAGATGTGTTATTTTCGGCCAAAACACGCGAAATTTATAGGACCTGAGCTGATACAGTGCACCATGCGATCGCATGGTTTTTGGTCTTCCTGGCCATGCGATCGCATGGCCTTCTTTTTTCCAGCTCACATACTTTTGTTTTTTATTTGCCGACAGTTTTAATAAATAAATATAATATATATATAATTTTAAGAATTATTTATATATTATATTATATTTATGTGCATAGTTGACTTGTAATTTTTAGTCCGTTGCGTCGCGCGTTGAGAGTTGACTCTGGTCCCGGTTCCGGATTTTCGAACGTCCTTGCGTACTATTTAATATCTTGTACTTTGCGTTTTGCGGCTCGTTCTCTTGTAACTTTTAGACGTTTCTCATCAATAATTTGAACCTCTTGGATTGTACTTTGTACTTTTGAGCTTTTTGGTCGTTTGCGTCTTCAATTCGTCAAATCTGTCTTTTGTGTTCACCTTTTATTATTTAAACGAATATCACTTGTAAATAGAACAATTGCAACTAAAAGCTTGTCTTTCTTGAGGGATAATGCTATGAAATATATGTTCGTTTTTAGCATTATCAAATGTTCCCACACTTGAGCGTTGCTTATCCTCAAGCAATATAGTCTTGAAATAAAAATACTAGAATCACTTCTTTATTCTTCACACTTTGTACATCAGTGATTTCGATTTGGCGGTATGAACAATGATAGTAACGTTGTGGTTTACAGTCCCACATGACTATGAAAATTTAGATCCTTTAGGAAATTGGATCTTTATGAAAACATTTGATCTTTTAAAAATTCATTCTAGCTTTTACCCTAGATAAGTTTTCCGGAATAATCCTTCATCGGTGTTTGCAAATTGTTTTTGTGAGTTTGGTGGGTTTCAAATTTGAAAATTTTAGCTCAAAACTTACGGTTTTGTGTCACCCACTTGCTAACCTTGTATTGAAAAAGCAACACATCCAATATACTTGCTCCGTATATTACCTTTCGGTAAACTACCGTCCGGTTGTAAAGGAAAGCGTTGAACAAGCAACTGTTGAGGCAATGTCCCATGACATGCTTTTGATTATGGTCTATAACGTGTCGGATGCAATTACTATCCTTTGTAGGAGCAATAGTAAAGATCACCCTATAATTTTTCGGTCTGGCACAAGGTCCTGTCTTCGACCATGCTATGCAACTACCGTTCTTACGGTTGACACCCAATTTGGTTCAGGTGACCTAATGAATTCCAGGTGAATTCCTTGGATTTTACGTTCAATGGTAATGAACGCATTAAAAATGGGTTTTCAGAAAACAAATCGGTTTGTAATTTTGATCAAAATATTTTCTCGTTCAAGCTCGAGTTTAGATATCATTGAATTCCATGAGTTTGTAATTCTCAATCTTTAAGGTCAATCTCAAGGATTGAGTAATATCAGTCTTAAAAGCTGATTTTTGATCTTTAAGGAGATTATCCTTTCTGGGGATCTGATTCATTAGTCTTATAAGCTAATTTGCACGGTGCCCCCCATTGTACGAGACAGATCCTCTCATGGTTAGGATAAGTCTGACCACTTGGCGACCCTGTTTGATGTTGAGGTCCGTGGATTTCCAGCTGATTTTCGAGAAAACTTTTCAAGATTTTTCGTAGACACTACAACTGGTCTGGACGACAACTTCCTGACCTAAATCAAGAAGCGCATGTCTTTTTCTCTCGGAAAACTTTACTTCCTTTTAAATCAAGTGGCACATTTCTTTCAAATATATAAGAAATCGGGTAAAACTGATAAAATTGTCCAAAACAAAAGTATCTTCAATTATTTGTACAAAAATATGTGACATATGTTCTAAATAACTTGGTAAATTTTTCCCACACTTGGCTTTTATTTTTCTTTCTTTGCCTTTTTATTTTCCTCTATTCTATTTTAAATGAATTCTAACATTTTGGGTTGTTTCTCAATTTATGTCCTTTCCAAGGTAACAATAATTTCGGTGTTAACACATAGTTTTATCGTTCATAAATATGTATAAACATGATTTTGAGTTCATTTATTTGAAAATTTTGAAAAATTTTACTAGAATTGGTAGCCAGTATATAAGACTAGGGCTGTTCTTTATTATCAGAGAGCACTAGATTCTAATACAACTACTGCGTTACTAGTATTTTTAATGGTCACCACGTGTTTAATATTTAAAATTTTAAAAATCCGAAAGAATTTATCCCCTTCCCACACTTAAGATCTTGTAATGCCCTCATTTGCAAGAAATCAGTACAATTTAAATTATTGAGGGTGATTAGCGTAGAAAAATGATTAAATTTTACCAAAGTTTCCAAATATATTGGTGTTTGTTTGTTGAATGATAAATTGTGCACATCATTTGTTCATTCCGTCTTGTTGTTACATCACATTTGTTTTTCGTTTTGTCGTCAAAATTAGTAGCTTTTGCTGAACTTAATGCCAGTCTTTGAAAGTTCGCTGTTGTGACAACCCGTAAATTTCCGGCAAAATTTAAATAAAAATCTTTATATGATTTTATTTAACCTCGACTAATTCCGACGATTCACGAACAATTATTTGTAAATAATTACGCATTAATTTGATATATTAATATTATTATTATTAATATCCTTTTTAAATAAGATATCAATAATTAATATCTTTATTATCAGTATTATTATTATGAATAAAAAAAATATTGACAAATATTCTTGGTAAAGTAGTAAATCAATTTGTTTATTTTAAAAATATATATATATATAAAAAATCCTTAAAATAAATGATTTTTTTAATAAAATAAATAAATAAATAAATAAATTACTTTTTAATTAAAAATTACAATGAAAAATTACTTTTATTATTTTATTTTGTGCATTATCCCATGACCTAACATTTAATACTTTTGAATTTTAAAATCCCATTAAAAATTAAAATATTTCTTTTTCTTTTAATTATTTTATTCTTTTTACCTAATTTTTTCAAGTATAAATACCCCTTATTTCTCATTCAAACTCACACCAAAATTTCTCCCATTCTCTCTTTGAAGAATTACTACTAGTAAGTATTTTTTTCTTACTTTTTACTTTTTACTATTTACTTCGGTTTATTATTTTTTTTACTGAAACATGTAAATAATGTTATAAATTATATGCAATTAAAATAAAAATAAATAACATGTTATAATTAGTAATATATGTTACTAAAAATTATAAAAGTATTTTTATGAATTAATATATAGGAGTTATAATTAAAATCGAATTAATGAATATATATGTATATACGCACCTAACGTGAAGGTTATAATTAAAGATAGCGTACAAAGACTACAAACATCACCGCTACTTGTGGCCTAGGGTGATCCTTGTTACCATTATGGGACGCTTGTGGATCTCGAATGCCAAGACTTAGATTCTGGTCAAGAGATCCTGGGCCGCTCGGTAACAATAGATCATTCGAGTGACTTGCATGTTAGCGACGAAGTTTGGGCGAGATTGTACAACATCTTTGTTAAGAATTATGACCCGAACATTCTTAAACTAGAAGCTTACTATAAGTGGAAGTTTTTCATAAATAGTAGGTTTCCAAAAATAGAAACTTTTGAAAATAGGAACTTTTCTCGAAAACCGTCACTGTCAATATAGTTGCTATATTAATAAACAAACTTTATGTCAAGTTAGACATTAACTAATCAAACGTTATACCTCAAGGTTGATATCCAGATCACTTACTTGCTTTACTTTCCTTCTTGCGTGGAATAATTCAACTACTATTTAATGTGAGTTTCATATGATCCCTTTTACTCTTTATATTTTTGGGCTGAGAATACATGCACAACTTTTATAACTATTTTACATGTATCAACTATTAAACTGTGATATATTGGGCTATGACCAGCAAGTCCCCAACCGACAAGTATAAACGATAACTTGTTACGGGGAAAACTTGAAAGTCTAGTCTAAATACAAGTACCAACTATTAAACTGTGATATGTTGGGCTATGACCAGCAAGTCCCTAACCGACAAGTATAAACGATAACTTATTACGGGGAAAACTTGAAAGTCTAGTCTAAATATCAGTACCAACTGTTAAAACTATGCTATACCCGGCTATGTCCGACTAAGTCCCTACAGTGATATTTTTAATTACTGCGGCATTCTTAATTATTGGGGATAGGCCTATCGGGAGTAACGTCCCCGATACATTTGACTAAGTCTTTGTATTAGTTGATAATGAAATTAAACGAAAAGGACAGAACAACTTGTCACGGGGCAAACAACGTTTAGTCTAAATATCACGCACTGGCATAACTTTTGATCCTGCGGGAGATCAACTTGACTGGATCTGAGTGATCTACTTATGAAAACAAATCTTGTGGTCTAACACTATTACTGAAATCATTATTTATGATAAACCTATGAACCCACTCAACCTCGTGTTGACTTTTTAAGCATGTTTATTCTCAGGTACTTAAGTATTGCTTCCGCTGTATATCTGCGGCTTTGATGATGATTGCTTGCTTGCTATACTTGGAGTCTTCATTACATATCATATCAATTAAAGACATTTAATGTTCTAAATACAATGTAATCTATTTATCTTCCGCTGCAAAACTCAATAAAACGTCTCATATAGAGTCGTTCTCGTTTATACAACTGTGATTTGATATAATTAGTCACAAATACCTCAGGCCCTATTTGGGGGTGTGACAGATTGGTATCAGAGCAATTTGTTGTAGAGAACCAGGATTGCATTTTATGTGTGCCTTATACAATTAGGTACCTTAGCAATGTAGGACTACAACTATCCTTGACCATAGTGCCTTTAATTGTTGCCTTTAACTGTTAAATGCTACCCTATACTTTAGAAACTTTACTTATCTTAGAATGCCAAGCCAATCTAAGAACTCTACTCATTCTCCTAAGTACTATCCAATTCCGCCACTATATTTAAATGCGACACCATGATTTATGAAATTCTCGACATTCCTTTATCATCTATCATGGTTTTGTGTATTACATATGTATTACATGAAATATTATCAATGATTCTTGAAATCTCTACTATTCATATTCATTACTTTCAAAATCTTTGATTTTCTCGTTATTTTTGATCATTGAATTTTCTTGACGGATGGCGTCTACGAAACTCTAGAATGGAAGGGTTTGGATTACCGATTTAAAGGATCCTATAGCTTAAGCCCCTAGACCTAAATAGGCCATTACGGATTGAAAGTCTTTAGTCGAAAGATTATCAGATTACATACTTATCATTTTATGATCTCGACACGTCATACTGCCATTATTGGAATATAGACACATCATATCTTATTATATTTTATCATATCTATCCCAGTAAACTTTGTCTACCACTTTTCCTAAATTTCCTCCGTAAATCACGGAAATCTTTTTGCTATAAATACGTATTCAAGGAGACGAATATATCATTCAGTATTCAATACCCATTTCATATCAAACCCTATTCCAAACACATAATATGAATTTCTCGAACTCCTCGAGCTCCAACGACAGCGTAACTGGAACAAACGAACCAATCAGCCATCATCTATTCTGGATGAATTGGGGATGGGTTCGTAGCCGACTCAATCAATGGAGGCAAGAAGAAGGTGATACCTTCCACCAACCGAATTCACCTCTTAGCGAAGAACCTGAAGCGCTTACCGGTGAACCAGTCCGAAACACCATTTTCTCTCTTCTTTCCAGGGTATCCCGTCACGAATATATAATATCGAAGATTCTAGATCTTATTCACCCCCTTGTTCTAACTGCCAATCATCCCGGAATAGTAGAAGAAGTCAATGAGCTTTGCGCTCGAGTGGTGGCTCTGGAGAATATGGTGCGAACTCTACAAGCTGTAGTGACCCAAACTTTTCCATGTTTATATATATATTAAATGAAATTGTTATTTACATGATTAAGTGTTTCCAACATGTTAAGCAATCAAACTTGTTAAGACTTGATTAATTGAAATAGGTTTCATATAGACAATTGACCACCCAAGTTGACCGGTGATTCACGAACGTTAAAACTTGTAAAAACTATACGATGACATATATATGGTTATATATATAGTTAACATGATTTTATTATAATTATGTATCTCATTAGGTATTTTAACAATGAGTTATATACATAAAAATGAGACTATTAATTTAAGAAACTCGAAAACGATATATATAACGATTATCGTTATAACAACTTCTTACTAGGTACATATGAATCATATTAAGATATTGATACACTTGGTTAATTATGTTAAATGATAAGTAAATATATTATTAAGTGTATTAATAATGAAATACATATGTAAAAATAAGACTACTAACTTAATGATTTCGAAACGAGACATATATGTAACGATTATCGTTGTTACGGCATTTAACTGTATATATATCATACTAAGATATATTATATATCATAATATCATGATAATATAACAATTTAACATCTCATTTGTTATAATAAACAATGGGTTAACAACATTCAACAAGATCGTTAACCTAAAGATTTCAAAACAATATTTACATGTAACGACTAACGATGACTTAACGACTCGGTTAAAATGTATATACATGTAGTGTTTTAATATGTATTCATACACTTTTGAAAGACTTCAAGACACTTATCAAAATACTTCTACTTAACAAAAATTCTTACAATTACATCCTCGTTCAGTTTCATCAACAATTCTACTCGTATGCACCCGTATTCGTACTCGTACAATACACAGCTTTTAAATGTATGTACTATTAGTATATACACTCCAATGATCAGCTCTTAGCAGCCCATGTGAGTCACCTAACACATGTGGGAACCATCATTTGGCAACTAGCATGAAATATCTCATAAAATTACAAAAATATCAGTAATCATTCATGACTTATTTACATGAAAACAAAATTACATATTCTTTATATCTAATCCATACACCAATGACCAAAAACACCTACAAACACTTTCATTCTTCAATTTTCTTCATCTAATTGATCTCTCTCAAGTTCTATCTTCAAGTTCTAAGTGTTCTTCATAAATTCCAAAAGTTCTAGTTTCATAAAATCAAGAATACTTCCAAGATTGCAAGTTTAATTCCAAGTAATCATCCAAGATCAAGAAACCTTTGTTACTTATAGTAGGTTATCTTTCTAATACAAGGTAATAATCATATTCAAACTCTAATTCAATTTCTATAACTATAACAATCTTATTTCGAGTGGAAATCTTACTTGAAATTGTTTTCGTGTCATGATTCTGCTTCAAGAACTTTCAAGCCATCCAAGAATCCTTTGAAGCTAGATCTATTTTTCTCATTTCCAGTAGGTTTATCCAAGGAACTTGAGGTAGTAATGATGTTCATAACATCATTCGATTCATACATATAAAGCTATCTTATTCGAAGGTTTAAACTTGTAATCACTAGAACATAGTTTAGTTAATTCTAAACTTGTTCGCAAATAAAAGTTAAACCTTCTAACTTGACTTTTAAAATCAACTAAACACATTTTCTATATCTATATGATATGCTAACTTAATGATTTAAAACCTGGAAACACGAAAAACACCGTAAAACCGGATTTACGCCGTCGTAGTAACACCGCGGGCTGTTTTGGGTTAGTTAATTAAAAACTATGATAAACTTTGATTTAAAAGTTGTTATTCTGGGAAAATTATTTTTATTATGAACATGAAACTATATCCAAAAATTATGGTTAAACTCAAAGTGGAAGTATGTTTTCTAAAATGGTCATCTAGACGTCGTTCTTTCGACTGAAATGACTACCTTTACAAAAATGACTTGTAACTTATTTTTCCGACTATAAACCTATACTTTTCTATTTAGATTCATAAAATATAGTTCAATATGAAACCATAGCAATTTGATTCACTCAAAACGGATTTAAAATGAAGAAGTTATGGGTAAAACAAGATTGGATAATTTTTCTCATTTTAGCTACGTGAAAATTGGTAACAAATCTATTCCAACCATAACTTAATCATCTTGTATTGTATATTATGTAATCTTGAGATACCATAGACACGTATACAATGTTTCGACCTATCATGTCGACACATCTCTATATATTTCGGAACAACCATAGACACTCAATATGTGAATGTTGGAGTTAGCTATACAGGGTTGAGGTTGATTCCAAAATATATATAGTTTGAGTTGTGATCAATACTGAGATACGTATACACTGGGTCGTGGATTGATTCAAGATAATATTTATCGATTTATTTCTGTACATCTAACTGTGGACAACTAGTTGTAGGTTACTAACGAGGACAGCTGACTTAATAAACTTAAAACATCAAAATATATTAAAAGTGTTGTAAATATATTTTGAACATACTTTGATATATATGTATATATTGTTATAGGTTCGTGAATCAACCAGTGGCTAAGTCTTACTTCCCGACGAAGTAAAAATCTGTGAAAGTGAGTTATAGTCCCACTTTTAAAATCTAATATTTTTAGGATGAGAATACATGCAGGTTTTATAAATGATTTACAAAATAGACACAAGTACGTGAAACTACATTCTATGGTTGAATTATCGAAATTGAATATGCCCCTTTTTATTAAGTCTGGTAATCTAAGAATTAGGGAACAGAAACCCTAATTGACGCGAATCCTAAAGATAGATCTATTGGGCCTAACAAACCCCATCCAAAGTACCGGATGCTTTAGTACTTCGAAATTTATATCATATCCGAAGGGTGTCCCGGAATGATGGGGATATTCTTATATATGCATCTTGTTAATGTCGGTTACCAGGTGTTCACCATATGAATGATTTTTATCTCTATGTATGGGATGTGTATTGAAATATGAAATCTTGTGGTCTATTGTTACGATTTGATATATATAGGTTAAACCTATAACTCACCAACATTTTTGTTGACGTTTAAAGCATGTTTATTCTCAGGTGAATACTAAGAGCTTCCGCTGTTGCATACTAAAATAAGGACAAGATTTGGAGTTCATGTTTGTATGATATTGTGTAAAAACTGCATTCAAGAAACTGATTTCGATGTAACATATTTGTATTGTAAACCATTATGTAATGGTCGTGTATAAACAGGATATTTTAGATTATCATTATTTGATAATCTACGTAAAGCTTTTTAAACCTTTATTTATGAAATAAAGGTTATGGTTTGTTTTAAAAATGAATGCAGTCTTTGAAAAACGTCTCATATAGAGGTCAAAACCTCGCAACGAAATCAATTAATATGGAACGTTTTTAATCAATAAGAACGGGACATTTTAGTTGGTATCCGAGCGTTGGTCTTAGAGAACCAGAATTTTGCATTAGTGTGTCTTATCGAGTTTGTTAGGATGCATTAGTGAGTCTGGACTTCGACCGTGTTTACTTGAAAAATGATTGCTTAACAAATTTTGTTGGAAACTATATATTTTTAACATGTGAATATTATGTGATATATTAATCTCTTAACGCGTTTGATATTATGTGATAGATGTCTACCTCTAGAACAAGTCCCATTGACTCATCTAATAATAATGAAGAGTCAAATGTAAATTGAAATGATTCGTGGACTGATTCACAAGTTCCTGAAGAGGAACCGGAAGAAGAGTCGGAACCGGAAGAAGAATCAGAACCGGAAGAGGAGGAACCGGAGGAGGAAATAGAACCGGTGGGGGAAATAATAAAACGGTTAAGTAAAAGAAAATCCTCAACCAACTGACCAAGGTTAATTATGGTCAATGGTGTTTCCGCTAAGGAAGCAAAATATTGGGAGGATTACCAATTCTCCGATGAATCGGATTCCGACGAGAATTCCGATGATGTTATAGAAATTACCTCAACTGAATTTAAAAAGGCAAAAGAAAATAATAAGGGAAAGGGCATAAAAATAGAGAAATCTAATTCCAACCCTGATGAACTTTATATGTATCGTCAACCCCCGAAGCCCTTAAGTTGTAACAATGACCCGGGAACCTCTAAACCACCAGGTTTTTCTAAACCAATGTGGAAAACGACGGCTCGTATTAGGGGAACATCATATATCCCTAGAAACTTGGCAAAACGAACCAAAACCGAAGAAGAAGAAATGAGCAAGTCAGAATAAGATAGTTGTATTCGTGTGGTGTAATATATGTAATATAGTGTGCTTATGCTTTATGATATATGTAAAAATTGCTTGTATTAATAAGTAATTTTTTTTATGAATCTAACTCTTGTCTATTTTACAGTTTAAAAACACAAAATGGATAGACAACCCAATATTTTAAGAGACCTACCCGGAGACATGATTGATGAAATCTTGTCTAGAGTCGGTCAGAATTCCTCGGCACAACTATTTAAGGCGAAATCAGTTTGTAAGACATTCGAAGAACGTTCCAAGAATGACTTAGTTTATAAGAGACTTTCGTTTGAAAGATAGGGGATATCACATTGGGAAACCCATAAGTTACGATGTGTTTACTTTGACGCATATATTGCGGGGAACCCAAATGCTATTTTATGCAACGGGTTAAGAAATTATTTTGACTCAATGTATCCGAATATAGGACTTCATGATTTAGAAAAAGCGGCTAACATGCAACATAAAGAAGCATGCTATGCTTACGGGTTAGTAATGTTCGCTTCTCACCAAAGTGAGAAAAAAGAACATCGGGCTACAGCTATTAAACAAAACGTTCCCACAAGTGACGGAGTCGGTAATTGGGGTAAGAAATGAGGTTTTTAGGTTATTACGAGACAGTTGGTCATTACGTAACCCTCCTCCCTTTGACGACGTTACAACACGCTGTCTTATCAACGGCCATAACGATTATGTTCCACAAGATCAAGGATGGGAAGTAGTCCTAGTAAAACCAGAATGCATGACTTGTTTCTGGATGTATGAATTACGTGTCTTTATTGCCTTTGCTGAACGACTTGTATACTAGCTAGAATTATCTTCACAACTATCTTGTATCAAAGTTATTGTGTGCTATATTTCATGCTTTATGTAAAATAAGCGGTATTGTAAGTTTGTAAAATATTGTATAAAAGTTTGAACGCGAAATATTATTATAATCAGTTTTTCATATAGAATTGTAGTAGTTGAATTGTATATTAGCTACTACGTATGAACTTAATGGGTAGGTACTACCCGAATTTAAACTTATAAAACGCTAATATGAAGAAAAAGCTTTTATAAATGAGTTCATATTATGCTACGAAATACTATTAACTACTCTTAATATTCTGTATGATTAACTTGTTCCATTTGACTATTTTGAAGGAAATGGCACCGACTACTCGACACACCGTGAATATGAATGAAGAGGAATTCCGTACTTTTCTAGCTTCAAACATAGCCGCAGTACAGGCTGCGCTACATACCAACAATAACCTTGGATCTAGCAGTACAGGAAATCGTGTATGATGCACCTACAAAGAATTCACTGCCTGCAAACCTTTGGAATTTGATGGAACCGAAGGACCAATCGGATTGAAACGGTGGACCGAGAAGGTCGAATAGGTGTTTGCCATAAGTAAGTGTACTGAAGAGGACAAAGTGAAGTACGCTACGCATACCTTCACAGGTTCTGCGTTAACATGGTGGAATACCTATCTAGAACAAGTGGGACAAGATGATGCGTACGCACTACCGTGGTCAGCATTCAAGCACTTGATGAACGAGAAGTACCGTCCCAGAACTGAGGTCAATAAGCTCAAGACAGAACTTAGAGGGTTACGAACCCAAGGATTTGATATTACCACGTACGAAAGACGATTCACAGAATTGTGCCTATTGTGTCCGGGAGCGTTCGAAGATGAGGAAGAGAAGATCGACGTGTTTGTGAAAGGATTACCGGAAAGAATCCAAGAAGATATAAGTTCACACGAGCCCGCCTCCATACAACAGGCATGTATAATGGCTCACAAAATAGTGAACCAGATTGAGGAAAGAATTAAAGAACAGATGGCTGAAGAGGCCAATGTGAAGCAAGTCAAAAGAAAGTGGGAGGAAAACGGTGATAAGAATCACCAATACAACAACAACAGCAATTACAATAATAATCGCAACAATTATCCCAACAATCGCAACATCAATCACAACTACAACAAACGGCCCAACAACAACAACAACAACAGCAACTAAACAATCATCCCAACAACAATAACAACCGCAACAACAACAACAACAAACAGAAGCAGCTATGCCAAAGGTGTGAAAAGTATCACTCGGGGTTCTGCACTAAATTTTGCAACAAGTGTAAAAGAAATGGTCATAGCGCGGCGAAGTGTGAGGTCTATGGACCAGGGGTTAACAGAACGAAAGGAACAAATGGTGTCAGAACGAGTAATGGCGGAGCAAGTAGTGTCGGAGCAAGTTATGTCAATGTAGTTTGTTATAAATGTGGAAAACCAGGCCACATTATTAGAAATTGCCCGAACCAGGAGAACACAAATGGACAAGGCTGCGGAAGAGTTTTCAATATTAATGCGGCAGAGGCACAGGAAGACCCGGAGCTTGTTACGGGTACGTTTCTTATTGACAATAAATCTGCTTACGTTTTATTTGATTCGGGTGCGGATAGAAGCTATATGAGTAGAGATTTTTGTGCTAAATTAAGTTGTCCATTGACGCCATTGGATAGTAAATTTTTACTCGAATTAGCAAACGGTAAATTAATTTCAGCAGATAATATATGCTGGAATCGAGAAATTAAACTGGGTAGCGAAATAATTAAGATTGATTTGATACCAGTAGAGTTAGGGTGTTTTGATGTAATAGTTGGCATGGACTGGCTGAAGAAGGTGAAAGCAGAGATCGTATGTTATAAAAATGCAATTCGCATTGTACGAGAAGAAGGAGAACCCTTAATGGTGTACGGAGAAAAGGGCAACATGAAGCTACATCTTATTAGTAATTTGAAGGCACAAAAACTAATAAGAAAAGGTTGCTATGCTGTTCTAGCACACGTCAAGAAAGTACAAACTGAAGAAAAGAGCATCAATGATGTTTCCGTCGCAAAAGAATTTCCCGATGTATTTCCGAAAGAATTACCGGGACTACCTCCACATCGATCTGTTGAATTTCAAATAGATCTTGTACCAGGAGCTGCACCAATAGCTCGTGCTCCTTATAGACTCGCACCCAGCGAGATGAAAGAACTGCAAAGCTAACTGCAATAACTATTAGAACGTGGTTTCATTCGACCAAGCACATCACCATGAGGAGCTCCTGTTTTGTTTGTTAAGAAGAAGGATGGTACATTTAGGTTGTGTATTGACTACAGAGAGTTGAACAAACTTACCATCAAAAACCGTTATCCACTACCGAGAATTGACGACTTATTTGATCAACTACAAGGCTCGTCAGTTTATTCGAAGATCGATTTACGTTCTGGATATCATCAACTGCGAGTAAAGGAGGATGATATTCCAAAAACTGCTTTTAGGACGCGTTATGGTCATTACGAGTTTATGGTTATGCCGTTTGGATTGACTAACGCACCAGCTGTGTTCATGGACCTTATGAACCGAGTGTGTGGGCCATATCTTGACAAGTTTGTCATTGTTTTCATCGATGACATACTTATTTACTCAAAGAATGATCAAGAGCACGAAGAACATTTGAGAAAAGTGCTAGAAGTATTGAGGAAAGAAAAACTGTACGCTAAGTTTTCAAAGTGTGCATTTTGGTTGGAAGAAGTTCAATTCCTCGGTCACATAGTGAACAAAAAAGGTATTAAGGTGGATCCGGCAAAGATAGAAACTGTTGAAAAGTGGGAAACCCCAAAAACTCCGAAACACATACGCCAATTTTTAGGACTAGCTGGTTACTACAGAAGGTTCATCCAAGACTTTTCCAGAATAGCAAAACCCTTGACTGCATTAACGCATAAAGGGAAGAAATTTGAATGGAAGGATGAACAAGAGAAAGCGTTTCAGTTATTGAAGAAAAAGCTAACTACGGCACCTATATTGTCATTGCCTGAAGGGAATGATGATTTTGTGATTTATTGTGACGCATCAAAGCAAGGTCTCGGTTGTGTATTAATGCAACGAACGAAGGTGATTGCTTATGCGTCTAGACAATTGAAGATTCACGAACAAAATTATACGACGCATGATTTGGAATTAGGCGCGGTTGTTTTTTGCATTAAAGACTTGGAGGCACTACTTATATGGGGTCAAAAGTATTATATATACCGACCACAAAAGTCTTCAACACATATTTAATCAGAAACAACTGAATATGAGGCAGCGTAGGTGGATTGAATTGTTGAATGATTACGACTTTGAGATTTGTTACCACTCGGGAAAGGCAAATGTGGTAGCCGATGCCTTGAGCAGAAAGGACAGAGAACCCATTCGAGTAAAATCTATGAATATAATGATTCACACTAACCTTACTACTCAAATAAAGGAGGCGCAACAAGGAGTTTTAAAAGAGGGAAATTTAAAGGATGAAATACCCAAAGGATCAGAGAAGCATCTTAATATTCGAGAAGACGGAACCCGGTATAGGGCTGAAAGGATTTGGGTACCAAAATTTGGAGATATGAGAGAAATGGTACTTAGAGAAGCTCATAAAACCAGATACTCAATACATCCTGGAACGGGGAAGATGTACAAGGATCTCAAGAAACATTTTTGGTGGCCGGGTATGAAAGCCGATGTTGCTAGATACGTAGGAGAATGTTTGACGTGTTCTAAGATCAAAGCTGAACATCAGAAACCATCAGGTCTACTACAACAACCTGAAATCCCAGAATGGAAATGGGAAAACATTACCATGGATTTCATTACTAAATTGCCAAGGACTGCAAGTGGTTATGATACTATTTAGGTAATAGTTGATCGACTCACCAAGTCAGCACACTTCCTACTAATAAGAGAAGATGACAAGATGGAGAAGTTAGCACGACTGTATTTGAAGGAAGTCGTCTCCAGACATGGAATACCAATCTCTATTATCTCTGATAGGGATGGCAGATTTATTTCAAGATTCTGGCAGACATTACAGCAAGCATTAGGAACTCGTCTAGACATGAGTACTGCCTATCATCCACAAACTGATGGGCAGAGCGAAAGGACGATACAAACGCTTGAAGACATGCTACGAGCATGTGTTATTGATTTCGGAAACAGTTGGGATAGACATTGATGTGCAGCGGGGTAGTATATAAAATAGTTTATATTTTACTAGGAAAAACTATTCAATACGATACAATTTTAGACAAGATATTTATTTATTTATAGAATGGATATACTTAAACCTTGCTACAACACTTATAGGCAGTGTACCTAATCGTACAGTAGTGTAGTTTTTAGTAAGTCCGGTTCGTTCCACAGGGAAATCTTTAAACAAAGCTCAACGCTATATTAGTTTACTTTATTAAAAATACAAATATATATATAAGTAATATTATTATTATAAAGGGGGGTTTTTACCGTTTAATGACCGGTTTGTCGATTTTAAGATTTTAGTCGCAGTTAAAACCTAATGTAAAATATAAATTAAATACAAGACTTAAATTAAAGCGTAAAGTAAATAACGATAATGAAATTGCGAATAATAAAAATGCGATAAAATAAAATTTGCGATAATTAAAAAGTACGATAATTAAAAGTGCGATTAAATAACAATAAATAAAAGTGCGATAATTAGAAGTGCAATTAAATATAAAATAAAGGAAATTAAATATGAAATAAAAGAATTATGCTTATTTAAACTTCCGTAATCATGATGTTTGACGTGTTGATTTTAGTTTTATGCCCATGGGTTAATTGTCCTTTGTCCTGGATTATTTAATATGTCCGTCTGGTTTTTGTCCATAACAGTCCATCAGTCATAAATATAAATTGCAAGTGTCCTTGTCAAATTATTATTATACCCGAAGATAAATATTCCAACTAATTGGGGATTCGAATTGTAACAAGGTTTTAATACTTTGTTTAATGAATACACCAGGTTATCGACTGCGTGTAAACCAAGGTTTTACTACTTTGTTAACAATTACACCAATTACCCTTGAATGTAATTTCACCCCTGTTTTAATTATTCTAGTGGCTATTAATCCATTCCCGTGTCCGGTTAAATGAACGATTATTCGTACATATAAATACCCCGCCCATCGTGTCCGATCGAGTGTATATGGTAATTTATAGGGACGCCCAATTGTAAATCTTTATATTAACATTAACAAACTTTCATTTAGTTAAACAAATATAAAGCCCATTAATAGCCCATAGTCTAATTTCCACAAGTGTCGTTCTTTTGTCCAAACCCCAATTATGGTACAAAGCCCAATTACCCAATTTTAGTAATTAGCCCAACATCATGATTACTTCGTTTTAAATAAGCATAATAATAACTTAGCTACGAGACATTAATATAAAAAGGTTGAACATAACTTACAATGATTAAAAATAGCGTAGCGTTACACGGACAGAATTTCGACTTACACCCTTACAACATTCGCTAACATACCCTTATTATTAGAATTAAAATTAAAATTAAAATATAAATTATATATATATATATATAAGTTTTACGTATGAATGAGGAAGAAAAGATAGAATATTTTTGATCAGAATTCGGTTGGCTTTATAGCCAGAGTTGATTTTTGGGGCTCCGCGACTCGCGGCAAAATCCCCTTCAAACTCCGCGAGTCGCGGAGATAGTATTTACAGCTCAGTCCTTGGAGTTTTCTCTGCCGACGGTTTTTTATATATAAATATAATATATATATAATTAATATAATTAATTATATATTATATTATATTTATATACATAGTTAACTTGTAATTTTTAGTCCGTTGCGTCGAGCGTTAAGAGTTGACTCTGGTCCCGGTTCTGGATTTTCGAACGTCCTTGCGTACAATTTTATATTTTGTACTTTGCGTTTTGAATCTTGTACTCTTGTAATTTCGAGACGTTTCTTATCAATAATTGGAACCTTTTTTATTGTCTTTTGTACTTTTGAGCTTTTTGGTCGTTTGCGTCTTCAATTCGTCGAATCTGTCTTTTGTCTTCACCTTTTATTATTTAAACGAATATCACTTGTAAATAGAACAATTGCAACTAAAAGCTTGTCTTTCTTGAGGAATAATGCTATGAAATATATGTTCGTTTTTAGCATTATCAAATATTCCCACACTTGAGCGCTGATTGTCCTCAAGCAATATTGTCTTGAAATACTAGAATCACTTCTTTATTCTTCACACTTTGTACATCAGTGATTTCTATACGGCGGTATAAACAATGGTAGTAACGATATGGTTTACAGTCCCACATGACTATAAAAATTTAGATCCATTAAGGAAATTGGATCTTTATGAAAACATTTGATCTTTTGAAAATTAAATCTAGTTTTTACCCTAGATAAGTTTTCCGGAATAACCCTTTACCGGTGTTTGCAAAATATTTTTGTGGGTTTGGTGGGTTTCAGATTTGAAAATTTTAGCTCAAAACTTGCGGTTTTGTGTCACCCACTTGCTAACCTTGTATTTGGAAAGCAACACGTCCAGTTTACTTGTCCCGTATATTACCTTTCGGTAAACTACCGTCCGGTTGAAAGGAAAGCGTTGAACAAGCAACTGTTAAGGCAATGTCCCGTGACATGCTTTTGATTATGGTCTATAACGTGTCGGACGCAATTACTATCCTTGGTAGGAGCAATAGTAAAGCTCACCCTTATAATTTTTCGGTCTGGCACAAGGTCCTGTCTTTGACCATTATGCAACCACCGTTCTTACGGTTGACACCCGATTTAGTTCAGGTGACCTAATGAATTCCAGGTGAATTCCTAGGATTTTACGTTCAATGGTAATGAACGCATTGAAAATAGGGTTTTCAGAAAACAAATCGGTTTGTAATTTTGATCAAAATATTTTCTCGTTTAAGCTCGAGTTTAGATATCATTGAATTCCATGAGCTTGAATTCTCAATCTTTAAGGTCAATCTCTAGGATTGAGTAATATCAGTCTTAAAAGCTGATTTTTAATCTTTAAGGAGATTATCCTTTCTGGGGATCTGATTCATTAGTCTTATCCAGCTAATTTGCATGGTGCCCCCCATTGTACGAGATAAATCCTTCTCATGGTTAGGATAAATCTGACCACTTGGCGACCCTGTTTAATGCTGAGGTCCGTGGATTTTCTGCTGATTTTAGTGATGACTTTTCTAGGTTTTTCGTCAACCTACAGCTGGTCTGGACGACAACTTCATGACCTAAATCAAGAAGCGCGTGTCTTTTTCGGAAGACTTTACTTCCTGTTAATGATGGAATTGATTCATCGTGTAGATCCATCTCTTCTTTTCTTTCATCGGGTAAAACAGTTTAGTTTAGTCCAAAGCAAAAGTATTTTCAGTTATTTGTTACAGATATATGTGACATATGTTTAAAATAATTTGGTAAATTTTCTCACACTTGGCTTTTATTTTCCTTTTTATCGTCCTCTATTCCATTTTAAATGAATTTTGACATTTTAGTTTGTTTCTTAATTTATGTTCTTTCTGAGATAACAATAATTTCGGTGTTAAAACCTAGTTTTATCGTTCATAAATATGTATAAACATGATTTGAATTCATTTAATTGAAATTTTTTACTAGAATTGGGTAGTCAGTATATAAGACTAGGGCTGTTCTTTTTTATCAGAGAGCACTAGATTCTAATACAACTACTGCTTTACTAGTATTTTTAATGGTAACTAAGTGTTTTAATATAAATGGTGCACATCATTTGTTCATTCCATCTTGTTGTTATTTCACATATATTTTGCATCTTGTCGTCAAAATTAGTTGCTTTTGCTGAACTTAATGCCAGTCTTTGAAAATGCTTTGTTTTACCCTGTTGTGTACATAAGATAAACTGCAAACATATATACATATTTTTAAAGTTTGGTATATTACCCCACATTCAAAAATTATTAAAATCTAAGAATAAAAGTTAGATAATTATAAAAATGATTACGATATTAAAAAATATTAAATGTATCAATAATTACAAATTACAAAATAATAAAAAAAATAATAATAAGTAAACTAAGGATGATATTGGTACCAATAGGGGTTCCAGGCATAACCATAAGTGCTATAGAATGCTTCGGCAGGGTCATACGTAGGATACGGTGGCTGCATCTCTATAGACCAAGGAGGGAAGACGGGTTTCGGTGTAGGAATATAGTTTCTACCTATATGTTGGCAATGAGCTATGATCTGGTTCTGATGAACTTGCCAATCTTCAAATGCTCTCTGTCTAGCATTTTCGTATTCCTGAGAAGCTATAAACCTATGCATTTCTTGCATCTCATTCCCCCCTCCTACATTACCTTGTTGCTGGTTTCTCTCTACCTGTGGATGTCTACCATGGTATCGTACTGCGGCGTTATTTTGCCTCTTCAAAACTTTCGCACCATGGTATATATTTAAACCTATAGTGTCGCGGGGTTCCGGCTCTTCTAGTAATAATCCCCCCCGACTTATATCCACACCGAGATATTCACCAATCAAAGTAATAAAAATACCACCTCCTATTATGCTATGTGGTCGCATCCCCCGAACCATAGCTGACAAATAATAACCCACACAATATGGTATACTTACAGCGCTTTGTGGGTCTCGAATACACATATGGTAAAACAAATCCTGTTCATTTACTTTTTCTTTGTTCTTACCCCTTTGTGTAATCGAATTAGCTAAAAACCTATGTATCACTCTTAATTCGGCTCTATCTATATCCAAATAAGAGTAGTTTCCCCCTTTGAAACGGTGATGGCTTGTCATTTGACTCCACACACCGTGTGTATCAAAATTCTCATCTATCTTTCTACCGTTTAGTATCAATCCTCTACAATCGGCAGACGCTAACTCCTCAGGCGTATATATACGTAAAGCCTGAGCCATGTCCAGTAAAGACATGTGGCGCATCGAACCGCCTAACAAAAATCTAATAAAATAACGATCGGTTAAACTAGCTACCCGATCATTCAACTCTATACTACATAACAACTCTTCACACCATACTTTATATACAGGTCTGCGTATGGTGAATAAACATATCCAGTCATTAAAAGAAGAATTACCATACCTCTGTACAAGTAATTCCCTAATTGGCCCGGCCAATTCTACAGCTTCTAAGGGTCCCCATTCTATGACCCTCGGTACCTCAACAACCTTAGAGTGAAGAGTATGCAAACCCCGTTGATATTTTGGATAATCTATCCAAAGTCTGTCAAATCTCAGGTTCGGGTGCAATTCTTCCAAGTGCATATCCGAAAAGGTCATGACTGGATGAGGTACATCCTGCTTGTAGTAGTTATCTACCTCCTGTTGTTCCAAATTCTCAGCAGGAGCATTGCGGGCTTGGGATGAAGATTCACCCCTTTCATTCTGCAAAATACATCAAACACAAATTTTGTGCATCCAAATATGCATTAGTGTCAGCAAAATCATCAATCAAAATAATTACAATGACATTATCAATTTATATCAAACTTAAGCTCATTTTCACATTTTTATCAAATCTACACTTTTTCAAATAAGCATATACGAAAATTTTCGCCAAGTTCATAAGCATTCAACTCAAATAACATGTCAAAATAATCATTACTAGCAATTAAACAAGTCTCAAATGGCATTATTTTTCAAAAATCAAGTTCATGAATTTTAGACTTGAAAAAGTCCACTTTAATTCTCAAAATCATGTTTAGGCTCAAAGTTTGGATCATTTAACTACCTAGACATGTTACACTACTCATTTTAGCAACAATTCATGACAAAAATCGGCCATAACCTGTTTATATCAAAAAGCCCCAAATTTGCTCAAGAACACAAACCCTAGATTACTCAAAATTTGAAGTTTAAGGCTTCTAATCATGTTAAACAGCATCAATCTAGGTTATACAAGCATAATACATAAACAATTTAAGTCTAATTACACTAAAAAGCATCAAAATCAAATTGGGGAAAAAATAGCTCAAGAACACCTAATTTCGAATTAAATAGTGTTTAGGTGTAGAAATTTACCGTTTTTCTTGAGTAATTCTTAGATAGCATCCTTCTCAACATGATTTTAGCAAAAGATTTGGTGATTAACGGTTAAAAATTGGGATTTTTGGGGTTTTTTCTCGGGTTTTTCGGGTCTTTTTTCACTGTGTTTCGCAGTGTTTTTGTGTGTGGGGGAGTGAAACTGATCAGTTCTTGCGTTATATTTTTTTTTCTGTAAATTGGTCCCTCCGCGAGTCGCGGAGGTTTTGCACTTCAAACTCCGCGAGTCGCGGAGTTTGCTCTTTTTTTTTTTTTTATAATCTTTAACTTATAAAACCATTAAGTATTTAATTTTAAAATTTTGTTTCCCTTGTTATTTAGGACGAGGTCGTTTCGGATCGATGTCCTAGTCCGTCTCTCGACAAAATTTTAAAATTTGTCTTTTTGTAGCGATTGTTTTAAAAGCTAAGATTTTTGGGTTTTTTTAATGTTTTTGGCATACTTTAAATCAATAAGATTAAAAATAATGATAATAAAAGTTCTCGTCCCTCCCTCGGGTAAAGCAATTTCGGTTCAAAGACCTAGTCTTCAACTTACGACGAATTTTAAAAATCATATTCTTAACTTAATGAGATAAAGTAAATTTTTGTTTTTAAATTCACACAACTTAAATATGAAATTCAAAATTAATATTAAAAATTCACACCAAACTTAAAATTTGAAATGCATAAAATTAAAAATTTATATTTTAAAAATTCACACCAAACTTAATTTAAAAATTCATAAATTCATATCAAACTTATATTAATTTTTCAAATATTTTAAATATATTGTTTTTACAAAGTTTACAATATTAATTTAAGATTTAAACATTAATTTTAAAAACATGGTAAAAATAAAATTAAAAATCTTTTTGTCTTTTTATCCCACTTTAATCAATCAAATATTATCAAAAATATGCGCCCCTCTTTTCGGTAAAGTAATTTCGGTTCCAAGACCTAATTTAACTCATGACGAATTTTTGAAATATTTTGGGTTGATTGATTAAATATATTTATACCTTAAGAATAAACGTTAAATTTCGCAGTGATGTAATAAATTTTTGAATGATATCAATAATTTCGGTCGCCAAACCTAATTTTATTCAATACCAATTTAATACTTTTAGCGAACAAATTAGCGTTTATTATCAAAAGGTTAAAAATAAAAATAAAAATAAAAACTGTACAGACATACCTGTGAAATAGATTTCTTAGTTATATGATCTATTCCATTCATAAGATAGTCGGTTTAATTGGTTTTCCATGGCTACATAGGCGTAACCTCGAGCATTCAGTGTCTTTTCTTCTAAACATATGAACGGTCCGTCTCTGCATAAAGTAACAAATTCGGTATTTGAATAGGTTTGATTATTTGAACATTTACCTCCATGTGACCATTTTCCGCATTTGTGACATCTTTCTAGGTGTCGTGCTCTTCTTTTCGCTGCGGATTTTGATTTTCCTTTACCAAATTGTAACTTATTATCTTCGCATCTGGATTCTTTTCTAACTCCGTCCATTCTTTCTCTGATTACTGATACTAATTCGCTCGGTAGTATGTCATTATTACGTTTAGTGATCAAAGCGTGTAGCATTAGACCACGGTTTAGTTCACAGGCAGTCTTCATTTCGTAGAAACCTAAAAAAAATAAAAATTCAGAATGGGGGGAGAAGACTAGTTCTTTAGGGTCTGCTAGGGAAAGACCATACGTGTTCCATTTTCGAGAACTACACGAAAACAGACAATCTAACTCTAACAGAAATACATATTATCCTTTAAAGACTTGATTCTCCCCACACTTAGTTAGCTGTGGTGTCGAAATTGTGATTAACTTCGTTGCCGACTTCCATCGGACCATGTATGTAATGTTTAACTCTGTGACCATTAACTTTAAATTCAATCCCATTTGAATTTATTAATTCTATCGTTCCGTATGGGAAAACTCTTTTGATTATGAATGGTCCAGACCATCTTGATTTCAATTTTCCAGGAAATAGCTTGAATCGTGAATTGAAAAGAAGAACTCTGTCTCCTTCTTTAAATTCCTTTGAACTTCTGATTCTTTTATCATGCCATTTCTTCGTTCTTTCTTTATAGATTAACGAATTTTCGTATGCTTCATGTCTTAATTCTTCTAATTCGTTTAGTTGACTTAATCGTAGACGTCCGGCTTCATGTAAATCAAGATTACATGTCTTCAAAGCCCAAAATGCTTTGTGTTCAATTTCTACTGGAAGATGACATGCTTTTCCATAAACAAGTCTAAAAGGTGTGGTTCCAATTGGAGTTTTGTAGGCTGTTCTAAAAGCCCAGAGTGCATCCTCCAATTTAATGGACCATTCCTTCGAATTTGATCCTACGGTTTTCTCTAGAATACGTTTTAAGGCTCGGTTGGTATTTTCAACTTGTCCACTTGTTTGTGGATGATATGCGGTGGAGATTTTATGAGTTACTCCATATCTTTTAAGAACTTTCTCAAGTTGATTATTACAAAAATGAGTTCCCCGATCACTTATTAAAGCTTTCGGTGTTCCAAACCTTGCAAAAAGACGTTTTAAAAAATTGACTACAACTCGTGCATCGTTAGTTGGGAGAGCTTGTGCTTCCGCCCATTTAGATACATAATCAATGGCTACGAGTATATATAAATTATTATGAGATTTTGGAAATGGACCCATAAAGTCAATACCCCAAATGTCAAATACTTCACATACTTGGATGACATTTTGTGGCATTTCATCACGTTGACTTATTTTTCCGGCCCTTTGACATGCATCACAGGATTTGCAAAGAAGGTGTGCGTCTTTGTAAATTGTAGGCCAATAGAATCCAGCTTCATAAACTTTTCTTGCTGTTAGTTGAGGCCCATAATGCCCTCCTGTTGGTCCTGTGTGACAATGGTTTAAAATTTTACTAGCTTCATCTCCAAATACACATCGGCGTATTATTCCATCGGGACAACTTTTAAACAGATGTGGATCTTCCCAGAAATAGTGTTTTATATCACTGAAGAATTTCTTTCGTCTTTGGTACGATAATCCTTTTTCAAGGAATCCACAAACTAAGTAGTTTGCATAGTCTGCAAACCATGGGATTTCTTTATAATCTATCTTCAATAGATATTCATCAGGAAAGTTGTCTTGTATGGCCGATTCATTTAGAACTTCTAATTCGGGATTTTCAAGACGAGAAAGATGATCAGCGGCGAGATTTTCTGCTCCTCTTTTATCTCGGATTTCAATATCAAACTCTTGTAAGAGTAAGATCCAACGGATTAATCTTGGTTTAGCATCTTGTTTTGAAAATAGGTATCTAAGAGCAGAATGGTCGGTATAGACCACCGTTTTTGCTAGAACGAGATATGATCGAAATTTGTCAAAAGCAAAGACAATAGCAAGGAGTTCTTTTTCAGTAGTTGTATAGTTCGTTTGTGCTCCTTGTAATGTCTTACTAGCATAATATATAGGTTGAAATCGTTTTTCAATCCTTTGTCCTAAAACGGCTCCCATTGCAAAATCACTTGCATCGCACATTAGTTCAAATGGTAGATTCCAATTTGGTGTTATCATGATCGGCGCATTAGTGAGTTTTTCTTTAAGAATATTAAAAGATTTGATACATTCATCTGAAAAGATGAATGGCGCATCCTTTTCTAGGAGTTTATTCATAGGAGTGGCAATTTTAGAAAAATCTTTTATGAAACGTCGGTAAAAACCGGCATGCCCTAGAAAACTCCTAACTCCTCTAACATTGGTGGGATGTGGAAGTTTAGCAATTACATCTACTTTAGCTCTATCCACTTCAATTCCTTCTTTTGAAATTTTATGTCCAAGAACGATGCCTTCTTTAACAATAAAATGGCATTTCTCCCAATTAAGTACTAGATTTGATTTTTCGCATCTAATTAGCATTCGTTCCAGATTAACTAGACATGATTTAAATGTATCACCGAAGACTGAAAAGTCATCCATGAATACTTCCATGCATTCTTCTATCATGTCATGAAAAATCGCCATCATACACCTTTGAAAGGTTGCAGGGGCGTTACAAAGTCCAAATGGCATGCGTTTGTAAGCAAAAGTACCATAAGGGCACGTGAATGTGGTTTTCTCTTGGTCCTCGGGTGCTATTGGAATTTGAAAATATCCGGAAAATCCATCTAGAAAACAATAGTAACTATTTCCGGCTAATCTTTCCAACATTTGATCTATGAAAGGTAAGGGAAAGTGATCTTTTCTGGTGGCGTCATTTAATTTTCTATAATCAATACATACACGCCATCCTGTTACAGTCCTAGTAGGAATAAGCTCATTTTTCTCATTTGTGATGACAGTCATGCCACCCTTCTTAGGCACGCATTGAACTGGGCTTACCCATGGACTATCAGAAATTGGATATATCAAACCTGCATCTAGCAGTTTAATAATCTCTTTCTTAACTACATCTTGCATATTAGGATTTAGTCTTCGTTGGCGTTGCACATACGTTTTATGACCTTCTTCCATAAGGATTTTATGTGTGCAATACGAAGGACTTATTCCTTTAATATCATGAATCTTCCATGCAATGGCTGGTTTATGAGCTTTCAACACAGAAATGAGTTGTGATTTCTCATTTTCAGTAAGAGAAGACGATATTATTACAGGTAATTCAGATTCACCATGTAAATAAGCGTATTCCAAATGGTTTGGAAGTGGCTTTAACTCTAATTTCGGAGGTTCTTCTATCGATGATTTATATCGATATCTGTCTTCTTCTTTTAGCATTTGAATTTCTTCTGTTGTTGGTTCATATCCATTAGCTATAAGTGTAGCTAACATTTCAGCTTCATCAATTGGTTCATTACCTTCTCCTAAAGAACATTCTCCTGTTCCTTGTAATTCTGGAAATTCTTCTAATAATTCTGCATGTGCATCTATAGTTTGAATATAATAACATGTATCATCTGCAGATTGCGGTTGTTGCATTGCTCTATCAACTGAAAAGGTAACACTCTCATCCTCTATACTTAGGGTCAGTTTCTTACCGAACACGTCTATCATTGCTTTAGCCGTGTTTAAGAATGGTCTTCCTAATATGAGAGGAACTTGAGAATCTTCTTCCATGTCCAAAACAACAAAATCTACTGGAAATACTAAAGTACCAACTTTAACTAGCATGTTCTCCATTATCCCTCTAGGATATTTTACTGATCTATCGGCTAGTTGTATGCTTATTCTTGTTGGTTTTAATTCTCCAAGGTCTAGTTTAGCGTATAGTGAATACGGCATTAGATTTATGCTAGCACCTAAGTCTGCCAATGCTTCTATTGAACTAAGACTACCCAGAAAACATGGAATTGTGAAACTTCCTGGATCAGATAATTTTTCTGGTATCTTATTCAACAGCACTGCTGAACAATTAGCATTCATAGTAACAGCCGAGAGTTCTTCCATTTTCTTTCTATTTGAGATTAGATCTTTCAAGAATTTAGCATATCTTGGCATTCCTGAAATCACATCAATGAAAGGAAGATTTACATTTATCTGTTTAAACATATCCAAGAATTTGGATTGCTCGGCTTCAAGTTTTTCTTTCTTCATTTTACTCGGGTAAGGAAGTGGTGGGTGGTATGGTTTAACATAAGGTTTATCCTTAACTGTGTTATTTTCATTAATCTTTTCAACTACCGGTTCTTTTTCCTTATCTTGATCAGGTTGTGGTTCTTGTGGAGTAGGAATAGTTTCATCAGAAGTTACAGGTATTTCAGGTGGTTTAAGTGTTGTACCACTTCTTGTGGTAATAGCTTTAGCTGTTTCATTTCGTGGGTTAGCATTTGTATCGCTTGGTAAACTTCCCGGTTTTTTTTCACCTATTAACCTTGCTAGGTTACTTACTTCTTGTTCCAGATTTTGAATAGAAGCTTGTTGATTTCTAAATGCTTGAGCATTTTGTTCATTGGTTTGTTTTTGAGATGTGAAAAACTGTGTTTGAGTTTCAACTAGCTTCGTCATCATATCTTCTAAATTTGGTTTTTTATCATCGGTTTGTTGTGGTGGTTTGTTTTGAAAATTCGGTCTTTGCTGATTATAAGTATTATTGGATACTTGTTGATTGCTAGGACCTTGTTGGTTGTTGTATGGAATATTTCGGTTATAATTCTGGTTTTGATTGTAAATCGGTCTTGGCGGTTGATAATTATTCTGATAATTATTTCCAGGCCTTTGGTTTATGTATGAAATATTCTCTCTTTGTTCCATTGTTAATTCAATACTGAGACAATCTTTTGTCAAATGTGGTCCTCCACACTGCTCACAACTAATTCGTATTGAGTGAATATCCTTAGTCATCTTTTCCATTCGTCTCTCCACAGCATCTATCTTTGCCGAAATGGAATCTAAATCATGGCTAGAATCGGCTCTAGCTGCTTTAGATGATCTAATGATATCTTTTTCTTGATGCCACTCATGTGAGTGGGAAGCAGTATTATCAATAATTTTGTAAGCATCAGTTTCGGTTTTCTTCATAATAGAACCACCAGCTGCTATATCTATGTCTTTTCTTGTAGTGATGTCGCATCCTTGGTAGAATATTTGTACTATTTGACAGGTGTCTAAACCATGTTGCGGACATCCTCTTAATAACTTTCCATATCTTGTCCACGCCTCATATAGAGTTTCATTTGGTTTCTGTGTGAACGTAACAATTTCTGCTTGAAGTCTTACGGCTTTAGATGCAGGAAAGAATTGTTTAAGAAATTTGTCAATTAAAACGTCCCATGTATCGATCGCCCCTTCAGGTAACGATTCCAACCAATCTTTGGCTTCTCCCTTTTAAGTCCAGGGAAATAACATGAGATATATCTGTTCATCCTCCACTTCTCGGATTTTAAATAGTGTGCAGATCCTATTAAAGGTACGTAGATGTTCATTTGGATCTTCCTTCGGCGCACCACTAAATTGGCATTGATTAGTCACCATGTGTAGAATTTGTCCTTTGATTTCATAATCTGGCGCATTAATGTCTGGATGAGTAATTGCGTGACCTTGGCCAGTGCGTTTAGCTCTCATTCGGTCTTCCATACTTAAGGGTTCCAGATTCTCCATAATTGAATTTGTTGAATCGGTATCACTAGAGGATTCAGATTTAATGGTTCGTTCCTCAACAATCTCTGTTTGAATGATTGGTGGTTCCGGAGGAAAGTTTAATGGTTCAGGATCTATGAACCGTTCCTGAATATTCTCTGGATTCTCAATTGTGATGTTGGGTTCAAAAAATGGATTATCGGAAATTTGAACTGAAGTACTTGGTTGACTGGATGACGATTCTAAAGAAAAATCAACGGCGGTTATATTTGTTAAACGATGTCTTGATCGAGTTACAGGTGGTGAACGTACAAAAGGTGGTGAACGTCTTGCTCGGTGCATTCACTGAATATCCTATTAGTTTTAAAAAGGAAAGAAAAATTATAATAAGTTATCCAATCAATAGACTTTTCTGATTTTGCCCACGTTTCGAATAGCCAAAAGATGCAGCAGAGGGGCAGGATTCGTTTGGTCTCAATATAATTGAGGACTGTTTGGCTCCAATAACCCGGTCCACGTACAAATCCAACTATTACTACGAACCAGAAAATTTTGATGTCTATCAATTTAACCACTTAAAATAAATTTTCGTAATTTTAAGAAATTTAGATAAGAAGTAGAAAAAATTCTAAGTCCTAAAACTAGAATAGCGAGAAATAAGAGAGAAAAAGAGTTCGTCGCAAAAGGTCGAAAAAGAAAAAAAATGGTTGAAAAATAAAAGGTGACGGAAAAATAAAAGAAACTTAAAAATACTTAACTAACCTAACCTTATTACTACAACTAACTTAAAATTATAATCGCAAATTGAGATTACTAATTGGAATGATAATTGATACATAGTAAAAGTCGTCTAAAAATATTAAAGCTTACAGGAAAAACTAAATCCCAAATAGAAATAACTTAAAAAGAAACTAAAACTTAAAAAGGCGTCGCAAAATTCTAAAGCACCTAAATCTTAGTCTAAAGAAAAAGTACTTAAGGAATTCTACGGCAAAGCCTAAAAATCTAGGAGTAAAAATAACTATAGCAAAAACTAAGTTTAAAATTAAATATGAGCTAAAAAATACAAATATTACGCTACAACGATTAAAAAGGGACAAAATATAAAAATATATAAAAAGTTGTAAAAAGTACAATTTTTATAAAAATATTATTTTTATATTATTTATTTTATTAAACTATTAATTTTACAATTTTAATAAAACTAATTAAACAAAATACATAAATTAAATAAAAAGTAAAAATAAAACTAAAACTAATAATAATAATAATAATAATAATTAGGTAATAATAATAATTATAATTAATATTAATAACTCGTAATTAATGCAGTTTTAGGGTTTCTGTTCGCGTGTCAGAAAGGCTCCGCGACTTGCGGTATTCAAGGCTTCAAACCCCGCGACTCGCGGGGTTTCAGAATTCAGCTGACAGGTTTCAATTTTTACGCGTTTTTCTTTATTATTTTTTTTTTATTTTATTTTCTGTTTTTAATTTTTATATAAATAAAAGATATTAAAATTAAACTTATATTTTTATAAACTAAAATAAAAATAAAGAAACTTATAAAACTTAAATATTTAACAAAATCTTAAAAATACTTATATTTTTGTTTTTATTTTTATATTTTCGAATTTTTAAAACGTATTTTTACAAAAACGACTTTTAATAAAAGTAACTAAAAATCTTTTTTTTATATATTATATTAGCGTTGCGCTTCCGGCTTTTAAGATAGTTCCCCGGCAGCGGCGCCAAAAATACTTGATGTGCAGCGGGGTATTATATAAAATAGTTTATATTTTACTAGGAAAAACTATTCAATACGATACAATTTTACACAAGATATTTATTTATTTATAGAATGGATATACTTAAACCTTGCTACAACACTTATAGGCAGTGTACCTAATCGTACAGTAGTGTAGTTTTTAGTAAGTCCGGTTCGTTCCACAGGGAAATCTTTAAACAAAGCTCAACGCTATATTAGTTTACTTTATTAAAAATACAAATATATATATAAGTAATATTATTATTATAAAGGGGGGTTTTTACCGTTTAATGACCGGTTTATCGATTTTAAGATTTTAGTCGCAGTTAAAACTTAATGTAAAATATAAATTAAATACAAGACTTAAATTAAAGCGTAAAGTAAATAACGATAATGAAATTGCGAATAATAAAAATGCGATAAAATAAAATTTGCGATAATTAAAAAGTACGATAATTAAAAGTGCGATTAAATAACAATAAATAAAAGTGCGATAATTAGAAGTGCAATTAAATATAAAATAAAGGAAATTAAATATGAAATAAAAGAATTATGCTTATTTAAACTTCCGTAATCATGATGTTTGACGTGTTGATTTTAGTTTTATGCCCATGGGTTAATTGTCCTTTGTCCTGGATTATTTAATATGTCCGTCTGGTTTTTGTCCATAACAGTCCATCAGTCATAAATATAAATTGCAAGTGTCCTTGTCAAATTATTATTATACCCGAAGATAAATATTCCAACTAATTGGGGATTCGAATTGTAACAAGGTTTTAATACTTTGTTTAATGAATACACCAGGTTATCGACTGCGTGTAAACCAAGGTTTTACTACTTTGTTAACAATTACACCAATTACCCTTGAATGTAATTTCACCCCTGTTTTAATTATTCTAGTGGCTATTAATCCATTCCCGTGTCCGGTTAAATGAACGATTATTCGTACATATAAATACCCCGCCCATCGTGTCCGATCGAGTGTATATGGTAATTTATAGGGACGCCCAATTGTAAATCTTTATATTAACATTAACAAACTTTCATTTAGTTAAACAAATATAAAGCCCATTAATAGCCCATAGTCTAATTTCCACAAGTGTCGTTCTTTTGTCCAAACCCCAATTATGGTACAAAGCCCAATTACCCAATTTTAGTAATTAGCCCAACATCATGATTACTTCGTTTTAAATAAGCATAATAATAACTTAGCTACGAGACATTAATATAAAAAGGTTGAACATAACTTACAATGATTAAAAATAGCGTAGCGTTACACGGACAGAATTTCGACTTACACCCTTACAACATTCGCTAACATACCCTTATTATTAGAATTAAAATTAAAATTAAAATATAAATTATATATATATATATAAGTTTTACGTATGAATGAGGAAGAAAAGATAGAATATTTTTGATCAGAATTCGGTTGGCTTTATAGCCAGAGTTGATTTTTGGGGCTCCGCGACTCGCGGCAAAATCCCTTTCAAACTCCGCGAGTCGCGGAGATAGTATTTACAGCTCAGTCCTTGGAGTTTTCTCTGCCGACGGTTTTTTATATATAAATATAATATATATATAATTAATATAATTAATTATATATTATATTATATTTATATACATAGTTAACTTGTAATTTTTAGTCCGTTGCGTCGAGCGTTAAGAGTTGACTCTGGTCCCGGTTCCGGATTTTCGAACTTCCTTGCGTACAATTTTATATTTTGTACTTTGCGTTTTGAATCTTGTACTCTTGTAATTTCGAGACGTTTCTTATCAATAATTGGAACCTTTTTTATTGTCTTTTGTACTTTTGAGCTTTTTGGTCGTTTGCGTCTTCAATTCGTCGAATCTGTCTTTTGTCTTCACCTTTTATTATTTAAACGAATATCACTTGTAAATAGAACAATTGCAACTAAAAGCTTGTCTTTCTTGAGGAATAATGCTATGAAATATATGTTCGTTTTTAGCATTATCAGACATCTACCGTTAGCAGAATTTTCCTACAACAACAGCTACCATTCAAGCATTGAGATGGCGCCGTTTGAAGCACTTTATGGTAGAAAGTGCAGGTCTCTAATTTGTTAGAGTGAAGTGGGGGATAGACAGATTACGGGTCCTGAGATAATACAAGAAACTACCGAGAAAATCATCCAAATTCAACAAAGATTGAAAACCGCCCAGAGTCGACAAAAGAGCTACGCGGACAGTAAAAGAAAAGATATAGAGTTTGAAATTGGAGAAATGGTCATGCTTAAGGTTTCACCTTGGAAAGGCGTTGTTCGATTTGGTAAACGGGGGAAACTAAATCCAAGGTACATTGGACCATTCAAGATTATAGATCGTGTCGGACCAGTAGCTTACCAACTGGAGCTACCTCAACAACTCGCGACTGTACATAACACTTTTCACGTCTCAAATTTGAAGAAATGTTTTGCTAAAGAAGATCTCACTATTCCGTTGGACGAAATCCAAATCAATGAAAAACTTCAATTCATTGAAGAACCCGTCGAAATAATGGATCGTGAGGTTAAGAGACTTAAACAAAACAAGATACCGATTGTTAAGGTTCGATGGAATGCTCGTAGAGGACCCGAGTTCACCTGGGAGCGTGAAGATCAGATGAAGAAGAAATACCCGCATTTATTTCCAGAAGATACGTCAACACCTCCAACTGCTTAAAATTTCGGGACGAAATTTATTTAACGGGTAGGTACTGTAGTGACCCGAACTTTTCCATGTTTATATATATATTAAATGAAATTGTTATTTACATGATTAAGTGTTTCCAACATGTTAAGCAATCAAACTTGTTAAGACTTGATTAATTGAAATAGGTTTCATATAGACAATTGACCACCCAAGTTGACCGGTGATTCACGAACGTTAAAACTTGTAAAAACTATACGATGACATATATATGGTTATATATATAGTTAACATGATTTTATTATAATTATGTATCTCATTAGGTATTTTAACAATGAGTTATATACATAAAAATGAGACTATTAATTTAAGAAACTCGAAAACGATATATATAACGATTATCGTTATAACAACGTCTTACTAGGTACATATGAATCATATTAAGATATTGATACACTTGGTTAATTATGTTAAATGATAAGTAAATATATTATTAAGTGTATTAACAATGAAATACATATGTAAAAATAAGACTACTAACTTAATGATTTCGAAACGAGACATATATGTAACGATTATCGTTGTTACGGCATTTAACTGTATATATATCATACTAAGATATATTATATATCATAATATCATGATAATATAACAATTTAACATCTCATTTGTTATAATAAACAATGGGTTAACAACATTCAACAAGATCGTTAACCTAAAGGTTTCAAAACAACATTTACATGTAACGACTAACGATGACTTAACGACTCAGTTAAAATGTATATACATGTAGTGTTTTAATATGTATTCATACACTTTTGAAAGACTTCAAGACACTTATCAAAATACTTCTACTTAACAAAAATTCTTACAATTACATCCTCGTTCAGTTTCATCAACAATTCTACTCGTATGCACCCGTATTCGTACTCGTACAATACACAGCTTTTAAATGTATGTACTATTGGTATATACACTCCAATGATCAGCTCTTAGCAGCCCATTTGAGTCACCTAACACATGTGGGAACCATCATTTGGCAACTAGCATGAAATATCTCATAAAATTACAAAAATATGAGTAATCATTCATGACTTATTTACATGAAAACAAAATTACATATCCTTTATATCTAATCCATACACCAACGACCAAAAACACCTACAAACACTTTCATTCTTCAATTTTCTTCATCTAATTGATCTCTCTCAAGTTCTATCTTCAAGTTCTAAGTGTTCTTCATAAATTCCAAAAGTTCTAGTTTCATAAAATCAAGAATACTTCCAAGATTGCAAGTTTAATTCCAAGTAATCATCCAAGATCAAGAAACCTTTGTTACTTACAGTAGGTTATCTTTCTAATACAAGGTAATAATCATATTCAAACTCTAATTCAATTTCTATAACAATAACACTCTTATTTCGAGTGGAAATCTTACTTGAAATTGTTTTCGTGTCATGATTCTGCTTCAAGAACTTTTAAGCCATCCAAGGATCCTTTGAAGCTAGATCTATTTTTCTCATTTCCAGTAGGTTTATCCAAGGAACTTGAGGTAGTAATGATGTTCATAACATCATTCGATTCATACATATAAAGCTATCTTATTCGAAGGTTTAAACTTGTAATCACTAGAACATAGTTTAGTTAATTCTAAACTTGTTCGCAAATAAAAGTTAATCCTTCTAACTTGACTTTTAAAATCAACTAAACACATGTTCTATATCTATATGATATGCTAACTTAATGATTTAAAACCTGGAAACACGAAAAACACCGTAAAACCGGATTTACGCCGTCGTAGTAACACTGCGGGCTGTTTTGGGTTAGTTAATTAAAAACTATGATAAACTTTGATTTAAAAGTTGTTATTCTGGGAAAATGATTTTTATTATGAACATGAAACTATATCCAAAATGGTCATCTAGACGTCGTTCTTTCGACTGAAATGACTACCTTTACAAAAATGACTTGTAACTTATTTTTCCGACTATAAACCTATACTTTTTCTGTTTAGATTCATAAAATAGAGTTCAATATGAAACCATAGCTATTTGATTCACTCAAAACGGATTTAAAATGAAGAAGTTATGGGTAAAACAAGATTGGATAATTTTTCTCATTTTAGCTACGTGAAAATTGGTAACAAATCTATTCCAACCATAACTTAATCAACTAGTATTGTATATTATGTAATCTTGAGATACCATAGACACGTATACAATGTTTCGACCTATCATGTCGACACATCTATATATATTTCGGAACAACCAAAGACACTCTATATGTGAATGTTGGAGTTAGCTATACAGGGTTGAGGTTGATTCCAAAATATATATAGTTTGAGTTGTGATAAATACTGAGATACGTATGCACTGGGTCGTGGATTGATTCAAGATAATATTTATCGATTTATTTCTGTACATCTAACTGTGGACAACTAGTTGTAGGTTACTAACGAGGACAGCTGACTTAATAAACTTAAAACATCAAAATATATTAAAAGTGTTGTAAATATATTTTGAACATACTTTGATATATATATATATGTATATATTGTTATAGGTTTGTGAATCAATCAGTGGCCAAGTCTTACTTCCCGACGAAGTAAAAATCTGTGAAAGTGAGTTATAGTCCCACTTTTAAAATCTAATATTTTTGGGATGAGAATACATGCAGGTTTTATAAATGATTTACAAAATAGACACAAGTACGTGAAACTACATTCTATGGTTGAATTATCGAAATCGAATATGCCCCTTTTTATTAAGTCTAGTAATCTAAGAATTAGGGAACAGAAACCCTAATTGACGCGAATCCTAAAGATAGATCTATTGGGCCTAACAAACCCCATCCAAAGTACCGGATGCTTTAGTACTTCAAAATTTATATCATATCCGAAGGGTGTCCCGGAATGATGGGGATATTCTTATATATGCATCTTGTTAATGTCGGTTACCAGGTGTTCACCATATGAATGATTTTTATCTCTATGTATGGGATGTGTATTGAAATATGAAATCTTGTGGTCTATTGTTACGATTTGATATATATAGGTTAAACCTATAACTCACCAACATTTTTGTTGACGTTTAAAGCATGTTTATTCTCAGGTGAATACTAAGAGCTTCCGCTATTGCATACTAAAATAAGGACAAGATTTGGTGTCCATGTTTGTATGATATTGTGTAAAAACTGCATTCAAGAAACTGATTTCGATGTAACATATTTGTATTGTAAACCATTATGTAATGGTCGTGTGTAAACAGGATATTTTAGATTATCATTATTTGATAATCTACGTAAAGCTTTTTAAATCTTTATTTATGAAATAAAGGTTATGGTTTGTTTTAAAAATGAATGCAGTCTTTGAAAAACGTCTCATATAGAGGTCAAAACCTCGCAACGAAATCAATTAATATGGAACGTTTTTAATCAATAAGAACGGGACATTTCACAAGCATCAGCAGCACCAGCAGCATAACCAGCATCACCACCAGTACCAACAGTACCATCAACATCACCACCAACATCATCAGCTTCATCAACAACAACATCCGCATCCCACGCCTCAACATCACACTCAGTACCTCAAACATCAACATCATACGCCCATAGATACCAAGGAATATTAGTAATAATGAGTTAAGATGTATTAACTCTTTCTTCGTGAAGAATTATATATGTATACCTTATATATATATGATTTGGAACAATAATAAATCTTGTCGTACTAAGCAATTACGTGAGAATCTCAACTAGTATGTACTACTTGGTTAATTCATATCACTAATATGCTATGATGTACACCCTTCGTTAATGACTTAACAATTGTTAATCACTGCTTCAACACAATAAACTCCATTTCATAATAAATCAAGTGTAACGATGAATGTATTGATTCATAACGTCATTAGCGAAATATTTCGCGGTAATTATGAAATCTCTAAGGTTTTGGAGATTATTTACTCTCGTTCCAAACCGCAAATCAGATAAGTTTAATATATATTAACTCATTAAATCCATGATTATATCTAAAGAATACATATATGAACGTATATCTTCATAAAGATTGTAAATTCTGTTGTACAAACTGTTAATTGTGAAAATATTTTAACGGGTAGGTAATACCCGAGAAATATTTACATCTCACATTAATACACTGTACATTCTTCAATTTCGATTCATAAATCATTAATTATACATACTACCTTCACAAATGATACACAATCATCTTCATACAAAATCAATTACACATTCTGAAATTAACATATCAGAATTCAAGTAAAGCTTTAGCAGGTGTTATCTTCCTAAAGATTACTACATTCATGAATTATATTCATTCGTATTTTGCAATGAATTATCACATCAAACCACCGAAATTATCATTCATCACTTTTAAAATCAATAACGCCTATTCGTTAACCATTAGATCCTTTGACGATTACAATCAGCGTTTAATCATCTAAAAATAAAATTTCTTGAAACCATCTCGGATTGATAACCAATGATTCAGATATGGTAGCATTAAATGCAGAGGAAACAGAAGAATTTTCCTCGTCATTGGATCTTAGAAATTCTAAGATATCACCGTATCTTTCGTTATAAATATCCTCTATATTTCTGAAGATATCTTTATAACGATTCTTGTCAGCAATTAATTATCTCTTTGCGATAACTTTATCACATCATAAAGGAAACTGTTTTAGTTTCTATATTCAAGTTTAAATTATAAATGTTTTGAAGAAGTGTTGGGAATTGAAGCATAAGTTAGTATAATATAATGACGTCAGGCCAACATGATTATATTACAGTAAGTCATGCTAAATTTTTATTGGAAGATGATGATTTATAGACTTTATAATCATCATTTTCCATGTTACACGACTCTTACATTCTATTTAAACTCTAAACATATCAAGAAAATATTTTTCTTGATGATTCGGTCTTTTCCGGATATTCTGGTAATTTGACAAATCAAATCATACTATTACCTTTCCTTTCTACTTTATATATTATGATCATTCGAAACTTCATACCTACAAATTCTGGACCATTACTCGCTTTACTTAGAGTCGAGAGGAGAATAAAAAGGCAAAGATCTTCGACATATAAGGGAAAATATAAAGCCCGATAATGATACCGAAATTACAACCCGTGTATATCAATGCGTATATCAATATAAAGACACGGGAGAATTAAAAACACAATAAATCCTAGAGCATAATAAAAGTAAATAGACTCCTATGGTGGGAGTTGGAAAAGAATGAAGATTGTGGCGATAACCAATATAAGGTCAAGAACAAGAACTGGATTGAGCATATTAACAAATATTTTGGAAGTATGAATTGAGGAAAGAAAGTATAGAAGTGGAAAAGATAATGAAACGGAAGAAGCTAATTTATAGCGAAATTCCAGACACAGCAATCGAGGCAATTCACCGCATTTAATTAAAGAAAATTCTAATTTCCTTAATTACCGGAGAATCAAATCTTCTAAAGATTATGAAGATTTCTTTAAATCCCTTAAATTCCGAAAATCAACTTTAACTATATCAAAAGTTAAGGCGAACATTTAATTTCCTCATTTCAATCTTTTATGATAGCTTCGTTTATACTCTTCCTATAATCAAATAGTTTCATCCATATTACCCAATGTTGATAAAACTCTATTTTCAACTCATATACCTCATTAAGATATCCTTGTTGTAAACAATGACGATCTCTATCAAATATCATGACCATGATTTTCATTAACTCCTCTCTATTTTATCTACCCTAATATTGTGGCATAAACGCTCAAGGTTTAAATAAGCTAACTACTATTCATAACACATTTCATGCTTATATAGCACCATCATCTCTTTCTGAGAAAACCTGATCAATGACACTCTTGATTAAATCCTTTAGATAATCTCCGCATTAATAATAAAATGCACTTCGTAGATTTATGAATCGTAAGACTTAAACTCTTAAAACAAAACAATATTCTATCCGTTGAAATTCACGCAAGGCCCCGAGTATACCTGGGAACGTGAAAATCGAATAAAATGAAAATATCCTCACCTGTTTACAAACAACGCCGACTGATGGCAACAACAAAATTTCGGGACGAAATTTCTATTAACAGGGGGATACTGTGACAACCCGTAAATTTTCGGCAAAATTTAAACAAAAATCTTTATATGATTTCATTTAACCTCGACTAATTCTGACGATTCACGAACAATTATTTGTAAATAATTACGCATTAATTTGATATATTAATATTATTATTATTAATATCCTTTTTAAACAAGATATCAATAATTAATATCTTTATTATCAGTATTATTATTATGAATAAAAAAAATATTGACAAATATTCTTGGTAAAGTAGTAAATCAATTTGATTATTTTAAAAAATATATATATATAAAAAATCCTTAAAATAAATGACTTTTTTAATAAAATAAATAAATAAATTACTTTTTAATTAAAAATTACAATGGAAAATTACTTTTATTATTTTATTTTGTGCAGTATCCCATGACCTAACATTTAATACTTTTGAATTTTAAACTCCCATTAAAAATTAAAATATTTCTTTTTCTTTTAATTATTTTATTCTTTTTATCTAATTTTTTCAAGTATAAATACCCCTTATTTCTCATTCAAACTCACACCAAAATTTCTCTCATTCTTTCTTTGAAGAATTACTACTAGTAAGTATTTTTTTCTTACTTTTTACTTTTTACTTTTTACTATTTACTTCGGTTTATTATTTTTTTACCGAAACATGTAAATAATGTTATAAATTATATGAAATTAAAATTAAAATAAATAACATGTTATAATTAGTAATATATGTTACTAAAAATTATAAAAGTATTTTTATGAATTAATATATAGGAGTTATAATTAAAATCGAATTAATAAATATATATGTATATACGCACCTAACGTGAAGGTTATAATTAAAGATAGCGTACAAAGACTACAAACATCACCGCTACTTGTGGCCTAGGGTGATCCTTGTTACCATTATGGGACGCTTGTGGATCTCGAATGCCAAGACTTAGATTCTGGTCAAGAGATCCTGGGCCGCACGGTAACAATAGATCATTCGAGTGACTTGCATGTTAGCGACGAAGTTTGGGCGAGATTGTACAACATCTTTTTTAAGAATTATGACCCGAACATTCTTAAACTAGAAGCTTACTATAAGTGGAAGTTTTTCATAAATAGTAGGTTTCCAAAAATAGAAACTTTTGAGAAATAGAAACTTTTCTCGAAAACTGTCACTGTCAATATAGTTGCTATATTAATAAACAAACTTTATGTCAAGTTAGACATTAACTAATCAAACGTTATACCTCAAGGTTGATATCCATATCACTTACTTGTTTTACTTTCCTTCTTGCGTGGAATACTTCAACTACTATTTAATGTGAGTTTCATATGATCCCTTTTACTCTTTACATTTTTGGGCTGAGAATACATGCGTAACTTTTATAACTGTTTTACACGTATCAACTATTAAACTGTGATATATTGGGCTATGACCAGCAAGTCCCCAACCGACAAGTATAAACGATAACTTGTTACGGGGAAAACTTGAAAGTGTAGTCTAAATACAAGTACCAACTATTAAACTGTGATATGTTGGGCTATGACCAGCAAGTCCCTAACCGACAAGTATAAACGATAACTTGTTACGGGGCAAACTTGAAAGTCTAGTCTAAATATCAGTACCAACTGTTAAAACTATGATATACCCGGCTATGTCCGACTAAGTCCCTACAGTGATATTTTTAATTGCTGCGGCATTCTTAATTATTGGGGATAGGCCTATCGGGAGTAACGTCCCCGATACATTTGACTAAGTCTTTGTATTACTTGATAATGAAATTAAACGAAAAGGACAGAACAACTTGTCACGGGGCAAACAACGTTTAGTCTAAATATCACGTACTGGCATAACTTTTGATCCTGCGGGAGATCAACTTGACTGGATCTGAGTGATCTACTTATGAAAACAAATCTTGTGGTCTAACACTATTACTGAAATCATTATTTATGATAAACCTATGAACTCACTCAACCTCGTGTTGACTTTTTAAGCATGTTTATTCTCAGGTACTTAAGTATTGCTTCCGCTGTATATCTGCTGCTTTGATGATGATTGCTTGCTTGCTATACTTGGAGTCTTCATCACATATCATATCAATTAAAGACATTTAATGTTCTAAATACAATGTAATCTATTTATCTTCCGCTGCAAAACTCAATAAAACGTCTCATATAGAGTCGTTCTCGTTTATACAACTGTGATTTAATATAATTAGTCACAAATACCTCAGGCCCTATTTGGGGGTGTGACAGCTGTTTTACCCTGTTGTGTACAATTGACAATATACATACATACAAATAATAACATGCATGGTAATTTGAAATGGGACTTAACATCCCACTTTCAAATCAAATATGAAATATTAGTACAACATAATAAAAAAAAATTAAAACTTACATTAAAGTATCACAATATTATATGTTTTAAACATAAGTAAATAAAAATAATAAAAGATAAAAATCACCAACGGGAACTATATCAATCTGGATAGGGGTTCCAGTTCATGTTGTCGGGCGGGTTCCACGGTTGGTTATAAGTGTACTGATAGGCCTGGTTAGGGTCGTTGAGAGTAAATGGTGGTCGCATATCGGGCTGGTGTGGAGGATAGTAAGCAGGTCGGGTCAGTACGTAGTTATTTGGTACCTGAGGTGATAGCTGGCTCATGATCTGATGCTGATGATAGTGCCATCTATCATGCTGTCGTTGCCTAGAATGCTCGTACACATTCTCGGCGTGCCACTGCTCGAACTGACTATGTCTAGCCTCGTTTCTCATTACTACCTCATCTATACGCTGGTAAACGTCAGTCATAGCCTCCCTAATGACATCCCTAATGTCATCCGATTCCTCCATTTCCTCATCTGAACCTCTCTCTACCTGTGGATGACGACCATCATATGGTACTGCCTGATTGCGTATGCTCTTTAATACCTTTGCACCCTGATAGACCTTCAATCCTAAAGTATCCACCTATTCCCTACACACCATCAGTGGACCCCCTTGATCCCTATCTACACCCAAATACTCTCCAATGAGAGTAACAAAAATGCCTCCTCCTATTATTTCCCCGTCCTGTATTCCTGCCACCATTTTGGACAGATAAAAACCAACACAGTAGGGGATATGAAAAAACCCAACCCGTAATCCTTACGATAATTTTTTTTTTATTAATACACATTTACGCGTCAATTAAATATGTAGACCATTCCACAAGCGCCATTTAAAACGTACCACAATTTAAATGTTTACAAGGTACGAAGGCCATTAATTTAGTTCAATACAAGTTCGACCCACTACAAATGATAGTTTATAATCCAAACAACACTTCGAGCATGGTTTGGGACTAAACTATCCAAAATGTTAGGCCAACTTCCAAAAGCTCCAACGAAACATCATCAAAGGACACCTAGTGCCCAACAACCCCTTTTCCCCTATCCGCACCTGCATCTAAAAGGATGAACAACGAGAGGGTAAGCTAAAGCTTAGTGAATGCAATAATTACACACATACATATATAATATACCTACTTGCAAACACTCAAATACACATACCGAAATACATGTTAGCAACACAATTAGCTTATCATCAATACGAGGCTACCAACCTCCAATACCACAAGCTAGCATAACAATCGCATAATTATATATAACTCAAACAATATAATAAGCCTTCGCTTACAACACAAATAACCATGGTTAACCAATCGTTCAAGGGAATGACGCCCGCGAAAGGCCATCGGAGTTCACAACATCTATTAGTGTACTTAGCACCTCGTATCACTAACCCCCAGGTGGCATCTTAACACCTCGATACTTCACCCTCGGGTGGCGGCTTAACACCTCGACACTTCACCCTTTATTATGGAGTGGCGTCTTAACACCTCGACACTTCACTCCTAGGTGGCATCTTAACACCTCGATGCTTCACCTCGAGTGGCATCTTAACACCTCGATGCTTCACTCGTCACGTGAAACGTGGTGTCTTAGCACCTCGACACTTCACATCTCATGCTACAACAAATAGATACATTATATACCTACACATATAATTATTCCACTCACCTTAACGATTCGGTGACAGTTTTATACTTCCGCAAGCTTCAAAGCAAAGTACCTAATATAATAAGTACTTCAATCAACACAATATCTAATTGGACTAAAATACCAACAATTCAGTTATGTGCATTTAATGACTTAATGCATTAAATGCCCCATTTTCACCAAAACCGCCCTTAAGGGTCAAAACTCAACTTCAATCACTAAAGCTAGTGAATTAAAGTCTACTAACACAAACTTGGGTATTTCATACCCACTTCACCCAATTAGGTCAACTAGTACTCATTTGACCCATTTTAATTACCAATTTTAATTACTTAGACTCACAATTGAGTCAAACTTACTCATTAACACTTCTTTCATCAATTTAAAGGTGTATTAATGATCAACAACACCATTTAACACTTACAGCCCCAAATCATAAGACCAAACCCTAGATTATGGCTATTTAGGGTTTCCTTTTATCACCTACCCCAAATCCACCCATATTACCCCCAAATGGGTCTTACAAGTTCCCAATGAACCAAACCCTAGCATAAACTAATTAAAACTCAAAACATGGAGTTATGACTTACCAACACTATCCTCTTGTAGCTATGAACAAGGAGAACAACTTTAATTCTTGCTCCAATTTTTGATTCACAAATCTCCACTCTCAAATCTCACTTGAAATCAAATGGGTTTTTAAGTTTTGAGAGTAAATGGAGAAAGAAAAGGGAAATGAAAATGAATAAAATGGATGAGTGGTGGATAATTAGTGCTCCAATCAGATCTAGACGTAAAATGACAATTTTGCCCTTGAACCACTTATTTTAAAAACAAAATACGGGACCAGTTCACCAGTGGGTCGCGGCGCGGCCCCAATTGTCACGGCGCAGCGTTTAACGTATTTTACAAGTTTTCTTAAATCATTCCTGACTCAGATTCTAGTTATTTGTCGCGGCGCGACCCTCTTCTCCGCGGCGCGACATATAAAGGGAAACTCGACCCTTCTTAACATGCCTCCTGACTCTGGTTTGAGTTCAATGTCGCGGCGCAACAAAGGCTTCCGCGGCGCGGCAATGGCCTTCAACTGAGCCATTCGATAGCTTTACACAACTTAACAATTTATCCAACTTGTACACTTCGTTCACGCCTCCTATACACGTCTAAACCTCATCTTTAGTCTCACAAGCCTTAACATGAACAAAGACTCATGCATATAACTATACACGCATATATTCTAAACACATATATATATTCATACATATTCGTATATATATATATATATATATATATATATATATATATATATATATATATATATATATATATATATATATATATATATATATATATATATATATATATATATATATATATATATATATATATATTTAATTATACAATTTCTAACACTTAAGTCTTTTAATCACATAAATGCACAAGTTATAAGCGTACTAAAAATTAAGTTTGTACCTTTAAATGTGTACGGGAAAAACGGGATGTTACAACTCTCCCCCACTTGAATCGGAGCGTGTCCTCGCGATCCAAGCCGCATGACAAGAGGGAAGATAAACCAACACGAATTCTTCGGGCTCCCAAGTAAACTCGGAACCTTTACTACGACGCCATTGAACTTTAAAAGTCCTCACTTCTTTATTTCTCAACCTTTTGACCTTCTCATCGAGTATGGCAATCGGCTCCTCAATATATTCTAACTTATTGTTTAGCTCAATCTCGTCTAACGGCACCCATGATGAATCATCCGCAAGACACTTACGGAGATGGGAAACATGGAATGTATTATGGATCCCCGCAAGCTCTTCGGGTAATTCTAAACGATACGCGACTTCACTAACACGATCTAAAATTTTAAAAGGAACAATAAACTGAGGAGCTAACTTTCCCCGTTTTCGAAACCGATAATACCTTTCCATGGCGAAACCTTAAGCATCACCATGTCACCTTCTTGAAATTCGATCATTCGTCTACGCTTGTCGGCATACGACTTTTGTCTATCTTGCACCTTTTTCAAATGATCCCGAATCATATCAATCTTACTATTCGTTTCTAAGACCAAATTGGTACTCCCGATTTCTTTTTGACCAATTTCACCCCAACAAATCGGAGTTCGGCACCTCCGCCCATAAAGCATCTCGTAAGGTGGCATCCCGATACTAGTATGATAACTATTATTGTACGAGAATTCCACCAAAGGTAAGTGCTCATCCCAACTACCACCGAAATCAATAATACACGCCCGTAACATATCCTCCAAAGTTTGATTCGTACGTTCGGTTTGACAGTCCGTTTGAGGATGATACGCCGTGCTCAACTTCAATTGTGTGCCCATATCTTCATGAAACTTTTCCCAAAACCGAGATGTGAAACGGGTATCTCGATCCGAAATAATAGATATAGGAACCCCATATCGAGCGACTACTTCCTTGATAAACAATTTAGCCAAGGCCTCCGACGATATCGCTTCCCGAATGGGAAGAAACAAGGTACTTTTCGTCAATCGATCAACTATTACCCAAATCGAGTCAAATTGGGTTCTCGCCGTCTTTGGTAACTTTGTAATGAAATCCATGGTAATGTGCTCCCATTTCCATTTCGGGATTTCTAACGGTTGTAACTTACCATACGGTTTTTGGTGTTCGGCTTTCACTTGCAAACACGTGACGCATTGTTCAACATACTTAACAACATCACGTTTCATGCCCGGCCACCAATACTCTTTTCTCAAATCAAGATACATTTTCGTTGCGCCCGGATGAATGGAATACTTTGACTTATGTGCTTCATCAAGTAGCACTCGTCGATAATCCCCCATCTTAGGCACCCACACTCTTCCTTGAAAAGACAACAAACCACGCGAGCCCATAGTAATGAACTCCGATTGCCCCACTATCGTTCCGCATGCTTGTTGTGAACGTAAGCCTCTATTTGAATCACACCAAGTTTTTCAAGAAAATCGTTAGTAATAATCATACGTAACAATCCCAATCGTAACGCCGGGTGGTGACTCTTTCGACTTAACGCATCCGCGACCACATTCGCCTTGCCCGGATGATAAAGTATTTCACAATCATAATCTTTTACCACATCCATCCATCTACGTTGACGATAATTCAAATCTCTTTGATCGAAAAGATTTTTCAAACTCTTGTGATCTGAATAAATCGTACACTTGACACTATACAAGTAATGGCGCCAAATTTTCATCGCATGAACAACCGCCGCCAACTCAAGATCATGAGTCGGATATCTCGTTTCGTGTTCCTTTAATTGTCGAGAGGCGTAAGCGATGACTTTACCTCTTTGCATTAGAACACACCCGAGCCCATTTAGAGAGGCATCACAATACACCGTCATGTCTTCCACACCTTCCGGCAACACTAACACCGGAGCTTGACACAATTTCTCTTTTAGCAATTGAAAAGCAATTTCTTGCTCGTTCTCCCACATAAATCTTGCGTTCTTCCTCGTCAATTTCGTCAAAGAAGAAGCGATCTTAGAAAAGTCTTGAATAAACCGACAATAATAACCGGCCAATCCGAGAAAACTTCGGATTTCCGTAGGCGTAGTCGGTCGTCCACAACTCTTTACCGTCTCAATCTTCCCCGGATCTACTTGAATACCAATTTCGTTCACAATATGGCCAAGGAATTGAACTTCCCTTAGCCAAAATTCACATTTAGAGAATTTAGCATACAACTTCTCCTTCCGCAACGTCTTCAACACACATCGCAAATGATGTTCATGTTCCTTCATGCTCTTCGAATAAACAAGTATGTCGTCGATGAACAAAATTACTGACTTGTCCAATATGGGTTGGCACACTCGGTTCATAAGGTCCATGAATGCCGCCGGTGCATTCGTAAGACCAAAAGGCATAACTACGAATTCAAAATGCCCATAACGCGTTCGGAAAGCCGTTTTCTTGATATCTTCCTCACGGACCCGCATTTGGTGATAGCCGGACCGTAGGTCGATTTTAGAGAAATACGTTGCACCTTGGAGTTGGTCGAACAAATCGTCAATCCTAGGCAATGGATAACGATTCTTGATCGTCACTTTGTTCAACTCCCGATAATCGATGCACATCCTCATACTACCATCCTTTTTCTTCACGAATAAAACTGGAGCGCCCCATGGCGAAGCACTCGGTCGAATAAAACCCTTTTCAAGTAGCTCTTGGGTTTGATTTAACAATTCTTGCATTTCTGTCGGCGCTAAACGATAAGGAGTTTTAGCAATGGGAGTAGCTCCCGGAACCAACTCAATGCGAAATTCAACTTGTCTTTCCGCCGGAACACCCGGTAACTCATCCGGAAAAATGTCTTCAAACTCATTTACCACCGGAATTTCACGAATGGATGGTGGCTCATCTCGAGTATCAACAACATGGGCAAGAAAAGTCATGCCACCACTAACAAGGAAACAACGTGCCCGTGCAAAAGTGCATATCGGCACAAGTCTTCTCCGTTTATCACCGTGAATAATTAACTCTCCCCCACTTGGGGTCTTTACACGAATAAATTTTTCATGGCATGCAATATCGGCTCTATTATGATCGAGCCAATCCATACCCACAACGATATCAAAATCACCCAAAGTCATCGGGATGAGATCAATTTTAAAGTTTTCGGCACCAAACACGACATCACAATTTTTATACACATCAACCACTAGCACCGTTTTGTCATCCGCTATTTCGACTTCTACCGGACGACTTAACTTAGCTAACGGTCTATTAAGTTTAGGCACAAATTTTGGAGACACAAACGACAAATTTGCACCGCTATCAAATAGAATTCTTGCCGGATTAGAGTTAACCATAAACGTACCTGAGACAACTTCGTTGGATTGCTTGGCATCATCATTCATCATCAAATAGTTGCGACCCCTAGCCGTACCCGCTGCCTTCTCTAGACGCTTAACATTATCGTTTCACAAATTGGGACACTCCGGCTTCTTATGCCCTTCTTTACCGCAATTAAAATAAGTGAGCTTGTTTCCGGAAGATGGTTTCGGACAATGACGAGCCATATGACCCGGTTGTCCACAATTGTAGCACGAAAAAGAAAAACCACCGGAAGCCCCCTTCTTCACGCTATTGACACTTTCGGAACCCTTCTTGTTCTTGTTCTTCTTGTTTGAAAAGTTAGAATGACTAGAACCTTCAAACTTTCTTTTAGAAAAAGTGAAATCACTTCTCCTTGGAACCTCCGGCTCAAAACCCCGAGCCAATTCAAATAACTCTTCAAAAGACTTAGCCGCTCCTCGACTAATCTTACCCTTATACTCATCATTCACGGTACGGTAGAAATCTTTCATTAGCTTGTGATCGTCACCAACATATTAAAATGAGTCTTTGCCAAGAAGGTAAACTTGAGAGTAACCAAGTCCATTGAACCTTGTTGCAAATTGTGCAACTCGTCCCGGATTCTATCAAGATCGGAAGAAGTTCGATATTCTTTGAAAAATTCCTTCTTAAACTCTTCCCACGTCAAACTCATACATTGATCCTCACCATATAAGTTGATTTTATCATCCCACCACAACTTAGCTTCTTCCCGCAACATACTAGAACCATACCTCGCCTTCTTCTCGGGAGGACATTCTGCGGTACGGAAAGCTCCCTCGATATCGGAAATCCAACATGTGCTTTTCAACGGATCCCGTACCCCATTAAACATCGAGGGTTGAGCATCCTTGAAATTTTTGTAATGGAAGTCCCGCCTTCCATTCCCACCGTTACCATCACCCCCTTCACCACGAGGATGAATGTTTCTAGCTTCTAATGCCTCCTCAATCGCGGCATTCATTCGCTCGTTTATCATTTAAGTTACTTGCCCATCAACTGACTCTTGGAAAACCTTTCGAACATCATCAAGAAAATCCTTTTTTAGCCTTTTAAAGATGGCTTCAACCTTGGTCGTGAGTTCAACGTCCTCACTATCATTGGTGTCGTGTCCATTTCTCATCTTCATTCTATAAAACGAAGTAATTAAGCAATGATACGAAAGGACTTAACACATATGTATATACATATACACCACACTATCCCATCTTGCTCAACAATCGTCATACATCGCTTGTTTGACACGATTTGTACCCGTAACAACGGTAGCTAATCGTTGTTACGCGAGCACATCGTATTAACTCGCTAGTACAACGTCTATCTCACTTGATGATTGCTAAAACAACACAAAACAATTAGTGCAAGGTTAATTCACATAAACACTAGCACTAACAATTCCCGTTCCGACCCAAAGTCCTACAAGTCCCGCATAAAGCACACACACAATAAAGTCTAAGTCTAGGCACCTATCTCAAGTCGCCTAAATCCCTTAGACCATGCTCTGATACCACTTGAAACAACCCAACCCGTAATCCTTACGATAATTTTTTTTTATTAATACACATTTACGCGCCAATTTAATATGTAGACCATTCCACAAGCACCATTTAAAACGTACCACAATTTAAATGTTTACAAGGCACGAAGGCCATTAATTTAGTTCAATACAAGTTTGACCCACTACAAATGATAGTTTATAATCCAAACGACACTTCAAGCATGGTTTGGGACTAAACTATCCAAAACGTTAGGCCAACTTCCAAAAGCTCCAACGAAACATCATCAAAGGACACCTAGTGCCCAACAACCCCTTTTCCCCTATCCGCACCTGCATCTAAAAGGATGAACAACGAGAGGTAAGCTAAAGCTTAGTGAATGCAATAATTATACACATACATATATAATATACCTACTTGCAAACACTCAAATACACATACCGAAATACATGTTAGCAACACAATTAGCTTATCATCAATACGAGGCTACCAACCTCCAATACCACAAGCTAGCATAATAATCGCATAATTATATATAACTCGAACAATATAATAAGCCTTCGCTTACAACACAAATAACCATGGTTAACCAATCGTACTAGGGAATGTCGCCCGCGAAAGGCCATCGGAGTTCACAACATCCATTAGTGTACTTAGCACCTCGTATCACTAACCCCCGGGTGGCATCTTAACACCTCGATACTTCACCCTCGGGTGGCGCCTTAACATCTCGAAATTTCACCCTTTATTATGGAGTGGCGTATTAACACCTCGACACTTCACTCCTAGGTGGCATCTTAACACCTCGATGATTCACCTCGAGTGGCATCTTAACACCTCGATGCTTCACTCGTCACATGAAACGTGGTGTCTTAGCACCTCGACACTTCACATCTCACGCTACAACAAATAGATACATTATATACCTACACATATAATTATTCCACTCACCTTAACAATTCGGTGATGGTTTTATACTTTCGCAAGCTTCAAAGTAAAGTACCTAATATAATAAGTACTTCAATCAACACAATATCTAATTGGACTAAAATACCAACAATTCAGTTATGTGCATTTAATGGCTTAATGCATTAAATGCCCCATTTTTACCAAAACCGCCCTTAAGGGTCAAGACTCAACTTCAATCACTAAAGCTAGTGAATTAAAGTCTACTAACACAAACTTGGGTATTTCATACCCACTTCACCCAATTAGGTCAACTAGTACTCATTTGACCCATTTTAATTACTTAGACTCACAATCGGGTCAAACTTACTCATTAACACTTCTTTCATCAATTTAAAGGTGTATTAATGATCAACAACACCATTTAACACTTACAACCCCAAATCAGAAGACCAAACCCTAGATTATGGCTATTTAGGGTTTCCTTTTATCACCTAACCCAAATCCACCCATATTACCCCCAAATGGGTCTTACAAGTTCCCAATGAACCAAACCCTAGCATAAACTAATTAACACTCAAAATATGGAGTTTGGACTTACCAACACTATCCTTTTGTAGCTATGAACAAGGAGAACAACTTTAATTCTTGCTCCAAGGTTTGATTCACAAATCTCCACTCTCAAATCTCACTTGAAATCAAATGGGTTTTTAAGTTTTGAGAGTAAATGGAGAAAGAAAAGGGAAATGAAAATGAATAAAATGGATGAGTGGTGGATAATTAGTGTTCCAATCAGATCTAGACGTAAAATGATGATTTTGCCCTTGAACCATTTATTTTAAAAACAAAATCCGGGACCAGTTCACCCAGTGGGTCGCGGCGCGGCGTTTAACGTATTTTACGAGTTTTCTTAAATCATTCCTGACTCAGATTCTAGTTATTTGTCGCGGCGCGACCCTCTTCTCCGTGGCGCGACATATAAAGGGAGACTCGACCCTTCTTAACATACCTCCTGACTCTGGTTTGAGTTCAATGTCGCGGCGCGACAAAGGCTTCCGCGGCGCGGCAATGGCCTTCAACTGAGCCATTCGACAACTTTACACAACTTAACGATTTATCCAACTTGTACACTTCGTTCACGCCTCCTATACACGTCTAAACCTCATCTTTAGTCTCACAAGCCTTAACATGAACAAAGACTCATGCATATAACTATACACGCATATATTCTAAACACATATATATATTCATACATATTCGTGTGTGTGTATATATATATATATATATATATATATATATATATATATATATATATTTACAATTTCTAACACTTAAGTCTTTTAATCATATAAATGCACAAGTTATAAGCGTACTAAAAATTAAGTTTGTACCTTTAAATGTGTACGGGAAAAAAGGGATGCTACAGGATATTAACAAAGCTTCTAGTGTTTCGAATACACTTAAGGTAAAATAAATCGTGTAAGGTCATCTTCTCCTTGTTTTTACCTCTTTGTGTAATCGAATTAGCTAAAAATCTATGTATAATACGAAGCTCTGCTTTGTTAATATCTAAATAGGAGTATCTTCCTCCCAGCGTAAAAACATTATAATTTGGCATACGCCTCCAGACGGCGTCCGCGTCAAAATTCCTATCTACCCTTTCACCATGATAAATCAAATTTATACAATCAGGTAGTAGTAATTCACCAGGAGTGTAAATCTGTAAAGCCCTGGCCATGTCCAGCATGGACATCCTATACATCCTACGGCCAAGTAAAAATCTAAGAAAATTCCTATCGTCTAACCTAACTACATCCGCATTAAGTGATATAGTACTCATAAGCTCAACACACCATTCCTTATATACAGGCCTACGAATGGTGAATAAACGTTCCCAATCGGGAAAAGAAGAGTTCCCATACATTTGAATCAGATGCTGTCTAACTGAGTTAACTAGTTGGACCCTTTCCAAAGGCTCCCAATCGATTACCCTCGGCACTTCTACATTTTTCGTTACCAGTTTAAATTTGTTACTTTGGTACGTCGGGTAATCTCTCCAACTTCGATCAAATCTAAAATTGGGATGTAACTGTTCTTCATGAATCGTTGGGTGTTCTTGTAAGACCCCAATATTTTGTGACACCGCTAATTTTTTTTTTATACGTAGCGGAAGCATTTATTTATTAATTACAAAATAAACATTAACTATTGCTAAGACAACCAGTGTCATTACAAAATACATGTTTATACGGAGAAGATGTAGTTACAATCTGTTTTCAAAAGAACACGGTTTAAACTATAAAAGATCACATCAGAGTTAATCTTGTCAAACATAACATCACCATGCCCGTCTTCTCCCAAAAGCACTATCTACAAGAGCTATCAACCTGCAAGGAGGAGATGGAGGGGAATTAGCATGAAGCTAAGTGAGTACGACTAACTACAGGCCATAGCATACATAACTGTTATACTAATCATGTCACATAGTCTAACACATAAACATCACCCAAGTGCCATCTACAGAGACTCTGGTGGCTCGGCCAAACCATTAACCACCAGCTGATCGGACTAGGGCTTACCAGAAGTTCCTCCACCACCGTATGTATATACATAATCCACACGTGACGGACGCGTCATTCACATATATATACACCACGGTTGTCTAGGCTACCACGGAGGAACCCAACCCGCAGGTTGATCTCTCCTACCGAGGCTACCACACAATAGGGACGCACCGGGCTCCAGCAGACAAGCATCAACTAACATGCAGTCATCACAAGTACTAACTAACCACAACAATAAGTATATCTAACACGCATGACAATCATAATATAACATGCTTCTATATACTATATTCTCCAGTTAGTCCCACTCATCAAATACCAGCAAACGAGAAGGTATTCAGCTATCTAATCACTGAGCCTTCTCTTTCTCCTTTTCTCCTGAGAAAAACATATACACAAGTTAGTTTCTATCTGTTAACCCCAAATAACACAATACAGAAATTTTTGTCAGAAAAAGAGTCCGCTAAATATTTTTGCTTAACACTTATGCACTTTCAAAATTTACATCAGATCATTAAGATACAAACGGGCAGCATAACGGCTAAAAATCAGCACTTGGTAAAATATTCACTGCCCAAGACACTCGGTCGACTGTCAGAGACAGTCGGCCGACTGTCTACACTCACTCGGCCGAGTGTCTAGTCACTCGGTCGATGGTCTCTTACAGACACACTCGGCCGTGGGTCTTACACACTCAGTCGATTGTCGAGTCGGTTGGTCTAGTGTCTCGACACACTCGGCCGACTATGTTTATCTGCAGAAGCTGAAGCCAAAGTGATGGGTTTCACCCAAAATCGACCAATTCTTGCTCTAAAGCTCGATTATGACCTCAAAACTGACCAAATCAAAGACACTGAACATGTAGAAACATAAACCCACAAGATTTGGACTCAAACAACATCAAATCTAACCACTTTGACCCAAAATACATACTTTATAAAAACTAACACAAAAACTCCATTTTCTTGAAGATTAAAGCATGAAAAGCTATGAATCTTACCTTGTTAGAATCATTAAATCACAAGGAACACAAAGATGTAAATGATTCGAGCTCTAAAACAAGGATTAGAAATTAGGGTTTGATTGTAGGTGAAAGGAAGGTACAGGAGTGTTTTGGGAAGGATCTGGAAAATGCAAGAGAGAGACTGCCTAAGTCATATAAAGTGGGTTTAATTCCCACACTGTGTGACACACGGGTATTTATCAGTTATCTGATATCTTTCGTACAACATTTGGCAACCCAAACGAAGTCCAAATTAAATAAACAAACCTGTTCTGTGACCCTTGTCATAAACTGGTCCTAACCACATTATTAAATAATAATAAATATTAAATAAAAATAAAAGCATATAATAACACAATACTAACTTAAGGGCACTTTAGTAATCTTACATCTAGGCCCGATTGAGGATGTTACATATTTATGGCACACAGAGTTTTAAATGATGTTCGTATAGTGGATGAAGCAATGTGTAAAAGTTAAAAGGTCAGAATCTGCCCAGACATGGGTGCGCGCCGCGCACATGCCCAGGGACAGAATTCTGCCTTTTTCTATTTTAAGTTTAATGAGGGGCTTTTTGGTCTTTTCACTTGAGGCTGGATCTCAGGCCTTATCAGCTGGTTTGGATCCACTTTTGGATCATATTTCACATCCATAAACACTCTCAAGTATCTTCGAGAGAAAGGGAGAATTCTAGTGAGAGAATTGGGGTTTTGGTGAAGAAGGAGCTTGAATTGATCAAAGTCCCGGGTGTTAAAGTTGTTCACCTCGTTCCTAGTTACATTTTGGTTGTTGTGGTAAGTTCTAACTCCGAATTTCATTGTTTGATTTTGATATTCAAGTTAGGGTTTGAACTTAAATTGTTGAGAAACCCATTTTAACTCATGAAGTGAGTTTAGTGATGCTAGTAATCGGGTTTATTGTTATTGTTGGTGGATTTTGGGTTGGTGAACAAATTTGGCAATGATTAAGACTTGGATTTGGGTTTAATCACTAGGTTTAGTGATTATGGAAGTGTTAGAACCCATTTTTGTGTATTTGAAAGACTAATTTTGGAAATGAGTCAAAATTAGGGTTTATGGGTGATTTTGAGAATTATAAGTGTTTAACACTTATGATTGAGTCCAATTGGCATATTAGGACCATTGTCACTAGTGTTAGTGATTATTGGTTAGTTTGGGCGCGTTTTGTGTTTGTAAGTGCAATTGGTCGAATTTGCACTAAGTGTCGAATTGAGTTGGTTTGTAAATCCACACTAAGTGTGTTATTGTATTTGTGATGATGGAATAGGTACTTTCCATTGACGAGTGGTGGATTATTTTGGTAGCATTCATCAAGGCGAAAAGGTGAGTGTTAATATCGTATGTGCATATGTATGTGTAGGATGGGTGCGGGTCGGGTGAAGTGATTCTCGGGTAAAGAGCTCACTTCACATATAGGTGGATTTGATGGACTTGTGTATGGGTCCAATTGGCACGGTTGTGCATTTTGGTTAACCATCTTTGGCCAGGTACACGTTTTGTGTGTACACTATCACACGTGGTTGTGATGTGGATGATATAACCCCAATGGCGAAGGGTTTTGATGTTGAAAGTGAATCGCGTGTGGTTTCGGATTCACGGTGACGCGTGTAGTTCGGTCATCTTATTGAGGTAGTGATCTCGTGTAGTTCGGATTACTAAGGCTCATGTAGTTCGGCCAACCTCGATGTTGTCTTGTTGAAGATAGTAATCTCGTGTGGTTTCGGATTACTAAGGCTCGTGTAGTTCGGCCAATCTTCATTGTGGTGTTTGGTTTTCGGTAGTGGGTTAAGGGGTTAACCTTATTCGTTTATATATTGTTATATATATATTGTTGTATTATTGTGATGTAGCTAACCCTCCGGGTGTAGCTTGTTGGAATTGTTCATAGCGTCGTTGGTGAACTTACTTGTCGTTAGTAGCTTGTTGCTTAGTGGTCGTACGGTATGCATAGCTTAGCTTGCCTTTATGCCTGGATACTCCAGTATGCGGTATTTGATTAATTGTTTGGCGTGTCCATTTTATGCATATATATGTATGTAGTATATTTTCACTCACTAAGCGTTAGCTTATCCTCTCGTTGTTTACATTTTTATAGATTTGGTTGGAGACGGTGGCTCGGGTAAGCGTGGGGGCTAGTGGACTTGCGTAGTTGCTTTAGAAGATCTTGCTTTTGGATTGATTAGGATTGGGTAGCGTATCCCCAATCGCCATGCTCGGTCTTTATTTTGTGTTAAAAATCTTGTGGTTGAAAACTTGTATTTTGTACGAAAGTCGTAAAATGGCCGATGTGGGCCCGGTCTCGTAAAACTCATTATATTATTGGAACGTGTTAGTTTTAACTAATATAAGATGTTGTGAAAAGCGTTCGGTCTAAAAGTGTCGGGAAGCAAGAGATCTTTTTATGAAAATTGGAAAAAGTGGACAGCGGGCTACCAGGCCCTGTGCGTGCTGCGCACAGGTGGGGATGCGCGCCGGGCACCCCATCTTGTCATCTCTGTTTAATTTTTTTTATTTCGCGTTTTTGGTTGGTTAACGGGTTGGGTTGATACAGTTCTATTATCGGATGAATCGAAAATTGTACGTAGGCATTAACATATTCTTGTTGCGGATCATAGTATGGTACGTGTTGATCAGGTTGTTGTTCCTGTTGTTGCTCCTGTTCAGGTTCTGGTTCATATTGTGGCTCATATTCCATTTCTGGTTGTGGTTCCGGAGCAGGTTGCCTATATGATGATGATGCACCATCAGTATCGGTATATCTCTGCAAAACACATTAAACACAAAATTTGTGCATCCAAATATGCATTAGTGTTAGCAAAATAACAAATTAAAACAATTACAATAACATGTTTAATCCATATTAAACTTATACTCATTTTCATATTTTTATCAATTCTACACTTTTTCAAATAAGCATATATGAAAATGTTTACAAAGTTCATAAGCACTCTACTCAAATAACATGTCAAAATAACCATTACTAATAATTAAACAAGTTTCAAATGGCATTTACGTCAGTTTAATCAAGTTCATGAATTTTAGACTTAAAAGTCCACTTTAATTCTTAAAAATCATGTTTAGGATCAAAGTTTGGATCATTTAGCTACCTAAACATATTACACTACATAATTTAGCAATAATTCATGACAAAAATCGGTCATAACCTGTTTATATCAAAAAGCCCCAAATTGCTCAAGAACACAAACCCTAGATTTCTAAAATAATTGAAGTTTTTGGCTTCAAATCATGTTAAAAAGAATCAATCTAGGTTATACATGCATAATATACTAACAATTTAACACTAATTACACTAAAAATCAACAAAATTAAATTAGGTAAAAATTAGCTCAAGAACACTAAAACTGAAAATTTAAAGAGTTTAGGGGTGAAATCTTTACCTTTCTTGAAAAACTTCTTAACAAATTCATGATTAAAGCAAGAAATTTGATGAATTATGGTGAAAAATGGCGAATTTTTGAGTGTTTGGGAGTATTTTCGGGTATGTGTGTGTTTTGTGTGAAGAGCAGAACACTCGCTGGACTTTTGTTCCTGACCAGTAATCCAGCCTCATGCGATCGCATGAGGTTATAGGGTAAATCCCATGCGATCGCATGGATCCCTGATTTTTTTTATTTTTTTTAAAGGTTTTTTAATGTTTTTGGCATACTTTAATTTAATAAGATTAAAAATAATGATAATAAAATTTCTCGTCCCGCCCTCGGGTAAAGCAATTTCGGTTCAACGACCTAGTTTTCAACTCACGACGAATTTTAAATATCAAATTTTTAACTTAATGAAATAAAGTAAATTTTTGTTTTTAAATTCACACCAAACTTAAATTTAAAATGCATAAAATTTCATATTAATATTATTAATATTTTTGTACATTAATTTTACAAACTTATATTAAAAATATTAATTTTTAAAATACTTAAAAACTTAAATATATTGATTTAAAAAGATTTACAATATTAATTTAATATTTATATATTAATTTTAAAAACAAGGTAAAAATAAAATTAAAAATCTTTTTGGTCTTTTATCCCACTTTAATCAATCAAATATTATCAAAAATATACGCCCCACTTTTCGGTAAAGTAATTTCGGTTCCATAACCTAGTTTTACTCCTGACGAATTTTTGAAATATTTTGGGTTGATTGATTAAAGATATTTATACCTTAAGAATAAACGGTAAATTTCGCAGTGATGTAATAAATTTTTGTATGATATCAATAATTTCAGTTACGCATACCTAATTTTATTGAATACCAATTTAATACTTTATAGCGAACGATTCAGCGTTTATTATCAAAAGGTTAAAAGCAATAAATAAAAACAAATAAAAACTGTACATACTTACCTGTGAGATAGAATTCTCAGAGACCTGCTTTAGCCGACTCATAGGAGAGTCGTGTGATTTGGTTCTCCATAGCTACATAAGCGTAACCTCGATTCTTCAATATCTTTTCTTCTAAACATATAAACGGTCCTTCTCTGTATAGAGTAACAAATTCGGTATTTGAATATGTTTGATTGTTCGAACATTTACCTTCGTGTGACCATTTTCCACATTTATGACATCTTTCAAGGTGTCGTGCTCTTCTTTTTGTTGCGGACTTTGATTTGCCTTTACAAAAATGTATCTTATGATAATCTTTCATGAGTTCTTTTCTTACTTCGTCCATTTTGCCTCTTATGAATTATACCAATTCACTCGGAAGGGTGTCATTATTAAGTTTAGTAATCATAGCATGTAGCATTAGACCATGGTTCAAATCAAAGGAATTCTTCATCTCGTAAAACCTAAATAAAAATAAAAATTCAGAATGGAGGGAGAAGACTAGTTCGTTAGGGTCTGCTAGGTAAAGACCATTCAGATTCCATTCTCGGAAACTACACGAAAACAGATTATCTAACTCTAACAGAAATACATATTACCCTAAAAAGATTCGAATCTTCCCACACTTAGTTAGCTGTGGTACCGAAATTGTGATTAACTTCGTTGTCAACTTCCATTGGATCATGTATGTAATGTTTAACTCTGTGACCATTAACTTTAAATTCAATTCCATTTGAATTTATTAATTCTACTGTTTCATATGGGAAAACTCTTTTGACTATGAATGGTCCAGACCATCTTGATTTCAATTTTCCAGGAAATAGCTTGAATCGTGAATTGAAAAGAAGAACTCTGTCTCCTTCTTTAAATTCTTTTGAACTTCTGATTCTTTTATCATGCCATTTCTTCGTTCTTTCCTTATAGATTAACGAATTTTCGTATGCTTCATGTCTTAATTCTTCTAATTCGTTTAGCTGACTTAACCGTAGACGTCCAGCTTCATGTAAATCAAGATTACATGTCTTCAAAGCCCAAAATGCTTTATGCTCAATTTTTACTGGAAGGTGACATGCTTTTCCGTAAACGAGTCTAAAGGTGTGGTTCCAATTGGAGTTTTGTAGGCTGTTCTAAAAGCCCAGAGTGCATCCTCCAATTTCATGGACCTTTCCTTTGGATTTGATCCTACGGTTTTCTCTAGAATACATTTTAATGCTCGGTTGGTATTTTCAACTTGTCCACTTGTTTGTGGATGATAAGCGGTTGAGATTTTATGAGTTACTCCATATCTTTTGAGAACTTTCTCAAGTTGATTATTACAAAAATGAGTACCCCGATCACTTATTAAAGCTTTCGGTGTTCCGAACCTAGCAAAAAGACGTTTTAAGAAGTTGACTACAACTCGTGCATCGTTAGTTGGGAGAGCTTGTGCTTCCGCCCATTTAGATACATAATCAATGGCAACAAGAATGTAGAGATTATTATGAGATTTTGGAAATGGACCCATAAAGTCAATACCCCAAACGTCAAATACTTCACATACTTGAATGACATTTTGTGGCATTTCATCACGTTGACTTATTTTTCCGGCCCTTTGATGTGATGACCCGGGAATTTCCAACTAAATTTAAACTTCATCTTTATATGATTTCGATACGATAAGCAAAGTATGTATTGTTGAGTCTTAAGAAATTTCTGAACTACATTTATAGATTTAGTTAACCTTTGACTATTCCCGACGATTCACGAACAATTGTTGTAAATAAAAAATGTTATTATATATATTATATAATTGTTAAAAAAAGACATATGTAATATTATTGTATTAAATTTAATTACAAGTTAAAATATAAGTGTTACTATTATTATTATTATTACCTTCATTATTATTATAAATATTAATATTATTATCAGTATTAGTAATATTATTTATTTTCAAAATATGGTATATAGATATTGTCATAACCCGTCCTTAACCATAAGAACGTGTTAGATAACGTATGATTTCATTGCGAGGTATTGACCTCTATATGCGACATTTTTAAAAAGGAAAACTGCATATATTATACATTACAAACCAAACCATTATTTTTGTTACAAGCTTTAGACAATAAAAAGATGATTATCGTTTAACGATAATCTTCGACTTACAAACTTTACAAATGATAATAACAACACGATTTCTAGCATATTTTACAACACACGTCCTCGGATATGCAGTTTTATTTTTGACACAAATATGAGTACGCATGATCCTGCTTAGATTCAACATAATGCAGCGGAAGCTTTAATTATCACCTGAGAATAAACATGTTTAAAAACGTCAACATAAAGTTGGTGAGATATAGGTTTAGTGCGCAGCAATATATATATATAGACCACAAGATTTCGTATATAAACATTTCAATAAAAATATTCTAAGTGGTTGAGCACTTGGTAACCATACTTAACATTTTCACGTCGCATATTCCCTTTAATATGAAATCTTACTACACCGTACCAAGTGTAGTCACAAAACGAAGTACTGTGCAACCGTTGAATACTGGTCGTCCAGTCCGATTGGGGTTGTCAGGCCCGATAGATCTATCAACAGGATTCGCGTTTACAATACCGCTGTAAATATTAGTTACCAAGCTACAGGGAAGTATGCCAGTGGTACAACTCAACGTAGAACATATTTTTCAGTTACTTGTGTCCATATCGTAAAACATAAAATACATGTATTCTCATCCCGAAATATTTAGAGTTTAAAAGTGGGACTATATACTCACTCTTGTCTTGATGATATATATATTTTGACTCGGTCTTCCGGTTGATATCACGAACCTATCCATATATAATATATCAATATGTTTTCATTTTAAAACAAACGTTATATATATATATACTTGTTATACTTTTAATATTTTGAATATTTCCTTAGTCCGTAGTTAGCATTCCGATGTTAGTAATTCAATTTTTAATGGTTCATTTTTAGATGTTTAATATACCCGCAATAAACAAAACCCCCAACGAAATAAATAAAACCCCATCGTATATGTATTGGTCGAGATTAATCTTGACCCATGGTACCGGTGTTGTCAAATGACGTGTTGCGTACATAAAGTACCGGTGTTGTCAAATGACGTGTTGCGTACAATCATGGGATCTTATGATTAATCTTCTCGTGTTGTTTACGGGTGATCCTGAACCATATAAAATTGAATTATAAGTACATATATATAAAATATCATGTTATCTTAGAAATATGTGATTTATATCATTTTTTTTCAATTGATCCCGTAGTTGAAAATGTCTAGGATAGCCAATTTTGTTTCGGTCATAGTTTCTTCGTTACAAGTCCGTTTTCGTTGATTCAAATTGCCATCTTCTTGGATCGAGTTCTTCTTTAAGACTATGAACTGTAAATACCTTGGTTTGTATTCAAAATCATACGGCATAAGTGAAAGTTTAGTGAAACATATGAAGTTAAACATTTTGTTACAACAAAATCATTTAATGACCATTTTTCCAAAAATACTTATACTTTGAAAAACCAAGTTTTACCTTGTTAAATTAACATATAAATAAGTTATGTTACATGTCTTGAAGTATTTTAAAAGTTAAGTTAGAAGGATCTATTTAGTTTGCAAACAAGTTTGAAAACATTCAAACTATGTTCTTGTTGTTAAACTTTTGTACCACAAAATAAGATAGCTATATATATATGAATCGAATAAGGTTATGAACATAGATTCTACCTCAAGTTCCTTGGATGAAGTTGCTATAAGAGAGAAGTAAGAAGCTAGAATCACAAGGGTGATAGAAGTGGATGAAAGATTGGAAGTAAGTTGGTGTTCTTGGAGGGTTTTCTTGAAGTGTTTTTGTATGGTTTTCTTATGGTTTTTGAAGCTAGATCTTCTTGGTAAGTTGCTGAAGTGTTATGGAGTTTAGAGTTCTTGAAAGAGTGTGTGTTTTTGCTAAGATAATTGAAGTAAAAATGAATCAAAAATGATGATACATATATACTCCTAAAAATGTGATCTTTAAGGATAACATGACAAAATTCTAGTTTGTATTTTTGTAATTAGTCTTGCAATGATTCAAAAGTAATTACCTTATACATAAGGCATGAATAAGGGCTGGTTAGGTGGTGATTTGATGTGTATATACCAATAGTAAATACGTATAGAAGCTTGGTATGATACGAGTACAAATACTCTAGGTATACGTATAGAAATTTTGTGAAAAATGGAATGAGGATTCAAATATAGCTATCTTTTGTGAATACACTTATATGATTTTATGTATTTAAGTTCTTAAAAGTGATTAAATACATTACTTATACAATATATGTATAAACATTATATGTCTTAAGTATTTATGTCAAATAACGTTACGTATAGTTATCGTTTTGAAAACTTAAGTTAGTAGTTTCAAAATACACATATAACTTGTTGTTATTAATATAAAATGAGGTATTAAAACATTTATTAATCATGTTAAATATGTATATATACATTTATATAAACAAACGTATAATTATCATATATTGTATAGTTCGTGATATCATCGGTCAAACTAGACGGTCAAACGTTGTGTAAAACTCTTTTCGGAAATATAAGTCTCGACAATTTGGATTGCTTATCATGTTGGCAAGGTTTAATTTATGTAAATATTAATCTTATAAGTATAGAATGATCGAAAAAGTGCGGGTCGTTACATTACCTCCCCGTTAAATAAATTTCGTCCCGAAATTTTAAAATTGTACCTATTTTGCGTCATCGAGAAACAAATGCGGATACTTTCGTTTCATCTGATCCTCTCGTTCCCAAGTAAACTCGGGACCTCTTCTAGCATTCCAACGAACCTTAACAATCGGTATATTGCTCTGTTTGAGCTGTTTAACTTCACGGTCCATGATTTCAATTGGTTCTTCGACGAATTGTAGTTTCTCGTCGACATGGATTTCTTCAAGAGGAATGGTGAGGTCTTCCTTTGCAAGACACTTCTTAAGGTTTGAGACGTGAAAGGTATTATGTACTCCGGCGAGTTGTTGTGGTAACTCGAGCCGATAAGCTACCGGTCCAATGCGTTCGATGATCTTAAACGGGCCTACGTACCTTGGGTTCAGTTTACCCCTTTTGCCGAAACGTATTACACCTTTCCAAGGTGACACCTTTAGCATAACCATGTCCCCGACCTGAAACTCTAATGGTTTCCTTCGAACATCGGCGTAGCTCTTTTGGCGACTACGGGCTGTTTTCAATCTCTCCTTGATTTGTACTATCTTCTCGGTCGTTTCATGTATGATCTCGGGACCAGTTAAATGTCGATCTCCTACTTCATTCCAACAGATAGGAGATCTACACTTCCTTCCGTACAATGCTTCGAATGGCGCAGCTCCAATGCTCGCATGATAACTATTATTATACGAGAATTCTGCTAACGGTAGATATTTATCCCATCCGTTTCCAAAATCGATCACACATGCCCTGAGCATGTCTTCGAGAGTCTGAATCGTTCTCTCACTCTGTCCATCGGTTTGTGGATGATATGCAGTACTCATATCCAACCGAGTTCCTAGTGCCTCCTGTAGTGATTGCCAGAATTTTGAGGTAAATCTACTATCACGATCGGATATAATGGAAATAGGTATTCCATGCCTTGAAACAACTTCCTTTATATACAATCGTAATAGTTTCTCCATTCTATCCGTTTCCTTTATAGGCAAGAAATGTGCAGACTTGGTGAGACGATCAACAATCACCCAAATGGTGTCGTATCCCCAGGCAGTCTTTGGTAACTTCGTGATGAAATCCATGGTAATACCGTCCCATTTCCATTCTGGAATTTCTGGTTGTTGAAGTAACCCTGACGGCTTCTGGTGTTCTGCTTTAACCTTGGAACAAGTTAAACACTCCCCAACATATGTTGCAACGTCTGTTTTTAAATTAGGCCACCAATAATGCGTCTTAAGATCTTGGTACATCTTTCCAACTCCAGGATGTATCGAATATCTTGTCTTATGTGCCTCGTTCAATATCAACTTCCTTAATCCACCCAACTTGGGTACCCAAATACGATTTGCAAAATATCGAATTCCATCTTCCCGCATAACGAGTTGCTTCTCATACTTCTTCATTATTTCATTTCCTTTATTTTCTTTAGTAAGTGCTTCTCGTTGAACTTCTTTGATTTGTGAGTTGAGATTTAGGCGAATTTTTATATTCATTGCTCGAACTCGAATCGGTTCTCGTTCCTTTCTGCTTAAAGCATCGGCCACCACGTTCGCCTTTCCGGGATGATAACGAATTTCACAATCATAGTCGTTTATTAACTCGACCCACCTACGTTGCCTCATGTTCAATTGTTTCTGATCAAAAATATGTTGAAGGCTTTTATGATCAGTAAACACAGTGAATTTAACCCCATACAAGTAGTGTCTCCACATCTTCAATGCAAACACGACTGCTCCCAATTCTAGATCATGCGTCGTATAATTTCGCTCGTGAATCTTCAATTGTCGGGATGCAAATGCAATAACTTTCTTTCGTTGCATAAGAACACAACCAAAACCTTGTCGCGAAGCGTCACAATATATTTCAAAATCATCGTTCCCTTCAGGTAACGATAAAATAGGCGCCGTAGTTAACTTCTTCTTCAGTAATTGAAATGCGTTCTCCTGCTCCGAGGTCCATTCGTATTTCTTCCCTTTTTGCGTTAATGCTGTCAACGGCTTAGCTATTCGAGAAAAATCTTGAATAAACCTTCTATAATAACCGGCTAAACCCAAAAATTGGCGTATCTGCGTTGGTGTCTTAGGAGTCTCCCATTTTTCAATAGCTTCAGTTTTTGCTGGATCAACCTGAATTCCTTCGCTATTAACAACGTGACCAAGAAATTGCACTTCTTTCAACCAGAAAGCACACTTAGAAAATTTAGCATAAAGTTGTTCTTTTCTCAACAATTCCAGTATCAACCTTAAATGCTCTTCATGCTCTTGCTCACTCTTGGAGTAGATAAGAATATCATCAATGAAAACGATAACAAACTTATCTAAATACGGACTACAAACTCGATTCATGAGATCCATGAATACAGCTGGCGCATTCGTCAATCCAAACGGCATAACCAAAAATTCGTAATGACCATAACGTGTCCGAAAAGCAGTTTTCGGAATATCCTCTTCTTTGACGCGTAGTTGATGATAGCCCGATCTTAAGTCGATTTTTGAATAAACACATGATCCTTGCAATTGATCAAATAAGTCATCAATTCTCGGTAGTGGATACCGATTCTTGATAGTTAACTTATTTAATTCACGATAATCTATACACATCCTGAAAGATCCATCTTTCTTCTTAACAAACAAAATTGGAGCTCCCCACGGTGAAGTACTCGGTCGTATGAATCCACGGTCCAGTAATTCTTTTAACTGACTTTGAAGTTCTTTTAACTCGGACGGTGCAAGTCTATATGGAGCACGAGCCACTGGTGCAGCTCCTGGTACTAAATCTATTTGAAATTCTACCGATCTAAATGGAGGTAATCCCGGCAATTCTTCCGGAAAAACTTCAGGAAAATCTCTTGCCACAGGCACATCATTGATGCACTTTTCTTTCTTTTCGACTTTATTAACATGTGCTAAAATAGCGTAACATCCCTTTTCTAAACACTTCTTGGCTTTCAAACAGCTAATGAGTTTTAGCTTTGAATTACTCTTCTCTCCATAAATCATCACTGGCATTTTATCCTTACCAGGAATACGAATTGCCTTCTTGGCACAAACAACTTCCGCTCCTATTTTGGACATCCAGTCCATGCCGACTATTACATCAAAACCTCCTAATTCTACGGGTATTAAGTCGATTTTAAACGTTTCTCCAGCTAGATTTATTTCACAATCACGACAAATTTTATCGGCTTTAATTAGCTTACCATTAGCTAACTCAATCAAGTACTTAGCATCTAGAGGTAATGATGAACAATTCAATTTAGTGTAAAAATTTATACACACGTAACTTCTATCGGCGCCAGTATCAAATAAAATAGATGCTGATAAGTTATTAATGGTAAACGTACCCGTAACAAGTTCCGGGTCTTCTCGTGCCTCTCTAGCATTAATAACAAACGCTCTTCCACGTGCAGGTCCGCCATTCTGATTCGGGCACTGGCTCTTATAATGACCTTGTTTTCCACACCCAAAACAAGTAATGTTAGCCAAAGCAGTTCTATTTGCGTTGGTGGCAGGAGTCTTGTTGCCATTTGTAACGAGAGCCTTACAATCTTCCGCAAGATGACCTTGTCGATTACACTTGGTGCATAACACACTACAGTAACCAAAGTGATGTTTGTGGCAACGGTTGCATAAAGGATTTTGTCCTTTATAACCAAAGCTTAAACCACTACCCGCACCTTGTGTGTTTTCTTGTTTCTTAAAAGATTGTTGTTGGTTACCTCGATCATAATTTCCATTCCACTTTTTCTTGTTTCCCAATACCTTCACCTCAGTATTGAATGCTTTCTTGTCCAAAATGACCTGATCCATTAGCTCGTTCGCCATGGTTATAGCTTCATGAATTGTCTTAGGTTTCGATGCTGTAACATTTGCCTTGACCTTTTTGGGCAAACCAGCTTTGTACATTTCAATCTTCCGTTCTTCGGTTGGAACCAATTCAGGACATAGCAAAACTAATTCCATGAATCGCTGGTTGTAGTTGGTGATTTCAGTACCAACCACCTTCAAACTTCGTAACTCATCTTCTAACTTAATAACCTCATTCCTTGGACAATACTCGGTGATTATCATTGCTTTGAATTCTTCCCATGGAGTATCATAAGCTACATCTCCTCCTACCGCCTTCACATAATTCTTCCACCATGTGAGTGCACTATCTTGTAAAGTGCACGATGCAAACTTGGTCATGTCTTTTTCATCACAACCACTGATTTTGAACACCGTCTCCATCTTTTCTATCCATCGGGTTAAACCGATCGGTCCTTCCGTTCCACTGAATGATGAGGGCTTGCAAGCTTGAAACGTCTTGTAGGAGCATCCTACACGAGGATTTGGATTAACTGCAGCAGCTCTTGCAGCCTCAACCCATAACATTCTGTCGTTCACTCGCTGGTTGATGAGTTCCTCGAGTTCTTGTTCCGTCATTCGATTCAATCGCGCCATTTCCTAATGAAAGAAAATAATTATTCACATGGAATATTATAGATGTAGTGTGTATTTATAGTACATTTATAGCTTGTTAATAATATGAACCAGGTATTATTATAAAAGCCTTTTCTTCTTATTAGCGTTTTATAATTATATCTTGGGTAGTACCTACCCGTTAATGTTCATACTTAATAGCTTAGTACAGAATCAATTACTACAATCTAAATAATACTTAACCATGGAAAATTATTGCATTTCATACTTCAATATTTTACATATGCTTATCTTACATCGAACATTAAGCAAACCACACTATTAATATTATACAAAACATTATTCGGTTCCATGGTTTGACACAGCAGCGCATCGTTTGATCTATTTTCTAGGACGTTTAGACACAAAGATTTGCTTAACGCTTATCCTAACTGTCTGCCTATATTTTGGCTGTGGGACTGAAGAACTGGATGCCGGGACAGAACGAATAGGAATAGCGGGGATAGGGGTGGTAGTGTTGAGTGGAATTGGTGCCACATCATTCTCATTAAACTCGGGATTTGGATTTTCTAATTCATTAGCCTTTCGTTTCTTTCCTAGTTCGAACTCGTCTTTTGTAATTTCCTGTATTTCTTCCTCGGGTTCACTTTCCTCCTCGGGTTCACTTTCCTCCTCGGGTTCACTTTCCTCCTCGGGTTCACTTTCCGGGTTCTCTATAGTTGGTTCATCCGGAATTTGTGAGTCTTCCCCAAGGATATCATTTTCGTCATCGGACAGGTTAATGACTGGAACGCCATCTGAAGATTCTGATTCGGAGTCGTTGATTGTGATAACAATTTTTGAGCTCGACATCTATCACACAACAACTAACCCATTAGTACTTATATAATATTTACATATAAATTTTAACCAACAGTGATAAGCAATGGTTTTTTTTTTTAAATCAGACCCGGTCAAAGTCCAGACTTTACTAATGTATCCTAACGACTTATCAGTTAGACACACTAATGCAAACCTGGTTCGCTAAGACCACCGCTCTGATACCACATGTCATAACCCGTCCTTAACCATAAGAACGTGTTAGATAACGTATGATTTCATTGCGAGGTATTGACCTCTATATGCGACATTTTTAAAAAGGAAAACTGCATATATTATACATTACAAACCAAACCATTATTTTTGTTACAAGCTTTAGACAATAAAAAGATGATTATCGTTTAACGATAATCTTCGACTTACAAACTTTACAAATGATAATAACAACACGATTTCTAGCATATTTTACAACACACGTCCTCGGATATGCAGTTTTATTTTTGACACAAATATGAGTACGCATGATCCTGCTTAGATTCAACATAATGCAGCGGAAGCTTTAATTATCACCTGAGAATAAACATGTTTAAAAACGTCAACATAAAGTTGGTGAGATATAGGTTTAGTGCGCAGCAATATATATATATAGACCACAAGATTTCGTATATAAACATTTCAATAAAAATATTCTAAGTGGTTGAGCACTTGGTAACCATACTTAACATTTTCACGTCGCATATTCCCTTTAATATGAAATCTTACTACACCGTACCAAGTGTAGTCACAAAACGAAGTACTGTGCAACCGTTGAATACTGGTCGTCCAGTCCGATTGGGGTTGTCAGGCCCGATAGATCTATCAACAGGATTCGCGTTTACAATACCGCTGTAAATATTAGTTACCAAGCTACAGGGAAGTATGCCAGTGGTACAACTCAACGTAGAACATATTTTTCAGTTACTTGTGTCCATATCGTAAAACATAAAATACATGTATTCTCATCCCGAAATATTTAGAGTTTAAAAGTGGGACTATATACTCACTCTTGTCTTGATGATATATATATTTTGACTCGGTCTTCCGGTTGATATCACGAACCTATCCATATATAATATATCAATATGTTTTCATTTTAAAACAAACGTTATATATATATATACTTGTTATACTTTTAATATTTTGAATATTTCCTTAGTCCGTAGTTAGCATTCCGATGTTAGTAATTCAATTTTTAATGGTTCATTTTTAGATGTTTAATATACCCGCAATAAACAAAACCCCCAACGAAATAAATAAAACCCCATCGTATATGTATTGGTCGAGATTAATCTTGACCCATGGTACCGGTGTTGTCAAATGACGTGTTGCGTACATAAAGTACCGGTGTTGTCAAATGACGTGTTGCGTACAATCATGGGATCTTATGATTAATCTTCTCGTGTTGTTTACGGGTGATCCTGAACCATATAAAATTGAATTATAAGTACATATATATAAAATATCATGTTATCTTAGAAATATGTGATTTATATCATTTTTTTTCAATTGATCCCGTAGTTGAAAATGTCTAGGATATCCAATTTTGTTTCGGTCATAGTTTCTTCGTTACAAGTCCGTTTTCGTTGATTCAAATTGCCATCTTCTTGGATCGAGTTCTTCTTTAAGACTATGAACTGTAAATACCTTGGTTTGTATTCAAAATCATACGGCATAAGTGAAAGTTTAGTGAAACATATGAAGTTAAACATTTTGTTACAACAAAATCATTTAATGACCATTTTTCCAAAAATACTTATACTTTGAAAAACCAAGTTTTACCTTGTTAAATTAACATATAAATAAGTTATGTTACATGTCTTGAAGTATTTTAAAAGTTAAGTTAGAAGGATCTATTTAGTTTGCAAACAAGTTTGAAAACATTCAAACTATGTTCTTGTTGTTAAACTTTTGTACCACAAAATAAGATAGCTATATATATATGAATCGAATAAGGTTATGAACATAGATTCTACCTCAAGTTCCTTGGATGAAGTTGCTATAAGAGAGAAGTAAGAAGCTAGAATCACAAGGGTGATAGAAGTGGATGAAAGATTGGAAGTAAGTTGGTGTTCTTGGAGGGTTTTCTTGAAGTGTTTTTGTATGGTTTTCTTATGGTTTTTGAAGCTAGATCTTCTTGGTAAGTTGCTGAAGTGTTATGGAGTTTAGAGTTCTTGAAAGAGTGTGTGTTTTTGCTAAGATAATTGAAGTAAAAATGAATCAAAAATGATGATACATATATACTCCTAAAAATGTGATCTTTAAGGATAACATGACAAAATTCTAGTTTGTATTTTTGTAATTAGTCTTGCAATGATTCAAAAGTAATTACCTTATACATAAGGCATGAATAAGGGCTGGTTAGGTGGTGATTTGATGTGTATATACCAATAGTAAATACGTATAGAAGCTTGGTATGATACGAGTACAAATACTCTAGGTATACGTATAGAAATTTTGTGAAAAATGGAATGAGGATTCAAATATAGCTATCTTTTGTGAATACACTTATATGATTTTATGTATTTAAGTTCTTAAAAGTGATTAAATACATTACTTATACAATATATGTATAAACATTATATGTCTTAAGTATTTATGTCAAATAACGTTACGTATAGTTATCGTTTTGAAAACTTAAGTTAGTAGTTTCAAAATACACATATAACTTGTTGTTATTAATATAAAATGAGGTATTAAAACATTTATTAATCATGTTAAATATGTATATATACATTTATATAAACAAACGTATAATTATCATATATTGTATAGTTCGTGATATCATCGGTCAAACTAGACGGTCAAACGTTGTGTAAAACTCTTTTCGGAAATATAAGTCTCGACAATTTGGATTGCTTATCATGTTGGCAAGGTTTAATTTATGTAAATATTAATCTTATAAGTATAGAATGATCGAAAAAGTGCGGGTCGTTACAGATATGGAATTTGATACATAAAATTTGTTATTGTTATTTTATCATTACCATTATCATTAAAATTATTAGTATTATAATTAGCATTATTACCATTATGGTTATCCTTAAATATTATTAATTTATTACTAGTATTAATATTTGATTATTAATAACATTAACAATATCAAAATATATGAATTATATATATATATATATATATATATATATATATATATATATATATATATATATATATATATATATATATATATATATATATATATATATATATACATACAGATCGGATATATAGATAGATACATGAATACAGTTAAATAAATAAATAAATACTCAATTTGTTTTACATCCTTATCAATCAGTAGGAGGTTTGTTTTCTATCTTAAAAATCGCACCAATCATGGAATCAATCACAGATGTAAACAAAAGTAATTACACATCAACTTCTTTCTTTTTACTTTCTTCTGATTTTTCTGTGTAGCCGGGATTCATTGTCGACAAAATTGATCACTACACAACAATGATAATTGATTATAAGTAATACCATTTGTTAAATTATTCAATGACACATTCATGCACTTGAACACAATTATCCATCCCATCTCCTTGATCACGAACCACCTTAACAACAAACACATCTCTCTTTTCCTACAGACCATCAACTAACATTCTTGCAACCCAAAACTCAACTCCATATTCAATTTGATACCTGCTACTGCTCGTTTCTTAATACTACTCGAACACGATCCATTTAATCACCAACCATCGCCAGCCATTAAACCATGAACACCTTCACCTTTCGATCACCAACACAACACCATAATCATCAAACCATCTTACTTTTATACGATAATCATCTTCATCAATCATCATTCATCACCATCATCATCTTCATCGATGATCACCATCACAAATCCAATAATTACTCGACTGTTTCTGTTTTCTATTCACCATCGAAACCCAGTGCAAAACCATCATCAAACACTGCAACTACTCGTTATCTTTTTCCTTCTTTCTGTTTCAGCTTGATTCCTACTGTTGCTATATTCTTATTCATGGCTGTAATCGAACACTAAGACCCACGATATTGTCTTGGAGTAAAACTGATTTGAAATTTTGAAACTGCTATTGAGTGATCTTTTTCTAGTTGGCCGACATATACCAAAGTAGTTAACCCCACTTCACCCACACCCACTACTTTAAACAAAAGTTAGGACCACAATTTTTGGAAGAAAACCTTTTAGTTTAATAATTCAATAATGGCGACAACTTTTTAAAACCCAATGTCACTTGAACCTAAAATGTGATGTGCTGTAATCCCATTATATTTTTTTTCTTGTTACTTGTAATCCTATCATCCACTTGCAAAAAAACCATAATTCCTTTCAATATTATATAACACCATTTGAAAAAGGTGAGGATAAAGCTATATGGATAATTACGGTTTGTAAATACCGTATTCTGCCATTTCCTTTTTGTTTCCTATTCTAAAACACGCTATCAAGGTCCCTACTATTCATTTGATATATATACGGATTGGGCTGTGTGATTTGGACTAGCAATTAATAAGGTGACTAGGCTAGTAATGGACCATTATGATTGGGCCGGTGCAAATACCCATTCGTTTTTCTATGTTAATCAATACCCAAAATCCTCTACTGCAAACCATTCCTCCTGTGAAATACGTTTTCCATGTTCTTCATCTATTATGCTTGATACAGAATATTAACGAATATGGGGGTTTGATTATTGTTGTGATGAATATAATGATGATCATGATGATGATAAATGATGAACGTATGATGATGTGGCGATGGTGATATATTAGATGATAATAATAGATTAGTCGATGATGCTCTAGATGTTGAAGATGATGGTATGTGATACATAAAATCACGAATAAACAAGTGATGATTATGATTAGGGTTAGTGTTATAATTATTGGGAGTATTTTTTTTAATCGACTGAGTTGGTTATGAAGAAGAAGAGGTAGCAGGAGACTTTGAATATAATGATTAGGATAGTAATTAAATCAAAAAAGCTGAAATAACAGAATGGTTTGGAGTGGTGTTTGGGTAACGAATGGTCTGGAGTTCGAATCCTGGTTGCTGCGTTTATTTTTTTTTTCAAATAATCAAACGGGCTAAGTGTTGGGCCATGAATATGTGGTTGGGTTTGGAAACTGGGGTGGGTTGATGTATATTGTGGCCCAATATCAACTAATAGGTATAGATTACATAAATAAATCGGGGCAATTAAGTTATAGAAAAATGGTACGGATCGTTTGCTAAAGGCGTGTTAGTGGGTTAGCGGGAGGTCGCGGGTTCGAGCCCGGGCTGGGGCATTATTTTAAGCCTTTTTCGTTTTGAGGTAGAATTTTTATTTATTTATTTATTTATTTATTATTATTATTATTATTATTATTATTATTATTGTTATTATTATTATTATTATTATTATTATTATTATTATTATTATTATTATTATTATTATTATTATTAGAAGTATGGTTATTTTATCATTTTTATTATTAATATCATTATTAGTATTTTTAACCTTATAATTATTATCATTAATATTATATTATCAAATAAATATTAAGTTATATAAAACTATATTTAATACATATAACATAAATATATTAATATGTTTATAATAAATGATAATTATTTATTTAAAGTATATATATATAATAAATGTACTTAATTAATTAATAAAACCTATAAGTTGTTAAATATAACAACTATATCACTAATAATATATAAATTTGTTCGATTACAAGTATATGCTTTAATAAATATATGAATAATATAGGTTCGTGAATCCGAGGCCAACCCTGCACTGTTCAATATTGTCATATGTATTTTTACTACAAAATACATTAGGTGAGTTTCATTTGATCCGTTTTACTCTTTACATTTTTGGGACTGAGAATACACGCGCTGTTTTTACAACTGCTTTATTAAATGATTTTGAAATATATTTTGAACTGCGAATACATGAAATGCTTTTATAAATGTTTGACGAGATAGACACAAGCAAAATATTACTCGAATGAATTATTATGCAGACAGAAGTTCTGCGGATTATTATTGAATTATGTGGACATGATAATTGCCACCATTGAATTATGTGGACATGATAATTGCCACCATTGAATTATGTGGATATGATAAATGCCACCATTGAATTATGTGGACATGATAATTGTCACCAATTGAAGTGAATGTTATATATCGAGAGAATGATTTTATACACAGGTTATGTGTATGATATTTTGTACATGAGATATGTGTATGGTTACAAAGATTTGTTAAAATGGTTTCGTACACGAGAAAGGTGTACTGTATTTATAAGATATCGCATGTACATTACAAGTGGGTATAGGATTCGGGCCCATTTGTACCATGCAACATTTAAATTTTGTGGTCTATCAAAATGATGAATTTTATTGTTTTAAGATAAACCTATGAACTCACCAACCTTTTGGTTGACACTTGAAAGCATGTTTATTATCAGGTATGAAAGAAATCTTCCGCTGTGCATTTGCTCATATTACATAGAGTCGTTTATGGCATATAGAGGTCAGAACCTCGCAATAGGACCAACTGTTGAAGACTTCGTCCAGATGGATTAGGACGGGGTACTACAGATGGTATCAGAGCAGTGGTCTTAGCGAACCAGGTCTTGCATTAGTGTGTCTAATTGATAATCGTTAGGATGCATTAGTGAGTCTGGACTTCGACCGTGTCTGCATGTCAAAAGTTTTGCTTATCATTTCGTGTCAGAAATCATCTGCTTATCATCATTAGGAAATTACCTGCTTATCATTCTTAGTCTAGACATGTCTTACTGCCTCTATTGCATAGATAGTGTATAGATAAATTCATATCTTAGCGTATCTGTTATTGTTTCCTTTGCCTGACAGCTTCCGTAGATTCCTCCGTAACTTATGGAATTTTAGTATTATATATGCATATGTAAATTATGTATTGCAGGATACTAATCTACATCCTATAATCTATTTCATATCGAAAATCCTTTATCTGATCGTACGAGATGAATCCCTCAACCAGTTCGAGTCCCTCAGATTTCGATAGCTATTCCGATAGTTATTCCGACAGCTATTCCGACATGGATGATCACCTAAGCTCCAAAAGCAGTGTCACCAGAATGAATCAACCAATTCATCTGATGAGTTAGTAGTTGACTTAATCAATGGAGATGAGAAGAAGGAGATCCTTTCCACCAACCGAATTCACCACTTGACGGAGAACCCAAAGCACTTACCGGCGAACCAGTCCGAAACACCATTTTCACCCTCATTTCCCGAATACCTCGCCACGATTATATTCTATCTAAAATTCTAAACCTTATTCATCCGCTCGTTCCGACCGACAATTATCCTGGAATAATAGAAGAAGTCAACGAACTTCGCACTCGAGTAATCAATTTGGAGAATATGGTGCAAAATTTACCAGCTTCAGCAACATCACTAGCACCAACAGTACCATCAGTAACAGCACCAGTATCATCAACAATCCATGCCTCAATATCTCATTATGTACCTCGAGCATAATCATCAATCTGCGAATCGTTCTACATCATTTATCTTTATTCGACATGACGATTATGTAATCTCTAATGTTTTAGAGATTATATATTCTTGTTCTAACCAAAAACCAAATGAGTTTAATACTATATTAACTCATTAAATCCATGATTACATCAGAAGAAAATATATATGTAAGTATATTTTCACAAAGATTGTAATTAAAAATTCTTTCGTACAAACTGTTAATGGTGAAAATATTTTAATGGGTAGGTAATACCTGAGGAATATTTAAATTTCACATTAATAAGTACACTGTACATTCTTTCAAATCTAACTCAACAGTCATTTACTATCCTACTTACATCTACAAGATATACGAATCCGTTCACCACAATATAACCTTTTTCATTCAATTTCATATTTGGATTTTGACTTATCAGGATCCAACAAGTGGCATAATGAAGAAAACGTTGGACAAAATAAAATTTGTTAGAAACAAACAAATTAACTATGAGAAATTTTGTTAAGAATCCACACTAACGAAATCCTAGCTAACTGTTCCTAGGTAACTGTTCCTATCTAACTGTTAATTCCGTAATACATTTTATTTATCGCAATTTATTTTATCGCAATTTAATTCTCGCAATTTTATTTATTGTCATTTACATTCTGTTATTTATTTTACGCACTTTATTTACCGTCATTTAAATACTGTTATTTATGCATTTTAAATATCGGGACACGTATACAAGGTTTTGACATATCATATCGACGCATTTCTATATATTATTTGGAATAACCATAGACACTCTATATGCAGTAATGATTGAGTTAGCTATACAGGGTTGAGGTTGATTCTACAATAATATATATAATTTGAGTTGTGATCGAGTCTGAGACATATACACGGGTCACGATACGTATTAATTAATTCGAATATTATATACTCCGTATTACACTATATACGAATTATTGGACTGTTAATTGTGAACTATCGACTGTGGACTAATAACATTGGACAATTAAAATGAATTAAAATATTGACTATAATATATGAAACTAAACAATTCTTCAAGTTTGTCACTTGATTTCATCTTAAACCTCATTTGTATCTTGACGATACAATCTGCGTTCAAACCTTTCATGATTCTTGACAACACTTCAGTCGAGAGAACGAACCAACCGCACTCCATCTACGGAAGAAAAGAATGATGAATATAAATATGCATTTGAAAACACTCGGAACCTGAGTAAAACGTTTAACCCGTATCTGTGTAAGCTCCTTTAGCATTATTATAAGCCAAAATAACCTTACAATTCCTTTTCAAGGTAGCAAATTTTGTCACAGCTCCAGCAAGTCAACTTCGACTTTTTAGTTGGACTAGTCTTACTATAACCTTGATATATATGCGTGCTCTTTTATTGTTACCGGGGAGCCTTTCATATTCTATCATATTACCAGCAGACGTACCAGCAACCTCGTTGCTTATTGGTTTAAATATCTCCGATAAATCATTATATTTATTGAAACCCTATCATATATTCATCCGCATCTTGTAACAAGAATTGCCATACCAATTACCGGAAATTAGCAAATCTGTATTGTGAGTCTCGCAATGTTTCTACATCAAAATTATATGTATACATATAGCATTTACCTCTTAGAATTATGATCTTCCATTCTGAAATTCTGAAAAGCACCTAGTCTGCGAATCAATAATCTAAATGTTGAAAAGGCTGAATGAAGCAGCAGAAACTATAGACAACCGTAACAGTCAAAAGTTTGAAATTGGAAAACGAATTGAGCAAAGTATGAAGGAGGCTATGGACAAATCACAAGGACTAAACCTACCTTCAAAGAATCCAAATGATTCAGTAACTGCTGACGTCATTTACGAATACCTTGATTCTGACTCCAAACTCTTGCGGACAAATTTTCTTCACCATCCTTCGATATTAGAAATTTCAAGATATCATCGTATCTTTCATTATAAATATCCTCCATATTTCTGAAGATATTTTCATAACTATTCTTATCTGAAATCATTAATCTCTTCATGCTATCAGTGTTACATCATATAGAAACTGTTAGTTTCTATATTCTGTAAACTTTCGAGCTTAAAATAGGAATGTTATTGAAGTAATGTTGGGAACTGATGCATGAGTTAGTACAATATAATGACACTTGATCAACGTGATTATATTACAGTAAGTCATGCTGAGTTTCTAAGGGAATGTGATGATTCATAGATCATAACATCATCATGTGCCATGTTACACGACTCTTACGTTCTGTCTAATCTATAAACATATCAAGAAAATATTTTTCTTGATAGTCCTATCTTTCCTTGAATTCTGGTAATTTGACAAGTCAAATTGTGCTATTAACGTATCTTTCTTAGGACATTAACAATGTTCATTCTGAAACTTATATCTACGAATTCTGGACCATTACAAGAGATGCCCAATTGCAAGAAGAGGAAACGAAGGGACAAAGCTCCGAAATAAAAATTGGAGTATAAAACGCAGCAAATAGGGGGAGTATTAACTGGGGATGACAATGATTATAGAAAGCAGGAGCAAGGACTTCGAAGTATAAGGGAAGATATAAAGCCCGATAACAACACATAAACTACAAACCGTGTATATCAATATTTATCGCAACATAAAGACACGGGAGAATTAAAAACACTATAACCCCAAGGGCAAAGTAGAAGAAGACAGATTCCTCCGGTGGAAGTTGGAAAAGGAGAATGATTGTTATGATAGTAAGGATAAGGACAAGGATTAGAACGGGATTAAGCATTTTCACATTCTTTTGGATGTAAGAACTAAGAAAGAAAGTATAGGAATGGTGAGAATAATGGAAAGTAAGAGCTTAATTTATAATGGAAATATCAGACAGAGTAATCGAGGTAGATCACCGTATTTAATTATAGAGATCTAATTTCCTTACTCACCGAAGAATCAAATCTTTTAGATTTCCAAGATTTTCTTTAAATTCCTTGATTTTCAGAAAACAACTGTGACTACAACACCAGTTATGTAGTGACCCGAACTTTTCCATGTTTATATATATTAATTGAGATTGATATTTACATGATTAAATGTTTCCAACATGTTAAGCAATCAAACTTGTTAAGACTTGATTAATTGAAATATGTTTCATATAGACAATTGACCACCCAAGTTGATCGGTGATTCACGAACGTTAAAACTTGTAAAAACTATATGATGACATATATATGGATATATATATATATATAGTTAACATGATACTATGATAAGAAAACATATCATAAAGTATATTAACAATGAACTACATATGTAAAAACAAGACTACTAACTTAATGATTTTTAAACGAGACATATATGTAACGATTATCGTTGTAAAGACATTTAATGTATATATATCATACTAAGAGATATTAATACATGAATGATTTTTATCATACTAAGAGATATTCTTATATATGCATCTTGTTATTGTCGGTTACCAGGTGTTCACCATATGAATGATTTTTATCTCTATGTATGGGATGTGTATTGAAATATGAAATCTTGTGGTCTATTGTTACGATTTGATATATATAGGTTAAACCTATAACTCACCAACATTTTTGTTGACGTTTAAAGCATGTTTATTCTCAGGTGAATATTAAGAGCTTCCGCTGTTGCATACTAAAATAAGGACAAGATTTGGAGTCCATGTTTGTATGATATTGTGTAAAAACTGCATTCAAGAAACTGATTTCGATGTAACATATTTGTATTGTAAACCATTATGTAATGGTCGTGTGTAAACAGGATATTTTAGATTATCATTATTTGATAATCTACGTAAAGCTTTTTAAACCTTTATTTATGAAATAAAGGTTATGGTTTGTTTTAAAAAGGAATGCAGTCTTTGAAAAACGTCTCATATAGAGGTCAAAACCTCGCAACGAAATCAATTAATATGGAACGTTTTTAATCAATAAGAACGGGACATTTCAGTTGGTATCCGAGCGTTGGTCTTAGAGAACCAGAATTTTTCATTAGTGTGTCTTATCGAGTTTGTTAGGATGCATTAGTGAGTCTGGACTTCGACCGTGTTTACTTGAAAAATGATTGCTTAACAAATTTTGTTGGAAACTATATATTTTTAACATGTGAATATTATGTGATATATTAATCTCTTAACGCGTTTGATATTATGTGATAGATGTCTACCTCTAGAACAAGTCCCATTGACTCACCTAATAATAATGAAGAGTCAAATGTAATTTGGAATGATTCGTGGACTGATTCACAAGTTCCCGAAGAGGAACCGGAAGAAGAGTCGGAACCGGAAGAAGAATCGGAACCGGAAGAAGAATCGGAACCGGATGAAGAAATAGAACCGGTGGGGGAAATAATAAAACGGTTAAGTAAAAGAAAATCCTCAACCAACCGACCAAGGTTAATTATGGTCAATGGTGTTTCCGCCAAGGAAGCAAAATATTGGGAGGATTACCAATTCTTCGATGAATCGGATTCCGACGAGAATTCCGATGATGTTATAGAAATTACCCCAACTGAATTTAAAAAGGCAAAAGAAAATAATAAGGGAAAGGGCATAAAAATAGAGAAATCTAATTCCAACCCCGATGAACTTTATATGTATCGTCAACCCCCGAAGTCCTTAAGTTGTAACAATGACCCGGGAACCTCTAAACCACCAGGTTTTTCTAAACCAATGTGGACAACGACGGCTCGTATTAGGGGAACATCATATATCCCTAGAAACTTGGCAAAACGAACCAAAACCGAAGAAGAAGAAACGAGCGAGTCGGAATAAGATAGTTGTATTCGTGTGGTGTAATATATGTAATATAGTGTTCTTATGCTTTATGATATATGTAAAAATTGCTTGTATTAATAAGTATTTTTTTTTATGAAACTAACTCTTGTCTATTTTACAGTTTAAAAACACAAAATGGATAGACAACCCAATATTTTAAGAGACCTACCCGGAGACATGATTGATGAAATCTTGTCTAGAGTCGGCCAGAATTCTTCGGCACAACTATTTAAGGCGAGATCAGTTTGTAAGACATTCGAAGAACGTTCCAAGAATGTCTTGGTTTATAAGAGACTTTCGTTTGAAAGATGGGGGATATCACATTGGGAAACCCATAAGTTACGATGTGTTTACTTTGACGCATATATTGCGGGGAACCCAAATGCTATTTTACGCAACGGGTTAAGAAATTATTTTGACTCAATATATCCGAATATTGGACTTCGTGATTTAGAAAAAGCGGCTAACATGCAACATAAAGAAGCATGTTATGCTTACGGATTAGTAATGTTCGCTTCTCACCAAAGTGAGAACAAGAACATCGGGCTACAACTATTAAACAAAACGTTTCCACAAGTGACGGAGTCGGTAATTGGGGTAAGAAATGAGGTTTTTAGATTATTACGGGACTGTTGGACATTACGTAACCCTCGTCCCTTTGACAACGTTACAATACGCTGTCTTATCAACGGCCATAACGGTTATGTTGCACAAGACCAAGGATGGGAAGTATTCCTAGTAAAACCAGAATGCATGACTTGTTTCTGGACGTATGAATTACGTGTCTTTATTGCCTTTGCTGAACGACTTGTGTACTAGCTAGAATTATCTTCACAACTATCTTGTATCAAAGTTATTGTGTGCTATATTTCATGCTTTATGTAAAATAAGCGGTATTGTAAGTTTGTAAAATATTGTATAAAAGTTTGAACGCGAAATATTATTATAATCAGTTTTTCATATAGAATTGTAGTAGTTGAATTGTATATTAGCTACTAAGTATGAACTTAACGGGTAGGTACTACCCGAATTTAAACTTATAAAATGCTAATATGAAGAAAAAGCTTTTATAAATGAGTTCATATTATGCTACGAAATACTATTAACTACTCTTAATATTCTGTATGATTAACTTGTTCCATTTAACTATTTTGAAGGAAATGGCACCGACTACTCGACACACCGTGAATATGAATGAAGAGGAATTCCGTACTTTTCTAGCTTCAAACATAGCCGCAGTACAGGCTGCGCTACATACCAACAATAACCTTGGATCTAGCAGTACAGGAAATCGTGTAGGATGCACCTACAAAGAATTCACTGCCTGCAAACCTTTGGAATTTGATGGAACCGAAGGACCGATCGGATTGAAAGGGTGGACCGAGAAGGTTGAATCGGTGTTTGCCATAAGTAAGTGTACTGAAGAGGACAAAGTGAAGTACGCTACGCATACCTTCACAGGTTCTGCGTTAACATGGTGGAATACCTATCTAGAGCAAGTGGGACAAGATGATGCGTACGCACTACCGTGGTCAGCATTCAAGCACTTGATGAACGAGAAGTACCGTCCCATAACCGAGGTCAATAAGCTCAAGACAGAACTTAGAGGGTTACGAACCCAAGGATTTGATATTACCACATACGAAAGACGATTCACGGAATTGTGCCTATTGTGTCCGGGAGCATTCGAAGATGAGGAAGAGAAGATCGACGCGTTTGTGAAAGGATTACCGGAAAGAATCCAAGAAGATATAAGTTCACGCGAGCCCGCCTCCATACAACAGGCATGTAGAATGACTCACAAACTTGTGAACCAAATTGAAGAAAGAATTAAAGAACAGACTGCTGAAGAGGCCAATGTGAAGCAAGTCAAAAGAAAGTGGGAGGAAAACGGTGATAAGAATCACCAATACAACAACAACAGCAATTACAACAATAATCTCAACAATTATCCCAACAATCGCAACATCAATCGCAACTACAACAAACGGCCCAACAACAACAACAACAACAACAACAACAACAACAACAACAACTACAACAATCATCCCAACAACAATAATAACCGCAACAACAACAACAATCAGAAGCAGCTATGCCAAAGGTGTGAAAAGAATCACTCGGGGTTCTGCACCAAATTTTGCAACAAGTGTAAAAGAAATGGTCATAGCGCGGCGAAGTGTGAGGTCTACGGACCAGGGGTTAATAGAACGAAAGGAACAAATGGTGTCGGAACGAGTAATGGCGGAGCAAGTAGTGTCGGAGCAAGTTATGCCAATGTAGTTTGTTATAAATGTGGAAAACCAGGCCACATTATTAGAAATTGCCCGAACCAGGAGAACACGAATGGACAAGGCCGTGGAAGAGTTTTCAATATTAATGCGGTAGAGGCACAGGAAGACCCGGAGCTTGTTACGGGTACGTTTCTTATTGACAATAAATCTGCTTACGTTTTATTTGATTCGGGTGCGGATAGAAGCTATATGAGTAGAGATTTTTGTGCTAAATTAAGTTGTCCATTGACGCCTTTGGATAGTAAATTTTTACTCGAATTAGCAAATGGTAAATTAATTTCAGCAGATAATATATGTCGGAATCGAGAAATTAAACTGGTTAGCGAAACATTTAAGATTGATTTGATACCAGTAGAGTTAGGGAGTTTTGATGTGATAATCGGTATGGACTGGTTGAAAGAAGTGAAAGCGGAGATCGTTTGTTACAAAAATGCAATTCGCATTATACGAGAAAAAGGAAAACCCTTAATGGTGTACGGAGAAAAGGGCAACACGAAGCTACATCTTATTAGTAATTTGAAGGCACAAAAACTAATAAGAAAAGGTTTCTATGCTGTTCTAGCACACGTCGAGAAAGTACAAACTGAAGAAAAGAACATCAATGATGTTCCCATTGCAAAAGAATTTCCCGATGTATTTTCGAAAGAATTACCGGGATTACCCCCACATCGATCCGTTGAATTTCAAATAGATCTTGTACCAGGAGCTGCACCAATAGCTCGTGCTCCTTACAGACTCGCACCCAGCGAGATGAAAGAACTGCAAAGCCAATTACAAGAACTTTTAGAGCGTGGTTTCATTCGACCAAGCACATCACCGTGGGGAGCTCCTGTTTTGTTTGTCAAGAAGAAAGATGGTACATTCAGGTTGTGTATCGACTACCGAGAGTTGAACAAACTTACCATCAAGAACCGCTACCCACTACCGAGAATCGACGACTTATTTGATCAACTACAAGGCTCGTCTGTTTATTCAAAGATTGACTTACGTTCCGGGTATCATCAAATGCGGGTGAAAGAAGATGATATTCCAAAGACTGCTTTCAGAACACGTTACGGTCATTACGAGTTTATGGTCATGCCGTTTGGTTTAACTAATGCACCAGCTGTGTTCATGGACCTTATGAACCGAGTGTGTGGACCATACCTTGACAAGTTTGTCATTGTTTTCATTGATGACATACTTATTTACTCAAAGAATGACCAAGAACACGGTGAACATTTGAGAAAGGTGTTAGAAGTATTGAGGAAGGAAGAATTGTACGCTAAGTTTTCAAAGTGTGCATTTTGGTTGGAAGAAGTTCAATTCCTCGGTCACATAGTGAACAAAGAAGGTATTAAGGTGGATCCGGCAAAGATAGAAACTGTTGAAAATTGGGAAACCCCGAAAACTCCGAAACACATACGCCAGTTTTTAGGACTAGCTGGTTACTACAGAAGGTTCATCCAAGACTTTTCCAGAATAGCAAAACCCTTGACTGCATTAACGCATAAAGGGAAGAAATTTGAATGGAATGATGAACAAGAGAAAGCGTTTCAGTTATTGAAGAAAAAGCTAACTACGGCACCTATATTGTCATTGCCTGAAGGGAATGATGATTTTGTGATTTATTGTGATGCATCAAAGCAAGGTCTCGGTTGTGTATTAATGCAACGAACGAAGGTGATTGCTTATGCGTCTAGACAATTGAAGATTCACGAACAAAATTATACGACGCATGATTTGGAATTAGGCGCGGTTGTTTTTGCATTAAAGACTTGGAGGCACTACTTATATGGGGTCAAAAGTATTATATATACCGACCACAAAAGTCTTCAACACATATTTAATCAGAAACAACTGAATATGAGGCAGCGTAGGTGGATTGAATTATTGAATGATTACGACTTTGAGATTCGTTACCACCCGGGGAAGGCAAATGTGGTAGCCGATGCCTTGAGCAGGAAGGACAGAGAACCCATTCGAGTAAAATCTATGAATATAATGATTCATAATAACATTACTACTCAAATAAAGGAGGCGCAACAAGGAGTTTTAAAAGAGGGAAATTTAAAGGATGAAATACCCAAAGGATCGGAGAAGCATCTTAATATTCGGGAAGACGGAACCCGGTATAGGGCTGAAAGGATTTGGGTACCAAAATTTGGAGATATGAGAGAAATGGTACTTAGAGAAGCTCATAAAACCAGATACTCAATACATCCTGGAACGGGGAAGATGTACAAGGATCTCAAGAAACATTTTTGGTGGCCGGGTATGAAAGCCGATGTTGCTAAATACGTAGGAGAATGTTTGACGTGTTCTAAGGTCAAAGCTGAGCATCAGAAACCATCAGGTCTACTTCAACAACCCGAAATCCCGGAATGGAAATGGGAAAACATTACCATGGATTTCATCACTAAATTGCCAAGGACTGCAAGTGGTTTTGATACTATTTGGGTAATAGTTGATCGTCTCACCAAATCAGCACATTTCCTACCAATAAGAGAAGATGACAAGATGGAAAAGTTAGCACGACTGTATTTGAAGGAAGTCGTCTCCAGACATGGAATACCAATCTCTATTATCTCTGATAGGGATGGCAGATTTATTTCAAGATTCTGGCAGACATTACAGCAAGCATTAGGAACTCGTCTAGACATGAGTACTGCCTATCATCCACAAACTGATGGGCAGAGCGAAAGGACGATACAAACGCTTGAAGACATGCTACGAGCATGTGTTATTGATTTCGGAAACAGTTGGGATCGACATCTACCGTTAGCAGAATTTTCTTACAACAACAGCTACCATTCAAGCATTGAGATGGCGCCGTTTGAAGCACTTTATGGTAGAAAGTGCAGGTCTCCGATTTGTTGGAGTGAAGTGGGGGATAGACAGATTACGGGTCCGGAGATTATACAAGAAACTACCGAGAAGATCATCCAAATTCAACAACGGTTGAAAACCGCCCAAAGTCGACAAAAGAGCTACGCTGACATTAAAAGAAAAGATATAGAATTTGAAATTGGAGAGATGGTCATGCTTAAAGTTGCACCTTGGAAAGGCGTTGTTCGATTTGGTAAACGAGGGAAATTAAATCCAAGGTATATTGGACCATTCAAGATTATTGATCGTGTCGGACCAGTAGCTTACCGACTAGAGTTACCTCAACAACTCGCGGCTGTACATAACACTTTCCACGTCTTGAATTTAAAGAAATGTTTTGCTAAAGAAGATCTCACTATTCCGTTAGATGAAATCCAAATCAACGAAAAACTTCAATTCATCGAAGAACCCGTCGAAATAATGGATCGTGAGGTTAAAAGACTTAAGCAAAACAAGATACCAATTGTTAAGGTTCGATGGAATGCTCGTAGAGGACCCGAGTTCACCTGGGAGCGTGAAGATCAGATGAAGAAGAAATACCCGCATCTATTTCCAGAAGATTCGTCAACACCTTCAACAGCTTAAAATTTCGGGACGAAATTTATTTAACGGGTAGGTACTGTAGTGACCCGAACTTTTCCATGTTTATATATATTAATTGAGATTGATATTTACATGATTAAATGTTTCCAACATGTTAAGCAATCAAACTTGTTAAGACTTGATTAATTGAAATATGTTTCATATAGACAATTGACCACCCAAGTTGATCGGTGATTCACGAACGTTAAAACTTGTAAAAACTATATGATGACATATATATGGATATATATATATATATATATATAGTTAACATGATACTATGATAAGAAAACATATCATAAAGTATATTAACAATGAACTACATATGTAAAAACAAGACTACTAACTTAATGATTTTTAAACGAGACATATATGTAACGATTATCGTTGTAAAGACATTTAATGTATTGTTGAGTCCCCAAAATAATTAAGGATTTAATTATGACAAAACAATATTTATTTGCACTAAAGTGTTATGTGCAGCCAGCACGCGTTTGTTTATGTATAGTCAGCTAATATAGCTGTGTCGAGTGTTTAGTATGCTGCCTAGTCTATCAGCACAAGGTAGATATGTATTCTTCGAATCAGCACAGGATGTGCACCCAGCAAATCAAGAATATCAAGTGACTCAGCATATGAAGGACCAGTAAGTCTGGATATTAGCATACAACACAAGACAGCCATGCTCCATTACAAGCATGGTAGTTTCCCAGAGTGGTCTACATCAACGCACTATTCAACAGAAGTCGAAGACAAAGTTGAACAGAAAAGGACAGGAGTCGGCGGCTGACTAGTGACCTTACAAGACCACGTGGGAATGCAGAAGTGGAACGCATGTGCAGACATGTGTTATACTTTAATCATACCTAGGGAACACAACATTCCATTTGTTTAAATCAAATGGTAGTGCCAAACCGAATTGGTGTGTTCCAGCAAATAGCTACTTAAGAGGAAAGAAGAAGAGCACGCCTTCTGACACAATTGTCCCCACAAGTACAAGGCATCCAATGTACTAGTGGACAATAGATTAATTACACGGGTAATAAAACTACTATATATATTGTTGCATCCACTATTGTAAAAACTAGTGGTGTGGGTTTATCTGTTAGAGTCAAAACCGTGTAATAGCTTTAGTTTATCTCTTAGCTATAATCTAGGTAATCTGTATCAACCAACTATCATTTCCGCCAAGGATAGTTGTGATTCTTTCTGATTTAATCAATAAAGAATAACAGTTGAAAATTACCTGTGACTCTATCTTATTTACTACAGAATACTAAACGTGATTAACTGACTAGTTAATTAAGAAAAGAATTGTATTCACCCCCCCTCTACAATACTCCTGTTGTTATTAAGGGACCAACAACTGGTATCAGAGCTTCAGTCTTGATAATTAATATCTTGGATCTGAATTCTCTTATGGCTTCGTATTCAAACTCAGCTTACCTTGAGAATGGCTCGTCTAACAGACCACCTAAGTTTGATGAAGATGAGTATGAAACCTGGAAGGCAAGGTTCATGCTACATCTTGAGTCTGTGGATTCACTCATGCCTGGAATTGCCAAAGATGGCCCTTTTGTTCCCACTGAGACAGTTGGTAGTGCACCAGCAACAGCTGACACTCCTGCCATCCCTGGCAGAGAGGTTATTCTCACTCCCTCTAGATGGGATGATGAGGATAAACGTCGAGTTGGTCTTGACCCTAAAATCAGAACCCTGTTAGCCAGCAAGTCATACAAATGGAGCAAAAAGCCAAATGCTAGGTACAACAGCAAGACAGTCAAGGGTCCTAAATCTGAGTGCTTTAATTGTGGGAAGGTTGGACATTTTGCTGCTGAATGCATGTCCAAGAAACCTTCCACGTCACATGCTAACTCTTTCTCAAAAGCTGATAAGTACAAAAACAAGTACAAAGCTATGAAAGCTCAGATGAAGGAAAGTGCAAAGACTGACAAGAAGGGTAAACAGCCAGAAAAGGTTCTAGTTGCTGAACATCATGACTGGGATGAAGCCAGCACGTCCTCATCTTCTGATAGTGAAGCTGATGATGATGGTGCTGGTTATGCTACTGGTAAAAGGCTGTGTTTGATGGCCAAAGAGGTAGAGGAGTCTGATGAGGATGATGGTGGTAGTACGTTTTTGGCTGATATGAGGGAAGCTGATCAAAGCAGAGATTCTCCTCAATGGAAAACTGAAATGATGTATAAGGGCATTCAAAACAAGCAAATCTGGTATCTCGACAGTGGTTGTTCGAGACATATGACCGGAAGTAAGTCCCTGCTGATGGACTATCAGGAAAAGGATGGTCCAGTTGTTTCGTATGGAGATAATTCGTTGGGTTACACAAAGGGTTTTGGTACTTTGACAAATGGGAATGTCACGTTCTCGAATGTTGCATATGTAGTTGGGCTTAAACATAACTTACTCAGCATAAGCCAACTGACAAGCAAGAATAAGATAGTCCAATTCAGAAAGAAAATTGGTACTATTTTTGATAAGACAGGGAAGCCACTGCTGACTGCAAAACGTCATGAAAACATGTATCAAATTGACATGAACACAGCAGTCACAACAACTGATACTTGTTTCTATTCGAAGGCAGCAGACAACCTGAAGTGGTTATGGCACAAGAGACTCTCACATCTCAACTTCAAAGATATTCACAAATTATCCAGTAGAAGTTTGGTGTCTGGGCTACCCACAATGTCTTATGTGAAGGACAGATTGTGTCCTGGTTGTGAAAAGGGAAAACATCACCATGCCTCGTTCAAATCAAAGCAAATCTCATCTGTTGAGAAACCATTTCACTTACTTCATATGGATCTATTTGGTCCAGTGAATGTGGCCAGCTGTAGTGGGAAGAAGTATACACTGGTTATTGTTGATGAATACTCGAGATACACTTGGGTGTTCTTTCTGAGGCAAAAGAGTGAAGCTGCTGATGAAATCATCAATTTTATCAAAAGAATGGAGCTTTTGAATGGGCAACTGGTGAAGCAACTAAGAAGTGATCATGGTACAGAATTCAGAAATGCTACATTAGAAGAATTTTGTGCTGACAAAGGTATTTCCCAAAATTTCTCTGTTGTGAGAACACCTCAGCAAAATGGTGTTGCAGAAAGAAGAAACAGAACTCTCATTGAAGCAGCAAGATCTATGTTGGCTGAGTCTGGGTTGAAGAATTCCTACTGGGCAGAAGCTGTGAATACTGCCTGTTTTACCCAGAATAGATCTCTTATTGTGAAAAGACATCAGAAAACTGCTTATGAAGTTCTCAAAGGAAGAAGACCCTCAATTTCATTTCTTCATGTATTTGGCACTCCCTGTTACATTCTAAATAATAGGGATCAGCTGGGAAAATTCGATGCTAAAGCTGATGAAGGTATATTCCTTGGATATTCCAACATGTCAAAGGCATATAGGGTCTACAATAAAAGAAGAGGTTGTTTTGAAGAATCCATTAATGTTACATTCGATGAAACTGCCTCTGCTTCATCTACTGATCGTGAAGATGAAGTGTTACTGTTTGAAGAGCCTACTCAGCAAGCTCTTGATGATGAAGAGCCAGCAGCACAACCCTCACCAATCCATGCTGCTGGGTTCTCTGATGATGAAATGGAACATTCTGTTCCATCTGTGTCTAAACCAAGTGGACCTACTGGCTCTACTGAAGTGCTGCAACTTGAGCCTAGGTCTGCTGGTTCTGAGAGATCACAAGCTGGTACTGATTCTACTGATATTGATCAGCAACCTTCTGTTGCTGCTCACTCATCTGAACCAGCTGATGATCAAGATGCTGTGTGTTCTACAACCAGCTCACCTGTTCATAACACCAAATGGACAAGGGAGCATCCGATTGAGCAGATTATTGGTAATCTTGCGAGTGGTGTTAAAACACGAAGGCATGCTACCAGTAACTTTTGTATGCATGTTAATTTTGTGTCTACCATTGAGCCCACGTGTCCTGAGGAAGCACTTCAAGATCCTAGCTGGGTTGGTTCAATGCAAGAAGAAATTACTCAGTTTGATAGGAACAAAGTGTGGACATTGGTACCTGAACCTGAGGATAAGACAAAGAAGATCATTGGTACTAAGTGGGTATTTAAAAACAAGATGGATGAAGATGGTGTCGTTATCAGAAACAAAGCAAGATTGGTTGCTCAAGGGTTTAGACAGGAAGAAGGATTGGATTATGGGGAAACTTATGCACCAGTGGCTAGGATGGAAGCTATCAGATTGTTCTTAGCATATGCTGCTAGGATGAACTTTAGAGTATTTCAGATGGATGTTAAATCTGCATTTCTGAATGGGAAGCTGCAAGAAGAAGTTTATGTCAAACAGCCTCCTGGTTTTGTAAGCAGTAAATATCCAGACCATGTCTACAAGTTAGACAAAGCTCTTTATGGCCTTAAACAGGCTCCAAGAGCATGGTATGAGACACTTCATGTGTATCTTACTGGTATAGGTTTTAAAGTTGGAACAATTGATACCACTCTATTCTCAAAAGAGATAGATGGTGATCTCTTGTTGGTACAGATATATGTGGATGATATTATTTATGGTTCTAAAAATGAAAAACATTGTCAAGATTTTTCAAAACGTATGTCAAAGGCATATGAAATGAGTTTACAAAGAGATCTGCAATACTTTTTAGGATTGCAGATCAAACAACTTGATGATGGAATATTCATAAGTCAAGATAAATATATCAAAGATATGTTAAAGAAATTTGGTCTGACCTGTTTAAAAGACATAGGGACTCCAATGGCAGCATCCATTAAAATAGATGCTGATCCAAATGGTGAACCAGTCAATATCACTGAATATAGAGGTATGATTGGATCCCTACTTTATCTCACAGCCAGCAGACCAGATATTATGTTCGCCACATGTCTCTGTGCCAGATATCAAGCTGATCCTAAAGAGTCACACTTGCTGGCAGTAAAAAGAATATTCAGATACCTAAAAGGTACTGCTAAACGTGGTCTTTGGTATCCCAAAGACCAGGATTTTGAACTAATTGGGTATTCAGATGCTGACTTTGCAGGGTGTAAAATAGACAGGAAAAGTACTACTGGTGGGTGCCAGTTACTGGGTAGTAGGCTAGTCAGCTGGACAAGCAAAAAGCAAAATACTGTGTCCACATCCACTGCTGAAGCAGAATATGTCTCTGCTGGTAGTTGTACTGCTCAAGTACTGTGGATGCAAAGCCAGCTAAAGGACTATGGTGTTCATGTTACAAAAACTCCAATCTACTGTGACAACACCAGTGCAATTGCTATCACCAACAATCCTGTGATGCACTCAAGGACTAAGCACATCGATGTTCGGTATCATTTCATAAGGGATCATGTTCAAAAGGGTGATGTTGAGTTACATTTTATTTCTACAGACCAGCAATTAGCAGACCTATTTACAAAGCCATTAGATGAGAAACGTTTTAACTATCTCATCTCTGAGTTGGGTATGCTTGAGCTTTAAATAAAAGACAACTTTTGTTGGTGTGCTGGCTCTACAACGTGTAGGGCAAACCAGTAAGTCATCTTTATTTACTTACTGCCTACATGTCAAACAACCAGCACAGCAAGGTCTTTTATATTTTGGTTACTTAAATGTTTTAAATGAAATAATAAATAGCTCTCCAAATTTAATGATTCCTTAAAACTGGAAACTCATTTACTTCCAATGATTTAAATTAAATTCATGACATAATTAAATGTAACAAAAGTATTTTGTATTTAATACAAAAAATTATTTTTGAGGTGTTAAATCAATTTGTTTGAAATAAAATCTGATGCATTTAATGCTGTATGGGAGTAATGAGTGTTTAAGCCGTATAAATGTCATGTCAACCGTCTGTCTCCCTTTGAAAACGTGCCAGTCTGTCACATCTGCCCACGCGCCTGCAGATGACAGTAATTTTCTCTCTCCTGCACTTTTTCACCCACTCACAACGGATAAAAGTGTGTTTCATCTTACAAAATAACCTTCGGTTATTCATTTTTCAAAATACACACACTTTTACTCTCAAAATCTTTTCAATCTTCAAATCTTCATCCTACACTCATCAATGGCAGAACAACAACAGCAATCACCACGTGCTGCAAGCCAGCAAGAGGAACAACAGCAACAACAACCTCAAACAGTCGAACCACAACCTGCCCCACAACCGGCACCGGCACCGGAGGAACCGGTGGTTCAAGAACACGTCGTTCAAGGACCACTGTTCAATCTCCACCCCAACCTAATTAGGGCTCCAAATGCACCTGATCACTCTCTGATTCGCCTATCTAGAGGCAATGCTGCACATGCCCTCTCTATTCCCAAATCGAAGGTTAACAAAGGGTATGAGGCCCTCATCGAATACATTCGTCAATCACCTTTGGCAAGAGCCATCACCGGTGTACCTTCCCGATTCTATGCTGCCTGTTTGGCACGATTTTGGTATACTGCCACTGTTGCCACCACTCCCGGCAACGTTCCATGTATTCGTGGCATGGTGACTGAAACCCTAAATTGCTCTGTCACCGTCGAAGCTATTAGACGTGCTCTTCAATTGCCCGGTGGACCATTTGTTGCTTCACCTACTAGTGACGAATTAAGAAGGGAGGTGTTGGAGACCATTGGGTTTGCTGGACCAGTGGCACATACACCGTTGAGAAAGCATATGCCACCTCTGTGGTACTACTTCTTTGGGTTGATGACTCAGTGCATGAGTCAAAAGTCAGGAAGCTTTGACCAATGCTCAGATTTTGAGCTCAAGCTTGGTCATGGGTTGTTGTTCAACAGGAACATCGATTACGCCCTTGAAATTTATTTGAGGCTAAGGGAAATGGTGACTGCTAGAGTAAGAACCAACTTGATTCCATTTCCACGATTCTTAAGCCTGGTATTTGAAAGTGAACTGGGTGAAGCTTATCAGCAAATTGCTGATCAATCATTTGAGGTCCCAGTAAAACAAGGGGGTATGCCAAAGGATGTACCTGCTGCTCCATATGCTGAGTTGACACCAGCAATGAACGAGTATCTTGCTGCTCGTCGTGGAGCCACCCAATCGACTGCCTCTGGTTCTGCACCAGCTGAGGGGGAGGGTCCTCAGCGAAAGCCAGCAACGCGAAGGAAGCAGCCAGCTACCTCAACTAGTACAGCCACCGTCTCATATACTGGTAAAGCAGTAGTTGTATTAGAATCTAGTGCTCTCTAATCATAAAGAACAGCCCTAGTCTTATATACTGACTACCCATTTCTAGTGTTGGAATCCGTTGCTCATCTATTTCTTGGTAACAGGCAAACCTAAGCGTGCTAAAGCTGGCTCCAAGCGAACCACAGGGGAGATTGCACCAGTCTCAGCTGCTGCTCCTGCAAAGGATGTAGCTATGGAACCTGGTGCGTTTCTAGACCAAACAGCAGAACAATCTAAATTAATTGAAAAATTTTTAACTGCTGACTTGAAAAATGTTGAGGGAGTTATCGGTATAACCCTAGCTCCCAAACTGACTGGTTTTAAAACTGGTGTCAAGAAGAGTAGCAACCCATACTCGTCTAACCAGGCACTTCCACATTTTTCTGAAATGAACTTATTGCAATACTCTCTGCTGACAGTACAACCAGCAGAGAACATAACTGACCCCCAAAGCAGGCTTGAGCTGGGTCTTCATCGTGTTGAACCAGCTCAGGTGACTGCACAGCCAGTATGTTACTCGGATACTGTTAAGAGTCGCACTCCTACATCATTACCAGCCAGATCTCTTACACTATCTGGGTCAACATGTGTTGCCAATGAGTCAGCAGAGTCACCGCTGTACTTACAGACACCTTCTTCTGTCTCATTCGAAGGGCTGACCAAATCACAAGTCTGTCCCCAGAGACCAAAAACAGAGGCAATTGTTGAGTCAAATTTATTTGGTTCTACAGTTGCTAACATAACTTGTTCTATTGTTTCAGTTCTTAGCAGGGTAGATGAACAGGCAGAGGGGGAGCAAAATAAAGATGTTGTTATTCCTACTGGTGATATTGCTGCCTCTGCTACTGGTGTTGGTGCCACTCATTCTGTTACTGGTGGTGCTGATGCTAGTACTGTTGATTCTGCTGCTGCTGGTGTGGAAGATGTTATCATGGAAGAACCTCCTGTTCTTGAGAAGGTTATTGACAATATTGTCAAGGATGTTCTTCTTGATGAACCTGTCACCCAGCCAAGAGTGGACCCTGCATTAATGTCTGATGAGCCTGCTGATTCTTCTGATTCTTCTTCTATGGAACGTCAAGTTCTTACAGAATCGGCAGTTCGTCATCCTATTGGTCCGATTTTGGTTGCTACTGAACCAACCGCTGAGGTTGCTGATGTTAAGGATGCTGGTACCTCTGCTGACACAACTACTGATTCGACTAAGGCTTCTGTTGCTGAGGAAACAAAGCCATATGTTGTGCAGGTACCAGATCCAGATGAAGTTGTTCCTAACTTCATTTTCAAGGGAGCTTCAATCTCTCCCAAGATTGCTATGCTGGTCGATCAGCTGACCATTGATCCCGAATCTGCGATAGTCTCAGCCAGCAGATTACCTCGTGAAGAGATGGTTGAGCTATTATCTCAGCTTGATAGACCAGCTAGAGAAGAAATTTATGAGAGGATAGCCCTGCTGGAGCAAATCAATGAACAGCCTTACTATCATGTTTTTGGTATGGCTCCAGCTGCTTCGCCATTTCCTGGTACATGGAGGCCTCTCAAGTTTGTCATTGATCCTACTACTGGTAAGTGTGTTATGCAAAATGTCCCTGATTCGCCAGTACCTTCTTCTTCCTCAGCTTCTTCCTCCTCATCTTCTCATGATGAGGATGCTGATGAAGGTACTGGTAAGGGCGAACCAGTCACTCATGATAACGTGACTGGTTCCAAAGACAAACCAGTGGATCTTACTGATGACAATGCTGATAGTAATGCTGACAAGGATATCAGTGGTTCTAAGCCTTCGGGCGAAGGTAAAAACGATGGTGATCATGATGATGAGTCAGCTCCTGACCTTCCATCTCCACCACCCCACGGTGATACTCCTCTGTTAGCTTGTGCTGACCAACCTTCAACCTCTGCATACTTAAAGTTCAATGCAGATGAGGTTGCTGATATTTCCACCTTTGCTGTCTATAAGACACTGCAAGGGATCACACCAAATTTGGAGGAAACTATTCGCAGAGCTATTGTTGATAGTGTTTCTGCTGCTGTCAGATCTGCTGGAGAGGCTGTTACAACTCCTATTGATCTTAAACTCCAGCAGGTGTGTGCTTTTGCTGATGTGGCAGTCGAAGCAATCACAAAGCACCATGAAGATGAAGAGGAGCTTCAAAGGCGAATTATCTCTCACAATGAATACTGTGAAAATATCACCCGACTCCAAGCTGATTTGGATGCTGCTAACCGCAGAAATACTTTCCTAAATGAGGAGAACAGGGTGTTACACGAGAGATTGGAATCGCAGGAAGCTCAAATGGCTAACATGATTCCTGCTGCTGCCTATGTTCAGATGGTTGAAAACATGCAACGAATGGCTGCTTTGCAAGGTGATGTTCGGGCCATCGTTGAACAAATGGCTATGGGTGTAGCAAGGAATGAAGTTAGATCCTCCAATCTTCTGCTACGACAATTTGGTGTGGATCCTGGTGCCCATCTTACTCCAGAGGTTGCGGAGTGGAACAATTTTGCCTTCTCTGCTCCTCAGTCAGACAGTGATCTTGATGCTACTGTCTCCCCTTATATTACTGCCCGTGCTGATGACAAAAAGGGGGAGAAAAAGTCTCAAAAGAAATCTAAAAAGAGAAAACAGTCTGAGGGGGAGCATGAACATGAAAAGGCTCCTAAACAACCCAGGAGAGATGGAGATGGTGATGGTGATGGTCAAGACACTGGCCCTAAGCCCAGCAACGCTCATACTGAAGTTGGTGGTGCACAGGCAACTGGTGGTACTCAACCCAGTGTGTCTGCCACACCAGTGGATGATATTGGTTCTGGCAGTAAGCCCAGTGATGTTTCTGATATGGCTGTAGCTGAAGCTTTTGTGCTGTCTCAATCTATTGAACGTAAAATGAAGAGGAAGTTAGACAGACATCAAAAGCGACAGCAGGAACTAGATGATGCCTTCAATGCCAAGTTTGAGGCCTTTGCTGATCTTAAACGTCGTAAGATTATGCACAGAAGATGGCTGAGTCCAAAAGCATTGGAAGTCGATGATGACCTGACTGCCTTTGATAAACACAGAAAAGAGGCAAGAAAAAGAAATGCCAAGTTCATGGTCAAATTCGACAAACAGAGGGCAAAGCTGTATGCACAGAGAGCAGAAAGAATCAGGAACATGACTCCTGCTGAGATGAAGGATTACCTTGATTCTACTGGGTCAACTGGTGGAGTTAGAGCTGATATTTTCATGAAATGGGTTGATGCTATGTTAGAACCCAGCTCTACTCCTCAACCAGCATCTGCTGCTCAGCCAGCTACACAACAAAAACAGCCAGCAGAAACAATCATCCTTAGTGATGATGATGTTATTAGACAGGGGGAGCATCTTGCTATTGTTCCTTACCTGCCTCCTATTCAACCAGTATCGACACAAGAACCATCAGCTGAACCCAGGCCTATTGACAAATACAGGGTGAAATCTGCTCCTAGGGACAATCAGCCCCTGAGGAAAGGACCCCTATTCGAGGCAGCTGATGAAGGTACTGATGTGGTTGAGCCAGCTGATACTAATCAGTCAGCTGGCATTGAAGACACAGCAAGGAGTGCTGTGATAGAAGACCCAGCCAGAAGTGTGCTGCTGGGTAGTACAAGTGTTGAAGACCCAGCAAAGTCGGTTGAGCTGGGTGCTAAACAAGTAGGTGATGAAACGGTTGATCCTGCTCACTTCACAGTCTGGGGAAGAGACGGGCAAACATTTGTTCTATCTCCTCTTCCTCCCCAGATTCAAGTTTACTTTGACAGAACACAGGATAACCGGGTCAATCAGCATCCAGTTAGTTCATCTGGCAGCTATGAATCATCTATGTATCCTCCATCTTCCCCAAGGGTTCATGACAAACATATCACTTGGGAAGATGACTCAGTAACCCATGGTGAGCCGAACATCAGAAAAATGAACCCAGATGAAAGAGATGCCTACAGACTTCAGATCACTGTTCCAGAGTTGCTTGAACAAAGACAAATTGAACTTAATGAAAGAATTCGTCAAGTCAGGCTGCTGCATCACCCTCTTGATCAGCCACACTATATTGCTGCACTTAACTTTGGCGTTGACATTAGGGTGTACTTGAATAACAGTGGTCTCAGGCTCTCCACTACTGATGAAAGAATTCATTTTGAAGATGCTCTCCAGCTGGGTATGGATATAAGGGAGTATTGTGCTGCCCTTAGTACTGAAGAGGGTAGAAAGATGGTTGAAGCAGTAAGATCCCTGAACATTTCTTATGATGATTATCTGATGGGTTTAGCTGCTGAAATGGAAGCCAGAGAAGCTGCTGATGCTGAACTTGCTGAACGTTCAAGGCTTCAGGATATTGAAGACAGATTGGCTGCTGACAGAAAGCAACAGGCTGAGTCCCTCAAACTAGCCAGAGCCATTGTCAAAGAACAGGATAAGGTTTTTGATAAGATAGAAACTGCTGAGGAAGTACCTGCCACTGCTCCTGTAGTACCTGATCACAATATTGAGTTTCCTGATACTTACTATAAGAGCAGGTATGGTAATGTGATGAATAGAAGATCTAATCCCTGCAGAATTATCAAGGTAAACAGGGGGACAAAAAGGGCTTTTAATGTTGTCAGGGAGAACAATGTTCAAGAAAGGATCAGTTTTGATGACTTAAGAACTCTTGGATTCAGTGAATGGATAGAAATCTTGGAGTATTTCATTGGTAAAGGTGAGAGTGCTATCAAGAGTGCTATTAAGACTGAACTCCAACAGCTGTTCAAGAAGGCAACTAAGTTTGGGAATGCACCAGTAGTTGATGTTGATGAATTTCTTGCTCAAAAGCCTAAAGGGAAGCAACCTACTGGTGAAGGACCAACTGGGAGAAGCCGAATTGTTCTACCTCCTTCCATCCCTGTTTTTGACCCTGCTGAATTACCTCTCCTGTTCCCTGAAGCCTGGAAGATTAAACAAGAGGAGCTATCTGATGAAGAAAGAGAAAGAGAAAGGGATAAAGATAGATAGTCTCCTATGTGCTTAACTTGTATCTTTGTAATTTACCTTTTATTATGAATTATCTTGTAATTATTGTATATATCTGATGTAATGTAAGTAAAGTGAGTTTATCTTCAAAATCATATCAAATTATAAGATATAGATAACTCATCAAAAGATCCCAAAACAAACTTAAAGGGACGAATTTACTGTCTACTCTCTCTAGGTCCCTAAGTGCTGGCTTTAGTGTTTTCTCTTCAAGTCATAGGTTTTGTCATCATCAAATAGGGGGAGATTGTTGAGTCCCCAAAATAATTAAGGATTTAATTATGACAAAACAATATTTATTTGCACTAAAGTGTTATGTGCAGCCAGTACGCGTTTGTTTATGTATAGTCAGCTAATATAGCTGTGTCGAGTGTTTAGTATGCTGCCTAGTCTATCAGCACAAGGTAGATATGTATTCTTCGAATCAGCACAGGATGTGCACCCAGCAAATCAAGAATATCAAGTGACTCAGCATATGAAGGACCAGTAAGTCTGGATATTAGCATACAACACAAGACAGCCATGCTCCATTACAAGCATGGTAGTTTCCCAGAGTGGTCTACATCAACGCACTATTCAACAGAAGTCGAAGACAAAGTTGAACAGAAAAGGACAGGAGTCGGCGGCTGACTAGTGACCTTACAAGACCACGTGGGAATGCAGAAGTGGAACGCATGTGCAGACATGTGTTATACTTTAATCATACCTAGGGAACACAACATTCCATTTGTTTAAATCAAATGGTAGTGCCAAACCGAATTGGTGTGTTCCAGCAAATAGCTACTTAAGAGGAAAGAAGAAGAGCACGCCTTCTGACACAATTGTCCCCACAAGTACAAGGCATCCAATGTACTAGTGGACAATAGATTAATTACACGGGTAATAGAACTACTATATATATTGTTGCATCCACTATTGTAAAAACTAGTGGTGTGGGTTTATCTGTTAGAGTCAAAACCGTGTAATAGCTTTAGTTTATCTCTTAGCTATAATCTAGGTAATCTGTATCAACCAACTATCATTTCCGCCAAGGATAGTTGTGATTCTTTCTGATTTAATCAATAAAGAATAACAGTTGAAAATTACCTGTGACTCTATCTTATTTACTACAGAATACTAAACGTGATTAACTGACTAGTTAATTAAGAAAAGAATTGTATTCACCCCCCCTCTACAATACTCCTGTTGTTATTAAGGGACCAACATGTATATATATATCATATTAAGAGATATTCATACATGATAATATCATGATAATATAATAATTTAAAATCTCATTTGATATTATAAACATTGGGTTAACAACATTTAACAAGATCGTTAACCTAAAGGTTTCAAAACAACACTTACATGTAACGACTAACGATGACTTAACGACTCAGTTAAAATGTATATACATGTAGTGTTTTAATATGTATTTATACACTTTTGAAAGACTTCAATACACTTATCAAAATACTTCTACTTAACAAAAATGCTTACAATTACATCCTCGTTCAGTTTCATCAACAATTCTACTCGTATGCACCCGTATTCGTACTCGTACAATACACAGCTTTTAGATGTATGTACTATTGGTATATACACTCCAATGATCAGCTCTTAGCAGCCCATGTGAGTCACCTAACACATGTGGGAACCATCATTTGGCAACTAGCATGAAATATCTCATAAAATTACAAAAATATGAGTAATCATTCATGACTTATTTACATGAAAACAAAATTACATATCCTTTATATCTAATCCATACACCAACGACCAAAAACACCTACAAACACTTTCATTCTTCAATTTTCTTCATCTAATTGATCTCTCTCAAGTTCTATCTTCAAGTTCTAAGTGTTCTTCATAAATTCCAAAAGTTCTAGTTTCATAAAATCAAGAATACTTTCAAGTTTGCTAGCTCACTTCCAATCTTGTAAGGTGATCATCCAACCTCAAGAAATCTTTGTTTCTTACAGTAGGTTATCATTCTAATACAAGGTAATAATCATATTCAAACTTTGGTTCAATTTCTATAACTATAACAATCTTATTTCAAGTGATGATCTTACTTGAACTTGTTTTCGTGTCATGATTCTGCTTCAAGAACTTCGAGCCATCCAAGGATCCATTGAAGCTAGATCCATTTTTCTCTTTTCCAGTAGGTTTATCCAAGGAAATTAAGGTAGTAATGATGTTCATAACATCATTTGATTCATACATATAAAGCTATCTTATTCGAAGGTTTAAACTTGTAATCACTAGAACATAGTTTAGTTAATTCTAAACTTGTTCGCAAACAAAAGTTAATCCTTCTAACTTGACTTTTAAAATCAACTAAACACATGTTCTATATCTATATGATATGCTAACTTAATGATTTAAAACCTGGAAACACGAAAAACACCGTAAAACCGGATTTACGCCGTCGTAGTAACACCGCGGGCTGTTTTGGGTTAGTTAATTAAAAACTATGATAAACTTTGATTTAAAAGTTGTTATTCTGAGAAAATGATTTTTATTATGAACATGAAACTATATCCAAAAATTATGGTTAAACTCAAAGTGGAAGTATGTTTTCTAAAATAGTCATCTAGACGTCGTTCTTTCGACTGAAATGACTACCTTTACAAAAACGACTTGTAACTTATTTTTCCGACTATAAACCTATACTTTTTCTGTTCAGATTCATAAAATAGAGTTCAATATGAAACCATAGCAATTTGATTCACTCAAAACGGATTTAAAATGAAGAAGTTATGGGTAAAACAAAATTGGATAATTTTTCTCATTTTAGCTACGTGAAAATTGGTAACAAATCTATTCCAACCATAACTTAATCAACTTGTATTGTATATTATGTAATCTTGAGATACCATAGACACGTATACAATGTTTCGACCTATCATGTCGACACATCTATATATATTTCGGAACAACCATAGACACTCTATATGTGAATGTTGGAGTTAGCTATACAGGGTTGAGGTTGATTCCAAAATATATATAGTTTGAGTTGTGATCAATACTGAGATACGTATACACTGGGTCGTGGATTGATTCAAGATAATATTTATCGATTTATTTCTGTACATCTAACTGTGGACAACTAGTTATAGGTTACTAACGAGGAGCTGACTTAATAAACTTAAAACATCAAAATATATTAAAAGTGTTGTAAATATATTTTGAACATACTTTAATATATATGTATATATTGTTATAGGTTCGTGAATCAACAGTGGCCAAGTCTTACTTCCCGACGAAGTAAAAATCTGTGAAAGTGAGTTATAGTCCCACTTTTAAAATCTAATATTTTTGGGATGAGAATACATGCAGGTTTTATAAATGATTTACAAAATAGACACAAGTACGTGAAACTACATTCTATGGTTGAATTATCGAAATCGAATATGCCCCTTTTTATTAAGTCTGGTAATCTAAGAATTAGGGAACAGACACCCTAATTGACGCGAATCCTAAAGATAGATCTATTGGGCCTAACAAACCCCATCCAAAGTACCGGATGCTTTAGTACTTCGAAATTTATATCATATCCGAAGGGTGTCCCGGAATGATGGGGATATTCTTATATATGCATCTTGTTATTGTCGGTTACCAGGTGTTCACCATATGAATGATTTTTATCTCTATGTATGGGATGTGTATTGAAATATGAAATCTTGTGGTCTATTGTTACGATTTGATATATATAGGTTAAACCTATAACTCACCAACATTTTTGTTGACGTTTAAAGCATGTTTATTCTCAGGTGAATATTAAGAGCTTCCGCTGTTGCATACTAAAATAAGGACAAGATTTGGAGTCCATGTTTGTATGATATTGTGTAAAAACTGCATTCAAGAAACTGATTTCGATGTAACATATTTGTATTGTAAACCATTATGTAATGGTCGTGTGTAAACAGGATATTTTAGATTATCATTATTTGATAATCTACGTAAAGCTTTTTAAACCTTTATTTATGAAATAAAGGTTATGGTTTGTTTTAAAAAGGAATGCAGTCTTTGAAAAACGTCTCATATAGAGGTCAAAACCTCGCAACGAAATCAATTAATATGGAACGTTTTTAATCAATAAGAACGGGACATTTCAAGTTAGGTCAAATCTTCATGTACTCATTTTCACTCTTTTGTGATAGCTTCATTCGTACTCTTCGAATAATCGAATTATTTTATCCTTATTACTCAACGGTAATAAAACTCTAATTATCAACTTATATGAGTCATGAAAACATACTTATTATTATTCATGACCATCCCACTCAAATTTCGGGACGAAATTTCTTTAACGGGTAGGTACTGTGATGACCCGGGAATTTCCGACTAAATTTAAACTTAATCTTTATATGATTTCGATACGATAAGCAAAGTATGTGTTGTTGAGTCTTAAGAAATTTCTGAACTACTTTTATAGACTCAGTTAACCTTTGACTATTCCCGACGATTCACGAACAATTGTTGTAAATAAAAAAATGTTATTATATATATTATATAATTGTTAAAAAAAAGACATATGTAATATTAATGTATTAAATTTAATTACAAGTTAAAATATAATTGTTACTATTATTATTATTACCTTCATTATTATTATAAATATTAATATTATTATCAGTATTAGTAATATTATTTATTTTCAAAATATGGTATATAGATATGGAATTTGATACATAAAATTTGTTATTGTTATTTTATCATTACCATTATCATTAAAATTATTAGTATTATAATTAGCATTATTACCATTATGGTTATCCTTAAATATTATTAATTTATTACTAGTATTAATATTTGATTATTAATAACATTAACAATATCAAAATATATGAATTAGAGATATACATAAACAAATATATAAAACAGATATATATATATATATATATATATATATATATATATATATATATATATATATACATATACAGATCGGATATATAGATAGATACATGAATACAGTTAAATAAATAAATAAATACTCAATTTGTTTTACATCCTTATCAATCTGTAGGAGGTTTGTTTTCTATCTTAAAAATCGCACCAATCACGGAATCAATCACAGATGTAAACAAAAGTAGTTACACATCAACTTCTTTCTTTTTACTTTCTTCTGATTTTTCTGTGTAGCCGGGATTCATTGTCGCCAAAATTGATCACTACACAACAATGATAATTGATTATAAGTAATACCATTTGTTAAATTATTCAATGAAACATTCATGCACTTGAACACAATTATCCATCCCATCTCCTTGATCACGAACCACCTTAACAACAAACACATCTCTCTTTTCCTACAGACCATCAACTAACATTCTTGCAACCCAAAACTCAACTCCAAATTCAATTTGATACCTGCTACTGCTCGTTTCTTAATACTACTCGAACACGATCCATTTAATCACCAACCATCGCCGGCCATTAAACCATGAACACCTTCACCTTTCGATCACCAACACAACACCATAATCATCAAACCATCTTACTTTTATACGATAATCATCTTCATCAATCATCATTCATCACCATCATCTTCATCGATGATCACCATCACAAATCTAACAATTACTCGACTGTTTCTGTTTTCTATTCACCATCGAAACCTACTGCAAAACCATCATCAAACACTGCAACTACTCGTTATCTTTTTCCTTCTTTCTGTTTCAGCTTGATTCCTACTGCTGCTATATTCTTATTCATGGCTGTAATCGAACACCAAGACCCACGATATTGTCTTGGAGTAAAACTGATTTGAAATTTTAAAACTGCTATTGAGTGATCTTTTTCTAGTTGGCCGACATATACCAAAGTATTTAACCCCACTTCACCCACACTCACTACTTTAAACAAAAGTTAGGACCACAACTTTTGGAAGAAAACCTTTTAGTTCAATAATTCAATAATGGCGACAACTTTTTAAAACCCAATGTCACTTGAACCTAAAATGCGATGTGCTGTAATCCCATTATATTTTTTTTCTTGTTACTTGTAATCCTATCATCCACTTGCAAAAAACCATAATTCCTTTCAATATTATATAACACCACTTGAAAAAGGTGAGGATAAAGCTATATGGATAATTACGGTTTGTAAATACCATATTCTGCCATTTCCTTTTTGTTTCCTATTCTAAAACAAGCTACCAAGGTCCCTACTATTCGTTTGATATATATACGGATTGGGCTGTGTGATTTGGACTAGCAATTAATAAGGTGACTAGGCTAGTAATGGACCATTATGATTGGTCCGGTGTAAATACCCATTCGTTCTTCTATGTAAATCAATACCCAAAATCCTCTACTGCAAACCATTCCTCCTGTGAAATACTTTTTCCATGTTCTTCATCTATTATGCTTGATACAGAATATTAACGAAGATGGGGGTTTGATTATTGTTGTGATGAATATAATGATGATCATGATGATGATAAATGATGAACGTATGATGATGTGGCGATGGTGATATATTAGATGATAATAATAGATTAGTCGATGATGCTCTAGATGTTGAAGATGATGGTATGTGATACATAAAATCACGAATAAACAAGCGATGATTATGATTAGGGTTAGTGTTATAATTATTGGGAGTATTTTTTTTAATCGACTGAGTTGGTTATGAAGAAGAAGAGGTAGCAGGAGACTTCGAATATAAGGATTAGGATAGTAATTAAATCAGAAAAGCTGAAATAACAGAATGGATTGGAGTGGTGTTGGGGTAACGAATGGTCTGGAGTTCGAATCCTGGTTGCTGCGTTTATTTTTTTTTCAAATAATCAAACGGGCTAAGTGTTGGGCCATGAATATGTGGTTGGGTTTGGAAACTGAGGTGGGTTGATGTATATTGCGGCCCAATATCAACTAATAGGTATAGATTACATAAATAAATCGGGGCAATTAAGTTAGACAAAAATGGTACGGATCGTTTGCTAAAGGCGTGGGTTAGCGGGAGGTCGCGGGTTCGAGCCCGGGCTGGGGCATTATTTTAAGCCTTTTTCGTTTTGAGGTAGAATTTTTATTTATTTATTTATTTATTATTATTATTATTATTATTATTATTATTATTATTATTATTATTATTATTATTATTATTATTATTATTAGAAGTATGGTTATTTTATCATTTTTATTATTAATATCATTATTAGTATTTTTTAACCTTATAATTATTATCATTAATATTATATTATCAAATAACTATTAAGTTATATAAAACTATATTTAATACATATAACATAAATATATTAATATGTTTATAATAAATGATAATTGTTTATTTAAAGTATATATATATATATAATAAATGTGCTTAATTAATTAATAAAACCTATAAGTTGTTAAATATAACAACTATATCACTAATAATATATAAATTTGTTCGATTACAAGTATATGCTTTAATAAATATATGAATAATATAGGTTCGTGAATTCGAGGTCAACCCTGCATTGTTCAATATTGTCATATGTATTTTTACTACAAAATACATTAGGTGAGTTTTATTTGATCCCTTTTACTCTTTACATTTTTGGGACTGAGAATACATGCGCTGTTTTTACAACTGCTTTATTAAATGCTTTTGAAATATATTTTGAACTGCGAATACATGAAATGCTTTTATAAATGTTTGACGAGATAGACACAAGCAAAACATTCCTCGAATGAATTATTATGCAGACAGAAGTTCTGCGGATTATTATTGAATTATGTAGACATGATAATTACCACCATTGAATTATGTGGACATGATAATTGCCACCATTGAATTATGTGGATATGATAAATGCCACCATTGAATTATGTGGACATGATAATTGCCACCAATTGAAGTGAATGTTATATATCGAGAGAATGATTTTATACAAAGGTTATGTGTATGATATTTTGTACATGAGATATGTGTATGGTTACAAAGATTTGTTAAAATGGTTTCGTACACGAGAAAGGTGTACTGTATATATAAGATATCGCATGTACATTACAGGTGGGTATAGGATTCGGGCCCATTTGTACCATGCAGTATTTAAATTTTATGGTCTATCAAAATGATGAATTTTATTGTTTTAAGATAAACCTATGAACTCACCAACTTTTTGGTTGACACTTGAAAGCATGTTTATTCTCAGGTATGAAAGAAATCTTCCGCTGTGCATTTGCTCATATTACATGGAGTCGTTTATGGCATATAGAGGTCAAAACCTCGCAATGGGACCAACTGTTGAAGACTTCGTCCAGATGGATTAGGACGGGGTACTACATTTGACAAGTATCACAGGATTTACAAAGAAGGTGTGCGTCTTTGAAAATTGTAGGCCAATAGAATCCAGCATCATAGACTTTTCTTGCTGTAAGTTGAGGCCCATAATGCCCTCATGTTGGTCATGTGTGACAATGGTTTAAGATTTGAGTAGCTTCATCCCCGAATACACATCGGTGGATTATTCCATCGGGACAACTTTTAAACAAATGTGGATCTTCCCAAAAATAGTGTTTTATATCACTAAATAATTTCTTTCATTTTTGGTACAACAACCCTTTTTCAAGGAATCCACATACTAAGTAGTTTGCATAGTCTGCAAACCATGGAATTTCATTATAATCTATCTTCGATAGATATTCATCAAGAAAGTTATCTTGTATGGCCGATTCATTTAGAACTTCTAATTCAGGATTTTCAAGACGAGAAAGATGATCAGCGGCAAGATTTTCTAGCTCCCTTTTTATCTCAGATTTCAATATCGAACTCTTGTAAGAGTAAGATCCAACGGATTAATCGTGGTTTGGCATTTTGTTTTGAAAATAAATATCTAAGAGCAGAATGGTCAGTATAGACCACCGTTTTAGCTAGAACGAGATATGAACGAAATTTGTTAAAAGCAAAGACAATGGCAAGGAGTTCTTTTTCAGTAGTTGTGTAATTCGTTTGTGCTCCTTGTAATGTCTTACTAGCATAATAAATAGGTTGAAATTGTTTTTCAATCCTTTGACCTAAAACGGCTCTCATTGCAAAATCACTTGCATCGCACATAAGTTCAAATGGTAGATTCCAATTTGGAGTTATTATATCGGCGCATTAGTGAGTTTTTCTTTAAAAATATTAAAAAATTTGATGCATTCATCCGAAAAGATGAATGGAGCATCCTTTTCTAGGAGTTTATTCATAGGAGTGGCAATTTTAGAAAAAAAATTTATGAAACGTCGGTAAAAACCGGCATGCCCTAGAAAACTCCTAACTCCTCTAACATTGGTGGGATGTGGAAGTTTAGCAATTACATCTACTTTAGCTCTATCCACTTCAATTCATTCCTTTGAAATTTTATGACCAAGAACGATGCCTTCTCTAACCATGAAATGACATTTCTCCCAATTAAGAACTAGATTTGATTGTTCGCATCTAATAAGCATTTGTTCAAGATTAACTAGACAAAATTCAAATGTATCACCGAAGACTGAAAAGTCATCCATGAAAACTTCCATGCATTCTTCTATCATGCCGTGAAAAATCGCCATCATGCACCTTTGAAAGGTTGCAGGGGCGTTGCAAAGTCCAAATGGCATGCGTTTGTAAGCAAAAGTACCATAAGGGCACGTGAACGTGGTTTTCTCTTGGTCCTCGAGTGCTATTGGAATTTGAAAATATCCGGAGAAATCATCAAGAAAACAATAGTAACTATTCCCGGCTAATCTTTCCAACATTTGATCAATGAAAGGTAAGGGAAAGTGATCTTTTCTGGTGGCGTCATTTAATTTTCTATAATCAATACAGACAAGCCATCCTATTACAGTCCTAGTAGGAATAAGCTCATTTTTCTCATTTGTGATGACAGTCATGCCACCCTTCTTAGGTACGCATTGAACTGGGCTTACCCATGGACTATCAGAGATTGGATAAATTAAACCTGCATCTAGCAGTTTACTAATTTCTTTCTTAACAACATCTTGCATGTTTGGATTTAGTCTTCGTTGGCGTTGCACATACATTTTATGACCTTCTTCCATAAGGATTTTATGTGTGCAATACGAAGGACTTATTCCTTTAATGTCATGAATCTTCCATGCAATAGCTGGTTTATGATCTTTTAGCACAGAAATGAGTTGAGATTTTTCATTTTCAGTAAGAGAAGACGATATTATTACAGGTAATTCAGATTCACCATGTAAATAAGCATATTCCAAATGGTTTGGAAGTGGCTTTAACTCTAATGTCGGTGGTTCTTCTATCGATGATTTATATCAATATCTGTCTTCCGCTTTTAGCATTTGAATTTCTTCTGTTGTTGGTTCATATCCATTAGCCATGAGTGTAGCTAACATTTCAGCTTCATCAATTGGTTCAGTTCCTTCTCCTAAAGAACATTCTCCTGTTCCTTGTAATTCTGGAAATTCTGTTAACAATTCTGCATGTGAATCTATAGTTTGAATATAATAACATGTATCATCTGCAGATTGCGGTTGTTGCATGGCTCTATCAACAGAAAAGATAACACTCTCATCCTCTATACTTAGGGTCAATTTCTTTACGAACACGTCTATTATTGCTTTAGCCGTGTTTAAGAATGGTCTTCCTAATATGAGAGGAACTCGAGAATCTTCTTCCATGTCCAGAATAACAAAATCTACTGGAAATACTAATGTACCAACTTTAACTAGCATGTTCTCCATTATCCCTCTAGGATATTTTACTGATCGATCGGCTAGTTGTATGCTTATTCGTGTTGGTTTCAATTCTTCGAGGTCTAATTTAGCGTATAATGAATATGGAATTAAATTTATACTAGCGCCTAAGTCTGCCAATGCTTCTATTGAACTAAGACTACCCAGAAAACATGGAATTGTGAAACTTCCTGGATCAGAGAGTTTTTCTGGTATCTTATTCAACAGCACTGCAGAACAATTAGCATTCATAGTAACAGCCGAGAGTTCTTCCATTTTCGTTCTATTTGTGATTAGATCTTTCAGAAATTTAGCATATCTAGGCATTCCTGAAATCACATCAATGAAAGGAAGATTTACATTTATTTGTTTAAACATATCCAAGAATTTGGATTGCTCGGCTTCAAGTCTTTCTTTTCTCATTTTACTCTGGTAAGGAAGTGGTGGTTGATATGGTTTAACATAAGGTTTAGCCTTAACTGTGTTATCTTCATTAACCTTTTCAACTACCGGTTCTGTTTCCTTATCTTGCTCAGGTTGTGGTTCTTGTGGAGTAGGAATAGAGTCATCAGAAATTACAGGTATTTCAGGTGGTTTAAGTGTAATACCACTTCTCGTGGTAATGGCTTTAGCTGTTTCATTCCGGGGGTTATCATTTGTATCACTAGGTAGACTCCCCGGTTTTCTTTCACCTATCAACCTGGTTGCTTACTTCTTGTTCCAGATTTTGAATAGAAGCTTGTTGATTTTTAAATGCTTGAGCATTTTGTTCATTGGTTTGTTTCTGAGATGTGAAAAATTGAGTTTGAGATTCAACTAGCTTCGACATCATATCTTCTAAATTTGGCTTTTTATTATCGGTTTGTGGTGGTTTGTTTTGAAAAATAGGTCTTTGCTGATTGTAAGTATTGTTAGATACTTGTTGATTGCTAGGACCTTGTTGGTTGTTGTATGGAACATTTCGGTTATAATTCTGGTTTTGATTGTAGATTGGTCTTGGCGGTTGATAATTATTCTGATAAGTATTTTCAGGCCTTTGGTTCATGTATGAAACATTCTCTCTTTGTTCCATTGTTTGTTCAATACTGAGATAATCTTTTGTCAAATGTGGTCCTCCACACTGCTCACAACTAATTCGTATTGAGTGAATATCTTTAGTCATCTTTTCCATTCGTCTCTCGACAACATCTATCTTTGCGGAAATGGAATCAAAGTCATGGCTAGAATCGGCTCTAGCCGCTTTAGATGATCTAACGATATCTTTTTCTTGATGCCACTCATGTGAGTGGGAAGCAGTGTTATCAATAATTTTGTAAGCTTCAGTTGCGGTTTTCTTCATAATGGAACCACCAGCTGCTATATCGATGTCTTTTCGTGTAGTGATGTCGCATCTTTGGTAGAATATTTGTTCTATTTGATAAGTGTCTAAACCATGTTGCGGACATCCTCTCAATAACTTTTCAAATCTTGTCCATGCTTCATATAGAGTTTCATTTGGCTTTTGCGTGAACGTAACAATTTCTCCTTAAAGTCTTACGGCTTTAGATGCCGGAAATAATTGTTTAAGAAATTTTTCAACTAAAACATCACATGTATCAATCGCCCCTTCAGGTAACGATTCTAACCAATCTTTGGCTTCTCCCTTTAAAGTCCAGGGAAATAACAGATCCTCCACTTCTCTAATTTTAAATAGAGTACAGATCCTATTAAAGGTACGAAGATGTTCGTTTGGATCTTCCTTCAGCGCACCACTAAATTGCCATTGATTAGTTACCATGTGTAGGATTTGTCCTTTGATTTCATAATCTGGCGCATTAATGTCTGGTTGAGTAATTGCGTGACCTTGGCCAGTGCGTTTAGCTCTCATTCGGTCTTCAATACGTAGAGGTTCCAGATTTTCCATGATTGAATTTGTTGAATCTGAATCACTAAGGGATTCTGATTTAATGGTTTCTTCCTCGACAATCTCTGGATGAGTGATTTGTGATTCAGGAGGAATGATTAGTGGTTCAGGATCTCGGAATTGTCCCTGAATATCCTCCGGATTCTCAATTGTGAGGTCGGGTTCAAAAAATAGATTATCGGAAATTTGAATTGGAGTACTTGGTCGACTAGATGATGATTCTAAAGAAAAATCAACGGCGACAATATTGGCTAGATGTCTTGATCGAGTTACAGGTGGTGAACGTATGAAAGGTGGTGAACGTTTTGCTCGGTGCATTCACTGAATATCCTATTAGTTATAAAAATAAAAATTATATAAGCTATCAAATTAATAAACTTTTCTGATTTTGCCCACGTTTCGAATAGCCAATAGATGCAGCAGGTAGCCAGGACCCTTTAAATCGGAAGCCCACAACTCGCCACTAACAAATCCAACTATTACTACGAACCAGAAAATTTTGGATGTCTATCAATTTAACCAATTAAAATAATTTTTCGTCGAAGTTTAAAGAAATTTTGGAGAAGAAATAGAAAATTCTATATCCTAAAAACTAGAGCGTCGAGAAATAAGAAAGAAAAAGAGCGCGTCAAAAAACGTCGAAAAATAAAAGGTCGAAAAAAATAAGCATCGAAAAATAATAAAAAGAAACTAAAGCGTCGAAACTTAAAAGTCTAAAAGTTGCGTCTAAAGGTATTAAAGCTTAAAGGAATTCTATATCCAAAACGGCAATAACTTAAAAAGTACTAAAATTTATAAAATATTAAAGCGATAAGCGACGTCGTAAAATTCTAAGGCGCCTAAATCTTAATTTAAAGAAAAAGCACTTAAGGGATTTTACGACGAAGCCTAAAAATCTGGAAATAAAAGTAAACTACGGCAAAAACTATATCTTAAAACTAATTACGAACGAAAAATACAAATTACGAATTAAACTAATAAAAAGATATAAAAATAAAAATAAGCTTAAAGTTATAAAAATACAATTTTTATAAAAAAATATTATTTTTATATTATTATTTTATAAAACAAATTTAATTAAAACTTAAAAACTAAAAGAATAAACTAATTAAAACTAATAATAATAATAATAATAATAATTAAATCTAAACCTAATTGATTTAATAATAATTAAATAAATTACCCTAATTCTGTAATTAATGCTAGGGTTTGGCCTGTCAGAGCAGCTCATGCGACCGCATGAGTTGTAGTGCTTCTATCCATGCGATCGCATGGATCCAAAAACCAGGCCAAAATGTTAGGCTTCGACGGTTTCGGCCCAATTACACTTTTAATTATTATTTTTTTCTATTTTCAATAAAATAAAAATAAAATAACTTAAATAAAACTTATAAATAAAAAATAATTTACTTATTAGTTTTTATAACTTTTAACAATAAAAATATAAACTTTTTAATTTAAACACTTAAAAATATAGAAATATATTTTTCTTTTTATGTTTTTAAATTTTAATATTTAAAACTTTTTATATTTTTACAAAAATAGATTAAAAACTAAATATATTTTTTATAGCGCTTCGCTTTCGGCGTTGTTGAATTTCCCCGGCAGCGGCGCCAAAAATACTTGATGTGCGTAGAGGTGTATACGAAATAGTTATATTTTTGCTACGAAATACTATTAAATACGATACAATTTTACACAAGTTATTTATTTATTTATAGAGTGGATATACCTAAACCTTGCTACAACACTTATAGGCAGTGTACCTAATCGTACAGTAGTGTAGTTTTTAGTAAGTCCGGTTCGTCCACAGGGAACTAGCCAAGTTTAACGCTATATTTTTAAAACTATATTTGTATAAATATAAATATATATATATATATATATATATATATATATATATATATATATATATATATATATATATATATATATATATATAAGTAATATTATTATTATAAAAGGGGGTTTTTACCGTTTAATGACCGGTTTGTCGATTTTAAAACTTTAGTCGTAGTTAAAACATAATGTAAAATATTAAAAATAAATATAGCTTAATTTAAAGCGTAAAGTAAATAACGATAATTAAAGTGCGATAATTTAAAGTGCGATAAATAAAATGACGATAAATAAAATTGCGATAATTAAAAAGTACGATAATTAAAAGTACGATAAATAAAATGACAGTAAATAAAAATGCGATGAAATATGAAATAAAGGAATTATGCTTATTTAAACTTCCCTAATCATGATGTTTGACGTGTTGATTTTAATTTATTACCATGGGTTAATTGTCCTTTGTCCTGGATTATTCGATATGTCCAAACGGTTTTGTCCATAATAGTCCATCAGTCATAAATATAAAATGCGAGAATCTTCGTCAAATTATCCTTATACCCAAAGTCAAATATTCCAACTAATTGGGGATTCGAACTGTAACAAGGTCTTAATACTTTGTTTAATGAATACACCAGGATATCGACTGCGTGTAATCCAAGGTTTTATTACTTTGTTAACAATTACACCAATTACCCTTGTATGTAATTCACCCCTGTTTTAACAAGTCTATTGATTATTAATCCATCCCCGTGTCCGGTCAAATGAACGATAATTCGTATTTATAGATATCCCTCCCACCGTACCCGATTAAGCGTATGTGGTTATAAATAGATACGACAAATTGTAATCTTTATATTAAATTAACAAGGTATCGTTTAGTTAATATAAAGCCCATTAATAGCCCATAGTCTAATTTCCACAATTGTCGTTCTTTTATCCAAACCCCAATTATGGTACAAAGCCCAATTACCCCGTCTTTAATATTTTAGCCCAACATCACGATTACTTCGATTTAAATAAGCATAATAATAACTTAGCTACGAGACATTAATTTAAAAAGGTTGAACATAACTTACAATGATTAATAATAGCGTAGCTTTACACGGACAGAATTTCAACTTACACACTTACAACATTCGCTAACATACCCTTATTATTATTAATCTTAAATTAAAATTAAAATTATAAATTATATATATATATATATATATATATATATATATATATATATATATATATATATATATATATATATATATATATATCGTGAGAGATGGAGAGGATAGAAAAAGATGTGTTATTTTCGGCCAAAACACGCGAAATTTATAGGACCTGAGCTGATACAGTGCACCATGCGATCGCATGGTTTTTGGTCTTCCTGGCCATGCGATCACATGGCCTTCTTTTACAGCTCACATACTTTTGTTTTTTATTTGCCGACGGTTTTAATAAATAAATATAATATATATATATATATATATATATATATATATATATATATATATACATAAATATAATTTTAAGAATTATTTATATATTATATTATATTTATGTGCATAGTTGACTTGTAATTTTTAGTCCGTTGCGTCGCGCGTTTAGAGTTGACTCTGGTCCCGGTTCCGGATTTTCGAACGTCCTTGCGTACTATTTAATATCTTGTACTTTGAGTTTTGCGGCTCGTTCTCTTGTAACTTTTAGACGTTTCTCATCAATAATTTGAACCTCTTGGATTGTACTTTGTACTTTTGAGCTTTTTGGTCATTTGCGTCTTCAATTCGTCGAATCTGTCTTTTGTCTTCACCTTTTATTATTTAAACGAATATCACTTGTAAATAGAACAATTGCAACTAAAAGCTTGTCTTTCTTGAGGGATAATGCTATGAAATATATGTTCGTTTTTAGCATTATCAATTACGCACGCTGAAGTACAGAGATTTCATTACAAAACCATGAGGCTTGATTTACATTATTGTGCTACCACCCATGAGCACCACAAACTGTCAGAAACTTTTCAGAATTATGAAGTACACAGGTATTAAGAAAAAATTTAGGGTGCTGGTACAAAGTTACAGTACAGATTGAAAGTTATGAGTATTTGAAGGTTATCTGTTTCATATGTTATTTCTAATTCATATATGACCCACAAAGTTATCATCAGCTCGACTTAAAAAATTCACATATTTGACTTTGGGTCCACTTTGGTCAACATTCACAGAAATATGCAGCATTTTTAAAAATTTCTGTTGCCACTCACATAAACCATAAAAAAACAATTGTCACACTAATCACCATCCCGTAACACCCATTGACTCAAAAAGTCAACCCTCTCTAAAAACCCTAAATTCAAACTCAAATTCAAGCCTAAAACCCTAAAAGCATTTGACATATTTGACTTATTTAGCATTATAAGATAACAAAAGTATCTAGGCTGTTGGTACAAAGTTACAGCCCAGATCAAAAGTTAAGACTATTAGAAGATTATCTGTTTTTTCGTATATTATTTCAAATTCATATATGAGCCATCTAACTTGTGTTTTCCAGGTCTAGCTGCAATGGTAGGATTCTTCATCGCTTACTTTGTGGATAGTTTAACTTGTGTTTGATAAAAGGACTCTTCTGGATTAGTACCAAATTAAATTGAAAACGGCTAATTGGCTAAGAACTCAAAGTGGTCATTTGCAGTTTGTATATTTAACCCAAAGTTAATATAGTTACGAGTACTTAATATCTGTATTATCTTTTATTCTTCTAAACTAATTCATTTTATGCTTGTGTTCACAGCAGCCAAGTCCCCCTGCAAAAAAGTAGTATCAATTGCAGGATAATGAGCACGTTTGTTTTTAACTGCCCCATTTACAGATAACTCATGTACGTCTATACCAATCTTTTCTATTTATTATTTTCTTTAATAATTTAAATTAATCTTAGCAGTTTTAATGCATCATTCTGATAAATTCACCTAATATCAGCAAACTAACTATCTAAAATTTACACATTTGATGATATGATTATTTTCACACAACAATTTTAATAATAAACTAAAACACTTATATTAATTAAGACAAATACGATTACATTATTCAAAGAACATAATAATTAAACTTAAAATAGATATAAATATTATATATATTATATAAAATTTAATAAAAACAATAATTTGGTCATAATCTTCGAAATATCTTCCATCAGTATCGTAAAAAGGCCCAGTCAGTTGATCTTCTTCTTTTAGGTCACTTTCATAGACATAACTCCAAGCAATACTCTCTTCATCTTCATAAATCAAATAAAGAGAAATACGCTAAGAAGGACCATTCAACGTCTCTTTTATACCATTCCATCGACCCTCGGTACTAAGATATGTTGCAGACAATTCTGCATCATAGTCATCCTTATAATATAAAATGTCTGTGTGTTCATATGGAACATTTTCTTTCAAAAACCCTTTAAGGTCTTCAAGAACAAAGTTACGCACGTCAACTTCTTCGAATGATAGTTTCGAACAACGCTTATAATCATAAACTTTCATATCATTACGAAACTCACCTCCGTATACACATCAAATGACACAATTAGTGGGGTATAGCCTGCAACATTAGCCATTGTTTCTACAGTTTGATTAAATAGAAGTGAAAAAAAACGAATGAAAAATTAATGTATATTGTGAATCTTTAAATAGACAACTAATTTTGGATAAATAATAATTATCGGATAATATTAAATAAATAAAATCAGAATTATAAAAAATCTCACGATAACTAACAAAATATATGCATATCTTTTATTTTTGAAAAAATATATTAAATATATACAAAAATAATACTCATATTAGCATATCTTCTTATATTTCTATAATATAATTACCAAAAAATATGGAAAATTTAGTGAAATATAAATTTGACCAGCTGTATGCATAAGTATACGCCAATTAGTAAGGGATACATTAAAATCAACTTTCTATGAAAACCTTACAGATAAGGTTAAAAAAATTAAAAATAATTAGCAACAAATGAAATTCAAAATGATAAGCATGTATAAGATAAACAATTATTTAAAAACTTATCATAATAAATCTGTTCCAAAATAAATAAAAAAACATTCGGCTAATATTATATAAATTATATGCCACCCAAAATTCGTAAACATTTTACCCAGTGAAAAATATATTACATAAACCATTAAAGGCTAGAAGAAAGGATGTCAGCCTGTTGAAATTAAAAAATACTATCATTGCCAAGGTATGTTTTATTGATGTTTATTACATTTAATTCAATGAACATGTTTCCTTTCTGCTACATTTAGTTCCAGTAACATTTACTTTGATCTTCTGAAATTTTTTAATCAACGCTAATATCACTTATCAGTGATCAAGGTTATGAAACAAACACCCTATATACTAGGCCTGTGCATGGTACGGTTCGGTCTCAAACTAATTCGGTTCGGTTCCGTCCCGAGTCCCAAATTAATGAATGAAGTTGTACCGAATACCGTACCAAATAATTTCGGTTCGGTCCGGTTCGGTTCCATGATTTTCGGTTCGGTTCCCGGGAAAGAACCGTCCCATTTGAGTACACTTAACTGGAATTGCGATTACAGCCGGTCTACTTCTCATGACAGGTAGCAAAAACGTCTATTTCTATTTTGATCTTCAACTTGCTCACAAGGCATACGTATTATTCTTGGTTATATAAGACTATAAGAGATATTTGATATATATATATATATATATATATATATATATATATATATATATATATATATATATATATATATATATATATATATATATATATATATATATACCTATTAACGTAAATATATGATTAACTAACTAGGTTTGAACCTTTGCCCATTGCAAAGACTGGTATTTTTTATACATAAAGTAAATGTCAATACACTAATTAGTACATATACATGTTCATGCTCATCTGATGCAACTTGAACCATCATAATATCATCATCATAAACTTAATACCTTTCTAAAGAAAATATCATCATAAGCTTGATACCTTTCTAAAAAAAAATTGAATGATAATGTACTTTTATCTTCTTTTGTATTATAAATATATATGATATATGATATTTTACAACTGGCGTGCAACTAATTTGCAAGTATTCGATTTGATCTTATCGATTTGCCCTAAAATAACAGCAGCTGCAAAATATATATTATCCTACAAGTTATTATTAATAATATTAACAAAGTACATGATGAAGCACAACTACATGGAGAAATGAAGAATTATATGCAATGATCTCAAAACAAAGATAAAAAAGACGAATGAAAACATCATCTTAAAATGTTACTCTTTCTATTTGAGGGTTTAGCAAACACAACATGAAAAAATATATTAAGACAATAATACTAGAGACTATTTGTTAAATCATAGATAGGTAAAATGTAAATATTTCGGTCCGGTCCGTTTCCCGTATTTTCGGGTTCGGTCCGTCCCATATCGAGAACCGAAAAATATGAAATTTAAGGACCATGGACCATACCGAAACTCTTCTGTCCGGTTCAGTTCCGATCCGGTTTGGTCCGGTCTTCGGTTTTTTCGGTTTTTTCCCATACCATGCACACCCCTACTATATACTATCACTACTAGAAACGAGGTCTTCCCGGACGAAAATTCCAGACGATAAGTCGTCCCCGAAATTGATCCCGGACGACTTCTCGTCCCTGAATGGTCGTCTGGGAAAGTCCGTCCTTGAAAGTATTCCCGGACGAATATTTTTTTCCCCGGACGTGTACGTGGGCCCCACTTTGACTTTCAACACTGCATTCGTGGACGGTTTTCCCGGACGACTTTTCCCGGACGAGAAGTCGTTTCTCCCTTTTAATATTAAAATAATGACGCATAATGCTTTTCCCGGACGACTAATCCCAGACGACTTATCGTCTGGGAAAGCCAGTATCTGCAGTTTTAGCAGATTTGGTTTCTGCATTTCCAGACTAATAAAACAGCACAAATTCTGCAGTTTCCAGCACATTTACAAATTAAAAACCTGCTATATAATAACGATTACGAATTCACAAAATACCATAATAACACTAAACAAAAGTCTTGAAACATACACTTATCCAAACATGCATTACAATATCCGAAAAACTACAAAATAAAATATCGTTTACAAAACGTACCAACCATTTCATAATTGTCTTGACGCACACCAAACAAATTACAAACCGTCAAATCCATCATTATACAAATCGTTATCAAAGTCATCGTTCGAGCTCGGGTTACCGGAAGTGGAAGTACCGGTATTGGAAGTACCGGTAGTGGAAGTACCGGGAGGATAGCCAAATCTTGGTCGAAAATCGTCCGGGATTTGCATATTATTAAAAGCAATTATTCGTTCAATGTCGGCCGCCGTGTAGTATGGTTGTGGTGGTATTTCGGGTTGACGACTCCGACCGGTAGACGATGAAGATTCAGAATTAGTTACCGACTTTGGCATCTTCGGGCCCAATCCGCGTTGGTGTCCCGGTCGTTCGCCCAAAACTTGTTCCATGATAACTTCCTCGTCGGTGCCGGGAAATTGTTTTAACAACGTCTTCATTCGTTTCTACAAAGTTAAAAAAATATAAATATTACTAACATATCATTATTTATATATACATACATACGTATAAAAATGTATCACTTACAAGACCATTATATATATATATATATATATATATATATATATATATATATATATATATATATATATATATATATATATATATATCGAGAGTACACCAATTGACTTATACTATTATTTATAAGAAGTACACCATAATCTATAAAAATGTATCACTTACGTAATTAATTTTCGGTATGAACGAATCATTCCACTTGGTACGATCCTTGGGTATGTGCAAGATCTTGTAATTTTTTATAGGACCGATTTTCGCATTCTTGGCTTGACGTTCGTTCTACAAACACACAAATAAATAACTTAAATGTATAAAATCAAATAATCCATTTTCTTATAAGCATACAAAAATAAGCATAATCATAAACATAAACATAAACATAAACATAAATTCGGATTTAAATATTCAAGGAATCATACAACAATTTCATGTTCTTGACAATTTCATCACAAAACCCACCACTTTACTAACTAAATTCGGATTTAAATATTCAAGGAATCATCAAACATAAGCATAGTAACAAACTAAACATGAAAATCATAAGCTAAAACATATATAATCACAACAATTATCAAATGTTAACCCCAATTTTCGGATTTGAGGTTTTAACAAACTAAACATGAAAAAGAATCAAAATTAAAAAAGAAAAAAGTGAAGAACATACCTTGGTAGTGATTGGGATGAAAGATTGTTGGATTTGGTGTGGAAGAAGCGGGAAATCGCCGGAAATCGCTCGATAACACCGGAGTTGTGCGAGTTTTTTTGGTAGGTGAAAGTGAGAAAAAGGTAGCCAAGTTTCAGCTTTTCTGCCGAAACTTTTCCCGGACGACCCGTTCCGGACGATAAATCGTCTGGGAATCAAATGGAGGGAAACGAAATTTTAGGCGCGGTTATGTGAGTTTTTTTATTTATTTTTGGACTGATGAAGCTTATCGTCCGGAAAGGTTTTCCCAGACGATTTATCGTCCGGAAAGAAAAAGGCTCCAAAATTGCCACATTTTGGAGCCAAATATTTTCAAGCCAAAAATAATAATAATTAAATAGTATCTTCCGGTGTAACAACCCGAAACGAAACCACAACAATTCCCGTTAAATTTCTCAACAAAAAACAAAAAAAAAAAAATTCTGGTGCAGTTCATTCGCGCGGCGCGCCAGGTGGGCGCGCGGCGCGCCAAATCACCTGGACAGCCCGCTATCCCCGGAAGTCAATTTAACGAAAATGTTTGACTAGTTCCCGACATATTTAGCCAAAACGCTTTTAACCGTACATTAATATATGTAAAACTAGCACATAACTAAGGTTTGAGCGAGTTTTACAAAGTGGGGCCCACACGTGCCCAAATTACCCTTTAAGTATAAAAATACAATTTTAGACCATAAGACTCTTAATACAAGACAAAGCCGAGCATGGCGATTGGGGGTACACTACCCAATCCTAATAAATCCAAAAGCAAGCCTTCTACGCAAACTATGCAAGTCCTCTAATCCTTGCGCTTACCCGAGCCACCATCCGCATGCAATCTATAAAAAGAGTCAACAACGAGAGGGTAAGCTAACGCTTAGTGAATGATAATATACTACATACATATATATGTATAAAATGAATACGCCACACAAACAAATACCGCATACCGTAGCATCCAAATATAAAGCAACTACACTAAGCATACCGTACAATCTCTAAGCATCAAGCTAAAGGTACAACAACAAATATGAGTCCACCAACGACAAAGTGAACATCTCCAAATAGCTACACCCGGAGGGTTAGCTACAACACAACAATACATTAATATAATAATAATATGAACGAACAAGGTTAACACCTTAACCTATTACCGAGAACCCAAAGATACCACAATGAAGATTGGCCGAACTACACGAGCCTTAGTAATCCGAAACCACACGAGATTACTACCTCAACAAGATGACCGAACTACACGAGTCACCATGAATCCGAACTACACGAGATTCATTCGATAAGATGACCGAAACTACACGCGTCATCGTGAGTCCGAAACCACACGCGATTCACTACTCCAACTCAAACCCACGGTCACGGGATTATAAAAATCCACCACCTCGGGGCCACAACATCCAAATCACAATCACGTGTGATAATGTACACACGAACGTGTACTTCGCCAAAGATGGTCAACCAAAACGCACAACCGTGCCAATTGGACTCATACAAAAGTCCATCAAGTCCACCTACATGTGAAGTGAGCTCTCTAGCCGAGAATCACTTCACCCGACCCGCACCCATCCTACACATACATATGTACATAGGATAATATCACTCACCTTGAAGTCTTGAAGAAAGCTTCCAAGTGATCCGCAACTCGCCAATGGAAAATACCTATTCCATTAACACAATTACAACAATACAATTAGGATGGATTTTACAAACCAACCCAATTCGCCACTTAGTGCAATTTCGACCCAAATGCACTTCCGAGCACAAACCGTGCCAAAACTAACCAATAATCACTAACGCAAGTGAGAATGGTCATAATAAGCCAATTAAACCCGAACTCAAGTGTCAAACACGTGTCATACCCATTTAGACACTTAAACCCTAATTTTGACCCATAAAGGTCAAAATCTCGTCCTTTATAAGTTTTGACACCAAAACACATTTAACTCGGTCTTATACTTCAACTTAATCCATTTTAAGTTCATAAACCTCATTAAGTCACCAAATGGGTCATAATCACTACCAAACCCTAATTTGACCCAAAGTCACAATTAGTCAACCAAATACCCTAAATGGTTTCCAATACTTCCATAATCACTAATCCAAGTGATAAATCCCAAGATTAAAGCCTAATCAAGGCCAAATCGTCAATCAACCCAAAACCCGCCAAGTGACAAGAATAACTAGTCACCATAAACCCATTTCATCATCTAAGAGGTTTTACAACTAATTAACTCAAAACCCTAACTTGAATATCAAATTAAATAATTGAAATTCGGAGTTTGAGCTTACCAATACTATCACCGTGTAGCCGAGAACGAAAGGAACAACTTTAAAACCCGAGACTTTGAACGATTCGAGCTTCTTCCTCACCAAAACCTCCAATCTCTCTCTAAACTCTTACTCTCTCTCTAAAAATGGATGAAGATGATGAGTGGATGTGAATGGGATCCAAAACTGATCCAAACTAGCTCATAAGCCTCACAAATCCGGCCTCAAGTGAATTTACCCATTTGCCCTTCATTTAAACCAATTAAGAAAAACAAGGGATTCTGTCAGCAGCAAACGGCGCGGCGCGCCGAATCCCCGCGCGGCGCGCGACCTAACTGAAACAGATTCTTTTGCATTTTAAACTTTATATAGATAATCCGCGAAACCCAATCTCGAACGTCTTAATACACAAACAAGCAAGATAAATATTCGGGTCTTACAACTCTCCCCCACTTAAACTCGATCACGTCCTCGTGATCCTCATCACTTAACCAAGTGGACCTCACCCTACGGTCCTCGACATAAGTCCCAATCCGACTTTCCTAAGCAATTCCTTTCCAACGAATCGCCTTCCACAACTAAATCGTCACCCGCGATTTATCAAAACCACAATCCGAGCACTAAAACCATGCTCATTCCCTAACATCAGGAAAACTCAACCAATCTCGTACCGAGATATAAATCCCTTAGCGTACTATTACCGAGTACAACGCTAAAAGCAACCAAGTCTCAACCTAAGGTCAACAACCCGAAACGATGAAGACCGAACCAAACGAATCCTTACGGACAACACCAACCACTAACATCCCTTGTAGTGCGCAATACGACCAAAGCGCAACTACCGTAACATCATAACAAACGGCTAAAACCGATAGCGTCCAAAACGATGATGGCAACGCTAAACCAAGGTGTACAAAATCGGCTTTCGTCACACCCGTAACAACATGTGAGCGAAACACGGCTATCGCATCACTAATCACACAACATGGTCCTCACGACCCCACCATCGGTGTATCAAACAACCGATAGATCAAACAACACGGTCCTTACGACCCCACCATCGGTGTATCAAACAACCAATGGATCACACAACACACGAAGGCTGGCCGAAAACACACGCGCCTTAGTGAATCCGAACTACACGCGACTCACTACCTTCAACACAACAACAATCGGGAATGGCCGAACTACACGCGCCATAGTGAATCCGAACTACACGAGAGTCACTATCCCGGAGGAATGACCGAACTACACGAGTCAATTGTGAATCCGAACTACACGAGACTCACTCCTCAATACAATGACCGAAACCACACGAGTCATTTGTGAACCCGAAACCACACGCGATCCACTTCCACAATATGATGACCGAAACCACACGCGTCATCGTGAATCCGAAACCACACGCGATCCACTACTATGGCGAAGTCAGCGGACCCGAAGATCATGCTTCACCAAATCTCAACACCGGATAAAGTCAGCGGACCCGAAGATCATGCTTCACCGATCACGTACTCCCGTGATGAAGTCAGCGGACCCTAAAGATTATGCTCCAGCACTCAACCGTACCATAATGAAGTCAGCGGACCCCGAAGGTCATGCTTCATAAATCATCAATACCACGATGAAGTCAGCGGACCCTAAAGATCATGCTTCATCGATCACATACGCACTTTCGGCCTCAAACAACGAGTAGTGCAACATCGCGCCCTGCTACACTATAGTGAATCCTAACGGATACCACTAACCATCCCCACAATCGAGCAAGAACCACCTATATCAAACATAGGTACCAAACAATGATTCCCCAAAAGAGAATCCGACACACACCTCCCTTAACCGAAGGATTTCACCTTGCTCACCAAACACGTCCATTATCTCTCAACGAGATTTACTACATTACCACCTCAGTGGTAATTCCGATCCAATATCATAAGTACAATTTAACCAAAATTGTACTCTACCACAAGTTGACCAAAACTAGGTCTCGACGAAATTTCCGGATCTACTAAAAACATCATCCGAAATATCACACTAAAACTTCCTCGTGCGGAAATGCGACTCCCCCTCTTGGAACCACGTTCCTATATCACACTCGTACAACCGTACAATGCTACCAAAGGTAGACTTTACCAACGATTGGGTACACACGACCCATCACTACACCTTGCTCCAACCTTGAGCATACGAAGGATTTCAAACAATCCTTAAACATTTCGAACGAAAAGTGTACCACGCATTACACAAACTACACCCTCGCAATCATCCAATTACTATAGTTGTCAATTTCACCGAGTCACTCGTGTACTTAAGGGTTCCTCCCGGTACCCTAAGTACAATGTAACTACAACACAATCGGAGTCGACACCACGCTAGTAGGTATAAAAGAGGCACCTAATGTCGCGTCATAAAGACTCCATTACCAACGCCCATCGAGATTTAAAACACTCGATCTCAAGGGTTCCAACCAACCGACGAACCTCATGATTCGTCAACTTCAACACGCAAGCGAACACGCGCTTAACAATCGAACACCAAAACCATTTCCGTGGCTTGGTAGAAACATACCCCCAAATACTAAGGAACGCTTGGTTGCACCAAGTCTTACGCCCTTCGCCCGACAATCAAACATCACCTTAGGGTACTTCCATTAGGAACGTCACCCATAGCATAACATACACAACAAAGGCATGCAACTCAAACTCAAACGGCATTTAATAAATAATCAAAAGACATATTTATCAAAATTAAACGTACCTTAACGTCTCCTCGCCGCACCCTTCCCCGCTAACTTGGGACATTCCGACTTACGATGTCCTTCCTTTTGGCAATTGAAGCACACCATACTACCACCCTTTGGTACCGAACATTCCCAAGACTTGTGACCCCTTACGCCACAATTGTAACATCTAGCCGTACTAGAATCCGATATACCCGTTCGCGTACCACCCGTGCTCACACTCGGACCCTTAGTCCTCTTACTCGGAGCACCATAAGAAACAACTCTTCTCTCACTTGAAGATTCACCCCTCTTCGATCGTGAATACGACTCGAAACCTCTAGCCAAGTCGAATAATTCCAAAAACGATTTCGCTTGACCCCGACTAATCTTACTTTTCAAGTCATCATTCAAGGTCCGATAGAAATCCCCCATCAACAAACGATCATTCCCCAAATACTCCGGACAAAAACGAGCCTTTGCCATAAAGGTCGCCTTAAGAGTACTCAATTCCATAGATCCTTGTCGCAAATTTCGCAACTCATTACGCAATTCCCACAAATCGGCCGAAGTCCGGAACTCCTCAAAGAATTCCTCCTTAAACTCGTCCCACGATAAGGCCATAAACGTCTCGCCACCGACAAGATCAATCTTACCATCCAACCAATCCCTTGCCCTACCACGCAACAAACTCGTAGCGAGTCTCGTCTTCCTCTCGGGAGGGCAATCAATAGTACGAAAACACCCTTCGACATCCGAAATCCAAGTTGTGCTTACCAAAGGATCCGGTTTTCCGTCGTACATCGGGGGTTTAGTCCTCATGAAGCTTTTAAGATAACGCTCCATTTCACTACTACTTTGAAGTTCGGAATACTTCCTTTCCATTCTTTCTTCCAACCCACGCATTTGCTCCGCAACGGCGGCCGCAACTCTAGCGTTAAACTCCACGTCGTTCGTATCGATCCCACTTCCCGTCGCCATTCTAAGGAATGCAAAACGATTAGATCACGAACGTATAAGTAAACACGCACAACCCCGACCCATCTTGCTAAGCACTCGTCGTACATCACTCGTTAGACACGATTTGCACCCGTAATAAGGTCTGCAAGTTCTTATTACGCACACACGCCGCATCGACTTGTTAGTACAACGACCGCCTCGCTCGATGATATAAACAAACACAACCAAAATTCTACGCGGTACAAACACACGCGAGAATTACTATCACAACACAAGAGCATATTAATAATATCCGCATTACTAATATAAACGTTAGTCAACCTATAAACAAGGCACTAACTAAACCCATTCCGACCCGTAATCCTACAAGTCCCGCAACAATTTAAGCACACACAAGTCTAAGTCTAGGCACCTATCTCAAGTCACCTAAATCCCTTAGACCATGCTCTGATACCACTTGTAAAAACCCGAAACGAAACCACAACAATTCCCGTTAAATTTCTCAACAAAAAACAAAAAAAAAAATTTCTGGTGCAGTTCATTCGCGCGGCGCGCCAGGTGGGCGCGCGGCGCGCCAAATCACCTGGACAGCCCGCTGTCCCCGGAAGTCAATTTAACGAAAATGTTTGACTAGTTCCCGACATATTTAGCCAAAACGCTTTTAACCGTACATTAATATATGTAAAACTAGCACATAACTAAGGTTTGAGCGAGTTTTACAAAGTGGGGCCCACACGTGCCCAAATTACCCTTTAAGTATAAAAATACAATTTTAGACCATAAGACTCTTAATACAAGACAAAGCCGAGCATGGCGATTGGGGGTACACTACCCAATCCTAATAAATCCAAAAGCAAGCCTTCTACGCAAACTATGCAAGTCCTCTAATCCTTGCGCTTACCCGAGCCACCATCCGCATGCAATCTATAAAAAGAGTCAACAACGAGAGGGTAAGCTAACGCTTAGTGAATGATAATATACTACATACATATATATGTATAAAATGAATACGCCACACAAACAAATACCGCATACCGTAGCATCCAAATATAAAGCAACTACACTAAGCATACCGTACAATCTCTAAGCATCAAGCTAAAGGTACAACAACAAATATGAGTCCACCAACGACAAAGTGAACATCTCCAAATAGCTACACCCGGAGGGTTAGCTACAACACAACAATACATTAATATAATAATAATATGAACGAACAAGGTTAACACCTTAACCTATTACCGAGAACCCAAAGATACCACAATGAAGATTGGCCGAACTACACGAGCCTTAGTAATCCGAAACCACACGAGATTACTACCTCAACAAGATGACCGAACTACACGAGTCACCATGAATCCGAACTACACGAGATTCATTCGATAAGATGACCGAAACTACACGCGTCATCGTGAGTCCGAAACCACACGCGATTCACTACTCCAACTCAAACCCACGGTCACGGGATTATAAAAATCCACCACCTCGGGGCCACAACATCCAAATCACAATCACGTGTGATAATGTACACACGAACGTGTACTTCGCCAAAGATGGTCAACCAAAACGCACAACCGTGCCAATTGGACTCATACAAAAGTCCATCAAGTCCACCTACATGTGAAGTGAGCTCTCTAGCCGAGAATCACTTCACCCGACCCGCACCCATCCTACACATACATATGTACATAGGATAATATCACTCACCTTGAAGTCTTGAAGAAAGCTTCCAAGTGATCCGCAACTCGCCAATGGAAAATACCTATTCCATTAACACAATTACAACAATACAATTAGGATGGATTTTACAAACCAACCCAATTCGCCACTTAGTGCAATTTCGACCCAAATGCACTTCCGAGCACAAACCGTGCCCAAACTAACCAATAATCACTAACGCAAGTGAGAATGGTCATAATAAGCCAATTAAACCCGAACTCAAGTGTCAAACACGTGTCATACCCATTTAGACACTTAAACCCTAATTTTGACCCATAAAGGTCAAAATCTCGTCCTTTATAAGTTTTGACACCAAAACACATTTAACTCGGTCTTATACTTCAACTTAATCCATTTTAAGTTCATAAACCTCATTAAGTCACCAAATGGGTCATAATCACTACCAAACCCTAATTTGACCCAAAGTCACAATTAGTCAACCAAATACCCTAAATGGTTTCCAATACTTCCATAATCACTAATCCAAGTGATAAATCCCAAGATTAAAGCCTAATCAAGGCCAAATCGTCAATCAACCCAAAACCCGCCAAGTGACAAGAATAACTAGTCACCATAAACCCATTTCATCATCTAAGAGGTTTTACAACTAATTAACTCAAAACCCTAACTTGAATATCAAATTAAATAATTGAAATTCGGAGTTTGAGCTTACCAATACTATCACCGTGTAGCCGAGAACGAAAGGAACAACTTTAAAACCCGAGACTTTGAACGATTCGAGCTTCTTCCTCACCAAAACCTCCAATCTCTCTCTAAACTCTTACTCTCTCTCTAAAAATGGATGAAGATGATGAGTGGATGTGAATGGGATCCAAAACTGATCCAAACTAGCTCATAAGCCTCACAAATCCGGCCTCAAGTGAATTTACCCATTTGCCCTTCATTTAAACCAATTAAGAAAAACAAGGGATTCTGTCAGCAGCAAACGGCGCGGCGCGCCGAATCCCCGCGCGGCGCGCGACCTAACTGAAACAGATTCTTTTGCATTTTAAACTTTATATAGATAATCCGCGAAACCCAATCTCGAACGTCTTAATACACAAACAAGCAAGATAAATATTCGGGTCTTACATCCGGGACGATTTGGAGTCGTCCGGGAAAGTGGGTCAAGCATGCAGGTGCTAGTGGGTCCGTTTTTTGGCGTGTAGTAGCTCTTCCCGGACGATGGCCATCGTCCGGAAAAACCTCCGTCCATTAAAATCGATTTTCTAGTAGTGTATTATAATCAACACATTAAGAGATTGCAATCTTGGAACAACCTTTAGGAAACAAGCCATATAGTATAAGAGAAAAGCAAATCTTAGTGTTACTAATAATTGCAATTTTAGTTATTTCTATTATGAAAAAACATATTCAAATAGTATATACCTTTCTACGTTTATTAGCTATCATTTAAAAATATTTATTCATAAAAATACATTTAAATAAATCCCGCGAAGTCGCGGGCTTTAAGCTAGTAATAAATACAAGAGATATAAAATAAAGTCGTTCTTGATCCTACACACAAAGACGCACTATATTGTCTTCTTCCGATTCTTTTTTTAACATTAATTTGTTGTTAAGTAGGATTCGCCTAATATCATTTCCCTATTTGTCTAACACCATATTAACTTAATTAATTAAACTAAACAATGCTTCTTATAATTAAGAAATATTATCTCTTCATAAGTATGAAAATTGAAAAATCACATGATTTGAAGGACGGTACTTTGGCTCGATATGATAAACAAGTGAAGCGATGTCAAATCCGAATTATTGTACACATCACATTGTTTTTTTGCGTTTGGGAATTGACAAAATTATTGACCGAATATTTACATTTTAACTTTGTTAGATTATATATATATATATAGTGTAAGTGTATGTATTTTGTATATATTCACCGAGGAGATCGATCAGGATACTGTTGTAATTTTCCTCCCCACACCATCTTTCGTTCGACGTAAGCAAACTCTTGTCATTTATTCCAAGAATATGTCGTGATACGAACGTGTCACATTTTTTAATAATATGGAGGGATTAATAGTCATGGTAACATTGTGGTACATAGTTAATGTGTGTATTTATGTACGCATCTCATAAATCTATACATTATTATAAAGCACGTGTCAATAATCCTACGTGTCAATTTCTCATTTAATCTGAATTAAATTTACACACGTGTCAATTTTTCTATTAAATTGAACTAAATTATTTTATGTGTCATTTAATAACTTCCTAAAATAAACCATATATTAACTTCCTAAAATAATTAATCCTATCTAAATTAAGTAACAAATATATTTTATACTACGTAATAATCAACTTATTAGGAAGAATGTAGGAGACCAGCTAGAATTGGAAACCAAAACCATATGAAATCGGGAATTATTATAAAAATTATTAACGTTAATTAAAAATAATTAAAAGATAATGATAATCAACAAAAATAACTTTCTGATACGTACTCCAATAAAAAAACATATATTTATTTAATATAAATATTGATAATATTTATATTTATATATATAAATAGTCATAAATATAAACAAATGACTCACGTTTGTCAATTGAAATTAAAATTACTTTAATATAAATTTGTAGAATATTATATAAACGTACGGGCTCATGTTTGTCCATTAAAGTTAAAATGGTTATTAGATAATCCTTTTAGATATTTAGATGTATGTCTGCCCTGCTTCGTTTGAGATTTTGACATAATAGAATTAGTTTGTACTAAAAACATATACAATTATGGATGTACATAAAATATTATTCTTAATGATCGGTTTTAAAACAACTTTTAGGGGCTCATATTTGGTGTTTCATCGATTATTTGTCAATTAAAGTTAAAATAATTCCAACGGACGAACTCATAATCTATGCGTTAATATTAAATACTAATGTTTTCGATACAAATGTTATTAGTAATAAATGGGTTTTTCATTGTAGTTGTATTATACATTTGATAAATATCAATACCAACGTTATTGAACACTAAATTATAAAACCGACGTGCCATGCACGGGTTAACGTTAGTATTCAATATTAATGTTTTCGATACAAATATTATTAGTAAGAGATGATTTTTTCATTGTAATAATATTATATATTTGATAACATATAATATTAATGTTATCGAATACAAAGTATTAATTTGTACAACTACCGTGCAACGCACGGGCTCATAAAACTAGTAATACTATAAGCATGCATGTATGGGTCTTACATTCTATGTAAAATTTTTGCATTAATGTGAAATTTTTTAATTTTAATTTATATTCCATTTTACTATGTCTGACAAACGGATCAAGTTGGGTCAGTTTGGGTAATGAGTCAAAATGATTTTGGGTTGAAATGGGTCATAGGTCAAACAAGTCAATTTTTTATACGGGTCAGGGTCAGGTTGGTTCGGTTTGAATAACAGGTCGAAACGGGTCACAGGTCAATTGAGTCAAATGAGTCAAATGGTTACATCATTTTTTTTACATTTATTACATTATTTTAGTTATTATTATTTATTATATATATATATATATACATAATAAATGATATAACCATGAATGCTTTCATAAATTTTTTAAGGATGAAACTTTTTATGCTTAACTCATTCACGAAACTCATTAGACTTATTTCTATTTATTGATCTTTGAGTATTGATATCCATTAGACCCGTTCCTTCATTTTTTTTATAGTACTCAATAGGTTAGATAGAAACTTATTTGGATTTTTTTTTAAGTTATCCGATTTCTGGAAAAGTATTTGTAAAATTTTATTTGAAGGTAGAATTGCTTTTTACCCCATCAAGGATCGCCGATTGGGGTCCATCCATGCTTCCTATTCGTTCGGTCTCTTCTGTCAAACGAAATGAATTGAAAGATCCACGGTACAATGTACATTTGTCTTTTATAATCTAATAATTTTGGAATTTAGCATCACGTTGGTTTTATGATTGTAGCTACTATATAGAGTAATATCCACTGTGATAACTCAATGATGTTTATATAATTATTTTGGGATTTTACACTTATCATCAGGGTGATCGCAACAATATACGAGTAGCATTTAACGACCCGGTTACTCGTAGGCAGGATCGAAACATAGAAGGCTCCGGAGGTACCCATCCCACTTACAAAAACCGTTTTAATATACGGAGTACTATACTTATTTATTTTTTAAACAGTGATAAGTATATATAAAGTCACACACTCTAGCAAACCGCCAGAGGAGGAAAAACAATTACAACGGCTTTAAAAGTTAACTTTTCATGAAATAACAAATTGACCTATATTTTTAAGCTATAAAAAAGAAAACGAACGAACAAGGTTGAATAAAGTATTTTGCTTTAAACTATATTTATATTTATATTTATATTTATATTTATATTTATACTCCATATGTACTTTTAAAACGTTAAAAATTTGCGCATACATGGATATTAAAACGTGTCTTTTGACTTCCGAGACATGTTTAGTTAAAATGAACTAAACATTCTCTATAAGACCATTCGTCACAATAGTGAGTGTGAGTTAATTGCGTGAGCTTCTATTTGCACTATTTTGTTGACGTGACAGTATGAGTTATAAATGTAAAACTATGGTCATATGGTTTAGAGCAAGGTTGGAAAAGACGTGAGACAGGATCGAGACGGTCGGGTCCTGAAAAGGTCGAGACGTTCGAGACGGGGTTGAGACGAGCGTCGAGACGGACGTTGACCAAAGTTGACTTTTAAATATATAAGTATATAAATGCATATATGAATACATATTTTAAAGTCAAAAACTTTAATTGACTAATTTGTACCCATAGTTATTATCGTTAATTTAATACAACAAATTTGACTGATTTTACAGACTTTCTTGCTTTTCTGAATTTTGACATAGTTTGACCCGATTTTTTTCAACTTTAACCAGAATTTTGACCGTTGACTGTCATATTAGACGGGCTTTTTTCGAGACGGGATGGGCTAGTCATCAAACCGTCGCAACGGGCGTCACAACGGCTTAAGACGGGGTCTTTTGCAACAGTGGTTTAGAGTGTGGGTGAAACGTGTCATGTTAATGTGGTAAAATATAATTAGTAGTGAATAGATATGAATTATTTCATCTACATGTCACCTTCTGGTCAATTCATTCCACATGTCAGCTTCCCCTTTATCCCTGCGTCAGCTCCTCTATAAATTATTTCACATATTAATTGAATTATTAAATATTCTAATTTTATTTAATATACATATTTCATTACTTGAAATATTATATTATATTATCAAATAATAATATTTTAATTTTAAATGTTATAATTATATTAATAATATAGTATTATATACTATAATGATGTTAAATTATTTATAATAAAATAGATAATATCATAATAACTTTAAATTGATATTAAACCGATACATTGATTTAATATAAAAATATTGATATTGATAATAAAATTATATATATTGAAAAGTATTTACAATATTTTTTTATTGTAATAAAATTATAAATAGATATATCTTTATTAACATTATAATATAATTTGTTAATAATATTTTATATTATAAAACTAACTTAAAGTTTACGCATAAATTTAAAAAATTACGCTAATATAATATTTGTAAAAGATTATATAAACGAACGGCTCATGTTTGTTAATTGAAGTTAAAATACTTATTTGATAATTCTTATAGATATTTAGATGTATCCGTGCTCTGCTTAGTTTATGATTACTGCATAATACAATTAGATATGTATATAAAATATTTTCTTAACTATTGGTTTTAAACAACTTTTAAGCACTCATGTTTAGTGTTTTATCGATTATTTGTCAACTTAAGTTAAAATGATTCAAACGAACAGACTCATAATCAATGTTTTAGTATTCGATACTAATGTTTTCGATAAATATGTAATAAAAGCTCTTTTTATTGTAATTGTATTATATATTAGATTAGTATCAATATTAATGTACGTTATCGACTACTAATTTATAAAAATGTCGTACAATTCACGAACTCATAAAACTAATATAGATTTATATATTCTAATTATTAGATACGTACAATTCACCACAAGCGTAGTAAACACAAAGTAAGTGTGCCTTCAATTAATCGTACAATTCACCACTTCTTAACATGACCTTCCTTATTTAACCATGTGTCCATGTGTGCCTATTGAATCTTCGAAGCTCGAAGGGTCACGTTTCCAAGTTGCACTATAAACTTGTAGTGTAAAATACCACAACCATTGAAATAATTGTAGAGCTAGTTGAAACATACACACGAAAAAGTAATCTTATCACCATCCAATTCACTTTATATAATGATAAGGAAAAAGAGATGAAATATAATGAAAATGCCTCTCCATTTAAAAAAAAAATGATCTTTAATCTAATTACCAATATAACTAATACACACAATTTGTCTTATTTGTTATGAATAGTACTATTTTATTTTCCACTTTTCATAAATCAAACCCCCTAACTTTCATTAAAATATAAATCGAACCCTCCACCTTATACATATATTGTACTATTTGATTTTTCACTTTTCACAAACCAAACCACCTAACTTTCATTAAAATACAAATCGAACCCTCCACCTTATACATATATTCTAAATTATTATTTATCCCATCACTAACACTAAAAATACTGAATAATAACACCCACCACGCTTTACCGAGTTGTACACTGCGCTCAAACAGTAGGACCCACATAGGCCACTACTGTGCTAATTTTTTTTTTTTTTGGTCTCCAACGATAAAAGAAGCAACTTTCTTAAAAGGAACAACCCTTCAATGCTACCAAAAGATGTCGAAAAACATTTTTTTTTATAAAATAGATCAACTAACTTTAATGCTAAAAGAAGCAAGTTTCACAAAAAGAACAACCCTTCAATGTTAGATTTAAAAAAAAAAAAATTACAAATTATATCAATACTTTTTTTTTAACTCGCATTCAAAACGGAGCCCCCGGCGCGAAGCGAAGACTCCAGAACTAGTTATTACTAACATTTACTTTTTTCTCTTCGCCTTCAAAAAGTGACCCCCTCATTGTGCAAGCTTGTTATATTCGGTAAACGATATTAATCTTCTTTATTATTATTATTATTATTATTATTATTATTATTATTATTATTATTATTATTATTATTATTATTATTATTATTATTATTATTATTATTTTTATTTATTTATTTATTTATTTATTTATTAGATAGCTTCTTCATTTAATTGGTATACGTGATCAGTTTTTATATTTTATTCAAGAACACCATAAATAGACTATAATCATTTAAACAAGCTAGCACTCAACGTTGTTTAACTTTCATTTAGGTCTATTGGTTCATTACACCACAATTTGAATGAACAAAATTTCATGATTAATTTATAAAATTGTGAGCCAATTGAATACAAACATTTAAATGCATTATAAGTTAAATTAAACATTTAAATGCATTATAAGTTAAATTTACATCCAATGCATTAGAGTTGTTATGGATATATGAAGCATAAGATGTTAGTTATATTTTAGTTAGAAGGAAAAATGGAGTTTTGTCTCACATTGGTAGAAGAGTGAAGTTGGAGGTGAACTTCTTGGCTATAAAAGGAGGCCATGGGATTACTTCCAAATTGCACCAATCAATACACTTTAAGTATTTGATTATTTCTTTCTTTCTTACCCTTGTTTGAGAGTTGTATTAGTTAAATATTTTGGAGAGTGTAGTTGGCTTAAGAGAGTCGTCTATATCATTGTAACAATTTGTGATATAGTGTATTTCTCTCTTTGGTGGCCGGTGGTTTTCTCCTGTTTTGGAGTTTCCACGTTAAATCTTGTGTTGTGTATTGTTCTTATTTCTTTACTGTTTTTCATTGGGCGTTTGTTGGGAATTAGTGAGACCGTAATTTCCCAACAACTGGTATCAGAGCGTCAGGTTTGACGGGGGTCTCGGTTATAGGAGTCGGAGTATGCTCTGTGGTTGCCACGGGAGTGGATCGTCCACATCAGAAACGAGTTCTATTGATCGTATAGGGTATCTGGTTAGACAATATTTTTTCTGATTCGTAGTAATAGTTGGATTTGTTAGTGGCGAGTTGTGGATTTCCGATTTAAAGGGTCCTGGCTACATGCTACATCTTTTGGCTATTCGAAACGTGAGCAAAATCAGAGAAAGTGTTGTTTATAGGATACGGATACGATGTCGAAGTTCAGTCCAATGAGGTTTGATGTAGAGAAATTTGATGGGATGATCGATTTTGGCTTATGGCAGGTTCAAGTCAAGGATGTGTTGATTCAGTCCGGGTTACACAAGGCATTGAAAGGTAAACCCACCTTTGTTCCCGGTAGTGATTCTAGCAGTAAGTTCGATGAAGAAGAATGGGATGATATGGATTTAAGGGCAGCAAGTGCGATTCGTTTGTGTCTTGCAAAGAACGTGCTTGCAAATGTGCACGGGTTATCAACGGCAAAGGAGCTTTAGGTTAAACTAGAGCAGTTGTACCAGGGCAAGGGCATCTCAAATCGGTTGTGTCTTAAAGAACAATTTCATACTCTGCGTATGGATGGGGGTTCAAAGATTTCAGATCATGTAAGTATTCTTAATGGTATTATTTCAGAACTTGAAGCTATTGGAGTTAAAGTGGATGATGAAGATAAAGCTTTGAGGTTGATATTATCTTTGTCATCGTCTTATGAACACATGAAACCTATTTTGATGTATGGGAAGAAAACTCTGAAGTTTGAAGATGTTACTAGCAAGCTCCTATTCGAGGAGAAAAGATTGGAAGGTAACGGGGTCTCGTCATCAGAAAGTACGGTACTGTTGTGTTCGGATAGGCATAAGAGAAACTCCGGAAAGAATCTGGTATGCTGGAGGTGCGGGAAGACTGGGCATGTAAGGGTTAATTGTCCAGGTGGAGCTAATTCGGTAAATGGCTCCAAAGACGCTAACATTGTCTCCGTTGTTACGGAGAGTGACGAATTCCTCTGAAGTCACGTCATCCTCATGGTGTGTCTGCACCACCATGGAAAGGGATGTTCGTTAGCGGTTCCACAATTGCACATGGGCATTGGTTTGGCATTGATGCAGGTTGTTTGGTGAAAACTGATGTTGTAGCTGATGAAACTTCCAGGGAAAGCCAAACAGGAAGTTGCACCATAAAGTTTCAGCTGGTTGTTCAACAACATGTGCCGTGGTGAAATGCTTGAAATGTGATATTCTAAGTGCTATACTCTTAATGGTGGAGTATGATAATTCTTGTTAAGAGTTATGATTGTCTGTGATGACAATGATTGTCGGTTTAGACAATGTTCGATAAAGATGCAAGTTTTGTCTCTTGGGAGATAATGTCAACGGCATGAAGATGAGGATCTTGAAGTTTTCGTCGAGGAAGCGTCTACATCGGTTATCTTTGCAATGTGGAAGCATGATTATTTTCATCTATCCAAAAGGTGGAGATTTGTTAGTTATATTTTGGTTAGAAGGAAAAATGGAGTTTTGTCCCACATTGGTAGAAGAGTTAAGTTTGAGATGAACTCTTTGGCTATAAAAGGAGGCCATGGGATTACTTCCAAATTGCACCAATCAATACACTTTAAGTATTTGATTATTTATTTCTTTCTTACCCTTATTTGAGAGTTGTATTAGTTAAATATTTTGGAGAGTGTAGTTGGCTTAAGAGAGTCGTCTATATCATTGTAACAATTTGTGATATAGTGTATTTCTCTCTTTGGGGGCCGGTGGTTTTTCTCCTGTTTTGGAGTTTCCACGTTAAATCTTGTGTTGTGTATTGTTCTTATTTCTTTACTGTTTTTCATTGGGCGTTTGTTGGGAATTAGTGAGACCGTAATTTCCCAACATAAGAAACCTTGTACTTGTTCATGTCTAGCGTTTGTTTTTCATCCTCTTCCATTAAACCAACAATTAAACCATTTTTAACACCAACTAGTTTATAAACAAATAAACCATATCATAGTTATATATATATATATATATATATATATATATATATATATATATATATATATATATATATATATATATATATATATATATATATATACATTATTTTTTTAAGATTTTATACACTATACCCGTATGACATACATTAAATTGTAGTTATAATGTTTTTAGATACAGTGTTGATATTGAGATATTTGTAATTTTCATATATATAAAAAAGAAAATTTATGTCGCGTCATCTTTTATTAAATAGTAGATTATATCATTGGTACATGTGGTTTATTCAAAAATATACCGATAGACACTTTCTTTTTAAAATTATACTGGTAGTTCCTATGGTTTTTAAAAAGACAACTAGCCCGAAAGTAACCTAAGTTACATGAATTGCCAATAAAGGTAATATGTGTTTCGCTCATGCCCGAAAAGAATTGTGTGCTTCAATTATTGCCCGAAAAAAATATGATTTGAAAAAATGTGCAATTGAGGTAATATGGTCTTAGTCAAATTTCGTTAACTACTCACATGTGCTGGCATGTGAGGGAAAAAAGTATACGGTTGATCCCTTAACCTTATAAAAAAATAAAAAAAATTAATAAAAATTCATTTTTTTATCTTCATTTTTTAAGTTTTTTTGAAATTTTTATTTCTATTAAAATAATAATATAATTTCAAAAAATAATTATTTTAAATTTTATTATTTTTTGTTATTATTTTTATTTATTTGTAAGGTTCAGAAACCAACCGTGTAATTTTGTCTCTCACATGCCGAGCACATGTAAACACTTAACGAAATTTGACTAACGATCGTTAATGAATTTGACCATATTATCTCAATTGCATATTTTTTAAATCATAATCCTTTTCGGGCAAAAATTGAAACACGTAATCCTTTTCGGGCATAAGTGATGTTATGCGAGGTGTATATGAAATAGTGTATATTTTACTAGGAAAAACTATTAAATACGATACAATTTTACACAAGATATTTATTTATTTATAGAATGGATATACTTAAACCTTGCTACAACACTTATAGGCAGTGTACCTAATCGTACAGTAGTGTAGTTTTTAGTAAGTCCGGTTCGTTCCACAGGGAAATCTTTTAAACAAAGCTTAACGCTATATTAGTTTAAATTATAAAAATACAAATATATATATAAGTAATATTATTATTATAAAAGGGGGTTTTTACCGTTTAATGACCGGTTTGTCGGTTTTTAAAACTTTAGTCGCAGTTAAAACCTAATGTAAAATATTAAATAAATAAAAGACTTAATTTAAAGCGTAAAGTAAATAACGATAATGAAATTGCGATAATTAAAAAGTACGATAATTAAAAGTGCAATTAAATACAATAACAATAAATAAAAGTGCGATAATTAAAAGTGCAATTAAATATGAAAATAAAGGAATTATGCTTATTTAAACTTCCGTAATCATGATGTTTGACGTGTTGATTTTTAGTTTATTCCCATGGGTTAATTGTTCTTTGTCCTGGATTATTCAATAAGTCCGTCTTGTTTTTGTCCATAACAGTCCATCAGTCATAAATATAAAGTGCGAGTATCCTCGTCAAATTATCCTTATACCCGAAGTCAAATATTCCAACTAATTGGGGACTTAAACTGTAACAAGGTTTTAATACTTTGTTTAATAATTACACCAGGTTATCGACTGCGTGTAACCCAAGGTTTTAATACTTTGTTATCAATTATGCCAAGTGTCCTTGTACATAATTTCACCCCTGTTTTAATAATTCCATAGACTATTAATCCATTCCCGTATCCAGTTAAATGAACGATTATTCATACATATAAATATCCCGCCCATCGTGTCCGATCGAGTGTATATGGTTATTTATAGGTACGTCCAATTGTAAATCTTTATATTAAAATTAACAAACTATCATTTAGTTAAACAAATATAAAGCCCATTAATAGCCCATAGTCTAATTTCCACAAGTGTCGTTCTTTTGTCCAAACCCCAATTATGGTACAAAGTCCAATTACTCATTTTTAGTAATTAGCCCAACATCATGATTACTTCGTTTTAAATAAGCATAATAATAACTTAGCTACGAGACATTAATGTAAAAAGGTTGAACATAACTTACAATGATTAAAAATAGCGTAGCGTTACACAGACAGAATTTCGACTTACACCCTTATAACATTCGCTAACATACCCTTATTATTAGAAATTAAAATTAAAATTAAAATTAAAATATAAATATATATATTTCTTACGTATGAATGAAGAAGAAAAAGATGTGTAAAAATCGGCCAAATGCTCGGCCTTTTATAGGCCCACGTAATACTGTTTGACCTCCGCGAGTGCGGAGGTTTTTGTCTTCAAAGCTCCGCGAGTGCGGAGCCCCTGATTCCAGCTAACATAAGTTTGGCTCCTAGCTTGCCGAAGGATTTTATTATATAAATATAATATAAATATATAATTTATATAATTAATTATATATTATATTATATTTATATACATAATTAATTTGTAACTTTCGGTCCGTTGCGTCGAACGTTGAAAGCTGGTTCATGTCTCGGTTTCGGATTTTCGAACGTCTTTTCGTATGATTTAATATCTTGTACTTTGCGTTTTGCGGCTTGTACTCTTGTCATTTTTAGGCGTTCCTTATCAATAATTTGAACCTCTTTGCTTGTACTTTATACTTTTTAGCTTTTTGGTCGTTTGCGTCTTCAATTTGTCGAATCTGCCTTTTGTTGTAACATCCCGTTTTTCATCATACATGTCCGAGGTACGTAATTGATCTTTAGAATGTTCATACTTGGTTGTACAATTGTATAAAGATGTTTGTACGATGCGTGTATGAAGGGTACCAAGCATGCACGTGTTGCTTGTTCGAATGTCGAAGAAAACTGGACGTTGTTTGAGTTGCAAGGTGTGTATGTACCTTTTTGACCCCAAATAAATTTGAGTTGATGTTTTAAAACCTTACCATTAGAAAGGAAATCTTATTACGTTTCCAACGATATTTGATTCATCGAAAACGGAGTTACGGTCAAAAAGTTACGACCAAAACAAGTTCAAAAACCGGGAAAAAATGTGCCAGGCGCAAATTGCGGTTGCCAGGCGCAATTTGCGGCTGGCTGGGGGTCAAAAGTCCGTTCAGGACCCAAATGGGCGCCTTTGGACGGCCGTTTTTGCGGCCTGGGCGTAAATTGCGGCCAGCAGGCGCAATTTGCGGCTGGGGACGGATTTTTGATGATTTTCTTGATATTTTGAGTTTTAAAGCAAGGGTAATTCCGTCTTTTTGCGTATAGATCTGATTGGGACTCTAAATCTCAACCACTTATCCATTTTTATTCATTTCTTTTCCATTTTCTTTCTCTATTTCCTCTCAAAACACAAAACCCATTTAGATTCAAGGTTAGATTTGAGAGTGAAGATTTGGGATTCGATCTTTAGAGCAAGAAGTAAAGTTTTTCCCCTCGTTCTTAGCTACGAGTGGATAGTGTTGGTAAGTCTTAACTCCATGTTTTGAGTTTTAGTTAATCCATGGCTAGGGTTTGGTCATTTGAGACTTGTAAGACCCATTTGGGGATTTAATGGGTGAATTTGGGTTAATTTGATGTAAGGAAACCCAAAAGGTGTTAATCTAGGGTTTGGTCATGCAAATTGAGATTTGTAAGTGTTAATTGTGTTGTTTGTCACTTATACACTTGTGAAATGATGAAAGGGTGTTAATGGGTTAAGTTTGACCAAAACTTGTAAGTCTAAGAGTTGAAATGGGTCAAATGGGTGATTGTTGACCTACTTGGGTGAGATGGGTATGAAATACCCATCAATTGTGTTAGTTGGTGTTAGTAGACTCTAATCACTAGCTTTTAGTGATTTAAGATGAGTCTTGGCCATTTGTGGGTGGTTTTGGTGTAGTTGAGTTATTTAATGCAATTGGGTCATTAAATGCTCAAGTGTAAGTATTGTGGTTGGTTCCACAAGTTGTGTATTGAATGTGTACTTAATGTATTAGGTACGTTGCTTTGAAGTTTCGGAAGTGCATAATCATCATCTTGGTATTAAGGTGAGTGAAATAATTATATGCGTGCATATATAATGTATTTATTTGTATAGCATGAGTTGTGAAGTGTCGACGTGTTAAGACACCACATCTTACGTGGCGAGTGAAGTGTCGACGTGTTAAGACACCACTCGGGGGTGAAGCATCGACGTGTTAAGATGCTACTCCAAGAGTTGTAATGGGTGAGGTGTCGACGTGTTAAGACACCGCCCGGGGTGAAGTATCGACGTGTTAAGATGCCACCCGTGGGGTTAGTGTACGACGTGTTAAGTACTATAACGGTTGTTATGAACAACGATGGGAAATGCGAGTACCATCTCTTGTATTATTGGTTAACCATAGTTGTGCGTTGTAATGTAGCATATTATATCGTTCGGGTTATATGCTTTTGTTATGCTAGCTTGTGTGGTCGAAGGTTTAGCATTATACTTGTGATAGTATGATTATTTATATTGCTAGCATGTATGCGGTAAATGCGTAAGTGATTGCAAGTAAGTAGGTTGTATATGTAATCGTATAATTGTTGCACTCACTAAGCATTAGCTTACCCCTCTCGTTGTTTATCTTTTTAGATGCAGGTGCGGAGAAAGGGAAAGGGGTTGTTGGGCACTAGTTCCCTTGTTGGATGCTTGATGAAGCTTTTTGGAAGTCGACCTAGAGTTTTGGGTAGTTTAGCCCCAAACCATGCTCGGGTGTTGTTTAGATTAAAACTATCATGTTAATGGGTCGAACTTACTTTTATTTGGTTAATGGCCTTCGTGCCACTTTGTAAACATTAAACTTGTCGTATTGTTTAAATGAATTATTTTGGAACGGTTCACGTTATGTAACCGTTGAATTTAGGCGACTTGAGATAGGTGCCTAGACTTGGACTTTATTGTGTATGCATTTATTGCGGGATTTGTAGGAGACGGGTCGGACCGGGATTGGTTAGTGCCTAGGTTTATGTGAACTAACCTTGCGCTAATTATTTTATGTTGTGTTTACAATCATCAAGCGAGATAGACGTTGTACTAGCAATTTAATGCGACGTGCTCGCGTAGCAATGACTAGCTACCATTGTTACGGGTTCAAATCGTGTCAAACGAGCGATGTACGACGATTGTTGAGCAAGATGAGGCGGTTAAGTGTATGTGTATGTTTATGACATGTCTTTCCGTTCCGTTGTTTAACCAAATTCTGTTTTATAGAATGAAGATGAGAAATGGACACGATACCGATGGCGGAGGCTCGAGTTAGGACTCCGAGTTTACGGCCAAGGTGGAGGCCATTTTGAAAAGTCATCATGCGACTTTCCTAGAAGATGTTAAGAAGATGTTTCTAGATACGATTGACGAACAATTAGTCAATGTAGTAAAGGAACAAATTAAGGTTGTCCTTCAAGAGGATAACGTTGGAAAGAGATACTTTTTCTATAAAAACTTTAAAGATGCTCAACCTCCTACTTTTGAGGGTGAACGGGACCCACTTAAGAGTGCCCGATGGATCTCCGATATGGAGGAGGCTTTTCGTACTTGTGAATGCCCTCTCGATAAGAAGATGAGGTACGGTTGTAGCATGTTGAGAGGTGATGCTAAGTTGTGGTGGGACGCGAAAATCAACCTTTATGGTGAAGAACAATGTATGGAATTCACGTGGGATGAATTCAAGGTGGAGTTTTTCAAGGAATACCGAACGTCGGCCGATCTTTCAAGGCTTAAAGACGAGTTGCGTACTTTGAGGCAAGGGTCGATGGACTTGAACACTCTTACGTCCACTTTCTTAGCGAAGACCCAATTTTGCCCGGAGTATGTCGGTAATGATCAAATGTTGAAGGAAGACTTTTACCGAACCTTGAATGATAGTTATCAAGAGAAGATTAGTGTGAACATGGTGAAAAGTTTTGATGAGTTGTTTGATATGGCCAAAGGTTTAGAGTCGCTCGTCTTGAGAAAAAGTGGCTTTACTTTTGGCAAGAGGAAGTTTGAAGCTACGAGTCATTCGAACTTTTCAAACAAGAAGAACAAGAAAGGCTCCGAGAGTGTTGGTAGTGTGAAGAAAGGTGCTTCGAGAGATTTTACTTATGCGTGCTACAATTGTGGACAAAAGGGGCACATGGCTCGTGATTGTCCGAAACCATCATCTACAACCAAGCTCACTTGTTTTAATTGTGGTAAAGAAGGGCACCGAAGGACGGAATGTCCCGATTTGCGGGGTGATCATGTTAAGAAGTTGGAGAAAGCGGTGGGTACGGCTCGGGGGCAAAATTATTTGATGACCAATGATGAGGCCAAGCAATCCAATGAAGTTGTCTCAGGTACTTTCATGGTTAACTCTAATCCGGCAAGGATATTATTTGATAGCGGTGCTAATTTGTCTTTTGTGTCGCCTCTATTTGTGTCTAAGCTTAACCAACCGCTAGCTAAGTTAAGTCATCCGGTAGAAGTCGAAATAGCGGATGGCAAGACGGTGCTAGGGGTTGATGTGTGTAAGGATTGTAATGTTGTGTTTGGTACCGAAACGTTTAAAATTGATCTCATTCCGATGACTTTGGGCGAGTTTGATATTGTTGTGGGTATGGATTGGCTCGATCGATATAGAGCCGATATTGCATGCCATGATAAGTTCATTCGTGTGAAGACCCCTAATGGGGGAGAGTTGATCATTCATGGCGACAAGCGAAGAAGACTCGTACCATTATGCACTTATGCACGGGCGCGACGTTTTCTTAAGAGTGGTGGTATGGTTTTTCTTGCCCATGTAGTTGATACTCATGATGAATCACCATCTATTTGTGAAATTCCGGTGGTTAATGAATTCGAAGACGTCTTTCCGGATGAGTTACCGGGTGTTCCGGCGGAAAGACAAGTTGAATTTCGCATTGAGTTGGTTCCGGGAGCTATCCCCATTGCTAAAACTCCTTATCGTTTAGCGCCGACAGAAATGCAAGAGTTGTTAACTCAAACCCAATAGTTGCTTGAAAAGGGTTTCATTCGACCGAGTGCTTCGCCTTGGGGCGCTCCAGTTTTGTTTGTGAAAAAGAAAGATGGTAGTATGCGGATGTGCATTGATTATCGGGAGTTGAACAAAGTGACGATCAAGAATCGTTATCCATTGCCTCGGATTGACGATTTGTTTGACCAACTCCAAGGTGCAACGTATTTTTCTAAAATTGACTTACGGTCCGGCTATCACCAAGTGCGGGTCCGTGAGGAAGACATAGAGAAAACGGCTTTTCGAACGCGTTACGGGCATTATGAGGTTGTGGTTATGCCATTTGGTCTTACGAATGCATCGGCGGCATTCATGGATCTTATGAACCGAGTGTGCCAACCTATGTTGGACAAGTCGGTAATTGTGTTCATTGACGACATACTTGTTTATTCTAAGAGTATGAAGGAACATGAGCACCATTTGCGTGAAGTGTTGAAGATGTTGCGGAAGGAGAAGTTGTATGCAAAATTCTCAAAATGTGAATTTTGTCTAAGGGAAGTGCAATTCCTTGGCCATATTGTGAATTGAGAAGGTATTCAAGTAGATCCGGGGAAGATAGAGACGGTGAAAAATTGGGGAAAACCGACTACACCTACGGAAATTCGAAATTTTCTCGGATTGGCCGGTTATTATCGTCGGTTTATCCAAGGCTTTTCTAAAATTTCTTCTCCATTGACGAAGTTAACGAGGAAGAACGTGAGGTTTAATTGGGAAAACGAGCAACAAATTGCTTTCCAATTGCTAAAGGAGAAATTGTGTCAAGCTCCGGTGTTGGTATTACTGGAGGGAATCGAAGATATGACGGTTTATTGTGATGCCTCATTAAATGGAATCGGGTGTGTTCTAATGCAAAGAGGTAAAGTCATCGCGTACGCCTCTCGACAATTAAAAGAACACGAAAAGAGATACCCGACTCATGATCTTGAATTGGCGGCGGTGGTACATGCGTTGAAAATTTGGCGCCACTACTTGTATGGTGTCAAGTGTACGATTTATTCAGATCATAAGAGTTTGAAACATCTCTTTAATCAACGAGATTTGAATTATCGTCAACGTAGGTGGATGGATATGGTAAAGGATTATGATTGTGAGATACTTTATCATCCGGGCAAGGCGAATGTGGTCGCGGATGCGTTAAGTAGAAAGAGTCAACATCCGCCGATACGAGTAGGATCGTTACGCATGATTATTACTAACGATTTTCTTGTAAAGCTTGGTGAGATTCAAATCGAAGCTTTTGTTAACAATAAACATGAAAAACGAATCGTGGGGCAAACAGAGTCCATTACCTTAGGCCCGCATGGTTTGTTGTCTTATCAAGGTAGAGTGTGGGTACCTAGGATGGGCGATTACCGAAAGGTGCTACTTGATGAAGCACATAAGTCAAAGTATTCCATTCATCCGGGTGCAAAAAAAGGGATTATGATTTGAAGAAAGAGTATTGGTGGCCCGGCATGAAACGTGATGTTGTTAAGTATGTTGAACAATGCGTCACGCGTTCGCAAGTTAAGGCCTAACACCAAAAGCCGTATGGTAAGTTGCAATCATTAGAAGTCCCGAAATGGAAATGGGAGCACATTACCATGGACTTCATTACCAAGTTACCAAAGATGGCAAGAACCCAATATGATACGATTTGGGTGATAGTTGATCGATTGACGAAGAGTGCTTTGTTTCTTCCCATTCGGGAAACGATATCTTCGGAGACTTTGTCTAAGTTGTTTATCAAGGAGGTGATATCGAGGCATGGGGTTCCTATATCTATTATTTCGGATCGAGATACTCGTTTCACGTCTCGGTTTTGGAATAAGTTTCATGAAGATATGGGTACTCAATTTAAAATGAGCACGGCGTATCATCCTCAAACGGACGGTCAAACCGAGCGTACAAATCAAACGTTGGAGGATATGTTAAGGGCGTGTGTTATTGATTTCAGCGGTAGTTGGGATGGGCACTTACCATTGGTGGAATTCTCGTACAATAATAGTTACCACACTAGTATTAGAATGCCACCTTATGAGATGCTTTATGGGCATAGGTGTCGAACTCCTATTTGTTGGGGTGAAGTGGGTCAAAGAGAAATCGGGAGTACCGATTTGGTTTTAGAGATGAATAGTAAGATTGAGATGATTCGGGCTCGACTTAAGGCGGCGCAAGATAGACAAAAATCTTATGCCGATAAAGGAAGGCGACCGATTGAGTTTCAAGAATGTGACATGGTGATGCTTAAGGTTTCGTCATGGAAAGGTGTTATTCGGTTTCGAAAACGAGGAAAATTAGCTCCTCGATTTATTGGTCCTTTCAAGATTTTGGCGCGTGTTGGTGAGGTTGCTTATAGGCTAGAGTTACCCGAAGAGCTTGCGGGAATCCATAACATGTTTCATGTTTCCCATCTCCGTAAGTGTCTTGCGGATGACTCGACTTGGGTGCCATTAGATGAGATTACTTTGAACAACAAGCTAGAGTATGTGGAAGAACCGATAGCTATTCTTGATGAAAGGGTTAAATTGTTGCGTAACAAAGAGGTGAGGACTTTTAAAGTCCAATGGCGTCATCGAAAGGGCTCCGAGTTTACGTGAGAATCCGAAGAGTTTGTTTTGGTTTACCTTCCGGCTTGTCATGCGGCTTGGATCACGAGGACGCGATCCGATTCAAGTGGGGGAGAATTGTAACATCCCGTTTTTCATCATACATGTCCGAGGTACGTAATTGATCTTTAGAATGTTCATACTTGATTGTACAATTGTATAAAGATGTTTGTACGATGCGTGTATGAAGGGTACCAAGCATGCACGTGTTGCTTGTTCGAATGGCGAAGAAAACTGGACGTTGTTTGAGTTGCAAGGTGTGTATGTACCTTTTTTACCCCAAATAAATTTGAGTTGATGTTTTAAAACCTTACCATTAGAAAGGAAATCTTATTACGTTTCCAACGATATTTGATTCATCGAAAAGGGAGTTACGGTCAAAAAGTTACGACCAAAACAAGTTCAAAAATCGGGAAAAAATGTGCCAGGCGCAAATTGCGGCTGCCAGGCGCAATTTGCGGCTGGCTGGGGGTCAAAAGTCCGTTCAGGACCCAAATGGGCGCCTTTGGGCGGCCTTTTTTGCGGCCTGGGCGTAAATTGCGGCCAGCAGGCGCAATTTGCGGCTGGGGACGGATTTTTGATGATTTTCTTGATATTTTGAGTTTTAAAGCAAGGGTAATTCTGTCTTTTTGCGTATAGATCTGATTGGGACTCTAAATCTCAACCACTTATCCATTTTTATTCATTTCTTTTCCATTTTCTTTCTCTATTTCCTCTCAAAACACAAAACCCATTTAGATTCAAGGTTAGATTTGAGAGTGAAGATTTGGGATTCGATCTTTAGAGCAAGAAGTAAAGTTTTTCCCCTCATTCTTAGCTACGAGTGGATAGTGTTGGTAAGTCTTAACTCCATGTTTTGAGTTTTAGTTAATCCATGGCTAGGGTTTGGTCATTTGAGACTTGTAAGACCCATTTGGGGATTTAATGGGTGAATTTAGGTTAATTTGATGTAAGGAAACCCAAAAGGTGTTAATCTAGGGTTTGGTCATGCAAATTGAGATTTGTAAGTGTTAATTGTGTTGTTTGTCACTTATACACTTGTGAAATGATGAAAGGGTGTTAATGGGTTAAGTTTGACCAAAACTTGTAAGTCTAAGTGTTGAAATGGGTCAAATGGGTGATTGTTGACCTACTTGGGTGAGATGGGTATGAAATACCCATCAATTGTGTTAGTTGGTGTTAGTAGACTCTAATCACTAGCTTTTACTGATTTAAGATGAGTCTTGGCCATTTGTGGGTGGTTTTGGTGTAGTTGAGTTATTTAATGCAATTGGGTCATTAAATGCTCAAGTGTAAGTATTGTGGTTGGTTCCACAAGTTGTGTATTGAATGTGTACTTAATGTATTAGGTACGTTGCTTTGAAGTTTCGGAAGTGCATAATCATCATCTTGGTATTAAGGTGAGTGAAATAATTATATGCGTGCATATATAATGTATTTATTTGTGTAGCATGAGTTGTGAAGTGTTGACGTGTTAAGACACCACATCTCACGTGGCGAGTGAAGTGTCGACGTGTTAAGACACCACTCGGGGGTGAAGCATCGACGTGTTAAGATGCTACTCCAAGAGTTGTAATGGGTGAAGTGTCGACGTGTTAAGACACCGCCCGGGGTGAAGTATTGACGTGTTATGATGCCACCCGTAGGGTTAGTGTACGACGTGTTAAGTACTCTAACGGTTGTTATGAACAACGATGGGAAATACGAGTACCATCTCTTGTATTATTGGTTAACCATAGTTGTGCGTTGTAATGTAGCATATTATATCGTTCGGGTTATATGCTTTTGTTATGCTAGCTTGTGTGGTCGAAGGTTTAGCATTATACTTGTGATAGTATGATTATTTATATTGCTAGCATGTATGCGGTAAATGCGTAAGTGATTGCAAGTAAGTAGGTTGTATACGTAATCGTATAATTGTTGCACTCACTAAGCATTAGCTTACCCCTCTCGTTGTTTATCTTTTTAGATGCAGGTGCGGAGAAAGGGAAAGGGGTTGTTGGGCACTAGTTCCCTTGTTGGATGCTTGATGAAGCTTTTTGGAAGTCGACCTAGATTTTTGGGTAGTTTAGCCCCAAACCATGCTCGGGTGTTGTTTAGATTAAAACTATCATGTTAATGGGTCGAACTTACTTTTATTTGGTTAATGGCCTTCGTGCCACTTTGTAAACATTAAACTTGTCGTATTGTTTAAATGAATTATTTTGGAACGGTTCACGTTATGTAACCGTTGAATTTGGGCGTTAATGGTTTATTATTTAAAAAAAAAAAATTGTCGTGTAGAATGCGGGTTGGGTTGTTTCATTTGTCTTCACCTTTTAATATTTAAACGAATATTCCTTGTAAATAGGACAACTGCAACTAAAAGCTTGTCTTTTTTGAGGGATAATGCTATGAAATATATGTTCGTTTTTAGCATTATCAAATATTCCCACACTTGAGCGTTGCTTGTCCTCAAGCAATATAGTCTTGAAATATACTAGAATCACTTCTTTATTCTTCACACTTTGTACATCAGTGATTTCTATACGGCGGTATGAACAATGTTAGTAACGTTATGGTTTACAGTCCCACATGACTATAAAAATTTAGATCCATTAAGGAAATTGGATCTTTATGAAAACATTTGATCTTTTGAAAATTAAATCTAGCTTTTACCCTAGATAAGTTTTCCGGAATAACCCTTCACCGGTGTTTGCAAATTCTTTTTGTGGGTTTGGTGGGTTTCATATTTGAAATTTTTAGCTCAAAACTTGCGGTTTTGTGTCACCCACTTGCTAACCTTGTATTGGGAAAGCAACACGTCCAGTATACTTGTTCCGTATATTACCTTTCAATAAACTACCGTCTGGTTGTAAAGGAAAGCGTTGAACAAGCAACTGTTAAGGCAATGTCCCCTGACATGCTTTTAATTATGGTCTATAACGTATCGGATGCAATTACTATCCTTTGTAGGAGCAATAGTAAAGATCATCCTATGATTTTTCGGTCTGGCACAAGGTCCTGTCTTCGACCATGCTATGCAACCACCGTTCTTACGGTTGACACCCGATTTAGTTCAGATGACCTAATGAATTGCAGGTGAATTTCTAGGATTTTACGTTCAATGGTAATGAACGCATTGAAAATGGGTTTTAGAAAACAAATCGGTTTTAATTTTGATCAAAATATTTTCTCGTTCAAGCTTGAGTTTAGATATCATCGAATTCTATGAGTTTGTAATTCTCAATCTTTAAGGTCAATCTCAAGGATTGAGTAATATCAGGCTTAAAAGCTGATTTTTAATCTTTAAGGAGATTATCCTTTCTGGGGGTCTGACTCATTAGTCTTATCAAGCTAATTTGCACGGCGCCTTCCCCATTTTACAAGACAGATCCTCTCATGGTTAGGATAAGTTTGACCACTTGGCGACCCTGTTTGATGCTGAGGTCCGTGGATTTCCTGCTGATTTTAGAGATGACTTTTCTAGATTTTTCGTCAACCTACAGCTGGTCTGGACGACAACTTCATGACCTAAATCAAGAAGCGCGTTTCTTTTTCGGAAGACTTTACTTCCTTTTAACAATGGAATTGATTCATCGTGTAGATCCATCTTTCTTACAGTAAATCGGGTAAAACTGTTTAGTTTAGTCCAAAGCAAAAGTATCTTCAATTATTTGTTACAGAAATATGTGACATATGTTTAAAATAACTTGGTAAATTTTCCCACACTTGGCTTTTATTTTCTTTTATTTGCCTTTTTATTGTCCTCTATTCCATTTTAAATGAATTCTAACATTTTGGTTTGTTTCTCAATTTATGTCCTTTCCGAGGTACCAATAATTTCGGTGTTAACACCTAGTTTTATCGTTCATAAATATGTATAAACATGATTTTGAGTTCATTTAATTGAAAATTTTGAAAAATTTTACTAGAAGTGGGTAGTCAGTATATAAGACTAGGGCTGTTCTTTGTTATCAGAGAGCACTAGATTCTAATACAACTACTACGTTACTAGTATTTTTAATGATAACCAAGTGTTTAAGTTAAAAATTTTAAAAATCCGAAAGAATTTAACCCCTTCCCACACTTAAGATCTTGCAATGCCCTCATTTGCAAGAAATCAGTAACAATTTAAATTATTGAGGGTGATTAGCGTAGAAAAATGATTAAATTTTACCAAAGTTTCCAAACATATTGGCGTTTTTTTGCTGAATGATAAATGGTGCATATCATTTGTTCATTCCGTCTGTTGGTACATCACATTTGTTTTTCGTTTTGTCGTCAAAATTAATAGCTTTTGCTGAACTTAATGCCAGTCTTTGAAAATGCGCTGTTTTACCCTGTTTTGTACATGAGATAAACTACAAACACATATATACATATTTTTGAAGTTGGGTTTTCACACCACATTCAAAAATTATTAAAATCTAATAAAGTTAGAAAATTATAAAAGCTATTATAATAATAAAATAAGAAATAAGAAATAAGAAAATTAAGAATTAGTAACATTACAATAAAATAAACAAAAATAGAAAATTACGGATGAGGAGGATGGTTTCAGTATAGGTCCCAATCGTATCCATAGATGCTGTAAAATGCTTGGGCCGGGTCATATGTAGGATATGGTGGTCGGCTCTCTAAAGTCCAAGGAGCAAATTCGGGCATAACGGTAGGAATGTAGTCTCTACCTACCTGTGTACAATGACTTATGATTTGGCTTTGATGATACTGCCAATCTTGAAATGCTTTTTGTCTAGCCATTTCATACTCGTGTCGAGCCATAAAAATTTGCATTTCCGTCATTGGATTACCCCCTCCCGGTTGACCTTGCTGTTGATCTCTCTCAACCTGTGGATGCCTGCCATCATAACGTGCTGCCACGTTGTTTCGTTTCTTTAAGACCTTAGCACCATGATAAACACGCAAATCTATTCCATCGCGGGGTTCTGGTTCTGCCATTAATAATCCCCCCCAACTTCTATCCACACCGAGATATTCAGCAATTAAAGTAATAAATATACCACCTCCTATTATGCTACCACGCCTCATACCCCTAACCATAGTCAATAAATAATAACCCACACAAAAAGGTATACTTACAGTGCTATGTGGGTCTCGAATACACATGTGGTAAAACAAATCCTGTTCATTTACCTTTTCCTTATTCTTACCTCGTTGTGTAATCGAATTGGCTAAAAACCTATGGATTACTCTTAATTCAGCTCTATCAATATCAAGATAAGAGTATAATCCCCCCTGGAATCGACGATGGCTAGTCATCCTACTCCATACATCATTCGTATCAAAATTCTCATCCACCCTCCTACCATAAACTATTAACCTCTGACAATCATAAGATGCTAGCTCCTCGGGCATATATATACGTAAAGCCCGAGCCATATCTAGTAAAGACATATGGCGCATCTCCCCTCCTAATAAAAATCTAATAAAACTACGATCGGTTAAAGTATCTACCTGATCATTTATTTCAATAGTACACAATAATTCTATACACCATTCTCTATATACAGGTCTACGCATGTTAAATAAATGTACCCAATCACTAAAAGTAGAATTACCATACCTTTGAGTAAGTAATTCCCTGATTGGCTCGGCCAATTCCACTACCTCTAATGGTGCCCAATCTATAACTCTGAGTACCTCAACATTATTAGACACAAGGTTGTGCAGGTTTTTTTTGATATTTTGGATAGTCTATCCAATATCTATCAAATCTCAAATTCGGATGTAAATCTGCCTCATGAATGTTTGAATATGAAACAATTGGGTGAGGCATATCTTGTCGGTATTGGTTATTAATTTCCTGTTGATCTGCATCTTCCGGAGGAGCATTGCGAGCCTGGGATGAAGATTCACTCCTTTCAGTCTGCAAAATAAACACAATTTTTGTGCATCCAAATATGCATTAGTTTTAGCAAAATCATAAATCTAAACAATTACAATGACATGTTTAATCCATATTAAACTCTATACACATTTTCAAAATATTAACAATTCTACACTTTTACAAATATACTTTTACAAAAATGTACACAAAGTTCCATCGCATTTATCTTTTAAAATATGTCAAAAACAATCATTATAACAATTAAATAAGTTCCTCATAGCATTCATATCAATTAAATCAAGTTCATGCAATTTTGGTTCAAAAAGTCCACTTTAATCTTCATAAATCATGTTTAGGATCAAAGTTTTGATCATTTAGCAACCTAAACATGTTACACTACTCAATTTAGCATAAACTAACAACAAAATTCGACCATAACCTGTTTATATCAAAAAGCCCTAATTTTGCTCAAGAACATAAACCCTAGATTATTCAAAAATTGAAGTTCAAAGCTTCTAATCATGTTAAATAGTATCAATCTAGGTTATACAAGCATAATATACAAACAATTTAAGCATTATTACACTAGAAAGCATCAAAATCGAATTATGTATGAAATTGTTCAAGAACACTAAAATTCGGATTAAATGTTGTTTAGGTGTAGAAATTTACCGATTTTCTTGTGTAATTCCTTGATAATAGTCTCCTCATTGCGATTTTATGAAAGATTTGATGAAAAATGGTGAAAAATCAAAAATTTAGCCAATTTTTTGTGTGTTTTTTCGCAGAAAAATGGGTGTGAGTGTGCAAACTGGTCTGTTCGACCAGTTATATTTTTTCTGGATTTTTGATGCTCCGCGAGTGCGGTGGTGGGAACCCACAAAGCACTGCGAGTCGCGGCGATATTTTTTTTTTTTTTTAAAACCTTATAACTTTATAAAACATAAAATTAATTTAAAAATTAAAATTTTGTTTCTTTTTAGGATGAGGGCGTTTCGGATCGATGTCCTAGTCCGTCCCTCGACAAAAATTTTAAAATTTGTCATTTTTAAGCGCGGTTTTAAAAGCAAAGATTTTTGGTGTTTTTTTTTAATGTTTTTGGCATACTTTAATTCAATAAGATTAAAAATAATGATAATAAAAGTTCTCGTCCCTCCCTCGGGTAAAGCAATTTCGGTTCAACGATCTAGTCTTCAATTCACGACGAATTTTAAAAATCATATTTTTAACTTAGCGAAATAAAGTAAATTTTTGTTTTTAAATTCACACCAAACTTAAATTTAAAATGCATAAAATTGAAAATTCATATTAATAATTAAAAATTCACACCAAACTTATATTATATTTTTATTTTTATACATACAAACTTAAATTAAAAATATTAAAATTTTCAAATATTTACAAACTTAAATATATTGATTTTAAAAAAAAATCACAATATTAATTTAATATTTATATATTAATTTTAAAAACACGGTAAAAATAAAATTAAAAATCTTTTTGGCTTTTATCCCACTTTAATCAATCAAATATTATCAAAAATATGCGCCCCTCTTTTCGGTAAAGTAATTTTGATTCCATGACATAATTTAACTCATGACGAATTTTTGAAATATTTTTGGTTGATTGATTAAAGATATTTATACCTTAAGAATAAACGTTAAATTTCGCAGTGATGTAATAAATTTTTGTATGATATCAATAATTTCGGTCGCAAGACCTAATTTTATCGAATACCAATTTAATACTTTATAGCGAACAAATTAGCGTTTATTATCAAAAGGTTAAAAATAAAAATAAAAATAAAAACTGTACAAACTTACCTGTGAAATATATTTCTTAGTGATATGCTCTAGCCCATTCATAAGATAGTCGGACTAATTGATTTTCCATGGCTACGTAGGCGTAACCTCGAGCATTTAACGTTTTTTCTTCTAAATATATGAACGGTCCGTCTCTGCATAAAGTAACAAATTCGGTGTTTGAATAGGTTTGATTATTTGAACATTTACCTTCGTGTGACCATTTTCCGCATTTGTGACATCTTTCAAGGTGTCGTGCTCTTCTTTTCGCTGCGGATTTTGATTTTCCTTTACCAAATTGTAACTTATTATTTTCGCATCTGGATTCTTTTCTTACTCCGTCCAATTTTTCTCTGATTACTGATACTATTTCACTTGGAAGGGTGTCATTATTACGTTTAGTGATCAAAGCGTGTAGCATTAGACCATGGTTTAATTCACAGGAAGTCTTCATTTCGTAAAACCTAAAAAAAATAAAAATTCAGAATGGGGGGAGAAGACTAGTTCTTTAGGGTCTGCTAGGAAAAGACCATTCGGGTTCCATTTTCGAGAACTACACGAAAACAGAAAATCTAACTCTAACAGAAATACATATTATCCTTTAAAGACTTGATTCTCCCCACACTTAGTTAGCTGTGGTGTCGAAATTGTGATTAACTTCGTTGTCAACTTCCATCGGACTATCTATGTAATGTTTAACTCTGTGACCATTAACCTTAAATTCAATCCCATTTGAATTTATTAATTCTACTGTTCCGTACGGGAAAACTCTTTTGACCATGAATGGTCCAGACCATCTTGATTTCAATTTTCCAGGAAATAGCTTGAATCGTGAATTGAAAAAAAGAACTCTGTCTCCTTCTTTAAATTCTTTTGAACTTCTGATTCTTTTATCATGCCATTTCTTTGTTCTTTCCTTATAGATTAACGAATTTGCGTATGCTTCATGTCTTAATTCTTCTAATTCATTTAGTTGACTTAACCGTAGACGTCCAGCTTCATGTAAATCAAGATTACATGTCTTCAAAGCCCAAAATGCTTTGTGTTCAATTTCTACTGGAAGATGACATGCTTTTCCGTAAACGAGTTTAAAAGGTGTGGTTCCAATTGGAGTTTTGTAGGCTGTTCTAAAAGCCCAGAGTGCATCCTCCAATTTAATGGACAATTCCTTCGGATTTGATCCTACGGTTTTCTCTAGAATACGTTTTAAAGCTCGGTTGGTATTTTCAACTTGTCCACTTGTCTGTGGATGATAAGCAGTGGAGATTTTATGAGTTACTCCATATCTTTTAAGAACTTTCTCAAGTTGATTATTACAGAAATGAGTTCCCCGATCACTTATTAAAGCTTTCGGTGTTCCAAACCTTGCAAAAAGATGTTTTAAAAAGTTGACTACAAATCGTGCATCGTTAGTCGGGAGAGCTTGTGCTTCCGCCCATTTAGATACATAATCAATGGCTACGAGAATGTAGAGATTATTATGAGATTTTGAAAATGGACCCATAAAGTCAATACCTCAAATGTCAAATACTTCACATACTTGAATGACATTTTGTGGCATTTCATCACGTTGACTTATTTTTCCGGCCCTTTGACATGCATCACAGGATTTGCAAAGAAGGTGTGCGTCTTTGAAAATTGTAGGCCAATAGAATCCAGCATCATAAACTTTTCTTGCTGTGATCTGAGGCCCATAATGCCCTCCTGTTGGTCCTGTGTGACAATGGTTTAAGATTTTACTAGCTTCATCTCCGAATACACATCGGCGTATTATTCCATCGGGACAACTTTTAAACAAATGTGGATCTTCTCAGAAATAGTGTTTTATATCACTAAAGAATTTCTTTCGTTTTTGGTACGATAATCCTTTTTCAAGGAATCCACATACTAAGTAGTTTGCATAGTCTGCAAACCATGGAATTTCATTATAATATATCCTCAATAGATATTCATCAGGAAAGTTGTCTTGTATAGCCGATTCATTTAGAACTTCTAATTCGGGATTTTCAAGACGAGAAAGATGATCAGCGGCGAGATTTTCTGCTACTCTTTTATCTCGGATTTCAATATCGAACTCTTGTAAGAGTAAGATCCAACAGATTAATCGTGGTTTGGCATCTTGTTTTGAAAATAGGTATCTAAGAGCAGAATGGTCAGTATAGACCACTGTTTTAGCTAGAACGAGATATGATCGAAATTAGTCAAAAGCAAAGACAATAGCAAGGAGTTCTTTTTCAGTAGTTGTGTAATTTGTTTGTGCTCCTTGTAACGTCTAACTAGCATAATATATAGGTTGAAATCGTTTTTCAATCCTTTATCCTAAAACGGCTCCCATTGCAAAATCACTTGCATCGCACATAAGTTCAAATGGTAGATTCCAATTTGGAGTTATCATAATCGGCGCATTAGTGAGTTTTTCTTTAATAATATTAAAAGATTTGATACATTCATCTGAAAAGATGAATGGAGCATCCTTTTCTAGGAGTTTATTCATAGGAGTGACAATTTTAGAAAAATCTTTTATGAAACGTCGGTAAAAACCGGCATGCCCTAGAAAACTCCTAACTCTTCTAACATTGATGGGATGTGGAAGTTTAGCAATTACATCTACTTTAGCTCTATCCACTTCAATTCCTTCCTTTGAAATTTTATGTCTAAGAACGATGCCTTCTTTAACCATGAAATGGCATTTTTCCCAATTAAGAACTAGATTTGATTGTTCGCATCTAATAAGCATTCATTCAAGATTAACTAGACATGATTCAAATGTATCACCGAAGACTGAAAAGTCATCCATGAAAACTTCCATGCATTCTTCTATCATGTCGTGAAAAATCGCCATCATGCACCTTTGAAAGGTTGCAGGGGCGTTGCAAAGTCCAAATGGCATGCGTTTGTAAGCAAAAGTACCATAAGGGCACGTGAATGTGGTTTTCTCTTGGTCCTCAGGTGCTATTGGAATTTGAAAATATCCGAAAAAACCATCAAGAAAACAATAGTAACTATTTCCGGCTAATCTTTCCAACATTTGATCAATAAAAGGTAAGGGAAAGTGATCTTTTCTGGTGGCGTCATTTAATTTTCTATAATCAATACAAACACGCCATCCTGTTATAGTCCTAGTAGGAATAAGCTCATTTTTCTCATTTGTGATGACAGTCATGCCACCCTTCTTAGGTACGCATTGAACTGGGCTTACCCATGGACTATCAGAAATTGGATAAATTAAACCTGCATCTAGCAGTTTAATAATTTATTTCTTAACAACATCTTGCATATTAGGATTTAGTCTTCGTTGGCGTTGCACATACGTTTTATGACCTTCTTCCATAAGGATTTTATGTGTGCAATACGAAGAACTTATTCCTTTAATATCATGAATCTTCCATGAAATAGCTGGTTTATGAGCTTTTAACACAGAAATGAGTTGAGATTTTTCATTTTCAGTAAGAGAAGACGATATTATTACAGGTAATTCAGATTCACCATGTAAATAAGCGTATTCCAAATGGTTTGGAAGTGGCTTTAACTCTAATGTCGGAGGTTCTTCTATCGATGATTTATATCGATATCTGTCTTTTTCTTTTAGCATTTGAATTTCTTCTGTTGTTGGTTTATATCCATTAGCCATAAGTGTAGCTAACATTTCAGTTTCATCAATTGGTTCAGTTCCTTCTCCTAAAGAACATTCTCCTGTTCCTTGTAATTCTGGAAATTCTTCTAACAATTCTGCATGTGAATCTATAGTTTGAATATAATAGCATGTATCATCTGCAGATTGCGGTTGTTGCATTGCTCTATCAACTGAAAAAGTAACACTCTCGTCCTCTATACTTAGGGTAAGTTTCTTACCGAACACGTCTATCATTGCTTTAGCCGTGTTTAAGAATGGTCTTTCTAATATGAGAGGAACTTGAGAATCTTCTTCCATGTCCAGAACAACAAAATCTACTGGAAATACTAAAGTACCAACTTTAACTAGCATGTTCTCCATTATCCCTCTAGGATATTTTACTGATCTATCGGCTAGTTGTATGCTTATTCTTGTTGGTTTCAATTCTCCAAGGTCTAGTTTAGTGTATAATGAATACGGCATCAGATTTATACTAGCACCTAAGTCTGCCAATGCTTCTATTGAACTAAGACTACCCAGAAAACATGGAATTGTGAAACTTCCTGGATCTGATAATTTTTCTGGTATCTTATTCAACAGCACTGCAGAACAATTAGCATTCATAGTAACAGTCGAGAGTTCTTCCATTTTCTTTCTATTCGTGATTAGATCTTTCAGAAATTTAGCATATCTAGGCATTTCTGAAATCACATCAATGAAAGGAAGATTTACATTTATCTGTTTAAACATATCCAAGAATTTGGATTGCTCGGCTTCAAGTCTCTCCTTTCTCATTTTACTCGGGTAAGGAAGTGGTGGTTGGTATGGTTTAACATAAGGTTTAGCTTTAACTGTGTTATCTTCATTAACCTTTTCAACTACCAGTTCTTTTTCCTTATCTTGATCAGGTTGTGGTTCTTGTGGAGTAGGAATAGCTTCCTCAGAAATTACAGGTATTTCAGGTGGTTTAAGTGTAATACCACTTCTTGTGGTAATGGCTTTAGCTGTTTCATTCCGGGGGTTAGCATTTATATCACTAGGTAAACTTCCCGGTTTTCTTTCACCTATTAACCTTGCTAGGTTACTTACTTCTTGTTCTAGATTTTGAATAGAAGCTTGTTGATTTCTAAATGCTTGAGCATTTTGTTCATTGGTTTGTTTCTGAGATGTGAAAAACTGTGTTTGAGATTCAACTAGCTTTGTCATCATATCTTCTAAATTTAGCTTTTTATCATCGGTTTGTGGTGGTTTGTTTTGAAAATTAGGTCTTTGCTGATTGTAAGTATTATTAGATACTTGTTGATTGCTAGGACCTTGTTGGTTGTTGTATGGAATATTTCGGTTATAATTCTGGTTTTGGTTGTAAATTGGTCTTGGCGGTTGATAATTATTCTGATAATTATTTCCAGGCCTTTGGTTTAGATATGAAACATTCTCCCTTTGTTCCATTGTTAGTTCAATACTGAGACAATGTTTTGTCAAATGTGGTCCTCCACACTGCTCACAACTAATTCGTATTGAGTGAATATCCTTAGTCATCTTTTCCATTCGTCTCTCAACAACATCTATCTTTGCGGAAATAAAATCTAAGTCATGGCTAGAATCGGCTCTAGCTGCTTTAGATGATCTAACGATATCTTTTTCTTGGTGCCATTCATGTGAGTGAGAAGCAATGTTATCAATAATTTTGTAAGCATCAGTTTCTGTTTTCTTCATAATGGAACCACCAGCTGCTATATCGATGTCTTTCCTTGTAGTGATGTCACATCCTTGGTAGAATATTTGTACTATTTGACAAGTGTCTAAACCATGTTGCGGACATCCTCTCAATAACTTTCCAAATCTGGTCCATGCCTCATATAGAGTTTCATTTGATTTCTGTGTGAACGTAACAATTTCTCCTTGAAGTCTCACGGCTTTAGATGCCGGAAAGAATTGTTTAAGAAAATTTTCAACTAAAACGTCCCATGTATCAATCGCCCCTTCAAGTAACGATTCCAACCAATCTTTGACTTCTCCTTTTAAAGTCCAGGGAAATAACATGAGATATATCTGTTCATCTTCAACTTCTCTTATTTTAAATAGAGTGCAGATCCTATTAAAGGTACGAAGATGTTCATTTGGATCTTCCTTCGGCGCACCACTAAATTGGCATTGATTAGTTACCATATGTAGAATTTGTCCTTTGATTTCATAATCTGGCGCATTAATGTCTGGATGAGTAATTGCGTGACCTTGGCCAGTGCGTTTAGCTCTCATTCGGTCTTCCATACTTAGAGGTTCCAGATTTTCCATGATTGAATTTGTTGAATCTGAATCACTAGAGGATTCTGATTTAATAGTTCGTTCCTCAACAATCTCTGTTTGAATGATTGGTGGTTCCGGAGGAAAGATTAATGGTTCAGGATCTATAAATTGTCCCTGAATATTCTCCGGATTCTCAATTGTGAGGTCGGGTTCAAAAAATGGATTATCGGAAATTTGAATTGGAGTACTTGGTCGACTGGATGACGATTCTAAAGAAAAATCAACGGCGGTAATATTAGCTAGATGTCTTGATCGAGTTACAGGTGGTGAACGTACAAAAGGTGATGAACGTTTTGCTCGGTGCATTCACTGAATATCTTATTAGTTTTTAAAAAGAAAGAAAAATTATATGAGTTATCTAATTAATAGACTTTTCTGATTTTGCCCACGTTTCGAATAGCCTAAAGATGCAGCAGAGGGGCAGGATTCGTTTGGTCTCAATATAATTGAGTACTGTTTGGCTCCAATAACCTGGTCCACGTACAAATCCAACTATTACTACGGACCAGAAAATTTTGATGTCTATCAATTTAACCGCTTAAAATAAATTTTCGTAAATTAAAGAAATTTAGAGAAGAAGTAGAAAATAAAATCTAAGTCCTAAAACTAGAATGTCGAGAAATAAGAAAGAAAAAGAGCGCGTCGAAAAACGTCAAAAAATAAAAAGATCGAAAAATAATAGGCGTCGAAAAATAAAAATAAGAAAGTAGCGCGTCTAAACTTAAAAAGGCACTAAAAACTAAAAATTAAAAGTTGCGTCTAAAAATATTAAAGCTTAAAAGAAATACTATATCCCAAATGACAATATCTTAAAAAGGGTACTAAAACTTAAAAAGGCGTCGCAAAATTCTAGAGCACCTAAATCTTAGTCTAAAGAAAAAGCACTTAAGGGATTTTACGGCAAAGCCTAAAAATATAGAAGTAAAAATAACTATGGCAAAAACTATAACTTAAAATTAAATATAAGCGAAAAATACAAAAATTACACTAAAACGAATAAAAAGAGGTACAAAATATAAAAATATACTAAAAGTTGTAAAAAGTACAATTTTTATAAAAATATTATTTTTATATTATTTATTTTATAAAACTATTAATTTTGTAATTTATTTAAAACTAAATAAACTAAAAATACAAAATAAATAATAAAACTAAATTAACTAATTTAATACAAAACCCTAATTAGGGTTATAAATTAATTAATAATAATAATAATTACTCCGTAATGATTGCAGAATTCAGTCAACTCTGGCGTGTCTGGTACTCTCATGCGATCGCATGAGAATATGCCTTCGGGCTCATGCGATCGCATGAGCTTGGATTTTGGGCCAGGTTACGGGCTGCTACAGTACCAGGCCGAGAGTTTTTTTATTTTTTATTTTTTTTCTGTTTTGCTGAATTATATATTTATAATATATATTTATAATTTAAATAAAACTTATATTTTTATAAAATAAAGATAAAGAAACTTTTATTGAAGTTATATATTTAATAAATTCTTAAAAATATATAAATTTTGTTTTTTCTTTTTATATTTTTGAATATATTATTTAAAACGTATTTTTACAAAAACGTATTTTTATAAAAGTAAACTTAAAAATTAATAAAAATCTTTTTTTTATAGCGTTGCGCTTCCGGCATTTTAGCTGATCCCCGACAGCGGCGCCAAAAATACTTGATGTTATGCGAGGTGTATATGAAATAGTGTATATTTTACTAGAAAAAACTATTAAATACGATACAATTTTACACAAGATATTTATTTATTTATAGAATGGATATACTTAAACCTTGCTACAACACTTATAGGCAGTGTACCTAATCGTACAGTAGTGTAGTTTTTAGTAAGTCCGGTTCATTCCACAGGGAAATCTTTTAAACAAAGCTTAACGCTATATTAGTTTAAATTATAAAAATACAAATATATATATAAGTAATATTATTATTATAAAAGGGGGTTTTTACCGTTTAATGACCGGTTTGTCGATTTTTAAAACTTTAGTCGCAGTTAAAACCTAATGTAAAATATTAAATAAATAAAAGACTTAATTTAAAGCGTAAAGTAAATAACGATAATGAAATTGCGATAATTAAAAAGTACGATAATTAAAAGTGCAATTAAATACAATAACAATAAATAAAAGTGCGATAATTAAAAGTGCAATTAAATATGAAAATAAAGGAATTATGCTTATTTAAACTTCCGTAATCATGATGTTTGACGTGTAGATTTTTAGTTTATTCCCATGGGTTAATTGTTCTTTGTTCTGGATTATTCAATATGTCCGTCTGGTTTTGTCCATAACAGTCCATCAGTCATAAATATAAAGTGCGAGTATCCTCGTCAAATTATCCTTATACCCGAAGTCAAATATTCCAACTAATTGGGGACTTAAACTATAACAAGGTTTTAATACTTTGTTTAATAATTACACCAGGTTATCGACTGCGTGTAACCCAAGGTTTTAATACTTTGTTATCAATTATGCCAAGTGTCCTTGTACATAATTTCACCCCTGTTTTAATAATTTCATAGAATATTAATCCATTCCCGTGTCTGGTTAAATGAACGATTATTCGTACATATAAATATCCCGCCCATCGTGTCCGATCGAGTGTATATGGTTATTTATAGGTACGTCCAATTGTAAATCTTTATATTAAAATTAACAAACTATCATTTAGTTAAACAAATATAAAGCCCATTAATAGCCCATAGTCTAATTTCCACAAGTGTCGTTCTTTTGTCCAAACCCCAATTATGGTACAAAGCCCAATTACCCATTTTTAGTAATTAGCCCAACATCATGATTACTTCGTTTTAAATAAGCATAATAATAACTTAGCTACGAGACATTAATGTAAAAAGGTTGAACATAACTTACAATGATTAAAAATAGCATAGCGTTACACGGACAGAATTTTGACTTACACCCTTATAACATTCGCTAACATACCCTTATTATTAGAAATTAAAATTAAAATTAAAATTAAAATATAAATATATATATATCTTACGTATGAATGAAGAAGAAAAAGATGTGTAAAAATCGGCCGAATGCTCGGCCTTTTATAGGCCCACGTAATACTGTTTGACCTCCGCGAGTGCGGAGGTTTTTGTCTTCAAAGCTCCGCGAGTGCGGTTCCCCTGATTCCAGCTAACATAAGTTTGGCTCCTAGCTTGCCGACGGATTTTATTATATAAATATAATATAAATACATAATTTATATAATTAATTATATATTATATTATATTATATTTATATACATAATTAATTTGTAACTTTCGGTCCGTTGCGTCATACGTTGAAAGCTGGTTCATGTCTCGGTTTCGGATTTTCGAACGTCCTTTCGTATGATTTAATATCTTGTACTTTGCGTTTTGTGGCTTGTACTCTTGTCATTTTTAGGCGTTCCTCATCAATAATTTGAACCTCTTTGCTTGTACTTTGTACTTTTTAGCTTTTTGGTCGTTTGTGTCTTCAAATTGTCGAATCTGCTTTTTGTCTTCACCTTTTAATATTTAAACGAATATTCCTTGTAAATAGGACAACTGCAACTAAAAGCTTGTCTTTCTTGAGGGATAATGCTATGAAATATATGTTCGTTTTTAGCATTATCAATAAGCAAAATCCATATTACCTTTATTGACAAATCGTGTAACTTATGTTACGTTTTCGGATCATTTGTCCTTTTTAAAATGCACAACGATGATCCTAAAGTTAACGTCAGTTTAGTTAACTAATTTCATGTGTTGGGCACATGATGGACAATTAAACAATTTTACTAGCAATTAAATTGGGAACCAATTCTCATTATATCTTCTTAAAAAAAGACACATACAATATGTCATACTTTCAAATAGGGTCGGGGGTAAATATGATATTTCAATATCACAACACAAGTATATAAAACGAGAACGACTCTAAATGAGATGTTTTTATTAAAACTCAAAGTATTATATCAGCGAAACTAAATTGTCATTACAAAAGGAAGCCAAAATGTAAATGTAATTGTTCTAATGCAATAACATAAATATAAAATGCGGACTCCATAGCAGCATAGTCCAAGTAGCAAGTAATCTTTTAGCAGTCATCACCTGAGACAAAACATCCTTAAAGTGTCAACCAAAAATGGTTGAGTGAACAACATAGGTTTATAATAGTTTTTAGACCACAAGATTTAGTTATAAATTTTAATCAGTTCGTTAGTAGTGCTGAGGTGTATGCTATCGAGACTAAACAAAATTACCCCGGGACACCTTGAACTGTCATTGTCGTTTTAATCATTATTATGTAACCAAAGACCAACGGTCAAATGGTTAGAGACGTCGCACTCAGTAGGCCTACTCACAATAACTAAGTTTGCGTTTATACGTAGCAATTAACGATATCATGGCAGGGATTTAGCATGAATCAAAGCATGTCATAGCATAGTTTGAACTAATTAAGATAAAGTTTTCGTGTACTTGTGTCTAAGCGTAAAACAGTTTGAAAACAAGCATGTGTCTCACCCCAAAAGTTTAAAACAAGTATATAAAGATAGTTAAAAAGTGGGGCTATGAAGTTCACCTTAGTAGCAAGTAAATAATTCCACGCAAGATGTAAGAACGGTGTATGTGTTCGGAGATCTCAACCTAGAGATATAACCTTTAATTAGTTAATGTCTAACAGACATAAAGTTTGTTTATTAATATAATGAATATATTAACAGTGACCGTTATTGTCAACAGACAAAGTGTGTTCATTAATATAGTAACTATATTAACAGTGGTTTTCGAGAAAAATTCCTATTTCTCAAAACTTTCTATTTTTGGAAACCTACTATTTATGGAAAGCTTCCACTTATAGTAAGTTTCCAGTTCTAGTAAGTTCGGGTTATAATTCTTACAAAGATGTCGTACAATCTCGCCCAAAATTCATTGCTAACATGCAAGTCACTCGAATGATCTATTGTTACCGGATGCCCAGGATTCTTGACTAGAATCTAAGTCATGGCATTCGAAATTCACAAGCGATTCTCATAAGGCAACAAGGATCACCCTAGGCCACAAGTAGCGGTGATGTTTATAGTCTTTGTACGTTATCTTTAATTATAACCTCCACGTTATAGGTATATACACATAATGAATTATTAATGTACCTATCAATTATATATAGGTGATAATATACTTAGTGTAATTAAAGTGTTACTATATAGTTAAGTCTACAGGTTATAACAATAATAATAGTATTACTCTTTAATTAATTAACTATTATGAAATCTTATCATTGCATGTTATTCATACATAAGTATTAGTTTACAATATATTTTATATTATACACAATTACTTAATTAGTATTCTGTTAACCTTATATTATCCATAAATATCCTAATAATTAATTAAATACCTAAACATCATATACATAATTTTTATAAACTTAATTAATCATATAAATCAGTATAAAAATATTGAAAATCGTTTTTATCATAATTTTGTATTTATTTTTGTTTTTCCCCTTTATTTAGTCATAAAATCAAGTTAAATTCCACATAATTATTAAATAAACTTAGATAATTACTTTTATTTTTTTTTTATAAGTTTATCTCATCTTAACAATCTGTAGAAAAATATATATTATATTATTTTTATATTCTTTCCTTATTTATCCTTTAATTACATTATAATAGTGTTTTAAATATTCAATAAGTACTAATTCGACTCCAATATTAATTTTTATCATTTTTAAAGACTTCTTAATATTTATTAACCTCAAAAAAATTATATATATATTTTTTATTATTAAAATATATTTTTATTACGAACCTTGGCATTGCTTTTATACTTAAATACTACATAATTCGTTTTTAACTACAAATAAAATTCCAAAAACTACTATAATTATTTTACATGATCTAACACTGCTCTAAATACTTTTTATATAAATATTACTGATATCCATATTTTATATATATTAATTTTATTTTTATCTATTAAAATCATACAATAATACCATTAATTATAGAATAATTGTATATAATGTTATAAAAATCAAGTTTCCTCATCCAACAACTTTTAAATATAAAAACCTCTGTGAAAATTATCATAACCACTTTTAAGTATTTAGAATAATTTAAACCAATTTATCCGTATATATACCCATCGATATACATATATATTCACATAAAATAGTTTCTTGTCTTTTTAACCAAAATCTCACGTACAATACTTCATAATAAATACTTAGATACTTATTAATCATGTTTTTATACATATGTAACGTATACATGCATACATTGTAGTGACCCGAACTTTTTCATGATTATATATTAAATGAAAACTATATTTGCATGATTAAATGTTTTCAACATGTTAAGCAATCAAACTTGTTAAGACTTGATTAATTGAAATGAGTTTCATGTAGACAATTGATCACCCAAGTTGACCGGCGATTCACGAACGTTAAAAACTTGTAAAAACTACATGATATATATATATATATATATATATATATATATATATATATATATATATATATATATATATATATATATATATATATATATATATATATATATATATATATATATATATATATATATATATATATATATATATATATATATATATATATATATGGTTAACATGAGATTATGATAAGTAAGTATCTTACTAAGTGTATTAACAATGAGTGATATATATAAAAATGAGATTATTGAATTAAGAAACTCTAAACGATATATATAACGATTATCGTTATAACATCGTCTTACTAAATACATATGAATCATATTAAGATATAGATACACTATGTTTAACATGATAAAATGATAATTAAGTATATCATTAAGTGTATTAATAATGAACTACATATGTAAAAACAAGACTACTAACTTAAGGATTTCGAAACGAGACATATATGTAACGATTATCGTTGTAACGACATTTTAATGTATATATATCATATTAAGATATATTCATACATCATAATATCATTATAATGTAATAATTTAACATCTCATTAGATATAATAAACAATGGATTAACAACATTAAATGAGATCGTTAACTTAAAGGTTTCAAAACAACACTTACGTGTAACGACTAACGATGACTTAACGACTCAGTTAAAATGTATATACATGTAGTATATTAAGATGTATTTGTACACTTTTGAAAGACTTCAATACACATATCAAAGTACTTATACTTAACAAAAATGCTTACAATTACATCCTCATTCATTTTCATCAACAATTCTACTCGTATGCACCCGTATTCGTACTCGTACAATACACATCTTCTAGATGTATATACTATTGGTATATACACTTCAATGATCAGCTCTTTAGTAGCCCATGTGAGTCATTAAACATGTGGGAACTATCATTTGGCAACTAGCATGAAATATATCTCACAAAAATTACAAAAAATATTATAAATCATTCCTGAATTATTTACATGAAAACAAACTTACACATCCTTTATATCTAATCCATATACCAACGACCAAAAACACCTACAAACACTTTAATTCTTCAATTTTCTTCATCTAATTGATCTCTCTCAAGTTCTATCTTCAAGTTCTAAGTGTTCTTCATAAATTCTATAAGTTCTAGTTTCATAAAATCAAGAATACTCTCAAGTTTACAAGTCTACTTCCAAGCTTTCTAATCCATTTCAAGTGATCATCCAATCTCAAGAAATCTTTCTTATTTACAGTAAGATATCTTTCTAATTCAAGGTAATACTCATATTCAAACTTTGGTTCAATTTCTATAACTATAACAATCTTATTTCGAGTGATAATCTTACTTGAACTTGTTTTCGTGTCATGATTCTACTTCAATAACTTTCAAGCCATCCAAGAATCCTTTGAAGCTAGATCAATTTTTGTCACTTCCAGTAGGTTTACCTACTAAACTTGAGGTAGTAATGATGTTCATAACATCATTCGATTCATATATATAAAACTATCTTATTCGAAGATTTGAACATGTAATCACTAGAACATAGTTTAGTTAATTCTAAACTTGTTCTCAAATAAAGTTAATCCTACTAACTTGACTTTTAAAATTAACTAAACACATGTTCTATATCTATATGATATGCTAACTTAATGATTTAAAACCTGGAAACACGAAAAATACCGTAAAACCGGACATACGCCGTTGTAGTAACACCGCGGGCTGTTTTGGGTTTGATAATTAAAGACTATGATAAACTTTGATTTAAAAGTTGTTCTTCTGGAAAAATGATTTTTCTTATGAACATGAAACTATATCCAAAAATCATGGTTAAACTCAAAGTGGAAGTATGTTTTTCAAAATGGTCATCAAGATGTCGTTCTTTCGACGAAAATGACTACCTCTTTAAAAAATGACTTGTAACCTGTATTTCTGACTATAAACTTATACTTTTTCTGTTTAGTTTCATAAATTTCAGTTCATTATGAAACCATAGCAACTTGAACCACTCAAAACGGATTTGAAACGAAGAAATGACGGGTAAAATAAAATTGGATAAATTTGCTAGCTTTAGCTACGAAAAATTTGTAACAAATCTAGACTAAACATATCCTAACTAATTTATATTGTATTATACATATTATGTAATCTTGGGATACCATAGACACGTATACAATGTTTTGACATATCATATCGACCCATCTATATATATATATTTCGGAACAACCATAGACACTCTATATGCAGTAATGTTTGAGTTAGCTATACAGGGTTGAGGTTGATTCAAAAATAATATATATACTTTGAGTTGTGATCTAGCCTTAAACTTGTATACACTGGGTCGTGGATTGATTTGAGATAATATATATTGATTTATTTCAGTACATCTAACTGTGGACAACTAGTTGTAGGTTACTAACGAGGACTGCTAACTTAACAAACTTAAATCATAAAAATGTAATAAAAAATGTTGTGAGTATATTTAAATCATACTTTGATATATATGTACATATTTGTTATAGGTTCGTGAATCGACCAGTGGCCAAGTCTTATTTCTAACGAAGGAAAAATATGTGAAAGTGAGTTATAGTCCCACTTTTAAAATCTAATATTTTTGGGATGAGAATACATGCAGCTTTATAAATGTTTTACAAAATAGACACAAGTATGCGAAACTACATTCTATGGCTGGATTATTAAATCGAATATTGCCCCTTCAAGTCTGGTAGCCTAAGAATGAGGGAAATGACCCCTAATTGACGCGAATCCTAAAGATAGATCTATGGGCCTAACAAACCCCATTCTGGAATTTGGAATGCTTTAATACTTCGATTTATATGGTGATTGCGATTGCCAATTTATGACATACTTGCGAGTATGCGGGGAATATTCTATATGCATTATGTTAATGTCGGTTACCAGGTGTTCATCATAGAATGATTTTTATACACTTGCGAGTGTAAGATTATTGAATAAATGAAATCTTGTGATCTATTATATTAATTTGATAATATATAGGTTAAACCTATAACTCACCAACATTTTTTGTTGACGTTTTAAGCATGTTTATTCTCAGGTGATTATTAAGAGCTTCCGCTGTTGCATACTAAAATAAGGACAAGATTTGGAGTCCATGATTGTATGATATTGTGTAAAAACTGCATTCAAGAAACTTATTTCGATGTAATATATTTTTATTGTAAACCATTATGTAATGGTCGTGTGTAAACGGTATATTTTAGATTATCATTATTTGATAATCTACGTAATGTTTTTTTTTAAAACCTTTATCCATAAAATAAAGGTTATTGTTGTTTTAAAAAGGAATGCAATCTTTGAAAAATGTCTCATATAGAGGTCAAAACCTCGCGATGAAATCAATTAATATGGAACGTTTATAATCAATATGAACGGGACATTTCAGTTGGTATCAGAGCGTTAGTCTTAGAGAACCAGAAAATTTGCATTAGTGTGCCTTATCGAGTTTGTTAGGATGCATTAGTAAATCTGGACTTCGACCGTGTTTTCTTTAAAAATGATTGCTTAATATTTTTTTGTTGGAAACTACAAATTGTAACATGTAAATATTATGTGATATATTAATCTCTTAACATGTTTGATATTGTGTGATAGATGTCTACCTCTAGTACAAATCCCATCGACTCACCTAATAATAATGAAGAGTCGAATATATATTGGGAAGATTCACAAATTCCCGAAGAGGAACCGGAAGAAGAGGAACCAGAAGAAGAAGAGGTTCCGGAGGAGGAAATATTAGGAACCACAGAAAAACAGATAAGTAAAAAAAAACCCTCAACGAATGAACCAAAATTAATAATGGTCAATGGTGTTTCCACCGAGGAAGCAAAATATTGGGAAGATTACCAATTTTTTGATGAATCGGATCCCGATGAGGATTCCGATGATGTTATAGAAATTACCTCGACTCAATTTGAAAAAGCAAAAGAAAATAATAAGGGAAAGCGCATCAAAATAGAGAAACCGGATTCCAACCCCGATGAACTTTATATGTATCGTCAACACCCGTATTTCTTAAGTTGTAACAATAACCCGGGAACCTCTAAGCCACCAGGTTTTTCTAAACCATTTGTGAAAACAACGGCTCGTATTAGAGGAACATCATATATCCCTAGAAAATTAGCAAAACGAAACAGGTCCGAAGAGGAAGAAACTAGTAAGTCGGAATAAAGAGTTGTAATCATGAGGTGTAAAATATGTAAAATAAGTGTGCTTGTACTTTTCTTGTTGTATGTAAAAATTGCTTGTATTATTTGATAATTATCTTTTACGAATCTAATTCTCGTCTGTTTTACAGTATAAAAACACAATGGACGTTAAGGATAGACAACCAAAAATTTTAGAAGACCTACCCGGGGACATGATTGATGAAATCTTGTCTAAAGTCGATCAGAATTCGTCGGCACAATTATTTATGGCAAAATTAGTTTGTAGAACATTTGAAGAACGTTCCAGGCATGCGTTAGTTTATAAAAGGCTTTCATTTGAAAGATAGGGTATATCACATTGGGGACACCGTAAGTTACGCCGTGTTTTCTTTAAAGCGTTAAATGCGGGAACCCAAATGCAATTTTACGCTACGGGTTAAAAACCTATTTTGACTCAACATATCCCAACGTAGGACTTCATGAGTTAGAAAGAGCTTCTAACATGCAACATAAAGAAGCATGTTATGCTTACGGGTTAGTGATGTTTGCTTCTCACCAAAGTGAGAAAAAGAACATCTGATTACAACTTTTAAATAAAACCTTCCCACAAGTGACGGATTCAGTAGTTGGGGTGAGAAACAAGGTTTTTAGATTATTACGAGACTGTTGGGCATTACGAAACCCTCGTCCCTTTGATGACGTTACAACATGCTGTCTTGTCAACGGCCATAACGGTTATTATGTTCCACAAGACCAAGGATGAGAAGTAGTCTTAGTAAAACCAGAATGCATGACTTGTTTCTGGACTTATGAATTACGTGTTTTTATTGCCTTTGCTGAACGACTTGCGTATTAACTAGGATTGTTGTCACAACTGTTTTGTATCAAAGTTATTGTGTGCTATATTTCATGCTATATGTATTATAGCGGTATTGTAAGTTTGTAAAATATTGTATAAAGGTTTGAACGCGATATATTATTATAATCAGTTTTTCATATAGAATTGTAGTAGTTGAATGGTATATAAGCTACTAAGTATGAACTTAACGGGTAGGTACTACCGGAATTAAAACTATAAAACGCTAATATGAAGAAAAAGCTTTTATAAATTAGTTCATATTGTGCTACGAAATACTATTGACTACTCTTAATATTCTATATGATTAACTTAATTCTTTTGGGCTATTTTTGAAGGAAATGGCACCGACAACTTGTCAGAATTTGAACATGAGTGAGGAAGACTTCCGTGCTTTCCTTGCAGCAAACATAGCCGCAGTACAGGCTGCGATGCAAAATAACAATAACTCTGAATCCAACAATGGAACTAACGCCACGAGAACTCTTGTAGGATGCTCCTACAAAGAATTCACTGCCTGTAAACCTTTGGAATTCGATGGAACCGAGGGTCCAATCGGATTAAGACGGTGGACTGAGAAGGTTGAATCGGTGTTTTCCATAAGTAAGTGCACTGAAGAAGACAAAGTAAATTACGCTACGCATACCTTCACGGGTACTGCGTTAACATGGTGGAACAATTATCTAGAACAGGTGGGACAAGATGCTGCTTACGCACTACCGTGGTCAGCATTCAAACACTTAATGAACGAGCAGTACAGTCCCAGAAATGAGGTCAATAAGCTCAAGGTAGAGCTTAGAGGGTTGCGAACACAAGGGTTTGATATTACCACGTACGAACGACGATTCACAGAGTTGTGCCTATTGTGTCCGGGAGCGTTCGAAGATGAATAAGAAAAAATCGACGCATTTGTAAAAGGGTTACCAGCAAGGATTCAAGAAGATGTGAGTTCACACGAGCCCGCCTCCATACAAAAGGCAAGTCGAATGGCTCACAAACTCATAAATCAGATTGAGGGAAGAATTAAAGAGCAAGTGATCGAAGAAGCCAACACGAAACAAGTCAAGAGGAAGTGGGAAGAAAACAGTGACAAGAGTCACCAATACAACAACAACAATAATCGCAATTACAAACGCAATAACTACCACCACAATCGCAACTTTAACCGCAATAACAATAACAATCCCAACAACAACTACAATAACCGTTCCAACAATAACAACAACCGCAACAACAACAATCCCAACAATAATAACCAGAGGCAGAAACCATGCCATAGGTGTGAAGGATACCATCCGACTGGGCTTTGTACGACATCGTGTACTAAGTGTAATAGAAAGGGTCATGGTACGACGAAGTGTGAAGTTTACGGACCAATGGCTAACAAGAATAAAGGAACAAATAATGTCGGAACAAATAATACCGCCATTATTTGTTATGGATGTGGGAAGCCGGGTCATATCAGAAATGAATGCCCAAATCAGGGGAATACTAATGGAAAGGGTCGCGGAAGAGTTTTCAATATTAATACGGCAGAAGCGCAAGAAGACCCGGAGCTTGTTACGGGTACGTTTCTTATTGATGAAAAACCTGCTTATGTTTTATTTGATTTGGGTGCGGATAGAAGCTATATGAGTAGAGATTTTTGTGCTAAATTAAGTGGTCCATTGACGCCTATGAATAATAAATTTTTACTTGAATTAGCAAACGGTAAATTAATTTTGGCAGATAAAATATGTCAGAATAGAGAAATTAAACTGGTTAGTGAAACGTTTAAGATTGATTTGATACCAGTAGAGTTAGGGAGTTTTGATGTGATAATTGGCATGGACTGGTTGAAAAGGGAGAGAGCAGAGATAGTATGTTACAAAAATACAATTCGCATTGTACGAGAAGAAGGAAAACCCTTAATGGTGTACGGAGAAAAGAGCAATGCGAAGCTAAATTTTATTAGTAATTTGAAGGCGCAAAAGCTAATAAGAAAAGGTTGCTATGCTGTTTTAGCACATGTCGAGAAAGTACAAACCGAAGAAAAGAACATCAATGATGTTCCCGTCGCAAAAGAATTTCCCGATGTATTTCCGAAAGAATTACCAGGACTACCTCCACACCGATCCGTTGAATTTCAAATAGATCTTGTACCAGGAGCTGCACCAATAGCTCGTGCTCCATATAGACTTGCACCCAGCGAAATGAAAGAACTCCAAAGCCAACTACAAGAACTTTTAGAGCGTGGTTTTATACGACCAAGTACATCACCATGGGGAGCTCCTGTTTTGTTTGTCAAAAAGAAGGATGGTACATTCAGGTTGTGTATCGACTACCGAGAGTTGAACAAACTTACCATCAAGAACAGTTATCCACTACCGAGAATCGACGACTTATTTGATCAACTACAAGGCTCGTCAGTTTATTCGAAGATTGATTTACGTTCTGGGTATCATCAAATGCGGGTGAAGGAGGATGATATTTCGAAGACTGCTTTCAGAACGCGTTACGGTCATTACGAGTTTATGGTTATGCCATTTGGGTTGACTAACGCACCAGCTGTGTTCATGGACATCATGAACCAAGTGTGTGGACCATACCTTGACAAGTTTGTTATTGTTTTCATCGATGACATACTTATTTACTCAAAGAATGATCAAGAGCACGAAGAACATTTGAAAAAAGTGCTAGTGTTGTTGAGGAAAGAAAAACTCTACGCTAAATTTTCAAAGTGTGCATTTTGGTTGGAAGAAGTTCAATTCCTCGGTCACATAGTGAACAAAGAAGGTATTCAGGTGGATCCGGCAAAGATTGAAACCGTTGAAAAGTGGGAAACCCCGAAAACTCCGCAGGATATACGTCAATTTTTAGGATTGGCTGGTTACTACAGAAGATTTATCTAAGATTTTTCCAAAATAGCAAAACCCTTGACTGCATTAATGCATAAAGGGAAGAAATTTGAATGGAAGGATGAGCAGGATAAAGCGTTTCAATTGTTGAAGAAAAAGTTAACTACGGCACCTACATTGTCAATGTCTGAAGGGAATGATGATTTTGTGATATATTGTGACGCCTCAAAGCAAGGCCTCGGTTGTGTATTAATGCAACGAACAAAGGTAATTGCTTAAGCGTCTAGACAATTGAAGATTCACGAGCAGAATTATACGACGCATGATTTGGAATTAGGCGCGGTTGTTTTTGCATTAAAGACTTGGAGGCACTACTTATATGGGGTCAAAAGTATTATATATACCGATCACAAAAGTCTCCAATACATATTTAATCAGAAACAACTAAACATGAGGCAGCGTAGGTGGATTGAGTTATTGAATGATTACGATTTCGAGATTCGTTACCATCCGGGGAAGGCGAATGTGGTAGCCGACGCTTTGAGTAGAAAGGACAGAGAACCTATGCGGGTAAAAGCTATGAATATAATTATTCGTACTAACCTTACTACACAAATAAAGGAGGCGCAGCAGGGAGTTGTAAGAGAAGGGAATTTGAAGAATGAAATACCCAAAGGATCGGAGAAACACCTTAATATTCGGGAAGACGGAACCCGATATAGAGCTGAAAGAATTTGGGTGCCAAAGTTTGGAGATGTGAGAGAAATGGTACTTAAGGAAGCACATAAAACCAGATATTCAATACATCCCGGAGCGGAGAAGATGTACAAAGATCTCAATAAACACTTTTGGTGGCCGGGTATGAAAGCCGATATTGCTAAATACGTAAGAGAATGTTTGACGTGTTCTAAGGTCAAAGCTGAACATCAGAAACCATCAGGTCTACTTCAGCAACCTGAAATCCCAGAATGGAAATGGGAAAACATTACCATGGATTTCATTACTAAATTACTAAGGACTGCGAGTGATTATGATACTATTTGGGTAATAGTCGATCGTCTCACCAAATCAGCACATTTTCTGCCAATGAGAGAAGATGACAAAATGGAGAAGTTGGTGCGATTATACTTGAAAGAAGTTGTCTCCAGACATGGAATACCAATCTCTATTATCTCTAATAGGGATGACAGATTTGTTTCAACGTTTTGGCAGACATTACAGCAAGCATTAGGAACTCGTCTAGACATGAGTACTGCCTATCATCCACAGACTGCTGGGCAGAGCGAAATGACGATACAAACACTCGAAGACATGCTACGAGAATGTGTTATTGATTTTGGAAACAGTTGGGATCGACACCTACCGTTAGCAGAGTTTTCCTACAACAACAGTTACCACTCGAGTATTGAGATGGCACCGTTTGAGGCACTTTATGGTAGAAAGTGCAGGTCTATGATTTGTTGGAGTGAAGTTGGGGATAGACAAATTACGGGTCCGGATATAATTCAAGAAACTACCGAGAAGATCATTCAAATTCAACAACGGTTAAAAACAGCCCAAAGTCGATAAAAGAGCTACGAGGACATTAAAAGAAAAGATATAGAATTTGAAATTAGAGAGATGGTCATGCTTAAGGTTTTACCTTGGAAAGGTGTTGTTCGATTTGGTAAACGGGGGAAACTAAATCCAAGATACATCGGGCCATTCAAGATTATAGATCGTGTCGGACCAGTAGCTTACCGACTTGAGTTACCTCAACAACTCGCGGCTGTACATAACACTTTCCACGTCTCGAATTTGAAGAAATGTTTTGCTAAAGAAGATCTCACTATTCCGCTAGACGAAATCCAAATCAATGAAAAATTTCAATTCATCGAATACCCGTCGAAATAATGGATCGTGAGGTTAAAAGGCTTAAGTAAAACAAGATACCAATTGTTAAGGTTCGATGGAATGCTCGTAGAGGACCCGAGTTCACCTGGGAATGTGAAGACCAGATAAAGAAGAAATACCTGCACTTATTTCTAGAAGATGCGTCAACACCTTCAACCGCTTAAAATTTCGGGACGAAATTTATTTAACGGGTAGGTACTGTAGTGACCCGAACTTTTCCATGATTATATATTAAATGAAAATTATATTTGCATGATTAAATGTTTCCAACATGTTAAGCAATCAAACTTGTTAAGACTTGATTAATTGAAATGAGTTTCATGTAGACAATTGACCACCCAAGTTGACCGGCGATTCACGAACGTTAAAAACTTGTAAAAACTACATGATGATATATATATATATATGGATATATGGTTAACATGAGATTATGATAAGTATGTATCTTACTAAGTGTATTAACAATGAGTGATATACATAAAAATGAGATTATTGAATTAAGAAACTCGAAACGATATATATAACGATTATCGTTATCACAACGTCTTACTAAATACATATGAATCATATTAAGATATAGATACACTATGTTTAACATGATAAAATGATAATTAAGTATATCATTAAGTGTGTTAATAATGAACTACATATGTAAAAACAAGACTACTAACTTAAGGATTTCGAAACGAGACATATATGTAACGATTATCGTTGTAACGACATTTTAATGTATATATATCATATTAAGATATATTCATACATAATAATATCATTATAATGTAATAATTTAACATCTCATTAGATATAATAAACAATGGATTAACAACATTAAATGAGATCGTTAACTTAAAGGTTTCAAAACAACACTTACGTGTAACGACTAACGATAACTTAACGACTCAGTTAAAATGTATATACATGTAGTGTATTAAGATGTATTTGTACACTTTTGAAAGACTTCAAGACACATATCAAAGTACTTATACTTAACAAAAATGCTTACAATTACATCCTCATTCATTTTCATCAACAATTCTACTCGTATGCACCCGTATTTGTACTCGTACAATACACAGCTTCTAGATGTATATACTATTGGTATATACACTTCAATGATCAGCTCCTTAGTAGCCCATGTGAGCCATTAAACATGTGGGAACCATCATTTGGCAACTAGCATGAAATATCTCACAAAAATTACAAAAAATATTATAAATCATTCATGAATTATTTACATGAAAACAAACTTACACATCCTTTATATCTAATCCATATACCAACGACCAAAAACACCTACAAAAACTTTCATTCTTCAATTTTCTTCATCTAATTGATCTCTCTCAATTTCTATCTTCAAGTTCTAAGTGTTCTTCATAAATTCTATAAGCTCTAGTTTCATAAAATCAAGAATACTCTCAAGTTTACAAGTCTGCTTCCAAGCTTTCTAATCCATTTCAAGTGATCATCCAATCTCAAGAAATCTTTCTTATTTACAGTAAGATATCTTTCTAATTCAAGGTAATACTCATATTCAAACTTTGATTCAATTTCTATAACTATAACAATCTTATTTCGAGTGATAATCTTACTTGAACTTGTTTTCGTGTCATGATTCTACTTCAATAACTTTCAAGCCATCCAAGAATCCTTTGAAGCTAGATCAATTTTTGTCACTTCCAGTAGGTTTACCTACTAAACTTGAGGTAGTAATGATGTTCATAACATCATTTGATTCATATATATAAAACTATCTTATTCGAAGATTTGAACATGTAATCACTAGAACATAGTTTAGTTAATTCTAAACTTGTTCGCAAATAAAGTTAATCCTACTAACTTGACTTTTAAAATCAACTAAACACATGTTCTATATATATATGATATGCTAACTTAATGATTTAAAACCTGGAAACACGAAAAATACCGTAAAACCGGACATACGCCGTTGTAGTAACACCGCGGGCTGTTTTGGGTTTGATAATTAATGACTATGATAAACTTTGATTTAAAAGTTGTTCTTCTGGAAAAATGATTTTTCTTATGAACATGAAACTATATCCAAAAATCATGGTTAAACTCAAAGTAGAAGTATGTTTTTCAAAATGGTCATCAAGATGTCGTTCTTTCGACGGAAATGACTACCTCTTTAAAAAATGACTTGTAACCTGTATTTCTGACTATAAACTTATACTTTTTCTGTTTAGTTTCATAAATGTCAGTTCATTATGAAACCATAGCAACTTGAATCACTCAAAACGGATTTGAAACGAAGAAATGACGGGTAAAATAAAATTGGATAAATTTGCTAGCTTTAGCTACGAAAAATTTGTAACAAATCTAGACTAAACATATCCTAACTAATTTATATTGTATTATACATATTATGTAATCTTGGGATACCATAGACACGTATACAATGTTTTGACATATCATATCGACCCATCTATATATATATATATATATATATATATATATATATATATATATATATATATATATATATATATATATATATATATATATATATATATATATATATATATATATATATATATCGGAACAACCATAGACACTCTATATGCAGTAATGTTTGAGTTAGCTATACAGGGTTGAGGTTGATTCAAAAATAATATATATACTTTGAGTTGTGATCTAGCCTGAGACTTGTATACACTGGGTCATGGATTGATTTGAGATAATATATATTGATTTATTTCAGTACATCTAACTGTGGACAACTAGTTGTAGGTTACTAACGAGGACTGCTAACTTAACAAACTTAAATCATAAAAATGTAATAAAAAATGTTGTGAATATATTTAAATCATACTTTGATATATATGTACATATTTGTTATAGGTTCGTGAATCGACCAGTGGCCAAGTCTTATTTCCAACGAAGGAAAAATATGTGAAAGTGAGTTATAGTCCCACTTTTAAAATCTAATATTTTTGGGATGAGAATACATGCAGCTTTATAAATGTTTTACAAAATAGACACAAGTATGCGAAACTACATTCTATGGCTGGATTATTAAATCGAATATTGCCCCTTCAAGTCTGGTAGCCTAAGAATGAGGTAAATGACCCCTAATTGACGCGAATCCTAAAGATAGATCTATGGGCCTAACAAACCCCATTCTGGAATTTGGAATGCTTTAATACTTCGATTTATATGGTGATTGCGATTGCCAATTTATGACATACTTGCGAGTATGCGGGGATTATTCTATATGCATTATGTTAATGTCGGTTACCAGGTGTTCATCATAGAATGATTTTTATACAATTGCGAGTGTAAGATTATTGAATAAATGAAATCTTGTGATCTATTATATTAATTTGATAATATATAGGTTAAACCTATAACTCACCAACATTTTTTGTTGACGTTTTAAGCATGTTTATTCTCTGGTGATTATTAAGAGCTTCCGCTGTTGCATACTAAAATAAGGACAAGATTTGGAGTCCATGATTGTATGATATTGTGTAAAAACTGCATTCAAGAAACTTATTTCGATGTAATATATTTTTATTGTAAACCATTATGTAATGGTCGTGTGTAAACGGTATATTTTAGATTATCATTATTTGATAATCTACGTAATGTTTTTTTTTAAAACCTTTATCCATAAAATAAAGGTTATGGTTGTTATAAAAAGGAATGCAATCTTTGAAAAATGTCTCATATAGAGGTCAAAACCTCGCGACGAAATCAATTAATATGGAACGTTTATAATCAATATGAACGGGACATTTCAGTTGGTATCAGAGCGTTAGTCTTAGAGAACCAGAAAATTTGCATTAGTGTGTCTTATCGAGTTTGTTAGGATGCATTAGTAAATCTGAACTTCGACCGTGTTTTCTTTAAAAATGATTGCTTAATATTTTTTTGTTGGAAACTATAAATTGTAACATGTAAATATTATGTGATATATTAATCTCTTAACATGTTTGATATTGTGTGATAGATGTCTACCTCTAGTACAAATCCCATCGACTCACCTAATAATAATGAAGAGTCGAATATATATTGGGAAGATTCACAAATTCCCGAAGAGGAACCGGAAGAAGAAGAGGTTCCGGAGGAGGAAATATTAGGAACCACAGAAAAACATATAAGTAAAAGAAAACCCTCAACGAATGGACCAAAATTAATAATGGTCAATGGTGTTTCCACCGAGGAAGCAAAATATTGGGAAGATTACCAATTTTTCGATGAATCGGATCCCGATGAGGATTCCGATGATGTTATAGAAATTACCTCGACACAATTTGAAAAAGCAAAAGAAAATAATAAGGGAAAGCGCATTAAAATAGAGAAACCGGATTCCAACCCCGATGAACTTTATATGTATCGTCAACACCTGTATTTCTTAAGTTGTAACAATAACCCGGGAACCTCTAAGCCACCAGGTTTTTCTAAACCATTTGTGAAAACAACGGCTCGTATTAGAGGAACATCATATATCCCTAGAAAATTAGCAAAACAAAACAGGTCCGAAGAGGAAGAAACTAGTAAGTCGGAATAAAGAGTTGTAATCATGAGGTGTAAAATATGTAAAATAAGTGTGCTTGTACTTTTCTTGTTGTATGTAAAAATTGCTTGTATTATTTGATAATTATCTTTTACGAATCTAATTCTCATCTGTTTTACAGTATAAAAACACAATGGACGTTAAGGATAGACAACCAAAAATTTTAGAAGACCTACCCGGGGACATGATTGATGAAATCTTGTCTAAAGTCGGTCAGAATTCGTCGGCACAATTATTTATGGCAAAATTAGTTTGTAGAACATTTGAAGAACGTTCCAGGCATGCGTTAGTTTATAAAAGGCTTTCATTTGAAAGATAGGGTATATCACATTGGGACACCGTAAGTTACGCCGTGTTTTCTTTAAAGCGTTAAATGCGGGAACCCAAATGCAATTTTACGCTACGGGTTAAAAATCTATTTTGACTCAACATATCCCAGCGTAGGACTTCATAAGTTAGAAAGAGCTTCTAACATGCAACATAAAGAAGCATGTTATGCTTACGGGTTAGTGATGTTCGTTTCTCACCAAAGTGAGAAAAAGAATATCGGATTACAACTTTTAAATAAAACCTTCCCACAAGTGACGGATTCAGTAGTTGGGGTGAGAAACAAGGTTTTTAGATTATTACGGGACTGTTGGGCATTACGAAACCCTCGTCCCTTTGACGACGTTACAACATGCTGTCTTGTCAACGGCCATAACGGTTATTATGTTCCACAAGACCAAGGATGAGAAGTAGTCTTAGTAAAACCAGAATGCATGACTTGTTTCTGGACTTATGAATTACGTGTTTTTATTGCCTTTGCTGAACGACTTGCGTATTAACTAGGATTGTTGTCACAACTGTTTTGAATCAAAGTTATTGTGTGCTATATTTCATGCTATATGTATTATAGCGGTATTGTAAGTTTGTAAAATATTGTATAAAGGTTTGAACGCGAAATATTATTATAATCAGTTTTTCATATAGAATTGTAGTAGTTGAATGGTATATAAGCTACTAAGTATGAACTTAACGGGTAGGTACTACCGGAATTAAAACTATAAAACGCTAATATGAAGAAAAAGCTTTTATAAATTAGTTCATATTATGCTACGAAATACTATTGACTACTCTTAATATTCTATATGATTAACTTAATTCTTTTGGGCTATTTTTGAAGGAAATGGCACCGACAACTTGTCAGAATTTAAACATGAGTGAGGAAGACTTCCGTGCTTTCCTTGCAGCAAACATAGCCGCAGTACAGGCTGCGATGCAAAATAACAATAACTCTGAATCCAACAATGGAACTAACGCCACGAGAACTCGTGTAGGATGCTCCTACAAAGAATTCACTGCCTGTAAACCTTTGGAATTCGATGGAACCGAGGGTCCAATCGGATTAAGACGGTGGACTGAGAAGGTTGAATCGGTGTTTTCCATAAGTAAGTGCACTGAAGAAGACAAAGTAACGTACGCTACGCATACCTTCACGGGTACTGCGTTAACATGGTGGAACACTTATCTAGAACAGGTGGGACAAGATGCTGCTTACGCACTACCGTGGTCAGCATTCAAACACTTAATGAACGAGCAGTACCGTCCCAGAAATGAGGTCAATAAGCTCAAGGTAGAGCTTAGAGGGTTACGAACACAAGGGTTTGATATTACCACGTACGAACGACGATTCACAGAGTTGTGCCTATTGTGTCCGGGAGCGTTCGAAGATGAATAAGAGAAAATCGACGCATTTGTAAAAGGGTTACCAGAAAGGATTCAAGAAGATGTGAGTTCACACGAGCCCGCCTCCATACAAAAGGCAAGTCGAATGGCTCACAAACTCATAAATCAGATTGAGGGAAGAATTAAAGAGCAAGTGACCGAAGAAGCCAACACGAAACAAGTCAAGAGGAAGTGGGAAGAAAACAGTGACAACAGTCACCAATACAACAACAACAATAATCGCAATTACAAACGCAATAACTACCACCACAATCGCAACTTTAACCGTAATAACAATAACAATCCCAACAACAACTACAACAACTACAATAACCGTTCCAACAATAACAACAACCGCAACAACAACAATCCCAACAATAACAACCAGAGGCAGAAACCATGCCAGAGGTGTGAAGGATACCATCCGACTGGGCTTTGTACGACATCGTGTACTAAGTGTAATAGAAAGGGTCATGGTACGACGAAGTGTGAAGTTTACGGACCAATGGCTAACAAGAATAAAGGAACAAATAATGTCGGAACAAATAATACCGCCATTATTTGTTATGGATGTGGGAAGCCGGGTCATATCAGAAACGAATGCCCAAATCAGGGGAATACTAATGGAAAGGGTCGCGGAAGAGTTTTCAATATTAATACGGCAGAAGCGCAAGAAGACCCGGAGTTTGTTACGGGTACGTTTCTTATTGATGAAAAACCTGCTTATGTTTTATTTGATTTGGGTGCGGATAGAAGCTATATGAGTAGAGATTTTTGTGCTAAATTAAGTGGTCCATTGACGCCTATGAATAATAAATTTTTACTTGAATTAGCAAACGGTAAATTAATTTCGGCAGATAAAATATGTCAGAATCGAGAAATTAAACTGGTTAGCGAAACGTTTAAGATTGATTTGATACCAGTAGAGTTAGGGAGTTTTGATGTGATAATTGGCATGGACTGGTTGAAAAGGGAGAGAGCAGAGATAGTATGTTACAAAAATACAATTCGCATTGTACGAGAAGAAGGAAAACCTTTAATGGTGTACGGAGAAAAGAGCAACGCGAAGCTAAATTTTATTAGTAATTTGAAGGCGCAAAAGCTAATAAGAAAAGGTTGCTATGATGTTTTAGCACATGTCGAGAAAGTACAAACCGAAGAAAAGAACATCAATGATGTTCCTGTCGCAAAAGAATTTCCCGATGTATTTCCGAAAGAATTACCAGGACTACCTCCACACCGATCCGTTGAATTTCAAATAGATCTTGTACCAGGAGCTGCACCAATAGCTCGTGCTCCATACAGACTTGCACCTAGCGAAATGAAAGAACTCCAAAGCCAACTACAAGAACTTTTAGAGCGTGGTTTTATACGACCAAGTACATCACCATGGGGAGCTCCTGTTTTGTTTGTCAAAAAGAAGGATGGTACATTCAGGTTGTGTATCGACTACCGAGAGTTGAACAAACTTACCATCAAGAACAGTTATCCACTACCGAGAATCGACGACTTATTTGATCAACTACAAGGCTCGTCAGTTTATTCGAAGATTGATTTACGTTCTGGGTATCATCAAATGCGGGTGAAGGAGGATGATATTTCGAAGACTGCTTTTGAGAACGCGTTACGGTCATTACGATTTTATGGTTATGCCGTTTGGGTTGACTAACGCACCAGCTGTGTTCATGGACATCATGAACCGAGTGTGTGGACCATACCTTGACAAGTTTGTTATTGTTTTCATCGATGACATACTTATTTACTCAAAGAATGATCAAGAGCACGAAGAACATTTGAAAAAAGTGCTAGAGTTGTTGAGGAAAGAAAAACTCTACGCTAAATTTTCAAAGTGTGCATTTTGGTTGGAAGAAGTTCAATTCCTCGGTCACATAGTGAACAAAGAAGGTATTCAGGTGGATCCGGCAAAGATTGAAACCGTTGAAAAGTGGGAAACCCCGAAAACTCCGAAGGATATACGTCAATTTTTAGGATTGGCTGGTTACTACAGAAGATTCATCTAAGATTTTTCCAAAATAGCAAAACCCTTGACTGCATTAATGCATAAAGGGAAGAAATTTGAATGGAAGGATGAGCAGGATAAAGCGTTTCAATTGTTGAAGAAAAAGTTAACTACGGCACCTACATTGTCAATGCCTGAAGGGAATGATGATTTTGTGATATATTGTGACGCCTCAAAGCAAGGCCTCGGTTGTGTATTAATGCAACGAACAAAGGTAATTGCTTATGCGTCTAGACAATTGAAGATTCACGAGCAGAATTATACGACGCATGATTTGGAATTAGGCGCGGTTGTTTTTGCATTAAAGACTTGGAGGCACTACTTATATGGGGTCAAACGTATTATATATACCGATCACAAAAGTCTCCAACACATATTTAATCAGAAACAACTAAACATGAGGCAGCGTAGGTGGATTGAGTTATTGAATGATTACGATTTCGAGATTCGTTACCATCCGGGGAAGGCGAATGTGGTAGCCGACGCTTTGAGTAGAAAGGACAGAGAACCTATGCGGGTAAAAGCTATGAATATAATTATTCGTACTAACCTTACTACTCAAATAAAGGAGGCGCAGCAGGGAGTTGTAAGAGAAGGGAATTTGAAGAATGAAATACCCAAAGGATCGGAGAAACACCTTAATATTCGGGAAGACGAAACCCGATATAGAGCTGAAAGAATTTGGGTGCCAAAGTTTGGAGATGTGAGAGAAATGGTACTTAAGAAAGCACATAAAACCAGATATTCAATACATCCCGGAGCGGGGAAGATGTACAAAGATCTCAAGAAACACTTTTGGTGGCCGGGTATGAAAGCCGATATTGCTAAATACGTAGGAGAATGTTTGACGTGTTCTAAGGTCAAAGCTGAACATCAGAAACCATCAGGTCTACTTCAGCAACCTGAAATCCCAGAATGGAAATGGGAAAACATTACCATGGATTTCATTACTAAATTACTAAGGACTGCGAGTGGTTATGATACTATTTGGGTAATAGTCGATCGTCTCACCAAATCAGCACATTTTCTGCCAATGAGAGAAGATGACAAAATGGAGAAGTTGGCGCGATTATACTTGAAAGAAGTTGTCTCCAGACATAGAATACCAATCTCTATTATCTCTGATAGGGATGACAGATTTGTTTCAACGTTTTGGCAGATATTACAGCAAGCATTAGGAACTCGTCTAGACATGAGTACTGCCTATCATCCACAGACTGCTGGGCAGAGCAAAATGACGATACAAACACTCGAAGATATGCTACGAGCATGTGTTATTGATTTTGGAAACAGTTGGGATCGACACCTACTGTTAGCAGAGTTATCCTACAACAACAGTTACCACTCGAGTATTGAGATGGCACCGTTTGAGGCACTTTATGGTAGAAAGTGTAGGTCTCTGATTTGTTAGAGTGAAGTTGGGGATAGACAAATTACGGGTCCGGATATAATTCAAGAAACTACCGAGAATATCATTCAAATTCAACAACGGTTAAAAACAGCCCAAAGTCGATAAAAGAGCTACGCGGACATTAAAAGAAAAGATATAGAATTTGAAATTGGAGAGATGGTCATGCTTAAGGTTTCACCTTGGAAAAGTGTTGTTCGATTTGGTAAACGGGGGAAACTAAATCCAAGATACATCGGGCCATTCAAGATTATAGATCGTGTCGGACCAGTAGCTTACCGACTTGAGTTACCTCAACAACTCGCGGCTGTACATAACACTTTCCACGTCTCGAATTTGAAGAAATGTTTTGCTAAAGAAGATCTCACTATTCCGCTAGATGAAATCCAAATCAATGAAAAATTTCAATTCATCGAAGAACCCGTCGAAATAATGGATCGTGAGGTTAAAAGGCTTAAGTAAAACAAGATACCAATTGTTAAGGTTCGATGGAATGCTCGTAGAGGACCCGAGTTCACCTGGGAATGTGAAGACCAGATAAAGAAGAAATACCTGCACTTATTTCTAGAAGATGCGTCAACACCTTCAACCGCTTAAAATTTCGGGACGAAATTTATTTAACGGGTAGGTACTGTAGTGACCCGAACTTTTTCATGATTATATATTAAATGAAAATTATATTTGCATGATTAAATGTTTCCAACATGTTAAGCAATCAAACTTGTTAAGACTTGATTAATTGAAATGAGTTTCATGTAGATAATTGACCACCCAAGTTGACCGGCGATTCAAGAACGTTAAAAACTTGTAAAAACTACATGATGATATATATATATATGGATATATATGGTTAACATGAGATTATGATAAGTAAGTATCTTACTAAGTGTATTAACAATGAGTGATATACATAAAAATGAGATTATTGAATTAAGAAACTCGAAACGATATATATAACGATTATCGTTATCACAACGTCTTACTAAATACATATGAATCATATTAAGATATAGATACACTATGTTTAACATGATAAAATAATAATTAAGTATATCATTAAGTGTGTTAATAATGAACTACATATGTAAAAACAAGACTACTAACTTAAGGATTTCGAAACGAGACATATATGTAACGATTATCGTTGTAACGACATTTTAATGTATATATATCATATTAAGATATATTCATACATAATAATATCATTATAATGTAATAATTTAACATCTCATTAGATATAATAAACAATGGATTAACAACATTAAATGAGATCGTTAACTTAAAGGTTTCAAAACAACACTTACGTGTAACGACAAACGATAACTTAACGACTCAGTTAAAATGTATATACATGTAGTGTATTAAGATGTATTTGTACACTTTTGAAAGACTTCAAGACATATATCAAAGTACTTATACTTAACAAAAATGCTTACAATTACATCCTCATTCATTTTCATCAACAATTCTACTCGTATGCACCCGTATTCGTACTCGTACAATACACAGCTTCTAGATATATATACTATTGGTATATACACTTCAATGATCAGCTCTTTAGCAGCCCATGTGAGTCATTAAACATGTGGGAACTATCATTTGGCAACTAGCATGAAATATATCTCACAAAAATTACAAAAAATATTATAAATCATTCCTGAATTATTTACATGAAAACAAACTTACACATCCTTTATATCTAATCCATATACCAACGACCAAAAACACCTACAAACACTTTAATTCTTCAATTTTCTTCATCTAATTGATCTCTCTCAAGTTCTATCTTCAAGTTCTAAGTACAACAACAACAACAACAACAATACCCAATCCCACCAATGTGGGGTATGGGGGAGGTTGATCGTAGACAATCCTTCCTCTATTCTAGAATAAAGAGCGATCATTTCTCCACCCCGAGTGTAACACTCCCAAGAGTAGAGAAATTCCTTTCTCTCTATATTCGTCAGATAGAGAGATTGCTTCCAGGGAACTCCGGCCAGAAAGTAAAAAAAAAAAAAAAAAAAAACGATACAAACGAGACGCCATGAAAATGGTGAGATCAAATCTTCATGGGTTTTACATCATGCCTGGGGTTTAATTTAGGCTCTAAGTGGCGGTAAAGTCGCCAATAAATCGATGCTTGCCGTTGACTCACTTAGTAGAGCCATAAAATATAAATATATATATATATATGGGAACGTACCTTAGACTGCCGTGCGAAGCTCAAGGGATGACGGGAAATGCTACACTACATACCAACATACCTGCATACGCATACATACATACGAGAACATACGAGCATACAACCATAGACATGACGGCCAACAAAAAAGCACGCATACCAACAAACATAAACATGCATACCCAAAAACATACCTACATCACATGCTAGCAACCATAACCCAAACCCTAAACATAAACATGCAAACAAACCAACACAAGCAAACATACATACCCTACAACCAAACAAACTCATACGAACCAGCACATACATACATACACAAAACCAAGAAGAGGTCCAGGTAAACACACAAACACACAGACCCACAAATGCAAAACAAACAACAACCTACTCGTCTATTCTAATTCTAGTCCTCCACGTAAGCCTATCAGAAGTCATGTCCTCGGTCAATAAAAGTTCCTTCAAGTCGAGCTTAATTCTATCATCCCACCTACGAGTAGGTCTACCCCTTATCCTTACTCCGTCAACCGTCAGTGCCTCGATTCTCCTAACAGGTGCAGTAGGGGGTCGCCTCTTCACATGTCCAAACCATCGAAGTCGTTCTTCTCTTAGCTTGTCGATGATGCTTCTGACTTTCAGGTTCTCCCTAAAAATGCTATTTGGGATCATATCTAGCATTGTTTTACCGCATATCCACCTCAGCATCCTCATCTCTGCCACCTCCATCCTTCTCTCTTGTGCCTTCGTCATTGGCCAACATTCTGATCCATATAGCATAGCAGGTCTAATTGCCACCTTGTAAAATTTCCCTTTCAGCTTTAGAGGGATCTTCTTGTCGCATAAGACCCCAGTCGCTGCCCTCCATTTCATCCACCCTACTTTAATACGGTGTGTCACGTCTTCATCGATCCTCCCCGATTTGTGGAGCATCGAGCCTAGGTATCTAAACGAGGTTTGCGGATGCAAGATCTGGTCTCCAATGCAGATGTTCACTCCATCCTCTTGTTCAATGATCCTATCAAAATCACATCTAAGATATTCCGTCTTTTGTCTACTAATTAGTAAACCATTACTTTCTAAGGCCACTCTCCATTGCTCCAGTCTTCTATTAAGCTCCTCCTTAGATTCGGCCACAAGCACAATATCATCGGCAAAGATCAAGCACCAAGGGATACACTCTTGTATCCCTCGAGAAAGCTCATCAAGGATCAAAGCAAAAAGAAAAGGGCTGAGGGCCGAACCTTGATGCAAGCCTACTTCTATTGGGAAGACTTCGGTACTTCCAACCGGCGTTCGAACGCAAGACTTCGCCCCATCGTACATATCCCTAATAACACTAATATATGTACTCGGGATACTTCTACCATTAAGGGTCTTCCAAATCAAGTTTCGTGGAACGCAATCATAGGCCTTTTCCAAGTCTAAGAAAACCATCTCCAAGTTCTTTTGTTTTTCTCTATACTTCTCCATTAGGTTCCTAATAATATGGATTGCCTCCATCGACGAGCGCCCTGGCATGAAACCAAATTGGTTTTCCGAAACATTTGTTTCGCTTCGCATTCTAGTCTCAATCACTCTCTCCCAAAGCTTCATAGTATGGCTAAGTAGTTTTATGCCTCTATAGTTGCTGCAGCTTTGAGCGTCCCCCTTGTTCTTATAGATGGGGATAGTCTCGCTCACCCTCCACTCCATAGGCATTTTAGAGCTTCGAAGCGTCTTGTTTAAAAGGCAAGTCAACCACCTAACACCATCATCTCCAAGGCACCGCCACGCCTCAATAGGGATCTGGTCTGGCCCCACAGCTTTATTTCTCCCCATCTTTCGTAGTGCCAATCTTACTTCCTCTTCGTTGATCCTCTCACACTCTATGTTGTTCCGGAACTGATCTCTATCAGAGCCTAGCAACTCTTCGTAACGCTGAGATCTTCCCCCAGTGAAAAGAGATGAGAAATACTCTTCCCATCTTTTCCTAATTTCGTCTTCCTTTACTAGGGTTTGACCACCTTCATTTTTGATAAACTTGATGTTATCTAGATCCCTGCGCCTTCGCTCCCTAGCTTTGGCTATTCTATATATATCATTTGCTCCCTCTTTGGAGTTTAGTTTCATGTACAAATCTTCGTATGCCTTTTCTTTTGCACGAGCTACAGCCTTCTTAGCTTCTCTTTTGGCTTCTTTATATCTCTCTAAAACCCTAAGTCTATTAACCGGAGTCCCCTCTTGACAAGAGATGAGCTCCCTAAACCTTAGTTGTTTGATCTCGACTTTGCTTTGAACCTCGTCGTTAAGCCACCATGATTCTCTATCAGATTTATGTCCTCTCGATGTTCCTAGTGCCACACCTAAGGCTTCCTTGGCTACTTCTCTAATGGTGGACGCTAGACAATTCCACATCTGGTCAGCATCATTCTGGGGTCCCTGATAAGGCTAAAAAGGAACATATATTTCATAGCAAAATCCCCCAAGAAAGACAAGATTTTAGTTGCAATTGTTCCATTTTCGAGTAATATTTGTTTATTTTAAATAAGTGCGAAGACAAAAGGCGAAAACGAAGATTTGAAGACGCAAAGGTCCAAAAAGCTCAAAAGTACAAGATACAATCAAAAAGGTTCAAATTATTGATGAAGAACGTCTAAAAATGACAAGAGTACAAGTTACAAAACGCAAAGTACACGATATAAAATTGTACGAAAGGACGTTCGAAAATCCGGAACTGGGACATGAACCAACTCTCAACGCTCGACGCAACGGTGTAAAAATTACAAGTCAACTATGCACAAGAATAAAATATAATATTTAAATAATTCATAATAAGAATAATATTAAATAATAAAAAGTTGTTAATTGAGCATAGTTCAGGGGTCGTAAATGAAAATTTGAATTCTAATTTTCCTATAAAAGGAACGATATGTTCGATGAATTAGAGAGAGAGATTTTTTACGATCTTTTTTTTCTTTCTATCTTTTTCTTATTTTTCTATATCAAATATCAATATCTATATTTATAATTCTCTATCATAATGTTAATGTAATCAGATATAACAATAATCTTAATTTTAATTTTAAATTATGATAATAATAAGATTTATGATAGAGATCGTTTGAGTGTGTAAGTCGAAATTCTGTCCGTGTAACGCTACGCTATTTTTAATCATTGTAAGTTATGTTCAACCTTTTTACATTAATGTCTCGTAGCTAAGTCGTTATTATGCTTATTTAAAATGAAGTAATCATGATGTTGGGCTAATTACTAAAATTGGGTAATTGGGCTTTGTACCATAATTGGGGTTTGAACAAAAGAACGACACTTGTGGAAATTGAACTATGGGCTATTAATAGATGGGGGGTATTGTCTAATTGAGTGACAACTCATTGGAGTCTGTCGAACCTATCTTCAAATTAATTAACCTAATAATTAATAATGATTATGGTTGTCCTATTTAGTGATGTTCATATGGAATCTGTTATAATCATTTAATTAATCAATTGGGTTGGGTAATTGATTATTCATTCTGATCAAGTGGATGAATTAATATTCATAAACTAATTAAAACAGGGGTGGATTACATACAGTGATAACTGATGTAATTGTTGACAGAAGTGATAACTGCGTCACAGTTTAAATCCTTAATCAGTTGGAATATTTGACTTCGGGTATAAGGGTAATTTGACGAGGATACTCGCACTTTATATTTATGACCGATGGACTATTATGGACAAAAACCAGATAGACGTATCAAATAAACCAGGACAAAGGACAATTAACCCATGGTAATAAATTAAAATCAACACGTCAAACATCATGATTACGGAAGTTTAAATAAGCATAATTCTTTTATTATATTTCTCATCGTATCTTTATTTACTGTCATTTTATTACTCGCAATTTTATTTTCTGTCATTTTATTTATCGCAATTTATTTTACGCACTTTAATTTTTGTCATTTATTTTTACGCTTAAAATCGACAAACCGGTCATTAAACGGTAAAACCCCCATTTTATAATAACACTACTACTTATTTATATATATATTTTTACAAATAAACTTAATAATATAGCGTTAACTTCACCAGCTCCCTGTGGAACGAACCGGACTTACTAAAAACTACACTACTCTACGATTAGGTACACTGCCTATAGTGTTGTAGCAAGGTTTAGGTATATCCCATCCGTAAATTAATAAAACTTGTGTCATATTTTGTAGTATTTTGTATTAAAAATAATACTATTTCGTACCCTCACGCTACATCATCAGTCCCATTTCCACTTCTGCACCAAATCTTCCTACAACAGCAGTTTTAAAAGTCTCTGCCTTCTCACCGCTCAGCTTCTTCCACCGGATTTTAGGTTGGACGAATCTGACACTCTTGGTGACTCGTCTCTGGGTAACCAGATCCATGACCACCAGTCTGTGTTGGGAGGAGCATGTCAATTCATTCAGGACCTTACAGTCCCTACATGTCCTAAAATCCCCTTTGCGAAGTAACAAATAGTCAATCTGGGTGCTATGACCCCCGCTGTGAAAAGTCGCTAATTGAGCTTCCGTCTTCTTGAAAAATGAATTCACCACAACCAGATCGTGAGCAACTGCAAATTCGAGAATAGAGAACCCTTCTTCATTTCTTACTCCATACCCAAAGCCTCCGTGGGCACCCGGGTAACCCTCGACATCTGTTCCTATATGACCATTTAGATCTCCACCAATAAGTAAACGATGGTCCGGGGGGCACCTCCTCACAACCTCGTCTAACGATTCCCAAAAGAGTCTCTTTTCAGCTGCTCCCAGGCCCGCATGAGGTGCATAAGCGCTTATGACCGTGTAGGTCACCTCCTGGATAACTAACGTAACCGACATAATTCTATCACTCCGTCTACCCACCTCCACCACATTATTGTTATAGGGTGGGCCTATAATGATACCAACACCGTTTCTAGCTACTCTCGATCCCGAGAACCACAACTTGTAGTCCTTGACCTTAGCCGCCCCTCGACCCTTCCATCTAGTCTCTTGGACACACAAAATGTCCACTTTACGTTTGCGTAAAGTCTCCACTAGTTCATACCGTTTGCCGGTCAGAGTCCCCACATTCCAACTACCTGCTCTAATCCTAACCGGTTTCGCTAACCTATTTCCACTTCTAAGCCCTATGGACCTACCCGCCCCTGAACAAGAAGGACATGACCTCAAGTAACCATGAGAATGCCTAGTGTCTATCTTACCCTATGCAAGTCGAGTAAACCGCAACAAGTGAAAAAATAAAAAAAATAAAAAAATGCTACCTAAAATCAGCACAACCAAAAGTACACTAAAAAAAATATGGAATACCAGTTGTACCAAAATACCACAAATAAGATACAAACGAAGTGAGGAAATAAAGCAGTATGTTTCTATATTAATTTAATATTTAGTTTTATTATGTAAATATGGACTAAAATAAAAAGGTAATACACAAATGAAATAAATTAAAATATATACCAGTAAAATACCACCATACGTTAACAGTAGAATAGGATATAAATAATAGATACTCCGTATAAATATAGAAATACGTATAGATATAATAGTAGATATAATAAGGATATAGAAGAAAAAGCAATCTAATATGTAAACGGAAACAACAGCATAACATGAAAAGCAGATAGCACAAAAAAGGGAAAGAGGTAACCGGCCGGAAAAATTGATTTCCGGTAGTAAGCGGCGGTGACCGACGGGACCGAGTGGAGCCGTAGAACAGAAACGAAGTTGATTCCTCTGCGAAAAAACAGTCCCTGGCAAGATAGGTTGGCGGTGATATTCCACACGCCGTTAGTTCGTCGGAATAAACCCACCTCCGGCGGTTGCTCCTGGCGGCGCGTGGTAGCTCCGACACCGGCAAGGCTAGTTCGGTTAGGATCCTTAGGATATTACGAGTAAGATGGTGATGGTGGTGACTATTAATTCTCTACTATTGGATTGTTATATACAGGCAAAAATTTGGATGTGATATGATTCTTGTGAACGTTAAGTTTGTACGGAGAGAGAAAATCTTTAATAATAATATAAAAAGTTAATAGTATCAAAAAGATCAATACTTAATCAAAAAATCTTCAAGTTCTAAGTGTTCTTCATAAATTCTATAAGTTCTAGTTTCATAAAATCAAGAATACTCTCAAGTTTACAAGTCTACTTCCAAGCTTTCTAATCCATTTCAAGTGATCATCCAATCTCAAGAAATCTTTCTTATTTACAGTAAGATATCGTTCTAATTCAAGGTAATACTCATATTCAAACTTTGGTTCAATTTCTATAACTATAACAATCTATTTCGAGTGATAATCTTACTTGAACTTGTTTTCGTGTCATGATTCTACTTCAATAACTTTCAAGCCATCCAAGAATCCTTTGAAGCTAGGTAAATTTTTGTCACTTCTAGTTGGTTTACCTACTAAACTTGAGGTAGTAATGATGTTCATAACATCATTCGATTCATATATATAAAACTATCTTATTCGAAGATTTGAACATGTAATCACTAAAACATAGTTTAGTTAATTCTAAACTTGTTCGCAAATAAAGTTAATCCTTCTAACTTGACTTTTAAAATCAACTAAACACATGTTCTATATCTATATGATATGCTAACTTAATGATTTAAAACCTGAAAACACGAAAAACACCGTAAAACTGGACATACGCCGTTGTAGTAACACCGCGGGCTGTTTTGGGTTTGATAATTAAAGACTACGATAAACTTTGATTTAAAAGTTGTTCTTCTGGAAAAATTATTTTTCTTATGAACATGAAACTATATCCAAAAATCATGGTTAAACTCAAAGTGGAAGTATGTTTTTCAAAATGGTCATCAAGATGTCGCTCTTTCGACGGAAATGACTACCTCGTTAAAAAATGACTTGTAATCTGTATTTCCAACTATAAACTTATATTTTTTCTGTTTAGTTTCATAAATTTCAGTTCATTATGAAACCATAGCAACTTGAATCACTCAAAACGGATTTGAAACGAAGAAATGACGGGTAAAACAAAATTGGATAAATTTGCTAGCTTTAACTACGAAAAATTTGTAACAAATCTAGACTAAACATATCCTAATTAATTTATATTGTATTATACATATTATTTAATCTTGGGATACCATAGACATGTATACAATGTTTTGACATATCATATCGACCCATCTATATATATATTTCGGAACAACCATAGACACTCTATATGCAGTAATGTTTGAGTTAGCTATACAGGGTTGAGGTTGATTCAAAAATAATATATATACTTTGAGTTGTGATCTAGCCTGAGACTTGTATACACTGGGTCGTGGATTGATTTGAGATAATATATATTGATTTATTTCAGTACATCTAACTGTGGACAACTAGTTGTAGGTTACTAACGAGGACTGCTAACTTAACAAACTTAAATCATAAAAACGTAATAAAAAATGTTGTGAATATATTTAAATCATACTTTGATATATATGTACATATTTGTTATAGGTTCGTGAATCGACCAGTGGCCAAGTCTTATTTCCAACGAAGGAAAAATATGTGAAAGTGAGTTATAGTCACACTTTTAAAATCTAATATTTTTGAGATGAGAATACATGCAGCTTTATAAATGTTTTACAAAATAGACACAAGTATGCGAAACTACATTCTATGGTTGGATTATTAAACCGAATATTTCCCCTTCAAGTCTGGTAGCCTAAGAATGAGGGAAATGACCCCTAATTGACGCGAATCCTAAAGATAGATCTATGGGCCTAACAAACCCCATTCTGAAATTTGGAATGCTTTAATACTTCGATTTATATGGTGATTGCGATTGCCAATTTATGACATACTTGCGAGTATGCGGGAAATATTCTATATGCATTATGTTAATGTCGGTTACCAGGTGTTCATCATAGAATGATTTTTATACACTTGCGAGTATAAGATTATTGAATAAATGAAATCTTGTGGTCTATTATATTAATTTGATAATATATAGGTTAAACCTATAACTCACCAACATTTTTTGTTGACGTTTTAAGCATGTTTATTCTCAGGTGATTATTAAGAGCTTCCGCTGTTGCATTCTAAAATAAGGACAAGATTTGGAGTCCATGATTGTATGATATTGTGTAAAAACTGCATTCAAGAAACTTATTTCGATGTAATATATCTTTATTGTAAACCATTATGTAATGGTCGTTTGTAAACGGTATTTTAGATTATCATTATTTGATAATCTACGTAATGTTTTTTTTTAAACCTTTATCGATAAAATAAAGGTTATGGTTGTTTTAAAAATGAATGCAGTCTTTGAAAAACGTCTCATATAGAGGTCAAAATCTCGCGACGAAATCAATTAATATGTAATGTTTATAATCTATATGAACGGGACATTTCATACATGCACACGTAAACACACACACACACACACACACACACACATATATATATATATATATATATATATATATATATATATATATATATATATATATATATATATATATATATATATATATATATATATATATAATTTTTATATAAAACTCGCATGTAAACGAAAGTATGAGTAAGTAAGGATCTAAGGATACCTTAGGGTTACTAGATCAAGATTATGTGGTGTTTGATGGTGGAACATGAGCAGCAAAACAGCAGCAGCACGTCGAACCACAAAGGTGGAAAATTGGGTCGATTTTGGTGGGTTTGGATCACGCAACAGCAGCAGCAAGTTGGGGTTGTTTCGTGGGATTTTGCAGCAGCAACAAGGGTGGTTTCGTGGGTGGTGAAGGCTGCAAATCGATGGCAGCAAAAGAAGGGTGGTGGTGTTCGGTTATTTGAGCCGAATGTGGGGTGAGGTGGTGGTGTTGGTTCGTGAATCAAGCAAGAGAGGAGAAGGAGATGTTTGGTTGATTTGTGATTGAAGAGAATGAGCCTAGGGGGTTCTATTTATACTTGTATTTCGGAATCATTAACATACTAGGATTGTTAGATGATAAACTTGAAGATCAAGATTAACTTGGAGAAAAAGCGATTAACATGGAAGAGTTTGAAGTAGATTATAGTTAGGAGTTGTACTAGTCTTTTGCCATCCCATTTCTTTTAATTTATGGGCCGATATATATATATATATATATATATATATATATATATATATATATATATATATATATATATAGGCGCATGATCAATGGGGAAGTAACCAATCGGGGGGAAGCGTGGGGAAGCAAAAAAATTTTTTTTTTTCGTTTTTTTGGAATTTTTTTTTCCGGCATCAAGATCACACGAAAATATGAACATTTAGAAGAGACACTTCGTGATGAATGTTATTATTTAGGCGGGAAAACGATCGACAAAAATAACATTCAAGATAATATTGTTCGTGAAGAATGTTAACGTTTTTTTTCCCATGTTTTGTGAAGTAAAATTTAGCCCGATTTAGAGTTTAGGGTTTAGGGTTTAGGGTTTTGGGTTTATTCCATAAACCCAAAACACCAAACCCTAAACCCTAAACCCTAAACCCTAAGCCGTTCATGTTAAAAATTCAATCTAAATCCTAAATCTAAACCCTAAATCTAAACCCTAAACCCTAAATTTCTAAACCCTAATATCTAAACCCTATAAACCCTAATATCTAAACCCAAATATCTAAACCCCAATAGCTAAAACCTCAACATACGCTCGAAAAACACGATAATTGTTATATATTACTTCTTCGAGCGTTTTTCCGCCAAAATAAAAGCATTTATCACAAAGTGTCTCTACTAAATGTTCATATTTTCATCCCATCTATAATGTTCGTGAACAAATTTTTTTCAAAAAACGAAAAAAAAAGTTTTTGCTTCCCCCCGTTTCCCCCCGATTGGTTACTTCCCTCTTGATCCTACCACTATATATATATATATATATATATATATATATATATATATATATATATATATATATATATATATATATATATATATATATATATATATATATATATTATTTATTTTATTAATTATAAAACATATACACATAATATAGCATTTTATATTATATACGTATAGATATATATATATATCACGTAAAACATAAAATGTATTGTACAAATAGAAGCGAGATTGTGAGGGTAGTCATACAATAGTAGCCAAACAATATTTATTATGGGGAAATATTAGCTGCATTGTTATCTCATTCTTGTTTGACAATACCGGGTTTGACCACACCCTTTGAAAGTTATCTTTCTCAAATTCGACTTCAACAAATTTTAGTGACCATTATCTAGTTTCCATTTTTATATAGATAAATTAAGTTTTATAATCATGCAACGCTAGTTAATGCCAAACTTTATGCCAAAATTGTTTAAATGTATACAAGCTCAATATTAATGAATGATATCGAACTAAAAAAAGTGATCATGTTCAATCTTAATTTAGAAAATACATTTGAGAATGACATAACAAAGTATACAATGAGTTCAATCTTAAATAGGTAGAGGAATACATCGAGTTCAATCTTAACATGTACCAACACATGTAATTATTTAACGAAACAAATTAATCGGCGTTAAGATTAGGACTACCATTGTACATTTAAAAATCATAGGGGCTACCAGTATATTTGTTTTTTAAAAAATGATTACCGGTATGATTTTGGATAAATAGAGACCACTGATATAATTAACTCTTTATTAAAAACTTAAATATTGATATTTAGATAAATTTATAACTATGAACTTCAACTACTGATTGAGATTATTATTTATTATTCGGGTCTCTTCAAATTGTATATATAATCATTTCTGAAAAAATAGGTTCGGATCCGAGTATAGGCTCGGGTGCTGCGTGTCCGGCTCGGGTTAGGTGCATGGGCTCTGGTTTACTCTTCCTCAACCTTCAATTTCAAATTAAAAATTTTCAATTTAGTCCCCCCACTCTCAATTGTCCGCTTTTAGTGCTCGCCCGTTTTTCATTTACACCCCTCCGTTATTTACGATTTACCCCCTCTTACTTTTTTGTCCGCTTTTAATGTTCGCGTAGTTTTTATTTACGATTTATTCTCTCCTACTTTTTTGTTTGCTTTTAGTCCTCACACTTTTTTAATTTACGATTTACTCCCTATTACTTTTTTTGGTCCTATTTTTTTCCAACTTTCTACAAAAACAATAGCGGCAGCGCGCTGAAACTCTCGCTGCGAAGCGCGAACCACCATGCTTGTTAGCTATCAAATTGAATTTGAATATTAAATACTAAATATTAAATATTAATATGACTATTATTAATATTAATATTAATATTAATTAATATTAATATTAATATATTAATATGTTCAATTAAGTTCAGTATGTTGGGGCCTAGGAAGTACGAACTCTAAACTAAGACCCATGACATTCAGGCCCGTTGGACTCAATATTACGTGGCCCACTAGCCTACTTACGAAACCCGGTTAGGCTCCACATTGTGTTGTAAACCGCCCGGTTTACTGTCAGCATCTTCAGTGAGAGATGAACTGATGCTCTTAGTCGAAAGTTTCAGTAGGAAAAATTAGGGCACACTTTCTCCCCCAGTTTTATCATCTGTCTAAAGTGAAATACAATAATTATAGAATGCCGTTTATTTCTAAAATTCAAAGACAAACAGATTACAATCTCATCCCTTCAAGTTGCCCAATCGTAATCGACAATGGCGCCTCATATTTCAGAATTGGGTAAAATTCAATTGTGTTTATTCACATTTTTATTTATTTAAAGCTCAATTTTACTTTGTATCATCAATTACTTAAATTATCATGTGTACTGTTGATATGAATTTTGATAATTAATGATTCGTGTCTGGTTATTTGTTATAGATGGGCAGGAGAGAGTGAACCTAGAATTATTTTCCGAAATATCGTTCAGAGACCGCGTCATAAAATTACTGGTATTTTAACTTATATAATTAATTAAATAATTAATAATTAATAAAGAACCATCTATTTTGCAGTAGGACTTGACATTTAAGTAGTAGCTGATTTTTAGGTTTGATAATGTAGGTGAAACGATAACGATCGTTGGTGACCATGATCCTGCGCTGTTGAGGTACTTTGATTGCACGCGTTCAGGACCACGTTCAGCGTTTGATAATGATGTTGTTTTCCAGTTTGAGATTATGGAATATGTAAGCTTGATTCAGTTTCAACTTTAGTTATAATTATTTGTATTAACAGTTGCACTTTGAAATTTGTTATGTGCCACATATTAGTATATTCGTTTTCAAATAGTGTTTTCCCTCTCCATACGCATGCGTCTAAAAACAGCAAGTAGGATATGTTGATAATGCCCTCTGTATATATTGTAAATTTCATGATAGTTTTGATCCCTCGCTTATACTAAATGTGTCTTCAAACTATGCTTTCATCTTTAATCTTCAAATTCTATGTTTTTGTGTTTTCTCTCCATGTACGTATTTACTTGAGCTTACCGTTTAGTGAACGATTTCCAATTCACTCCATTGCTTTGTAGATTCTTGACTTTGCATTCGATAGATTGGGGGCAGACGAATCTCCGGTACATTTTCCTACCAATTTTTATTTTTTTTTTGTCATAAATTCCCGTGCGTTTTTTTTTTTTTTGACTAATTTTGTATCTTTTATTTCGCCATTCATGGCAGGACAGATTAATCATCCTATCCTCATTACCGAATGTCCATGCAACCCAGTACACTCGCGTAGTAAAATGGCTGAACTGTTGTTTGAGACATATGGGGTTCCTTCTATAGGTATGATTACGCCAAATTCTGTTTTTTAGCCATCACTTATGACACTTCTATTTTTTCATACTTATATACCATGTTATAACTGACATGCTGTCGCAGCGTTCGGAGTTGCTGCAGCTTTTAGCTATACGTACAATCAAAAACTTGGAATTTGTGATAGAGACGGTCTTGCAATTTGCTCAGGGTTTACCACAAGCCATGTGATCCCAGTATGCAATTCATCTTTATGATTTCTGTATGTCATTTTGTTTGTCATTTGCAGACTATTTAACAATACTATTTTACTGTGTGCATTCAGTTTATTAATGGAGAGCCAGTTTATGAAGTATGCTGTCGTACCAATGTGGGTGGTTACCATGTCACCGATTACCTAAAGCAACTTCTGTCTCTAAAGTATCCCCATCATATGTGAGAACATTTTTTTTTTTTGTAATAAATTTTTGAACTCTGAAGGGTAATTTTGACATTTTTTCATTCTTTCAATATAATGTACCCCCAGCATATGTGAGAACATCTTTTTTCCCTTTTTTTTTGTAATAAAGATTGGAACTTTGAAGGGTATCTTTGACATTTTTTCATTTTTCAATCTAAAGTACCCCCAGCATATGCAAGAACATCTTTTTTCTAATAAAGTTTGGAACTTTGAAGGGGGTATCATTGACATTTTTCAATTTCCTCAAAACAGGTTGAGGCTTACATGGGAGAAGGTAGAAGATTTAAAGATGGAACATTGCTATATTGCCCCAGATTATGCTTCTGAAGTTAGATTATTTCAGGCATTATACTAATCTCTCTAACTCTGTATCCTGTAATTTTATGAATATTTTTTGTGTTTATATATTTCAAACATAAGCTATATATAACAGAAAGGGACAAAAGAAGCGGAAGAGAAAACAAGATGTTGGCAACTTCCATGGACACCAGCACCAGTTGAAGAACCACCTTCAGAAGAAGAGATTGCAAGAAAAGCCGCTTTAAAAGAACGACAGGGTCAACGGTTACGAGAAATGGCCGAGGCTAAAAAAACTTCAAAAATAAATGAATTGGAAAATGAATTAAAGGGTTTAGAATTTCTTATACACCAACTTAAAAATGTAAACGGAAACGATATTCCATCTTTCTTGGCTGAAACTGGTTATGTCTCTAAGCAAGAAATCGAATCTGCTATTGTCAAAGTAACACAATCGCTAAGAAAAGCTAAGGGCGAGCAAGATGAAATTGAGGAGAAACCTGATATTCCTAATACAGAAAAATATACACTTACTGATGTTCCTGATAACATGCTTGCACCTGAACAGGTATTCTATATTTTTGCAGTTTTTAACCTGTTAGCACCTTCAACAGTCAGTCACTAGTTTTATTCTATAATGGTTGACTAATAGGTAAAGGAAAAGAAAAGGCAAGTATTTCTGAAAATGACATCAGAAGGAAGGCAGAAAGCAAAACAGAAGCGTTTGGAAGAAGAGTTAGAACGGGAAAGACGTAACAAGGAAGATGAACAGAGGCGCCTGTATGCTGTTTGGTTTCTTATGGCTTTCTTTAGAGGTTCCAAGATGGGCGGGTTGGGTCATGGGCTTAAGCGAGTACTCTTTTAGCATGGGTCTGAACTGGCTGGATTGGATTGGGTTGACCTGCAAAAATATAATGCTTTGATATTTTTATTGCATACACAATTATATGTAAATGGGTCAAAATTTCCACCTAGTCTAGCCTTCATTTTTTACACATAAGAAGACATGAATGAAGTTACCAACTTTTTAATTCAAGTAATTTTCTACTTGTGTAGAGAAAACCCGGAGCTTTATATGGAGCAGTTACGGGTCAAATACCGAGATCTGTGTGAGAAAGTTGACCAGCGAAAACGACTAAAGACAAATGGTAACAATGGAAGTGAAAACAACAATGGAACGGGTGGTGTTGGACGCGGGGAGAGACTGAATGCTGCACAGAAAGAGAGAATGCGTTTATTGACAACTGCAGCTTTTGATAGAGGGAAGGGTGAGGATACTTTTGGAATCAAAGATGAAGATTGGCAGTTATATAAAAAGATGAGCAAAGATAATGATGATGAGGATGAGGGACCCAATGAGGATGAGGCTGAGCTGGCACGTGTCGCTATCAAACTCCGGGTTTGTTTTCATTCTCTTTACAAAAGTTGCATTTTTCAAGAGTAATCTTTCAGTCTGTTTGACCCCGGTGACCATATGTCCCATACTCTCATCTATTCCTTATTTACACTGTTCTAGTAAATGGGTCAAAATTGCCACCACTAGCTTAAAAAAATTTAACAATTTGTATATCTTATTCTTTCCGAAATGCCCCATTTGTGAACATTCTTTAGGTATATCAAAAACTTTTTACTATGTTTTTATGTTTCAGCTATATTTTATAATTTGTATAGTGTGGAATATGCATATCTGGGCTTATGAACTTTCAACTGAACTCGACCTAGGCCACTATAATAAACGTTAACTATAGTGCTATGAAATGACCATTGTACCCTTAGTTATGGAACTGACTTGAATTCCCTTTATTAACAGGAAATAGACCCAACATTTATTCCGAAATCAGAAGCGGGCCCGTCTGGCACTGAACCACCACGCTTACGTCCATTAACAAATGAAGATTTTCAGATACTAATTGGCGTTGAAAGATTCAGGTGTCCCGAAATTCTTTTTCACCCAAACTTAGTTGGTATCGAACAGGCGGGATTAGATGAGATGGCGGGTATATCATTACGAAGGTTGCGAGCCAAAAGTCAAAGTTTGGAAGAGAGCAAGAATTTGACCAATTCAGTTCTTATAACTGGCGGGAGCTGTCTTTATCCTGGGATGAGTGAACGTTTGGAGGCTGGTATTCGTATGATAAGGCCATGTGGGACCCCTATTAAGATCCTTAGAGCATCAGATTGCGTCCTTGATGCGTGGCGCGGGGCTGCTTCTTTTGCATCTACTAAGCATTTTCCGCAACAGGTTTTTAACAGAACAGATTATTATGAGAAAGGTGAAAATTGGCTTCGTGGATATCAATTTAAGTACACATATTAGGTGGACTTACAGTTACTAAAATTTTAGGTGATCAGTAATCAGTATGAGAGTTGATTGTTAATATTCACTCTGGAATTATACTCTGTATCATGTATGTACGTTATTCTAAGAGTATTTGACATTTTCTTGTAATTGTTCGGGTCATATTTCTTTTATCATGAGTCTGTATCATGTTCATGTGTATGGCTGATGCACTATAATTCTTTCATAATTCGTATTCTTACATTTCATATAACATGATGCCGCATACTATCGACCCATCTATATATATATTTCGGAACAACCATAGACACTCTATATGCAGTAATGTTTGAGTTAGCTATACAGGGTTGAGGTTGATTCAAAAATAATATATATATTTTGAGTTGTGATCTAGCCTAAGACTTGTATACACTGGGTCGTGGATTGATTTGAAATAATATATATTGATTTATTTCAGTACATCTAACTGTGGACAACTAGTTGTAGGTTACTAACGAGGACTGCTAACTTAACAAACTTAAATCATAAAAACGTAATAAAAAATGTTGTGAATATATTTAAATCATACTTTGATATATATGTACATATTTGTTATAGGTTCGTGAATCGACCAGTGGCCAAGTCTTATTTCCAACGAAGGAAAAATATGTGAAAGTGAGTTATAGTCACACTTTTAAAATCTAATATTTTTGGAATGAGAATACATGCACCTTTATAAATGTTTTACAAAATAGACACAAGTATGCGAAACTACATTCTATGGTTGGATTATTAAACCGAATATTGCCCCTTCAAGTCTGGTAGCCTAAGAATGAGGGAAATGACCCCTAATTGACGCGAATCTTAAAGATAGATCTATGGGCCTAACAAACCCCATTCTGAAATTTGGAATGCTTTAATACTTCGATTTATATGGTGATTGCGATTGCCAATTTATGACATACTTGCGAGTATGCGGGGAATATTCTATATGCATTATGTTAATGTCGGTTACCAGGTGTTCATCATAGAATGATTTTTATACACTTGCGAGTGTAAGATTATTGAATAAATGAAATCTTGTGGTCTATTATATTAATTTGATAATATATAGGTTAAACCTATAACTCACCAACATTTTTTGTTGACGTTTTAAGCATGTTTATTCTCAGGTGATTATTAAGAGCTTCCGCTGTTGCATTCTAAAATAAGGACAAGATTTGGAGTCCATGATTGTATGATATTGTGTAAAAACTGCATTCAAGAAACTTATTTCGATGTAATATATTTTTATTGTAAACCATTATGTAATGGTCGTGTGTAAACGGTATTTTAGATTATCATTATTTGATAATCTACGTAATGTTTTTTTTAAACCTTTATCGATAAAATAAAGGTTATGGTTGTTTTAAAAATGAATGCAGTCTTTGAAAAACGTCTCATATAGAGGTCAAAACCTCGCGACGAAATCAATTAATATGGAACGTTTATAATCAATATGAACGGGACATTTCATACATGCAAACGTAAACACACACACACACACACACACACACACATAGATATATATATATATATATATATATATATATATATATATATATATATATATATATATATATATATAATTTTTTATATAAAACTCGCATGTAAACGAAAGTATGAGTAAGTAAGGATCTAGGGATACCTTAGGGTTACTAAGATCAAGATTATGTGGTGTTTGATGGTGGAACACGAGCAGCAAAACAGCAGCAGCACGTCGAACCACAAAGGTGGAAAATTGGGTCGATTTTGGTGGGTTTGGATCACGCAACAGCAGCAGCAAGTTGGGGTTGTTTCGTGGGATTTTGCAGCAGCAACAAGGGTGGTTTCGTGGGTGGTGAAGGCTGCAAATCGATTGCAGCAAAAGAAGGGTGGTGGTGTTCGGTTATTTGAGCCGAATGTGGGGTGAGGTGGTGGTGTTGGTTCGTGAATCAAGCAAGAGAGGAGAAGGAGATGTTTGGTTGATTTGTGATTGAAGAGAATGAGCCTAGGGGGTTCTATTTATACTTGTATTTCGGAATCATTAACATACTAGGATTGTTAGATGATAAACTTGAAGATCAAGATTAACTTGGAGAAAAAGGGATTAACATGGAAGAGTTTGAAGTAGATTATAGTTAGGAGTTGTACTAGTCTTTTGCCATCCCATTTCTTTTAATTTATGGGCCGATATATATATATATATATATATATATATATATATATATATATATATATATATATATATATATATATATATATATATATATATAGGCGCAGGATCAATGGGGAAGTAACCAATCGGGGGGAAGCGTGGGGAAGAAATTTTTTTTTTTTTTCGTTTTTTTGGAACTTTTTTTTTCGGCATCAAGATCACACGAAAATATGAACATTTAGAAGAGACACTTCGTGATGAATGTTATTATTTAGGCGGGAAAACGATCGACAAAAATAACATTCAAGATAATATTGTTCGTGAAGAATGTTAACGTTTTTCCCCCCCATGTTTTGTGAAGTAAAATTTAGCCCGATTTAGAGTTTAGGGTTTAGGGTTTGGTGTTTTGGGTTTATTCCATAAACCCAAAACACCAAACCCTAAACCCTAAACCCTAAACCGTTCGTGTTAAAAACTCAATCTAAATCCTAAATCTAAACCCTAAATCTAAACCCTGAACCCTAAATTTCTAAACCCTAATATCTAAACCCTATAAACCCTAATATCTAAACCCAAATATCTAAACCCCAATAGCTAAAACCTCAACATACGCTCGAAAAACACGATAATTGTTATATATTACTTCTTCGAGCGTTTTTCCGCCAAAATAAAAGCATTTATCACAAAGTGTCTCTACTAAATGTTCATATTTTCATCCCATCTATAATGTTCATGAACAAATTTTTTTCAAAAAACAAAAAAAAAAAAAACAGTTTTTGCTTCCCCCCGCTTCCCCCCGATTGATTACTTCCCTCTTGATCCTACCACTATATATATATATATATATATATATATATATATATATATATATATATATATATATATATATATATATATATATATATATATATATATATATATATATATATATATTTTATATTATTTATTTTATTAATTATAAAACATATACACATAATATAGCATTTTATATTATATACGTATAGATATATATCACGTAAAACATAAAATGTATTGTACAAATAGAAGCGAGATTGTGAGGGTCGTCATACAATAGTAGCCAAACAATATTTATTATGGGGAAATATTAGCTGCATTGTTATCTCATTCTTGTTTGACAATACCGGGTTTGACCACACCCTTTGAAAGTTATCTTTCTCAAATTCGACTTCAACTTCGACTTCAACAAATTTTAGTGACCATTATCTAGTTTCCATTTTTATATAGATAAATTAAGTTTTATAATCATGCAACGCTAGTTAATGCCAAACTTTATGCCAAAATTGTTTAAATTTATACAAGCTCAATATTAATAAATGATATCGAACTAAAAAAAGTGATCATGTTCAATCTTAATTTAGAAAATACATTTGAGAATGACATAACAAAGTATACAATGAGTTCAATCTTAAATAAGTAGAGGAATACATCGAGTTCAATCTTAACATGTACCAACACATGTAATTATTTAACGAAACAAATTAATCGGCGTTAAGTTTAGGACCACCATTGTACATTTAAAAATCATAGGGGCTACCAGTATATTTGTTTTTTAAAAAATGATTACCGGTATGATTTTGGATAAATAGAGACCACTGATATAATTAACTCTTTATTAAAAACTTAAATATTGATATTTAGATAAATTTATAACTATGAACTTCAACTATTGATTGAGATTATTATTTATTATTCGGGTCTCTTCAAATTGTATATATAATCAATTCTGAAAAAATAGGTTCGGATCCGAGTATAGGCTCGGGTGCTACGTGTCCGGCTCGGGTTAGGTGCATAGGCTCTGGTTTACTCTTCCTCAACCTTCAATTTCAAATTAAAAATTTTCAATTTAGTCCCCCCACTCTCAATTGTCCGCTTTTAGTGCTCGCCCGTTTTTCATTTACACCCCTCCGTTATTTACGATTTACCCCCTCTTACTTTTTTGTCCGCTTTTAATGTTCGCGTAGTTTTTATTTACGATTTATTCTCTCCTACTTTTTTGTTTGCTTTTAGTCCTCACACTTTTTTAATTTACGATTTACTCCCTATTACTTTTTTTGGTCCTATTTTTTTCCAACTTTCTACAAAAACAATAGCGGCAGCGCGCTGAAACTCTCGCTGCGAAGCGCGAACCACCATGCTTGTTAGCTATCAAATTGAATTTGAATATTAAATACTAAATATTAAATATTAATATGACTATTATTAATATTAATATTAATATTAATTAATATTAATATTAATATATTAATATGTTCAATTAAGTTCAGTATGTTGGGGCCTAGGAAGTACGAACTCTAAACTAAGACCCATGACATTCAGGCCCGTTGGACTCAATATTACGTGGCCCACTAGCCTACTTACGAAACCCGGTTAGGCTCCACATTGTGTTGTAAACCGCCCGGTTTACTGTCAGCATCTTCAGTGAGAGATGAACTGATGCTCTTAGTCGAAAGTTTCAGTAGGAAAAATTAGGGCACACTTTCTCCCCCAGTTTTATCATCTGTCTAAAGTGAAATACAATAATTATAGAATGCCGTTTATTTCTAAAATTCAAAGACAAACAGATTACAATCTCATCCCTTCAAGTTGCCCAATCGTAATCGACAATGGCGCCTCATATTTCAGAATTGGGTAAAATTCAATTGTGTTTATTCACATTTTTATTTATTTAAAGCTCAATTTTACTTTGTATCATCAATTACTTAAATTATCATGTGTACTGTTGATATGAATTTTGATAATTAATGATTCGTGTCTGGTTATTTGTTATAGATGGGCAGGAGAGAGTGAACCTAGAATTATTTTCCGAAATATCGTTCAGAGACCGCGTCATAAAATTACTGGTATTTTAACTTATATAATTAATTAAATAATTAATAATTAATAAAGAACCATCTATTTTGCAGTAGGACTTGACATTTAAGTAGTAGCTGATTTTTAGGTTTGATAATGTAGGTGAAACGATAACGATCGTTGGTGACCATGATCCTGCGCTGTTGAGGTACTTTGATTGCACGCGTTCAGGACCACGTTCAGCGTTTGATAATGATGTTGTTTTCCAGTTTGAGATTATGGAATATGTAAGCTTGATTCAGTTTCAACTTTAGTTATAATTATTTGTATTAACAGTTGCACTTTGAAATTTGTTATGTGCCACATATTAGTATATTCGTTTTCAAATAGTGTTTTCCCTCTCCATACGCATGCGTCTAAAAACAGCAAGTAGGATATGTTGATAATGCCCTCTGTATATATTGTAAATTTCATGATAGTTTTGATCCCTCGCTTATACTAAATGTGTCTTCAAACTATGCTTTCATCTTTAATCTTCAAATTCTACGTTTTTGTGTTTTCTCTCCATGTACGTATTTACTTGAGCTTACCGTTTAGTGAACGATTTCCAATTCACTCCATTGCTTTGTAGATTCTTGACTTTGCATTCGATAGATTGGGGGCAGACGAATCTCCGGTACATTTTCCTACCAATTTTTATTTTTTTTTTGTCATAAATTCCCGTGCGTTTTTTTTTTTTTTTGACTAATTTTGTATCTTTTATTTCGCCATTCATGGCAGGACAGATTAATCATCCTATCCTCATTACCGAATGTCCATGCAACCCAGTACACTCGCGTAGTAAAATGGCTGAACTGTTGTTTGAGACATATGGGGTTCCTTCTATAGGTATGATTACGCCAAATTCTTTTTTTTAGCCATCACTTATGACACTTCTATTTTTTCATACTTATATACCATGTTATAACTGACATGCTGTCGCAGCGTTCGGAGTTGCTGCAGCTTTTAGCTATACGTACAATCAAAAACTTGGAATTTGTGATAGAGACGGTCTTGCAATTTGCTCAGGGTTTACCACAAGCCATGTGATCCCAGTATGCAATTCATCTTTATGATTTCTGTATGTCATTTTGTTTGTCATTTGCAGACTATTTAACAATACTATTTTACTGTGTGCATTCAGTTTATTAATGGAGAGCCAGTTTATGAAGTATGCTGTCGTACCAATGTGGGTGGTTACCATGTCACCGATTACCTAAAGCAACTTCTGTCTCTAAAGTATCCCCATCATATGTGAGAACATTTTTTTTTTTTTGTAATAAATTTTTGAACTCTGAAGGGTAATTTTGACATTTTTTCATTCTTTCAATATAATGTACCCCCAGCATATGTGAGAACATCTTTTTTCCCTTTTTTTTTGTAATAAAGATTGGAACTTTGAAGGGTATCTTTGACATTTTTTCATTTTTCAATCTAAAGTACCCCCAGCATATGCAAGAACATCTTTTTTCTAATAAAGTTTGGAACTTTGAAGGGGGTATCATTGACATTTTTCAATTTCCTCAAAACAGGTTGAGGCTTACATGGGAGAAGGTAGAAGATTTAAAGATGGAACATTGCTATATTGCCCCAGATTATGCTTCTGAAGTTAGATTATTTCAGGCATTATACTAATCTCTCTAACTCTGTATCCTGTAATTTTATGAATATTTTTTGTGTTTATATATTTCAAACATAAGCTATATATAACAGAAAGGGACAAAAGAAGCGGAAGAGAAAACAAGATGTTGGCAACTTCCATGGACACCAGCACCAGTTGAAGAACCACCTTCAGAAGAAGAGATTGCAAGAAAAGCCGCTTTAAAAGAACGACAGGGTCAACGGTTACGAGAAATGGCCGAGGCTAAAAAAACTTCAAAAATAAATGAATTGGAAAATGAATTAAAGGGTTTAGAATTTCTTATACACCAACTTAAAAATGTAAACGGAAACGATATTCCATCTTTCTTGGCTGAAACTGGTTATGTCTCTAAGCAAGAAATCGAATCTGCTATTGTCAAAGTAACACAATCGCTAAGAAAAGCTAAGGGCGAGCAAGATGAAATTGAGGAGAAACCTGATATTCCTAATACAGAAAAATATACACTTACTGATGTTCCTGATAACATGCTTACACCTGAACAGGTATTCTATATTTTTGCAGTTTTTAACCTGTTAGCACCTTCAACAGTCAGTCACTAGTTTTATTCTATAATGGTTGACTAATAGGTAAAGGAAAAGAAAAGGCAAGTATTTCTGAAAATGACATCAGAAGGAAGGCAGAAAGCAAAACAGAAGCGTTTGGAAGAAGAGTTAGAACGGGAAAGACGTAACAAGGAAGATGAACAGAGGCGCCTGTATGCTGTTTGGTTTCTTATGGCTTTCTTTAGAGGTTCCAAGATGGGCGGGTTGGGTCATGGGCTTAAGCGAGTACTCTTTTAGCATGGGTCTGAACTGGCTGGATTGGATTGGGTTGACCTGCAAAAATATAATGCTTTGATATTTTTATTGCATACACAATTATATGTAAATGGGTCAAAATTTCCACCTAGTCTAGCCTTCATTTTTTACACATAAGAAGACATGAATGAAGTTACCAACTTTTTAATTCAAGTAATTTTCTACTTGTGTAGAGAAAACCCGGAGCTTTATATGGAGCAGTTACGGGTCAAATACCGAGATCTGTGTGAGAAAGTTGACCAGCGAAAACGACTAAAGACAAATGGTAACAATGGAAGTGAAAACAACAATGGAACGGGTGGTGTTGGACGCGGGGAGAGACTGAATGCTGCACAGAAAGAGAGAATGCGTTTATTGACAACTGCAGCTTTTGATAGAGGGAAGGGTGAGGATACTTTTGGAATCAAAGATGAAGATTGGCAGTTATATAAAAAGATGAGCAAAGATAATGATGATGAGGATGAGGGACCCAATGAGGATGAGGCTGAGCTGGCACGCGTCGCTATCAAACTCCGGGTTTGTTTTCATTCTCTTTACAAAAGTTGCATTTTTCAAGAGTAATCTTTCAGTCTGTTTGACCCCGGTGACCATATGTCCCATACTCTCATCTATTCCTTAATTACACTGTTCTAGTAAATGGGTCAAAATTGCCACCACTAGCTTAAAAAAATTAACAATTTGTATATCTTATTCTTTCCGAAATGCCCCATTTGTGAACATTCTTTAGGTATATCAAAAACTTTTTACTATGTTTTTATGTTTCAGCTATATTTTGTAATTTGTGTAGTGTGGAATATGCATATCTGGGCTTATGAACTTTCAACTGAACTCGACCTAGGCCACTATAATAAACGTTAACTATAGTGCTATGAAATGACCATTGTACCCTTAGTTATGGAACTGACTTGAATTCCCTTTATTAACAGGAAATAGACCCAACATTTATTCCGAAATCAGAAGCGGGCCCGTCTGGCACTGAACCACCACGCTTACGTCCATTAACAAAGGAAGATTTTCAGATACTAATTGGCGTTGAAAGATTCAGGTGTCCCGAAATTCTTTTTCACCCAAACTTAGTTGGTATCGAACAGGCGGGATTAGATGAGATGGCGGGTATATCATTACGAAGGTTGCGAGCCAAAAGTCAAAGTTTGGAAGAGAGCAAGAATTTGACCAATTCAGTTCTTATAACTGGCGGGAGCTGTCTTTATCCTGGGATGAGTGAACGTTTGGAGGCTGGTATTCGTATGATAAGGCCATGTGGGACCCCTATTAAGATCCTTAGAGCATCAGATTGTGTCCTTGATGCGTGGCGCGGGGCTGCTTCTTTTGCATCTACTAAGCATTTTCCTCAACAGGTTTTTAACAGAACAGATTATTATGAGAAAGGTGAAAATTGGCTTCGTGGATATCAATTTAAGTACACATATTAGGTGGACTTACTAAAATTTTAGGTGATCAGTAATCAGTATGAGACTTGATTGTTAATATTCACTCTGGAATTATACTCGTATTATGTATGTACGTTATTCTAAGAGTATTTGACATTTTCTTGTAATTGTTCGGGTCATATTTCTTTTATCATGAGTCTGTATCATGTGTATGGCTGATGCACTATAATTCTTTCATAATTCGTATTCTTACATTTCATATAACATGATGCCGCATACTAATATTTGTTCAATTATATATATGAACTTTTATCTATTAACTAGCATTTTAACTGCCAGTTTTAGAAATTTTGGATATCCTTGCACCAGAAAGAAAACATGCAATCTTTTAATGTAGCATTCGGGGTGAGAAACGGTTACGAAGGTACTCTAGTTAAACATTCACTCTCTAGCTTTCGTCTATCATTGTCGGCTCACAGTGTGCTTTCTCCGTCACTCTTAATAACAAACTCGCAAAAACATATTTGTATATCATAAAGAGATTCGTTGTTCCTAACTCTTCTTGAGTTAAAAGGCAATCGTCATTATAGGGTAACTAAACATTGAAAACTTAATCCGCTAAAAACAGTAATGATCTGACGTTGTATCATACTCTATTAGCATACCGATATAATTCAGTGTATAATAGGATTTGATATAGTCAATATTGTATTGTTATTTAGAGATTTGGCATTCCTTATTTGTAGGATAGTTTGTTAGTTGACTTGGAGCCAAAGGTGCTGTACTTGTATATATACATACGTTTTGATAGCTGAATGGGAACACAGAATTATTCTTCAATTACCTTCTTTCATGGTATCAGACTAAAAGATCCCATCTTCTTTTTTTTTCTCTCAAAATCGTTCCTCCTCTTCATCACCACAATCACCATGTCTTCTGATCTCTCCAAAATTCAACCAATCAATCATATTCTTCTATCTGTCCCTATCAAGTTAGAACTAGAAACCAGTCATTATAATGCTTGGAGTGAACTCTTTCGCACCCATTGCAAAGCACACGACCTACTTGTTCATCTTACCTCAGAGACAATCCCTGCTTCCACCTCTTCTAAAGCAACCGAAATTACTCAAGAAACATGGGACAGACAAGATGCAATTGTACTCCAATGGATCTACGCAACAATCTCCAATGGCTTACTCAAAATGATTCTAGAAAAAGATCTTACCGCGAAGAAAGCGTGGGATCGACTCAAAAGCATCTTCCACGACAATCAACACTCACGTGCCTTAGCTCTCATGAATCAATTCACCAATTGCAAACTCGACAACTTCTCCAACATATCCGCTTACTGTGAAGAACTCAAATCACTTTCTGACCAACTTGCTGATGTTGGCACCACCATCGAACCTGCGAATTTAGTCCTTCAATTGGTGGCCGGTTTGAATGAAAATTACAGTACCGTTGCAACACACATCAATCAGATGGAGAAGTTACCTACCTTTTATGAAGCAAGATCAAAATTGATTCTTGAAGAATCAATGAAAAACCGACAGGCTGCGATGTCCAATTCGCAAAATTCTAACACCGCCATGCTCGCCGCCACCGAATCGAAGGAACAACCACCCACTTCGGCCAACCGGGACTCCAATTACTCTCGAAACGGCTACGATACGCACGGCCAACCGTTGGGATAGATTGCACGGAAACTTTCAGTCCCGTCGTGAAACCAGCTACGATACGCACGGTTTTAAGTCTAGCTCTTCAACACTCGTGGCCGATCAACCAATTGGATGTTAAAAATGCTTTTTTACACGGGACACTTACTGAAACGGTTTATATGCACCAACCTGCCGGTTTTAGGGACGCCTCTCATCCCACTCATGTGTGTCATCTAAAGAAGTCTTTATACGGTTTAAAACAGGCACCCCGCGCTTGGTACCAACGGTTCGCTCACTACGTCGCTACCCTTGGTTTTTCGCATAGTAAGTGTGATCATTCGTTGTTCATATACAAACAGGGTCGAGATGTTGCTTATATATTACTATATATTGATGATATAATTCTGACTGCTTCCTCTATCACACTACGAGATTCCATCATGCGATCCTTAGACATGGAATTTTCTATGACAAATCTTGGTACACTCAGTTCCTTTCTTGGTATTTCCGTAACTCACACGCCTAATGGTTTGTTTCTTAGCCAAGCTAATTATGCAAAGGAGATTCTTGAACGCGCCGATATGCTCAACTGTAAACCGGCCCGGACACCCGTAGACACCAATTCCAAGTTAGGTGCCAAAGCTGGTGCCATATATTCTGATCCTACTTTCTTCCGAAGCATGGCCGGGGCATTACAATACCTCACTTTCACACGCCCCGATATCTCCTATGCCGTACAACAAATATGTCTTCATATGCACGCCCCTCATGAAGGGCATATGGGAGCCTTGCGGCGAATCTTACGATATATAAAAGGTAGTCTTGATCAAGGTTTACATCTTTACAAATCGTCTTCTACAAATCTGGTTTCCTACACCGATGCTGATTGGGCTGGGTGTCCCGACACGCGACGGTCCACCTCTGGCTATTGTATTTATTTGGGAGATAACCTGATTTCTTGGTCTTCTAAACGACAACCTACAATATCTCGATCTAGTGCCGAAGCTGAATATCGTGGCGTTGCAAATGTTGTCTCCAAGTCATGTTGGTTACGCAATTTGCTTCTCGAGTTACATCATCCAGTACACAAAGCTACACTTGTCTACTGTGATAATGTTAGTGCTATCTACTTATCTAGCAATCCTATTCAGCATCAACGTACAAAGCATGTGGAACTTGATATTCATTTTGTTCGGGAACAAGTTGCTCGCGGTCAGGTCCGTGTTTTACATGTTTCTTCAGGTTATCAGGTTGCGGATATTTTTACTAAGGGTCTACCTTTTGTTCTGTTTAACGAGTTCAAAGCCACTCTCAATGTACGTCCACCTCCCGTTTCGAGTGCGGGGGAGTATTAGCATACCGATATAATTCAGTGTATAATAGGATTTGATATAGTCAATATTGTATTGTTATTTAGAGATTTGGCATTCCTTATTTGTAGGATAGTTTGTTAGTTGACTTGGAGCCAAAGGTGCTGTACTTGTATATATACATACGTTTTGATAGCTGAATGGGAACACAGAATTATTCTTCAATTACCTTCTTTCATACTCGATTACTCGTAATAGTCGGTTTAGTTTTTTTTTTTTTTTTTTTGTTGCAAAAAAAAAAAAAAAATGAGAACGAATCATTATGTTCACAAATTTCCTATTTTGCATTTAACACGCAATTCGTTTCTTCTTCTCACGTGATACACACGTGACTAACCAAAACACGTATTCGTATATCGCAACGGCTACATTAGATTCACAGGCTCCCAAAAGCCTCTAACCAGCTTTTCTTACACAGTTTACCGTTGCACTTTCCTACATCCACTTCCCATATATAAACCCTAATCAGACCGTTACATTTTTTTCTCACCCAAACTCAAAAAAAGCCCTAATTTTCATTCCTTCTAAAAACACCATCAATCACAGGGCTTTTTATTCAAGATTTGTTTCCATAATTCATTTCACAAACCCCACAAATCAATTTTCAAAATGGACTCAAATCAAAGAAGAAAAAGTGGTATCAATCTCCCAGCTGGGATGTCGGAAACTTCACTCCGTCTAAACACTGGTGCCGGTTCTCCGTCACCGTTGATCAGAACCTTATCATCACCATCTCCACGAACAATGTCGCCTAGAACAATCTCCAACTTATCTTCATCTCCGTCTTCAAAATCAGCTGGAGTTTGCAGCGATCGGTTCATTCCGTGCCGATCGTCTTCAAGATTGCACACATTTGGGTTAATCGATAAACCGTCTCCGGCGAAAGAAGGCGGTGGAGGGAGCAGTGAGGCGTATACAAGGTTATTAAGATGTGAATTATTTGGATCTGATTTTGGGTTTTCTTCTCCTGCAGGTGGGACTAAAGGATCGGGTTATGGGTCGCCTTTGGGGAGTCCGAGTAGGAATATGTTGCGGTTTATGACGGATAGTTCGGGTCAGAATTCGCCTTATTCGAGTTCCATTTTGGGGCAGGATAGTGGGTTGAGTGCTGAGTCTGTAACTCCACCTAAGCCCCCAAGAAAGGTTCCAAAAACACCACATAAGGTATGAACATACATATACAAATTTTTATTAAAGCTATATATTGTTGACTTTTATGTGTTTTAGTATTATTTATCTGTTCATATAATTGTTAAAGTTTGTGTTTTTCAACTAGTTCAATCATTGTTTGTAGTCTTCCTCCTAGTGATGTTTACTATACATTTGTTATTGAATTACAAAGATCTGTTTTCATGATGAGCTTTCTGTGTACACTTGCGGTATTTTGTAGTGTAGATTGTTCCTGTTTCATGGTAACTTAAGTTATGTGTTTCATAAGAAAATTGTAGAATGATTATTCTTGAGACTCATGAATAACTTTTAGGATTATGTTTTCCTGTATATCGAACCATAAGGAACAATGTTAAAACTTATGCTTTCAAATCTAGGCGGACGCTATTAAAGGCTTAGAGATTAAATGTTCTGTTAGAAGTGATGCATCTGTCACTGTAATATAGTTTTTTTTATAAATAAGTGTGTTGTGGTCCATTAAGGCACTAACCATGGGGCGAATATGGTTACTTAGATACATGTGGCCTAATCGGGTTATCCCATGACCATTTTGACCCTTTTCTACGCCAATCCCGATGAGGCCGACACTGAGGTTTGATCCGAGACCTCTTTACAAGATATTACGACTCCAACCATTAGGCCATCTAACAGAACATTAATCATTTAATAATGGAAAAATGGTGACGCTTATGGCTTATGGAACTCATGCTCATGTATCTTATTTTTTTATGATTAGGTTTTGGATGCACCATCGCTTCAAGACGACTTTTACTTGAACCTTGTGGATTGGTCATCACAAAATGTGCTTGCCGTGGGACTTGGCAGCTGTGTTTATTTATGGACCGCGACAACCAGCAAAGTGAGTTTTTGTGTTAATTCCGTTTCTAATTAAAAGTCTTTAACTTTCACAAATTTGACATTATATTTTGTATTTTTTTAGGTGACTAAACTGTGTGATTTGGGACCTAATGATGGAGTATGCTCGGTTCAGTGGACTCGAGAAGGGTCTTATATATCTGTTGGTACCAGTCTTGGTAAAGTTCAGGTACCATTTTTTTTTAACCCCTAAATACATGATATTTTATGTTATCTTTTTATGAAATAAGAATGAATAATTAAGCTGCATATTTCGCTAGGTTTGGGATGGGACTCAGTGCAAAAAGGTTCGAACAATGGGTGGACACCAAACAAGAACAGGTGTGTTGGCGTGGAGCTCACGCATATTGTCGTCAGGAAGCAGGGATCGTAACATACTTCAACACGATCTTCGCGTTTCTAGTGACTATATTAACAAGCTTGTTGGTCATAAATCAGAGGTAAAACATAAATCTTGATTGGAAATATTTCAAAGCAATAAAAGTTCTGTTTGTTCATACAATTCTTTTTTATCTTATGGTATGTTGATATATGACGGCCTGTCGGCCCATAATTAAAAAAACGCAAACTTTGTGATTCTACTTCATCTTTTATATGGATGTGGTTGCTAATTCATCTGCCAAAAATCAGGTGTAAACATATTATTATCAAGAATCCTCTAAGAAGCTTCAGTTATTGTTGGTTCATGTTTTATTTATTTATTTTAAAGTCATAATAGGCTAGATAAAATCATCAAGCTTTGTTGTTGGCTGATGCCATTTTTTCAGTTTACATTCATGATAATAAATTCTTGATAAGAAAAATGTGAGTTTTATGAATAAAGTGATTGAATTGATATGGCAATTAAGCCAGCTTGTGGCCATAAATAAGAGTTAAACATGAAACTTGATCAAGAAATATTTAAAAACTTCAAGTGGCGTTCGTTTATAACTGTCTTGTACAAAAATATCGTAATTAACAAACTGTCTTGTACATGTTTGTTAATTTTTAGGTATGTGGGCTTAAATGGTCTCATGATGATAGAGAGCTTGCATCTGGTGGCAACGATAATCAGTTATTAGTTTGGAACCAGCACTCTGCACAGCCCATTCATAAACTAACCGAGCACACAGCTGCAGTTAAGGCCATCGCATGGTCACCTCATCAGAGCAACCTTCTGGTCTCAGGTGGTGGCACCGCTGACCGTTGCATTCGGTTTTGGAACACGGCTAACGGGAACCAACTGAACCATGTTGACACTGGAAGTCAAGTGTGCAATTTAGCATGGAGCAAGAACGTAAACGAGTTGGTTAGCACTCATGGGTACTCACAGAATCAGATCATGGTGTGGAAATATCCAACATTGGCTAAGGTAAATATACCATTCGCACCCAACCCGACCCGGGACTCGAACCGAACGGTTTGACCATTTTTAAAGTTGACCCGTTTCGACTCCAACCCATTTGAACCTTGACCCAACCCAACCTGTTTGCCAGGTATCGTAAGTAATTCATTAAATGTTTTGTTTTTTTTTTCTTCAAAAAATAGGTTGCGACATTAACGGGACATAGTATGAGAGTGTTGTATCTTGCAATGTCACCGGATGGTCAGACGATAGTGACAGGGGCAGGAGATGAAACCTTGAGATTTTGGAATGTGTTCCCATCTGTGAAATCTCCGGTACGTTAAATTTTCAGTTGTTTATTGTTTGTTGCATTTATGTTTATGTGAAGATTTTTTGGTTTAACTGGTTTGGATGTTCTGTTTTTCAGGCTGCTGTAAGGGACTCCGGGCTGATGTCACTAGGAAGAACTCATATAAGATGATCATGATTGTTGTTTATATAAAAAGAAGATATTGATTGTAAATTTTATATAAGATCATACATGATGCATGCATATAACAAATACATTCTATCTGGGCTCAAATTCTTGTATAGTACGGACAGAGATTTTTAACCCTTTTTTAGTTGATGTTCTAATTGGTTTTCAATTTGATGTTGTTGACCTTTTATGGTTTCAGCACTTGTAGACAAATTTCTTTGATTGGTGCTAAATAAAAGTGATGTTTCGCATACATTGTCAGATTTATAATCACCAAATATCATCTTATTTCCTCTCTGGTTTAATGATCACCAAACCCCTAATGTATCCCAGTTGATATAACTATAAATTTTACGAATTACAAATTCTTCTGCCTCTAAATAGTACTCGTAAAGAATTTGTGCATATGCTAAAATTATTAGTAGATATAATGAAGTATTGGATTTTTCTAATGTGCGTTAAGACAGTTAGATAAACAATATTTCAATTAAGATTGTTATTATAAAAATATGTTAACATCGGCAGTTAGTGTGTGCCAATACATAACTATAACTACCGTATAAATTATGGAAACGATTCAAAGAATCGATTGAGTTACAAAATAATACAGATCCTAATTAGTCTGCTTCAATAGATGTTATGATATCTAATTGTCATACAAGAAACTACCCAAGACCATTTTTAACGCGGGTGTTTAGAGAAAAAAGAGTCAAAAGGCTATCAACACCCCACTAATGGGGTGTGTTTGGCTAAAAGTAAAAGAGGGATATTTTGGTGCAACATATTAGAGCACTATTTAATAGTTTTTAATATTATTTAATATACTTTTAATATATTTTATACTTTTTTTACTTAACTTTTAATCATATTTTGACACATTACTCCAACACGTCATCCCATTATTTCTCAATTTATCAACAAGCCTGGGACGTCTGCGCAAATACCTTACCCGACCACCAACACGCTACTTTTGCCCATCACCATTGGAGATGGTCTAAATCTCCACCAACACTAATGAACCATCATTGAGAAATCCAAGAACACCTCCTTCGACACCAACAACCAAAACACCAAGCAAACAAACCCCTAAAAGTCACTAAGTGTCATCCACCGAATAGCAATATAAAAAAGAGTTTGAAATCGATCAATACCACGGAACTAACCAACCTCATGGTGACCAACCAATTTGAAGATCTGAAATAAGGGGAACGACTATGGCCGGCAAAAACTATGAACGTCCACCAAACAAGAGGAAGAGACACATGTCGAGGGAGGCAGGATAACGGAAATGAAAACGAAGACCCCAAAAAAGCACTTGTAAAACAGATACGGATTATAAGTATGATAACATTACTTTCTTTATCACACCACAAGTGTTTATATTATTATTTTTAGATTTTTCATTTCAAATGTCGACTTTGTATTTCAACTAATCAGAAAAGATTATTCTGAAACATCAAATTTTCAATTGATGAAAAATGAAGTTGATGAAATCTTTTAAAATTGTGTGCAAAATGTAAGAAATTTGTGATGCAGTATTATTTAATATAGGGAAAATTGTTTGAAAATGCATCGAACTTTCACCAAATTTCTATTGTACGCATTCAACTTTCAGATATTCTATTGTATGCATTCAACTATTTTAATTGTTCTATTGTATGTATTTAACCTGTTATAATAGGTAAACTTCAGGTCACCATAATTTTAAAATTATATCATTGGTCCCTCATATTTGTCACATAATACATCATTTATTTTTTTTTAGACAAAATTACATTAATGATCTTTACATATATCTTTCTTCCATTAAAAATTCTTTTTATGAGGATGCTTTCTTCATGTGGATCAGATGCAGAGTCATAATCTGGGATCAAACATGAGCTGAGCATATTAAAAACAGAATCTCCAAATCTAAAGAAAATGCATTTCTAAACCCTCCTTTTTTTTTTTGTAAATTCATACTAAATACGGAGTAGTAATTTCAAGAGTTTGCGATTACCAATAAATAAAGTATAATAATTTCAAGAATAATACAGTTTTTGCATCTGATTTGGGAGTTGCATCTGGTGACACATACACACGTCATGTCGAAATCACCACTACTGATCATGCATATTTTTACCATTGGGTTTAACATGTCTGCTCAATGCGTTAGTGGGGTTTAAGGATCTTAGAACAAGGCTCTCCGGTCCGGCTACCGTGAATAACCCTGGCCGACATGATGATGTCGGCGGGGTGGCCAAGTGATTAAGTCCACCTTCGATAGCGATCACTGATCAGAAGGCCCCAAATAAGGTTGTAGGTGCTAGCTTAATGAAGAACTAACCTGTTAACCTTGAAGAGACGAAGAATGATGCTTAATTACGTAAGGCGTGTGGCAGATGGTAGTTACGTAATGTGACGATGCCCCTAGAATGATAATTAGGGTTGGTATATATAGGCAAACCCTAATTCTAGAACCGACTACGATTGTTGCAATCGTTTCCATAACTAACTCTCCCGAATCTCGGATATAATTATGGAAAAGATATTAACTTGATAACCAAGTAACCGCTGCACAGGGAACAAAGGCATTCGATACGAATCCGCATACCGCATGCCGCATGCGAGTTAACACGCACGCATACTCATTGCGCATGCGGATTGCGGTATCATTAACTACCACCACAGATCTGGTCGGGAAAAGTCGAAACAACCATTGCCGGAACATTTCAGATCTGATTTTGTTGAAGTTTTGCTTAATTTCGTTCTTCAATTTTGATTTCGTCATAGTGGTATTCAAACGGGACAGTTAACTTCACCTTCTTCCAGTTCGTTTCTGTTACAAACCCTAACCGTGAAGCCTTAACTCACTACGACATCTCACTTAATCTCGCCATCCAGTCGTTTCCGATTCCGGCGATGCCGGTGACGGCGGAGACAATGGTGATTGGTGGAACGGAGTTAGGGATAGAAGGAGAAACAATGGAGAGTGAGACGAATATGAAATTGGTTTCCAGGGTTAGGGTTTTGAATTGTTTGTCTGATGATTAATTGGTCAGTTGTAACACCCCGCTTTTCCGTACACGCTTAAAGGTACGCACCTAATCAATTGTACGTCAATAACTTGCTCGTTAGGTGGCTAAGTTAGCTAATATGTTAGTTATGTGTGAATGTGTATATTTATAAATGTTGAATGCATGCGTGAACGTGTTTACTTACGTGTCACGATGGCATAGGGTCGTGCGAGACTTAAGGTTGGAGTTTAGGCATGTATTAGAGTGAGCGTTTGGGTTGTATAGTTGTGGAAACCTCGGAATTGTGTTAACTAGTCGAAGGGGCCTGTTGCAGCCCAATGTCGCGCCGCGACAAGTGGGTCCGCGCCGCGGCCCACAAAGCAACTCCAGATCAGAAATCGACTTAAACAGGATGTTTTTCCTAGTGCATCGTCGCGCCGCGACGAGTAGTGCCGCGCCGCGGCAGGCCTGCTGGCCAGGTTCCGGTTTTAGGTTAAATTAAGAGATTTTGAGGGGCAAAATGGTAAATGGACGTATAGATCAGATGGGTGCATTAAATCTGGTCCACTAGTTCATTTATTTCATTTTCCTTTTTCATTTTCTTTCAATTTCTCTCCCAAAACTCTAACACCCATTTGGATTCAAAGTGAGATTGAGAGAGGAAGGATTGAGGGTTGATCTTTGGAGCAAGTGTTAAAGTTGTTCCTTGTGACTCTAGCTACGTGGTGATAGTCTCGGTAAGTTCTAACTCTAAGTTTCGAGTTTTAATTGATTATGGCTAGGGTTTTGGTTAATAGAAGCTTGTATGACCCATTTGGGAGTAAAATGGGTGAATTTGGGTTAGGTTGTTGTAATGAAACCCTAATGGCCATAACCTAGGGTTTTGGTCTTGTAATTGTGAGTTTGAAAGTGTTAATGGTATTGTAAGCATTAAACACTTGTTAGAATTGAAAGAGATGTCATTTGGGTCAAGAATGTGCTAGTTGACCTAGTTTGGGTAAAATGGGTGTAAATTACCCTAGGTGGATGTCAATTGAGGCTAGTAGACTTTAATGCACTAATGTTGGTAATTAAAGTCGAGTCTTGGCCATTAAGAGGGCGGTTGTGGTGTGGTTGGGTCATTTAATGCGAAATTGAGTCATTAAATGCCCAAGTAAATGTAATGTGGTTAATTCCACTAGTTAATGTATTGAATTGGTACTTAATGTATTAGGTACTTGGCTTTGAAGTTTGGAAGCGATTATTCATCATCCTTGCGTCAAGGTGAGTGGAATAATTATGCGTGAACGTATATAATGTATTTATTTGTGTGGTATGAATGTGGAAGTGTCGCGGTGTTCAAGACACCACATTCTAGGTAACGAGTAGTATTGTCGCGGTGCTTAAGACACTACTCCTTGTGTAATTGACTTGTGGGATTGTCGCGGTGTTTAAGACACCACAATGTCGTGAGAGTGAAAGTGTCGCGGTGTTCAAGACACCACTCATTGTATTGAATGAAGTGTGGATTCGTCGCGGTGTTTAAGACGCCACATTGTTGTAAGGGTGAGTTAGTCGCGGTGTTTAAGACATCACCCGGGGGACTAGTGATTACGCAGTGTATAAGTAACACTAGTGGATGTTATGAACTCCAACGGACTTACATGTACCGTTCTCTTGTATACTTGGTTAACCATGGTTGTGCGAATTGTACTTAGCATATTATATTGTGAACTATATGCTATTATTGTTGCTAGCGTAATGTGGAACGTGGATAGTAGTTTATGCATGATGGATTGCATGTTTGTTGAATTGCTAGCTCGTATGTGGTATTGTGTAAGTGTATGCAAGTAAGTAGGTTATATATGATCATGTATAATTATTGCATTCACTAAGCGTTAGCTTACCCCTCTCGTTGTTTATCTTTTAGTTGCAGGTGAGGATAAAGGGAAGGGGATTGTCGGGCACTAGATGCCCTTGATGATGTGCTTGTAGGAGCTTTTGGAAGTTGGCCACCTTTTGGGTAGTTTAGTCCCAAACCATGCTCGTTGGGTCGTTTGGTTAATAAACTACCATTGTATTCGGTCAAACTTGTATTAACTTAATTAACGGCCATTGTGCCTTTTGTAAACATTGGTAATGGTTGTGCGGTTTAATGAAACTTGTGAGTTGGTTTACATATTTAATTGGCGCATAAATGTGTATATAAAAAAAAATATTTATAGCGTACGGAGTACGGGTTGGGTTGTTTCAAGTGGTATCAGAGCATGGTCTAAGGGATTTAGGCGACTTGAGATAGGTGCCTAGACTTAGACTTTTATGTGTATGCGCTTTTAGGCGGGACTTGTACGACTTCGGGTCGAATCGGGAATTGTAGTGCGTAGGTTTATATGAACTAACCATGCACTAATTGTTTTGTGTTGTAGATGGAATCATCGAGCGAGATAGACGTTGTACTAGCAAGTTAATGCGACGTGCTCGCGTAGCAATGACTAGCTACCCTTGCTACGGGTGCAAATCGTGTCAAACAAGCGATGTACGACGATTGTTGAGCAAGATGGGGTGGTATGGTGTAGATGTGTGTATTTGTGTCATGTCTTTGGTTTCGTTGTTTAATCTTTTCCGTTTTATAGAATGAAGATGAGAAACGGACACGACACCGATAATGGGGGCACGAGCGAGGACCCCGAATTCACGGCCAAGGTTGAGGCCATCTTTCAACGCCAAAGGGCGGATTTTCTTGTTGATGTTAAGAAGATGTTTCTAGACACTATTGACGAGCAAGTCGTCGATATGGTTAAGGAACAAATTAAAATTGTTCTTCAAGAAGAGAATGTGGGGAGGCGAGACTTTTTCTTTAAGAACTTCAAGGATGCTCAACCTCCTACCTTTGAGGGTGAACGGGACCCACTCAAGAGTGCCCGGTTTATCTCCGATATGGAGGGGGCTTTTATTACATGTGAGTGCCCTAACGATAAAAAGACAAGGTATGGTTGTAGCATGCTAAGAGGTGATGCCAAGCTATGGTGGGATGCAAAGATTCAAGTCTATGGCGAAGAACAATGCATGAACTTTTCTTGGGATGAGTTTAAGGTGGAATTTTTCGAAGAATACCGAACTTCGGCTGATCTCACTAGGCTAAAGGACGAGTTACGTTCCTTGAGGCAAGGGTCGATGGACTTGAACACTCTCAAATTCGTGTTTTTGTCTAAGACTCAATTTTGCCCGGAGTATGTCGGGAATGATAAGATGTTAAAGGAAGATTTTTATCGGATCTTGAATGATAGTTATCAAGAGAAGATAAGTGTGAATGTGGTGAAAAGCTTTGATGAATTGTTTAACATGGCCAAGGGCTTCGAGGCGCTTGTGATGAGGAAGAATAGCCTTACCTTGGGCAAGAAAAAATTTGAAGCTACTAGTCAATCTAATTTTTCTAGCAAGAAGTTTAAGAAAGGCTCCGAGAGTGTGGGGAGTGTGAAGAAAGGTGCTTCGGGGGATTTCCCCTATTCTTGTCATAATTGTGGGCGAAGGGGACATATGGCCCGTGATTGCACCAAACTATCTTCTACTACAAAATTCACTTGTTACAATTGTGGGAAGGAAGGACACAAGAAGACCGAGTGTCCCGAGTTGGTTAATGATCATGTCAAGCGGTTAGAGAAGGCGGCGGGTACGGGCCGGGGTCGAAATTATTTGATGACTAATGATGAAGCTAAACAATCGAACGAAGTTGTCTCAGGTACTTTCTTGGTTAACTCTAAACCGGCCAAGATATTATTTGATAGCGGTGCTAATTTGTCTTTTGTGTCGCCTCGATTTGTATCTAAGTTAAATAAACCGCTAGTTAAGTTGAGCCGTCCGGTTGAAGTCGAAATAGCGGATGGCAAAATGGCGCTAGTGGTTGATGTTTGTAAGAACTGTGATGTTGTGTTTGGTACCGAAACGTTTAAAATTGACCTCATTCCGATGACTTTGGGTGAGTTCGATATTGTTGTTGGTATGGATTGGCTCGATCGTTATAGAGCCGATATTGCATGCCATGATAAGTTCATTCGTGTTAGGACCCCAAGTGGGGGAGAGTTGATTATTCATGGCGATAGACGGAGAAGACTCGTACCATTGTGCACGTATGCAAGGGCACGACGTTTTCTCAAGAGCGGTGCCTTGTTTTATCTTGCTCACGTAGTTGATACTCGTGATGAGCCACCATCTATTCGTAAGATTCCGGTGGTTAATGAATTTGAAGATGTCTTTCCGGATGAATTACCGGGTGTTCCGGAGGAAAGACAAGTCGAATTTCGCATCGAGTTGGTTCCGGGAGCTACTCCCATTGCTAAAACCCCTTATCGTTTAGCGCCAACGGAGATGCAAGAATTGCTTAATCAAACCCAAGAGTTGCTTGAGAAGGGATTCATTCGACCGAGCTCCTCGCCGTGGGGTGCTCCGGTCTTGTTTGTGAAAAAGAAAGATGGAAGCATGCGAATGTGCATCGACTATAGGGAGTTGAATAAAGTGACGATCAAGAATCGTTATCCATTACCTCGGATCGACGATTTATTTGATCAACTCCAAGGTGCTACGTATTTTTCTAAGATCGATTTACGGTCCGGCTATCATCAAGTGCGGGTCCGTGAGGAAGACATCGAGAAAACGGCCTTTCGGACGCGTTACGGGCATTATGAGTTTGTGGTTATGCCTTTTGGTCTCACGAATGCAACGGCGGCATTCATGGATTTAATGAACCGAGTGTGCCAACCTATGTTGGACAAGTCGGTAATCGTGTTCATTGACGACATACTCGTTTATTCCAAGAGTATGAAGGAACATGCACACCATCTACGTGAAGTGTTGAAGACGTTGCGAAGGGAGAAATTGTATGCTAAGTTCTCCAAATGTGAATTTTGGCTAAGGGAGGTTCAATTCCTTGGTCATATTGTAAATCAAGAAGGTATTATGGTAGACCCGGGGAAGATCGAAACGGTGAAAAGTTGGAGTCGACCGACTACGCCTACGAAAATCCGAAGTTTTCTCGGATTGGCCGGTTATTATCGTCGGTTTATTCAAGACTTTTCTAAGATTGCTTCTCCTTTGACGAAGTTGACGAGGAAAAATGTTAAATTTAATTGGGAAAAAGAACAAGAAGTCGCCTTTCAATTGTTGAAAGAAAAGTTATGTCAAGCTCCGGTGTTGGTGTTACCGGAAGGGATTGAAGACATGGTGGTTTATTGTGATGCTTCGTTGAATGGGCTCGGGTGTGTTCTGATGCAAAGAGGTAAAGTCATCGCTTATGCCTCTCGACAATTAAAAGAACACGAAACGAGATACCCGACTCATGATCTTGAGATGGCGGCGGTAGTGCACGCGTTGAAAATTTGGCGCCATTACTTGTATGGTATCAAGTGTACGATATATTCGGATCACAAAAATTTGAAACATCTTTTCACTCAACGAGATTTGAATTATCGTCAACGTAGATGGATGGACGTGGTGAAAGATTATGATTGCGTGATACTTTATCATCCAGGTAAGGCGAACGTTGTTGCGGACGCCTTGAGTCGAAAGAGTACACATCCGGCGATAAAGGTAGGATCGTTACGTTTGATTATCACTAATGACTTTCTTGAAAAGATGGGTGAAGATCAAATAGAGGCTTATGTTCACGATAAGCACACGGAACGAATCGTTGGCCAATCGGAGTTCATTACAATGGGCTCGCGTGGCTTATTGTCCTTTCAAGGAAGGGTATGGGTACCTAAGATGGGGGATTACCGGCGAGTGCTACTTGATGAAGCACATAAGTCCAAATATTCCATTCATTCGGGTGCAACGAAAATGTACTATGATTTGAAGAAAGATTATTGGTGGCCCGGCATGAAACGTGATGTGGTTAAGTATGTTGAACAATGCGTCACGTGCTTGCAAGTCAAAGCCGAGCACCAAAAGCCTTACGGTAAGTTACAACCATTGGAAGTCCCGAAATGGAAATGGGAGCACATTACCATGGACTTTATTACCAAGTTACCGAAGACGGCGTGAACCCAATACGATACGATTTGGGTGATTGTTGATAGATTGACGAAGAGTGCCTTGTTTCTTCCCATTCGGGAAACGATATCATCGGAGACTTTAGCTAAGTTGTTTATAAAGGAGGTGATATCAAGACATGGGGTTCCGGTATCTATTGTTTCGGATCGAGATACTCGCTTTACATCTCGGTTTTGGAACAAGTTTCATGAAGATATGGGTACTCAATTAAAAATGAGCACGGTGTATCATCCTCAAACGGACGGTCAAACCGAGCGTACTAACCAAACGCTAGAGGATATGTTGAGGGCGTGTATTATTGATTTTGGTGGAAGTTGGGACGAGCACTTACCCTTGGTGGAATTCTCATACAATAATAGTTACCACGCTAGTATTGGGATGCCACCATACGAGATGCTCTATGGGCGTAGATGTCGAACTCCCATTTGTTGGGGAGAAGTGGGTCAACGAGAAATCAGAAGTTCCGATTTGGTTTTGGAGACGAATAGTAAAATTGAAATGATTCGGGCTCGACTTAAAGCGGCGCAAGATAGACAAAAGTCTTATGCCGATAAAGGTAGAAGAACGATTGAGTTTCAAGAAGGTGATATGGTGATGCTTAAGGTTTCTCCATGGAAGGGTGTGATTCGGTTTAGGAAGCGAGGAAAGTTAGCTCCTCGGTTTATTGGTCCTTTCAAGGTATTGGCACGTGTTGGTGAGGTTGCTTATCGATTAGAGTTACCCGAAGAACTTGCGGGAATTCATAATACGTTCCATGTTTCCCATCTTCGCAAGTGTCTTGTGGATGACTCGACTTGGGTGCCATTGGATGAGATTACTTTGAATAACAAGTTAGAGTATGTGGAAGAACCGGTTGCAATCCTCGATGAAAAGGTTAAGATGTTGCGGAACAAGGAAGTTAGAACCTTCAAAGTGCAATGGCGACATCGAAAGGGTTCCGAGTTTACATGGGAATCTGAAGAGTTTGTTTTGGCTTATCTTCCGGCTTGTCATGCGGCTTGGATCGCGAGGACGCGCTCCGATCTAAGTGGGGGAGAGTTGTAACACCCCGCTTTTCCGTACACGCTTAAAGGTACGCACCTAATCAATTGTACGTCAATAACTTGCTCGTTAGGTGGCTAAGTTAGCTAATATGTTAGTTACGTGTGAATGTGTATATTTATAAATGTTGAATGCATGCGTGAACGTGTTTACTTACGTGTCACGATGGCATAGGGTCGTGCGAGACTTAAGGTTGGAGTTTAGGCGTGTATTAGAGTGAGCGTTTGGGTTGTATAGTTGTGGAAACCTCAGAATTGTGTTAACTAGTCGAAGGGGCCTGTTGCAGCCCAATGTCGCGCCGCGACAAGTGGGTCCGCGCCGCGGCCCACAAAGCAACTCCAGATCAGAAATCGACTTAAACAGGATGTTTTTCCTAGTGCATCGTCGCACCGCGACGAGTAGTGCCGCGCCGCGGCAGGCCTGCTGGCCAGGTTCCGGTTTTAGGTTAAATTAAGAGATTTTGAGGGGCAAAATGGTAAATGGACGTATAGATCAGATGGGTGCATTAAATCTGGTCCACTAGTTCATTTATTTCATTTTCCTTTTTTCATTTTCTTTCAATTTCTCTCCCAAAACTCTAACACCCATTTGGATTCAAAGTGAGATTGAGAGAGGAAGTATTGAGGGTTGATCTTTGGAGCAAGTGTTAAAGTTGTTCCTTGTGACTCTAGCTACGTGGTGATAGTCTCGGTAAGTTCTAACTCTAAGTTTCGAGTTTTAATTGATTATGGCTAGGGTTTTGGTTAATAGAAGCTTGTATGACCCATTTGGGAGTAAAATGGGTGAATTTGGGTTAGGTTGTTGTAATGAAACCCTAATGGCCATAACCTAGGGTTTTGGTCTTGTAATTGTGAGTTTGAAAGTGTTAATGGTATTGTAAGCATTAAACACTTGTTAGAATTGAAAGAGATGTCATTTGGGTCAAGAATGTGCTAGTTGACCTAGTTTGGGTAAAATGGGTGTAAATTACCCTAGGTGGATGTCAATTGAGGCTAGTAGACTTTAATGCACTAATGTTGGTAATTAAAGTCGAGTCTTGGCCATTAAGAGGGCGGTTGTGGTGTGGTTGGGTCATTTAATGCGAAATTGAGTCATTAAATGCCCAAGTAAATGTAATGTGGTTAATTTCACTAGTTAATGTATTGAATTGGTACTTAATGTATTAGGTACTTGGCTTTGAAGTTTGGAAGCGATTATTCATCATCCTTGCGTCAAGGTGAGTGGAATAATTATGCGTGAACATATATAATGTATTTATTTGTGTGGTATGAATGTGGAAGTGTCGCGGTGTTCAAGACACCACATTCTAGGTAACGAGTAGTATTGTCGCGGTGCTTAAGACACTACTCCTTGTGTAATTGACTTGTGGGATTGTCGCGGTGTTTAAGACACCACAATGTCGTGAGAGTGGAAGTGTCGCGGTGTTCAAGACACCACTCATTGTATTGAATGAAGTGTGGATTCGTCGCGGTGTTTAAGACGCCACATTGTTGTAAGGGTGAGTTAGTCGCGGTGTTTAAGACATCACCCGGGGGACTAGTGATTACGCAGTGTATAAGTAACACTAGTGGATGTTATGAACTCCAACGGACTTACATGTACCGTTCTCTTGTATACTTGGTTAACCATGGTTGTGCGAATTGTACTTAACATATTATATTGTGAACTATATGCTATTATTGTTGCTAGCGTAATGTGGAACGTGGATAGTAGTTTATGCATGATGGATTGCATGTTTGTTGAATTGCTAGCTCGTATGTGGTATTGTGTAAGTGTATGCAAGTAAGTAGGTTATATATGATCATGTATAATTATTGCATTCACTAAGCGTTAGCTTACCCCTCTCGTTGTTTATCTTTTAGTTGCAGGTGAGGATAAAGGGAAGGGGATTGTCGGGCACTAGATGCCCTTGATGATGTGCTTGTAGGAGCTTTTGGAAGTTGGCCACCTTTTGGGTAGTTTAGTCCCAAACCATGCTCGTCGGGTCGTTTGGTTAATAAACTACCATTGTATTCGGTCAAACTTGTATTAACTTAATTAACGGCCATTGTGCCTTTTGTAAACATTGGTAATGGTTGTGCGGTTTAATGAAACTTGTGAGTTGGTTTACATATTTAATTGGCGCATAAATGTGTATATAAAAAAAAAAAAATATTTATAGCGTACGGAGTACGGGTTGGGTTGTTTCATCAGGGATTCATTGTTGATAAATAATTTGTGTTTCTTCTTATGCTTTTAAATTGGGAATGAAAATGGAAACTGTATATATAATGATGAATCATTATGATGATATTTGGAGATGAAGATGATAATCTTATGTTTTTAATATAGAATTTGGAGTTTTAAAATTAAGGAATTTGGGGTTTTAAAATTAGGTTTCTTATTTTTTTGTGATGAAGATGAAGATGTGGTGGAGGAGATTAATGAGGATGAAGATACAATTTTGGACAAACATGAAGGATCAATCGCGTAACTTTTTCAACATGTTAACTTGATACCTTCTCTATAGGTTACTTAATACATAAAATAGAACAATTAAAATAGTTGAATACATACAATAAAAGTTCTGAAAGTTGGATGCATACAATAGAAATTTAGTGAAAATTCAATGCATTTTTAAACAATTTTTTCCTTTAATATAACAAACTAAAGAAAAGAAAGTAGTGTAGAAGGTAGAATGACATAAAAGGACGCTAATGCCGTTGCTTAAAAAGATGATTAAATTACTCTGTAACAAGTTGATATAAATTTCTGACAAAAGTGAATAGATGACGTGAAGCTGTGGAGGAACATAAATTAATCGCTAGATGAGATCCATATCCTCAGTTTTCATTTTCTATATTTATATTTAATTTAATATTTATATTTATATTATTATAAAAATAATCACTTTATATTCCCGATAACGTAAGACGTGTGTTTCTTTCAATTTGAAACCAAAATTATTAACTCTGACAGTTATCCTTTTTCTGTTTTTTTTTTTCATATTTGTTGTAATCACTTTCACTTTTTTAATAATATATAATATAACATAACAATAACAATGAAATGATAAATATAAAAATATTACTCTATCAGATTTAAAGAAATATATCTTAAATTAAGTTAGTGTTAATGATGTTTATTAATTTACAATCGTTAGGCTTTATAGAAAAGTAAAAGTCGAGACATAGTGTGGATAAAAGAAAATTAATATACCTAATCATATAATCATGTGTATAAAGCATATTCTCTGATCGCTGATGGGGATCTCATCTCCAGTTAATTAAGTTACGGAGTAATATTTTAAACAAATTTACTACAAAATGTTATGGTGATTAAATTCTTGATAAACTTAAAAAGAGTTGTGGAGTATTATATTGAAAGCTTATTTCATTAACATCATATTTTGAAGTAGTCATGAAATTCTTTTTAGTTAAATCACATATATATAATTGATGTAGACATATAGTATGGATAAAAGAAGATTAATATACTTAAATCATATAATCTTTTTTATTTATGGAATTGAACAATTAATTTGAAAAATACAGAAATAGAAATAGAATACATGAAAATTAATTAGACGATGGAGTATAGACTTTGATTTATCATTATCTTATTTACAGTAGTAATTACTATACTATCTAAAAAACAAAACCCTGTATTTACAGTAGTAATTACTATTCATCAATATTAACCAGAGGTATTTTTGTCATTTCACCTTTTTTTTGTCTCCAACGATAAAAGAAGCAACTTTCGTAAAAGAACAAACCCTTCAATGTTACCAAAAGATGTCAAAAAAATTCTTTTTTACAAAAAAATCAACTACCTTTTTTTTTCTCAACGATAAAAGATGCAACTTTCATAAAAGGAACTCTTCAATGCTACCAAAAGATGTCGAAAAACATTCTTTTTTACAAAATAGATAGATGGATGGTCTGTTAACTGTTTGGACACGATCACATAATACTCAATTAGACTTCGAAATGTATCAATAAATAAAGGTTAAAGGATTAAAAGTAATAATTGTATCATAAATAACACCTTCAGTCAAGTTTAACTATTAAATTGACAAGATTAACAAAACTAATAAATCATCAACTAAACTGTACCACAATCAGAATTCATCCAAACACAATTTGTCAAAAGAAATAACAAATAAAATAAAAATAAAAATGTATCAAGAAAATTAAACTGCCAGTTAATTAACTGTATTGCAATCCATGATTTTTTTACCTTCCAAATCATGACAATATATAAGTAAAGACTGAACTAATAACAAACACCATAAACAACCCTATTTTCTTTCCTGTTTTCCTATATGATTTCCTATGTTGAATGTTGATATATTTCCATCAACTTTGTACACCTCATCATCTGCTACCATATACTCTACCAGTTTTCATATTCCAACAAACTCTACACGCGAATCCTCCAAAACTTGCAGTGGTTCACTCTGGTGATTTCGTTTGAGCTTAGTAGGCTGATGGTTAGACCAATACTCATGTGCAGCCAAGACCCGGTCCAATAAGTACTGGGGCACCGGCGCACCCCTTCTTTGTTGAGGGGCTATGTTAGCTGTGTGGACCAGTGTTTTCCACTTATCCTGTATATACACATCCAAGTTACAAACTTTTCGTATCGGTTACAGATAAAAATAACAGTGTTGTAAGCATTGGCGGAACCAGAAAGTTTTTTCACTGGGGACAAAATCCTTTTTAAAAGCGTTTACGTAATTTTTTTTTTCTTCCATGAAAATACAACCTTTTGGGTCATGGGCTTTTAGGTTGAGGGCAAAATCTGGAGGCTTTTGAGAGCAAAATCAAATTTTAAGCCTGAAAATTTCAAATCCACTAGGGGCAAAATCAAAAAATCCAAAATTTTAATACTGAAAATTTCAAATCCACTAGATTTTCAAATCCACTAGGTGCGGGCGCCACGCCCTGCCCCTATGTAGTTTCGCCCATGGATGTAAGGTACTATAAAACTTAAAATAGAAAGTAGATTTACCACCTTTAAGTCCACATAAGTTCGATGATTTGCATCAGCGAAAGCACGCATTTTGATGTTACACCATCTGAAAGAATCAAGATTTGGCAACAAACACGAGAAAAGTAACATTAGTAAGTTTACCTAAATAGCATGATATTCAAAAGTGGCAATTTCATTATATAGGGTTTGATCAGGGCGACAATTTATCTCCAGCGAGACAAACAAATAAATTCAACGTAGGTACGGGGGAAACATGTCACGGGCATTTGAAATCTAAAAACGTATTTGACATGTTAATTTTCTAAAGAATGATATATAAACCTTGGATAAAAAGTGTTATGAGCTAAACTAACATATTAAAAAGTACTAATTTTAACCCGTTAATGACATCAGATATACTTTTTTGTAAGTATGTGTTCATACCTTCCGGTTCCAAGAGTTTCAACTGCTTCCACAAGTGCTTCGACCTCCGATACAGAAAATGGTCTCCTAATTCTACGCTTTGATTTGTGGTCGATCGCTTGTAACGAGTGGGACCCATCTTTCAACGGTGGGACCGGCACTAGGGCTTTGTTATCTGCCACTCTTTCTTCTGTTAGTACTTCAGTTTGTAACGGTATAATTTCTTGATTTGAATACCCCACATTCATAGTGGGACTTACTGTATGGCTGGCAATAATAATAAAACAATTCTTAAAATGGAAAATTCAACATCATATATTGAAAAAACTGATGAAAAATTTCCATATTCTACCTTGATGGCGGTTGACTAGTTTCGTTTGGTAGCGACAATTCAGATAAACAAGGCTCCAATGTAAACCCTAATGTCTCGAGGTTAGAATCAAGAGAAATGCCCGTTTGTTGTAGGGTTCGGTTGTTGTCTTTGACCTTTTTGCCCTCGAGAAGTATCCCAACATGTAATTCTCCTCCTAGGTATGCTCTGACAGCTTCCATAACCGTCCTCTGTATAAAAAAGTTTGAATCACGATTTAAACCCTAACAATTTCTTTTCCAAAACTTAATAAATACACAATTAAGGGAATTTGACATATTAAGAAATTGAATTAAATGAACGAAACTACTACCTTCAATGAACCTACAGTTGCGGTTTCTGGTATCTCAACATAAAGTTCGGGCACTTCAAACGACTTAACACTAAATCTCACTGCAAAAAAAAACTTACTTATGACTATCTCATCCAAACAATACATATGGATACACGTAAAACATGTTTAAATAACAATAAAATTCAGGAAAAGGAAGGACCTTTATCTGAAACGTTTGAGTTACTATGATGAAACAGCTTCCTCCTTTTAGAAGGAGCGTTCATTTGACACATTTCTCGTTTGTATATGTTTTTCCTATTTTGGTAACACGGTTTCAATCCACCTAAAACAAGCAACAAATAAACTTATGCACAACATTTAAAATATATCAAAACGGTAAAATTTCAACTTACTAGTAGGGTTAGCGAGTTGACAATCTTTCTTTGCGGTTAGTTTCTGGTATCTCGAAGTCAACATTTTCCTCATTCTTCTATACCCTAAACGTGAACGTGACCTAAATGCCCTCATTTTAGTCAAACGACGGTCAAATCTAAAAAATTTATCATCATCATCATCATCATCATCTGTTATATCCATCTTTACATTTCCTGTGTTTACACAATTCTTATACAAGGGTAAGTCAACACCACTAAACGGTCTATCTAGAACACGAGTATTTACACACGAGTCAATAAAAGTCAACTTTCCATTTTGATTCTCTACCACCTTCAATTTACCTCCATTTTCACCTTCATAACCTTCCAACTTAACATTACTTTCTGCTTTCTTTACAAAATCAGATACATGTTCCAAACCAGAATCATTATCAGATTCTAGTGACTCCATTGGGTTGACTTTGACTTTGACTTCAGATTCTTCCTGCTTTACAATTGGAACGTTAACGCTTGAAGTTGAACTTTCAGTTTCTTGCAATAATTTTTCGGCTACATCTGCCAACAGCTCAAATGCACATAGATTACCATTCTCTGATGATTGCATATGTGTATCAATCTAAATCAACAACAAAAAATTTCAACTTAAGTTTCAACAAATCATACGAAAAAATGGATAATGATGAAAAGTATAGTATGATATCAACTAACCCTTAAGGATCTAGGAGCTTTAGGTACCACAGGTGGTTTGAAACCTTCATATTGTCCATAATATATACTCTTTTTCGACATAATTTTTTATGCATACATTCGAATAAAAGATGATCAACCACAGCCTACCTGTTATTAAACAACAATTATGAATCATCATATTAACTTTCTATTATTAATATTATATGATAAAAATAAATTACAAATTAATCCATAATTAAATTTCCATTTTTCAATTTCAATTATGCAAATATTTCAACCAACAAAAATTCCATATTTGGATCATTTTATAGCCATATTTAAATATAGTAAATCATTAAATACGAAATTAAAGATCTAGTTTAACTAATACATAAACAAACCCCAATTGGAACTCTCTTGGATCTTTATAATGCAGATAATTTAATTTAATTATTAAATAAATCATTAAATTCAAGTCAAATATTTTCAACAAATTTAACAAAAAATGGAAATATTTTATTTTACTAAAACATATTATCTGAACACAAAAAGCATGCAACTTCGTGATTAATTAACTTTTAACACGAAAATATTACAAAACCTTATTTTGTATCAGAGATATAGGGACAAATTACACAACTGGACGAATTTAAAAAAATTTAGCTTAAACCCTAAAGAGATCGGACAAAATCTCGGATTAAAACATACATTCACATACAATTTACATAAAATTAAAGGAAAATACGTATAATGAAGAAATATTGGGAACAAACGAGAGAGATCGCGTAAATTTACCTGATTTGAAATGGAAATTCGTTGATCTGAGTAATTTGCGTTATAAATTGGAATTTGTGGTGAAATTGGAAATAAATTGTGAAGATAAATTGTGAAATCTAGGTTTGATGAAAAAATGGGGGTTTTATGGAGGGAGAAATTGAGAGAGAATTAGGAGAAAACAATGAGAATGAGAATGAATAATGAAAGAGAAAAAAGAAAGAAACTGCTTAAACCCCTTGTTTTTGTGTCTGTAGATTAATTTATTTTATGTATATGTATAATTGTAATGTATTTGTATTTGTATTTGTATTTGTATAGTAGTAGTAAATAAAGGTAAAAAGGTAATTTCAATATTGTATTGTATTTGGGTTTACTATAATTAGAAGGGTAAAGACGTAAAGTTATTATATCATTTAATTTTATGCAGTACTATTTATGATATTTTGATGACAACTTGTTTTGCAAGCTACTGCTAATTACTAATAATGATATTTTGAGGATTTATAAAATGTTCGTGATCTCAAAATTTAGCGTAAAAAAAGATGCAAATATTAATCAATGATTCGGTCTACTTGACATATAGAGAAGGTGTAATGTGTTTGCTTTCAGACTTTGTTTAGTGCTAGTTGCTTGGTTGTGACTCTTTCTTTTGGTCGTGTTTTGCGTTTTTTTGGGGTTGCAGTACCTTGCTGTAGCCATTGGGCATAACTTGTTTCGATTCCTTTATTAATTTTTAATAATATTCATTGGAGTAATCCATTACTCAAAGAATCAAGAGTTTGTCTATTTATATTTTGGAAATTATAAAAGAGACTCAAGTTGAATTTCCATTAATTATATTTCATGATTATTAATATACATTTTTTTGTCTTTAAAATAAATGGAGGTTTCAAATTTAGATATCACTAGTAGTATTATTTGATGTGGCTTAGAATACGATCGATAACAAGATAATTTCAATTAGCTGCATACATTTGAATGAAAATGTTTACCCTCTTCAAATAGTGTAAACCAAATTAACCTTATTTGTTTTCATGTTTTTGATTCATAAATTAAATTCAATTAAATAATTTTGATATTAGATGCATGAATGAATGTAGAATGTAGTAGAAAAATATAGTAAAAGACGTAACTCCAGTTAGTGATACGAGGAGCTAAAAAAAACGAAACGTGTAATATATAGATAAAAGGTAAACTCACATTTGGCCTATACGTAATACTTTTAAACACGTTGTCTTGTAATCTCAGTTGGATTTTTTTTCTAGTAATTGATTGATGGCTTGAGTTGAATGAAAATAAATATAAAAATACTCGATATTTTCCCGTTCTAATTCTTTTGTCGTTATGTTTTTCACTTTAATACACCTCAATGTCAAGATGAATGACCATTTAGAATCTGGAAAGATTGTAAAACATGGTGTGCTTTAGTAAATAAAAAATATTACATCCGTAAATAAAAACGAATACAAGCAATGATTAGAGGGGTAGGTTGGTACTTGTGAAAAGTATAAATTAAATAAACGGTTTGGGTAGAACAGATGACCAAGACTATTTTTAACTCTGGCGGTGATGTCAGAGTCAAGTGATGTATTTTTTTGTAATGTGACAATGTCAAGAGATGAAGTTGGATAAGACTGTTTCCAACGCGGCGTCAGATGGGCCCGCGTCAGACTCGCTGGCAGTAGGTGACGCCCCTGACGCCATTAACGGGGCGTCAGATTTTGACGCTTGGGGGCGTCAGTCTAAGATTTGACTAAAAAACGGTCTTCAAATGGTGTGCAGGCTTCATCTGATTGGATGGGGTAATATATCCGTTACCCAACGGATATATACCCGTTTTTTTTGTTTTTTTAAAAAAATTCAATTTTTACTAGGTGTGATCACAAGAAACCGACCCTTATGCTTGAAGCTGTTGCTTCTTATGACTTGTGGATTTGACATGCTTTTTTTGGGATGGCGGGTTCCAACAATGATATCAACGTTTTGAACCAATCACCTATATTTGATAAACTTAAGAACGGAACATTTCCATCTGCACCATTTGAGGTAAATGGGCATGAATATAGCAAAGGATATTACCTTGCGGATGGTATATATCCCGATTGGGCAACTTTAGTTAAAGGATATTCATGTCCTACTGAAGAACCAACGATTAAGTTTTCAAGATTTCAAGCTAGTGCCCGAAAGGATGTAGAGAGGGCATTTGGGGTTCTTCAAGGTCGTTTTCATATTATACGCCTAGCTTCACGAAGTATGAGCGTTAACAGGATGCGAAGAGTGATGGAATGTTGTCTCATATTACATAACATGTGTGACGATCGCTCCAAATCCATATGGACGAACACGTCATTCATCGATTTCATTGCGAGGTATTTGACCTCTATATGATACGTTTTGTAAACATTGCATTCTTTTGAAAAGGCACACCATAAATGAATATTTAAATCAAAGTTTTTCGACATCTGATGATTTCTACATATAGACAATCACCGTAAATAATAGTTTACAATAGTACTTCCGTTGACAATGCAGTCAAAATAAGATACATGGTGATGATTTGGTGAATGCAACGTTTCCTTGAAAAATATGCCATGTACGACTCCATGCACATAGCTTGTCTAACATATAAGCAAGCAGCGGAAGACTTCTAGGAAACCTGAGAATAAACATGCTAACAAGTGTCAACACAAAGGTTGGTGAGTTCATAGTTTTAGTGTTTCGCATAATCTGTATATAAAAGTGGATCACAAGATTTCAGTTGTTTCATCCAGAAACGTTTATCAAAAGTTTGTCAATAGATTCTACGTAACAGAGCACCCTGGTAATTAAGCTTTAACGTTATAATGATAAATACCCCATTCGTTTTAATACACGCAAACCAACATGTCCTAAACTCAAATAACACACGTCCGTTAAAAGGCTAGCGCTCTAGCTCGGACGGGGATGTCAAGCCCTATGGATCCATATACTGTTATTCGCGTCCACCAGTCCATATCCTATGTACTGGCAGCTACTAATTACCAAAGCTAAGGGATTTTCGGTTCAAACTCAGTGTAGAATTAAGTATGTACTTGTATCCATTGCGTTTAAAATAAATTGCAAGTATTCTCAGCCCAAAAATATATATTGCAAAAGCAATTAAAAAGGGAGCAATGAAACTCACCTTAGCAGCACATAAAGTTGTTCATCGTAATGTGATCGAAACTCGGAATATCAAATAATCGTAGATCTCAACCTAGAGAACATATATTGGTCAATAAATGTCTATCAAACTAGGTCAGGTCATAGTGTATCACAATCCTAATGCTCGAGATCGACATACAAAAGTTTATCAAAAGTCATTTTTGACAATAGTTCAACAAAACGAGTCGTACCTTGTATAATGATTCATTTACTCGGTTGGTAATATTCAAAAAATCCATTTTATCAATCTCGTAAACAAGTTGTTTAAATCTTAATTGCAGATTCAAAAGCAATTTCAATTAACGTCAATCATAATTCAGTTGATCATATCTTTTAATCCGTTCATCGAAACTATTCGGTGTCTAAATGAAAAAAGTTACTGATTTTTCGCCAGCTTTCCAAAAACATGTATATCATATACCTTTTTCCAGTAATATATGTATTTAATTCGTGATTCATTATAAACTATTTAACGACGAAATTTAGCATACAAACATGTATAAATATATATACTCGAGCACTAGACATGTATACACTATTAATTTATAAAAGATAAAATATAAATGCTTACGTATCAATATTGTGATTCAATATTTCAGAAAAGTACGTAGACGCAACAGAGATGATAAACATTATGTTTGACTTGCGAACAATACCCATGAACATTACCCATAACCTCCATAGCTATAACCCATATTTTCCTTAGCTTTAATCCGTTTGAAAACCCATTTTGAAAGTGACACGTTCATAACCTCGTCGTAGTATTTTATGTATAATACTAATAATAACGATACCTAAAAATACTTATAATAATAATAATAATAATAATAATAATAATAATAATAATAATAATAATAATAATAATAATAATAATAATAATAATAATAATAATAAATAATAATAATAAATCTTATACGGAGTAATATAGATAAATATGTGTGTGTGAGAATTAGGCCAGAACTCGATCAATTTATAGAACCTTTTCTGAAAAAGCACCCCATGCGATCGCATGGGATTTGTGCTTCAAGGCCATGCGATCGCATGGCACCCTGGGACAGCTCACAAATTTTTAACTTCTTGTTTGCCGACATAATTTTATATTATATATATAATATATTTAATTTATATAATTAATTATATATTATATTAAATTCACATGCATAGTTGACTTGTAATTTTTGTTCTGATAAGTCGTACGTCATCACTCGACTTATGTCCCGGTTCCGGTTTTTCAAATGTCCTTTCGTACGCTGAGAAAACTTGCATTTTACGTTTCGTGTCACGTACATTTGTCAAAATATAATCTTAAATTATCAATAAACTATATTATTCAAAGTGTATCTTAAACTTTCGAGTGTTTTGGTCATTTACTTCTATAAATTATTGTCTCGCTATTTGTTAATATATATATATATATATATATATATATATATATATATATATATATATATATATATATATATATATATATATATATATATAATAACAAATCGTTTTATGACCAAGTTAATATATATTTTCAACATTCATAAACACGTTTTAAATATACGTCGCAAGTTATTCATACAATTAATATTCCAACTTATCATATATACTCAAATAAATATTTAAACCAATAAGTTTAATGTACGGTATCAAACAATTAATACATTGTTATGTTTTCAAGTTATAGTATATATATATATATATATATATATATATATACATATAATTGTTCGCGAATCGTCAAGAACAACCGAAAGGTATTTGAATATATGAAAGTAGTTCAAATTTTTTTGAGATTCAGTTTTACAGACTTTGCTTATCGTGTCGAAAATGTTAATCATACAAAGATTAAGTTTAAATTTGGTCAGAAATTTCCGGGTCATCACAGTACCTACCCGTTAAAGAAATTTCGTCCCGAAATTTGAGTGAGGTCGTCATGACTAACAATAAAAATGTTTTCATGATGTATATGTGTTGATAAATAGAGTTTTATCACCGTTGAATAATATGGATAAAACAATCCTATTTCTCGAGGCGTATGAGAGAAGTTATCGTAAAAGAGTGAAATGAAAGAAATGGAGATTCGTCTTAACTTTTGACGTAGTTATGATTGATTTCCAGAATTTAAGGAATAGAAAAATCTTCATAATCTAAATAAGATTTGATTCTTCGAAATTTAAGGAAATTAAGATTTCTTTTAAATGCGTAATCTGCCTCGATTGCTATGTCTGATATTTTGCTATAAATTAACCACTTCCGTTTCATTATTTTCACCACTCCTACATCTTCTTCCTTATTTCATACTTTCAAAAGATTGTGAAATGCTTAATCCAGTTCTGATTCTTGATATTTTCTTGGCTATCGTATCCTTCATTCTTCTTTTTCATCTGCCACCAGAGGAAATTATTTTCTTCTACTATTACCTTGGGGTTATAGTATTTTTCATTTTCCCGTATCTTTATATTGCTATACGCATTGATATACACGGTTTATAATATATGTGTTGTTGTCAGGCTTTATATTTTCCCTTATATTTAAAAGCTTCATGCTTTTGTTTTTCCTTCCCGACTTCAAGTCAAGCGAATAATGGTCCAGAATTCGTAGCTATACATTTCGGAATGAACATAATTAATGTTCTAAGAAAGAAACGGTAATGGCACAATCTGACTTGTCAAATTACCAGAATACCTCGAAAAAGACCGAATCATCAAGAAAAATATTTTCTTGATATGTTTAGAGGTTAGATAGAATGAAAGAGTTTATGTAACATGGTTCATGATGAGGGTGTGATCTGTGAACCTTTGTCACGTTCCATTAGAAACTCAACATGACTTATTGTAATATAATCACGTTGATCAAGTGTAACGACCCGGAAATTTCCGACCAAATTTAAACTCTAATCTCTATATGGTTCCGACACGATAAGCAAAAACCCTAAAGTTGACCCGCACTTTTTCGATCGTTCTATACTTATAAGATTAATATTTACATAAATTAAACCTTACCAACATGATAAGCAATCCAAATTGTTGAGACTTATGTTTTCGAAAAGAGTTTTACACAACGTTTGACCGTCTAGTTTGACCGATGATATCACGAACCATACAATATATGATAATTATACGTTTGTGTATATATATGTATATATACATATTTAACATGATTAAGGAATGTTTTAATACCTCATTTTATATTAATAACAACAAGTTATATGTGTATTTTGAAACTACTAACTTAAGTTTTCTAAACGATAACTATACGTAACGTTATTTGACATAAATACTTAAGACATATAATGTTTATACATATATTGTATAAGTAATGTATTTAATCACTTTTAAGAACTTAAATACATAAAATCATATAAGTGTATTCACAAAAGATAGCTATATTTGAATCCTCATTCCATTTTTCACAAAATTTCTATACGTATACCTAGAGTATTTGTACTCGTATCATACCAAGCTTCTATACGTATTTACTATTGGTATATACACATCAAATCACCACCTAACCAGCCCTTATTCATGCCTTATGTATAAGGTAATTACTTTTGAATCATTGCAAGACTAATTACAAAAATACAAACTAGAATTTTGTCATGTTATCCTTAAAGATCACATTTTAGGAGTATATATGTATCATCATTTTTGATTCATTTTTACTTCAATCTCTTAACTAAAAACACACACTCTTTCTTACTCTCTAAACTCCATAACAATCCAGCAAAGTTCCATAAAGATCTAGCTTCAAAAACCATACTAAAACACCATAAGAAAACCATACAAAAACACTTCAAGAAAACCTTCCAAGAACACCAACTTACTTCCAATCTTTCATCCACTTCCATCACCCTTTTGATTTTAGCTTCTTACTTCTCTTTTACAGCAACTTCATCCAAGGAACTTGAGGTAGAATCTATGTTCATAACCTTATTCGATTCATATATATATAGCTATCATATTTTGTGGTATACAAGTTTAACAACAAGAACATAGTTTGAATGTTTTCAAACTTGTTTGCAAACTAAATAGATCCTTCTAACTTAACTTTTAAAATACTTCAAGACATGTAACATAACTTATTTATATGTTAATTTAACAAGGTAAAACTTGGTTTTTCAAAGTATAAGTATTTTTGGAAAAATGGTCATTAAATGATTTTGTTGTAACAAAAATGTTTAACTTCATATGTTTCACTAAACTTTCACCTATGCCGTATGATTTTGAATACAAACCAAGGTATTTACAGTTCATAGTCTTAAAGAAGAACTCGATCCAAGAAGATGGCAATTTGAATCAACGAAAACGGACTTGTAACGAAGAAACTATGACCAAAACAAAATTGGCTATCCTAGACATTTTCAACTTCGGGATTCATTGGAAAAATTTACATAAAATCACATACTTCTAAGATAACATGATATTTTATATATATGTACTCATAATTCAATTTCATATGGTTCAGGATCACCCGTAAGCAACACGAGAAGATTAATCATAAGATCCCATGTTTGTACGCAACACGTCATTTGACAACACCGGTACTTTATGTACGCAATACGTCATTTGACAACACCGGTACCGTGGGTCAAGATTAATCTCGACCAATACATATACGTTGGGGTTTTATTTATTTCGTTGGGGGTTTTATTTATTGCGGGTATATTAAACATCTAAAAATGAACCATTAAAAATTGAATTGCTAACCTCGGACAGCTAACTTCGGACTAAGGAAATATTCAAAGTATTAAAAGTATAACAAGTATAGATATATATAACGTTTGTTTTAAAATGAAAACATATTGATATATTATATATGGATAGGTTCGTGATATCAACCGGAAGACCGAGTCAAATTATATATATCATCAAGACAAGAGTGAGTATATAGTCCCACTTTTAAACTCTAAATATTTCGGGATGAGAATACATGTATTTTATGTTTTACGATATGGACACAAGTAACTGAAAAATATGTTCTACGTTGAGTTGTACCACTGGCATACTTCCATGTAGCTTGGTAACTAATATTTACAGCGGTATTGTAAACGCGAATCCTGTTGATAGATCTATCGGGCCTGACAACCCCAACCGGACTGGACGACCAGTATTCAACGGTTGCACAGTACTTCGTTTTGTGACTACACTTGGTACAGTGTAGTAAGATTTCATATTAAAGGGAATATGCGACGTGATTAATTGTTAAGTATGGTTACCAAGTGCTCAACCACTTAGAATATTTTTATTAAAATGTTTATATATGAAATCTTGTGGTCTATATTTATATCGCTGTCGACATTAAACCTATATCTCACCAACTTTATGTTGACATTTTAAAGCATGTTATTCTCAGGTATGAATTAAGTCTTCCGCTGTGCATTATCTCGTACTAAGGATACTACTTGAGGCCATTAAGGACTTATATCATAAGGCGTTGCATTCGAGTCACTGAAGTTCATAGAGACTATTATTAAGTAAATGGCGGTTTAGGTCATTTGAATATTATGAAATGTCAGGCGAATATGTCAATTATGGATGTAACTATAGATTGTCTTTTAAGAATAAATGCAACGTTTGTAAGATGTATCATATAGAGGGCAAGTACCTCGCAATGTTATCAACTATTGTAATTCGTTTGTAATCAATATGGACAACGTCCGGATGATTAGTTTCGGATCCTTTCAGTTGGTATCAGAGCGTTGGTCTTAGCGAACCAGGCCTTGCATTAGTGTGTCTAACTAGTAGTTGTTAGGGTACATTAAGTGAGTCTGGACTTTGACCGTGTCTGCCTGTCAAAAGTTTTGCTTATCAATCCTAGTCGGAAATCATCTGCTTATCATTCTTAGGGAACTGCCTGCTTATCATTCTTAAGTCTAGACACGTCTTACTGCATTTAGTGCATCGATAGTGTATAGACAAAATTTATATCCTAGCGTATCTGTTACTATAGACATTGCCTGACGTATTTCAAAGATTCTCCGTAATTCATGGGATTTTGATATTATATATACATATGTAAATTATGTATTGAAGAGTACCAAACCCAACTCCTATAATCTATTCCAAACCAAAAATTCATTTCTCCGACCATACAAGATGGATTCTTCATCCAGCTCAAATTCCTCCAACTTCGATAGCTTCGCCGACATGGATTTCCATTCGAGCTCCGAGAACAGCGTTACCGGAATGGATCAACCAATTTCCCATCATCTATTCTGGATGAATTGGGGATGGGTTCGTAATATACTAAATTTCTGGAGGCAAGAAGAAGGTGATCCATTCCATCCACCAAATTGTCCTCTTAACGATGAACCTGAAGCACTTACCGGCGAACCTATTCGAAACACCATTTTCTCGCTCATTTCTAGAGTATCTCGTCATGATTACATACTATCCCATATTTCAAATCTTGTTCATTCGCTCGTTCCAACCGTCAATCATCCCGGTATAATAGAAGAAGTCAACGAACTCCGTGCTCGGGTAGTGGTTTTGGAGAATATGGTGCGAAGGTTACAAACACCAACAGCAGCACCAGCAGCATAATCCGTACTACCATCGTCAACGCCGACAGTACCTTTATCACCCCAATCACAACCGCGCCTTAAATCTCAACATCACAATCTGTATCTCGAATATCAACATCACACGACTCAATATCTGTACTTCGAGTATGATCTTCGTTCTATATATCGTTCTACATCGATTATCTTCGCTTTACGTATCGTATGACGATTATGTAATTTCTAAAGTCTTAGAGATTATGTAACCTAGAATTAACGATAAATCAAATGAGTTTAATATCTTATTGACTCATTAAATCTATGATTATCTCTGAAGAAAATATATATGCAAGTATATTTTCATAAAGATAGTAATTAAAAATTCCTTCGTACAAACTATTAATGATGAAAATATTTTAACGGGTGGGTAGTACCCGAGGAATATTTAGAATTCACATTAATAAGTTATATTGTACATTCTTGAATCTGATTCAACGGTTATCTATTATCTTACTTACAACCACCGATATTCGTATCCGCTCACCCCAGAATAACCATTTTCAATCAAATTTCATATTCGGATTTTGACCTACCAGAATCCAACAAGTGGCATAAAGAAGAAAACATTGGACAAAATAAAAAAAAAATTGTTAGAAACACACGATTTAACTAATTAAAAATCTATTAAGGATTCCACGCTAACTGTTCCGGCTAACTCTGGACAATTAAAATGAATTAAAATGTTGATTGTAACATATGAAGCTAAACAATTCTTCAAGCTTGCCACTTGATTTTATCTTAAACCTCATTTGTAACTTGACGATTACAATTCGCATTCAAATCCTTTCATGATTCCTGAAAACACCTCGACCGAGAAGTTGAACCCGCCGCACCTTGCCTACGGAATGAAGATTTATACATACAGTTATACACCTGAAGAACTCTCGAACCCAAATTCATAATTTAACACATAACGTATTGAATCCTTTGCCATTTATTAGCAAGAACAACCCTACAATTCCTTTTCAAGAAGCTAATTTTGTCACAGCTCCACTTCGACTTTTCAGTGAGATTATTTCTATTATAATCATGATATTTATACCTTGTCCTTTCGCCGTCATTACCGGAAAACCTTTTATATCCCTCGACAACATCAACAGGTGCACCAGCAGATCGTTATCCTTTTGGCGAAATCAACAATCAGTATTTTGAAAATCTCGCGGAACTTCTTCCATCATATCTATAATGTCTATCCCTAAGAATTTCATAATCTGAACGTGAAGTTTCTGAAAAACACCCGGGACTATGAAATTGTAACAGACTGAAACCCGGGCTAGTTGTAAGTTGTCTATTTTGCCCTAAGGGTTTGTGCTTGGTCTTAAGTGCTTTTATTTTAATTATTTTATTAGTGTTTTATTATAATTGTGTTGTGACCAGTTTGTGACAAGGGTCCCAGAACATGTTGGTTTATTTAATTTGGACTCCGTTAGGGTTGCCAAATTAAGTACGAAAGAAATTAGATAACTGGTAAATACCCGTGTGATATGGGGTATGGGTTTATAACCCATTTATATGTATGTTTCTGTATGTTTCTTCTCATTTCCCTAAATAAGAAAATAAGTACTCCGTACCCAAACTTCATCCCTTCACAAACCCTAATTTTATTTGGTGAGCTTTTGGATTAATTGAAGTTAGCAATCGATTCCTTGTGTTCTTGTGATCATCTTAAGGTAAGTATTACAAAGATTTATGTATTAATCTTGTTGAAAATTGAGTTTTAGTGTTCTTATGAGTTTTTGAAGAAATTAGCTCAAATCTTGTTGTTTGATGTTTAAAAACATCAATAGATGTTAGATATAGGTTGTATCTATGTTTAGTAGCTTCCATGTGCTTAAAATTTGATCAAATTGCTCAAAAATCGAGTTTTTTGGGGAAAAAATCGTAAAAACAGCGAGCTGCTTCGAACCAGTTGCTACAGTGTTTGCTACAGTATTTTGCTACAGTATTTGCTACAGTACCCGAACTGCTACAGTATCACTATTTGCTACAGTGTTACTATTTGCTACAGTGTTACTATTTGCTACAGTGTTACTATTTGCTACAGTGTTCGATATTGCTACAGTGCCACTATTTGCTACAGTACCGAGTTGCTACAGTACCGTGTTGCTACAGTACCGTGTTGCTACAGTACCGAGTTGCTACAGTGTTCGGAAATCACTATTTGCTACAGTGCCTTTTATGAAATTGAAACGGGCGTAACTTTCAAACCGTAACTCCGTTTTTGATGAATCAAATATCGTTGGAATCGTATTGAAGAGTACTTTTCAATGGTGAACTTTTAAGAAACTAGATCAAACTGTTTTTAGGTCGAAAAAGGAGTTTTAGTGTATATGTCGTGTTTTGCACGCACCTGTATGCCATTATTGAATGGAGTCATAATGTAGACTCATAAAATTATGAATATACGGTGTTATGACCTAGTTAATCGTATGAAATGATTATATTATTTATTGGATATGTATATTAACTTTGTTTGTGTTGTTCTCAGGTTATAAGGACAAGGAGGAAGCTCAGAAATAATAACTGAGCAGTTGCTGGTAATTGGTGAGTGGGTCTATCTCCGGATAGAGTTTAAGTAGCATATCATGCTACTGTGGTTGACTCTTTTACCATGCATAGTGTAGAAATTGCCATGTTAGAATAATATAGTATGCCTGATGTTGTATGTGAATTATGTGTACACTGTGTGAATGGCACCAGTCGGGCCTAGGGAGACTGGGGACTCGAGACCGTGCCTAGGAGAGGTTAGAGTCCGTATGAGGTCAACCGTGCCTAGGGGAGGTTGGGTCCATAGGCTACTGATTGTAGAGTATAGTGTGAATGATGCATCCCCTGCATCTGGATAACTATACTGTGAATTGAGTAGCAGGGACTATCGGTAGACTCAAGTCCGATCAGCTAGGAGTCGTGTGCTCGTACAAGCCGCCGATCCTCGTATTGTCTTATTGTATGCTAGTTGATAGTTAGCATGTGTTGTTGTTAGTATATAGCTTGTGTGTGACTTAAGCTATATCTGTTAGATAGATTCCATTCACTTAGCGGTGCGCTAATCCCCCACATATTCTCCCCTTGCAGGTTTAGGTACTGCCAGTCGGGAAGGGTGCTATTGCAGAAGACATGTTTGACAACCCAACTCTGATGTGGACTTTTGTATAAATAATGTTTTGTGATAACGTAACACCATTGTGTAAACTTAAACGTAATGACGTGACTTATATTGTGTTTGTTAATAAAGTCTTCCGCTGTGTATTTAAAAAAAAAAAAAATGGCCGGTGTTACAAGTTGGTATCAGAGCATGGTTTGGCAGCAAATACGTGCGCGTATTTTGTTCCCAAACCCTGAGGCAAGTCAAACATGTCTGTGGGAGTGGGGGCTAAGTGAAAATAGGATATACTTGTGTTAGTTGTGATTGAACTAACTGTTATCCACTAAGCTTTTGTGTGAGCTGTTTTGTAGCACAGGTATGGCTGATAGAAACGCAACTGGCCCATCTAACCCCGGAACATTCAGAGCACCAGAAGAAGGTGTTGAGTCAGATGATGATCAGAGTAGTTACATCCTTCAGTTAGAAAGCAAGCTAAAAGAGGCCGAGGACAAAATTAATGAGCTTGAATTGGCGAGGCATTCTGGAAATGATGATACACCACCTGGATTCCCAACCGCGCAATCCCAAACGATACCTAATGTGCCCCAGAATCAGTTTCAGAATCAAATACCTAACCAATATTATATGCCACCACAAAACACCTTTACTTACCAAAATCCCATGATGATGAATCCATACCAAATGCAAATGTTCCATCAACCTTACATGCAACCACCCAAAAGATGTACGTATAAGAACTTCCGTGATTGCAAACCCTCCGAGTTCTCTGGAAGTACTGATCCGACTGTAACTCTCAATTGGTTGCGAGAAGTTGAAAGGGTATTTGAAGCGTGTCAGTGTGAACCCGAGCTGAAGGTAACATATGCTAGTAGACTGTTGAAAGGTAGGGCTATGATTTGGTGGGATTCTTTGATTTCTAGTATACCAAAAGAGCAAGTGAGTATGATCACATGGGAGCAGTTTCATGGGAAGGTGTGTGAACAATATTGTAATCCATTTGATATGAACCGAATTAAGACTGAGTTTCTTGAAATGAAGATGACACCTCAAATGACGATCGATGAGGTAGTAGAGAAGTTTATGGATAAACTGAGGTTTGTACAACAATGGGTGCCAGACGAAGCGTCTCGTATCCAGCATTTTGTTAATATCATTCTGCCTGAGTACAGAACTTTTGTTAGAACAGCTACATCATTGTCTCAAGCTGTTGTGATGGCTAAGATGGTAGAAAGTGATGTTCAGGCTGCCAGAAACAGAATGTTTGGTAATGTGCTACAACAAGGTGGACAAGTATCTGGTCAATCAGGATCTAAATTTAAGAAGTCTAGTGGGTTTAAATCGAAGGGTAAAAGTGGTCAGAGTAGTACTGGATCTGGATTAGGTAAAGGGAATTGGTGTCACACGTGTCGATCTTCTCACAGTGGTCAGTGTACTGAGGCTACAAGAAGATGCTTAAAGTGTGGTGTTGTTGGGCATGAGTCTTCAGCATGCCCGTATCCGAATAGTGTGTGTTGGAGTTGTCACAAACCAGGGCATCGTGCAATTAGTTGTCCGTCGAAGAGTGGTAGTTCCGGGGCAGGGTCAGGGGCGCGTTCAGCATCAGCCGTAGGGTCAACTGCCTCGAGTGGGCAAAAGAGGAAGAACCCTCCAACAGTAGAGGCTAGAGCTTTTCAGATGTCGGTTGAGAATGCTGTGGCAACCGACGAAGTGATCACCGGTATGTTTCTAATCAACTCAATACCTGCTCGTGTATTGTTTGATTGTGGTGCCAATAGGTGTTTTATGTCCTTAGATTTCTGTGCTAAGTTGAATTTACCAGCTATTGTGTTACCCAAGCCGGTTAGTGTAGAAGTAGCCGATGGTAAGACTACACCCATCACAACATATGTGTCTGGGGTTTGTATAGAGATCGAAGGGAAGTCTTTCCCGGTGACTTGTTTAGTGTTACCTATTCCTAGCTTTGATGTAGTACTAGGAATGGATTGGTTGAGCTCGCTTAGGGCTAATATTAAGTGTGATAGGAAAATGATTACCTTTCGTTCGACCGATGGAACCCGTGTTGTGGCCCGAGGGGAGCGGGGAGGGTATAATTTTCTGTTGATAACCATGATGAAAGCGAAAAAGTCGATGGCAAAGGGTTGTGAATCATTTCTTGCATATGTGATTGATGCGAAGAAAGAAAAGAAAACAGTGGCCGATATTCCGATAGTATCAGAATTTCCCGAAGTATTCCCAGATGAGTTACCAGGTCTGCCGCCGGTAAGGGAAGTCGAATATAAGATTGAGTTGGTTCCTGGAACAACTCCAGTTGCAAAAGCTCCATACCGATTAGCGCCATCTGAAATTCGTGAAATGATGTCACAGATTCAAGAGTTATTAGATCGTGGTTTTATTCGACCGAGTTCTTCACCGTGGGGTGCTCCGGTATTGTTTGTTAAAAAGAAAGATGGATCAATGCGTATGTGTATTGATTATCGTGAATTGAACAAAAGAACAGTGAAGAATAAGTATCCATTACCTCGAATAGATGATTTGTTCGATCAGTTACAGGGTGCTTCATTCTTTTCTAAGATAGACTTACGATCCGGATATCATCAGGTTCGTGTTGCTGAATCAGATATACCGAAAACAGCGTTCAGAACAAGGTATGGTCATTATGAATTTCTTGTCATGCCGTTTGGGTTGACGAATGCGCCAGCAATCTTCATGGATCTAATGAATAGAGTGTGTCGTCCGTTCTTAGATAAGTTTGTGATTGTGTTTATAGACGATATACTAGTGTATTCAAAGACCGAAAGTGAACATGCTGAACATCTGAGACAGGTTTTGAACATGTTGAAACGTGAACAATTATTTGCAAAATTTTCAAAGTGTGAATTTTGGTTACGTGAAGTGCAGTTTTTGGGTCATGTGATTTGTGCCGAAGGTATAAAAGTTGATCCGACAAAGATAGAAGCGGTAATGAATTGGAATTCTCCGAAGACTCCGACTGAGATTAAGAGTTTTCTGGGATTAGCCGGTTATTATCGCAGATTTATCAAGGATTTCTCGAAAATAGCGGGTCCGTTGACTAAGTTGACTCGTAAAGATGTAGCCTTTCGATGGACTGATGAACAGGAAAAGGCTTTTCAGATTTTGAAACAGCTACTGTGTCAGGCACCAGTGTTAGCTTTACCAGAAGGTTCAGACAACTTCGTGGTATACTGTGATGCATCATATGCTGGGTTGGGTTGTGTATTAATGCAAAGAGATAAAGTAATCGCCTACGCCTCGCGACAGTTGAAAGTTCATGAGAAGAATTATCCAGTGCATGATCTTGAAATGGCTGCAGTAGTGTTTGCTTTGAAACTGTGGAGACACTATTTGTATGGAACCCATTGTGTTATATGTACAGATCACAAGAGTTTGCAGTATATCTTCTCACAGAAAGAATTGAATATGCGTCAGAGACGATGGCAAGAGTTGATCAAAGATTACGATTGTGAAATTAAATACCATCCGGGTAAGGCAAATGTGGTTGCAGATGCGTTAAGTCGTAAAAAGTTAAGTGAAAATGTGAAATTTCTTCGTTTGAATATAACTTCAGATTTGATTAACAGCTTAAAAACCATTCAGGCCTGTGCTTTAGAGGACGAACATATTAAATCTGAACAAATGACCAAACGAAAAGTGGACTTAATTGATGACTCACGTGGACTAAAGACCTTAAACAATCGTGTTTGGGTGCCTAAGCTTGGAGATTTGAGGGATTTAATCATGACGGAAGCTCACAAATCCAGATTGACAGTACATCCGGGTAGTAATAAGATGTATCATGATTTGAAAACAGTGTATTGGTGGCCAACAATGAAATCAGATATCGCCCGTTATGTCGAAAAGTGTCATATATGTGCTCAAGTAAAGGCCGAACATCAGAAACCTTATGGTTCGTTACGTCAGTTACAGATTCCAGAGTGGAAATGGGAACATATAACGATGGATTTTGTGACAAAATTACCTCGAACTCAGAAAAGACATGATATGATTTGGGTAATAGTGGATCGTCTAACCAAAAGTGCTCATTTTCTTGCTACTCGTGAAACAGCTTCATTAAGTGAGTTAGCTGAATTGTATATAAATGAGATAGTTAGTCGACATGGTGTGCCATTATCGATCGTTTCAGACAGAGATTCCAGATTTGTGTCGAATTTTTGGAATAGTCTTCAACAGAATTTGGGTACACGTGTGAATTTAAGTACAGCTTATCATCCTCAGACAGACGGTCAGAGTGAAAGAACGATACAGACTTTGGAGGATATGTTAAGGGCTTGTGTGTTAGAATACGGTGGTTCGTGGGATACACATTTGCCGTTGGTCGAATTCGCGTATAATAATTCATATCATTCGAGTATAGGGATGCCGCCTTATGAAATGTTATACGGTCGTCGTTGCAGAACTCCGACTTGTTGGTTAGAAGCCGGGGAGAAACAGTTTGCAGGTCCCGAAATTGTTCAAATGACAGCCGAAAAAGTTGCAATTGCGAGAGAAAAGTTGAAAGCTGCTAGAGATAGGCAGAAAATGTATGCTGATCCGCGTAGACGTCCAGTAACATTTAATGTGGGTGAACGAGTGTATCTGAAAGTTTCGCCGTGGAAAGGGGTTATCAGATTCGGTAAACGTGGTAAGTTAGCACCGAGATTTATTGGTCCGTTTCCGATCAGTGAAGTGTTGAATGATCAGACTGTGGTGTTAGATCTTCCGCCAGAGTTAGCTGGTATTCATAATACATTCAACGTATGTTATCTTCGTAAGTGTAAAGTCGACGATGAAACACAACTTCTTCCTTTAGAAGATTTAAGGGTCGATTTGAATAAGAAATTGGTGGAAGAGCCGGTCCGTGTGGTTGACCAAAAGGTGACTAAGCTGAGAAAGAAAGAGATTCCGATGGTGTTGATTGAGTGGAAACACAGTTTGGGTTCTAATTTTACATGGGAGACAGAAGAGTTGATGAGAAATCGCTACCCTCGTTTGTTTGACCAAGACCAGATTCCGAGGACGGAATCTCCTTAAGGGGGGTGGATTTGTAACAGACTGAAACCCGGGCTAGTTGTAAGTTGTCTATTTTGCCCTAAGGGTTTGTGCTTGGTCTTAAGTGCTTTTATTTTAATTATTTTATTAGTGTTTTATTATAATTGTGTTGTGACCAGTTTGTGACAAGGGTCCCAGAACATGTTGGTTTATTTAATTTGGACTCCGTTAGGGTTGCCAAATTAAGTACGAAAGAAATTAGATAACTGGTAAATACCCGTGTGATATGGGGTATGGGTTTATAACCCATTTATATGTATGTTTCTGTATGTTTCTTCTCATTTCCCTAAATAAGAAAATAAGTACTCCGTACCCAAACTTCATCCCTTCACAAACCCTAATTTTATTTGGTGAGCTTTTGGATTAATTGAAGTTAGCAATCGATTCCTTGTGTTCTTGTGATCATCTTAAGGTAAGTATTACAAAGATTTATGTATTAATCTTGTTGAAAATTGAGTTTTAGTGTTCTTATGAGTTTTTGAAGAAATTAGCTCAAATCTTGTTGTTTGATGTTTAAAAACATCAATAGATGTTAGATATAGGTTGTATCTATGTTTAGTAGCTTCCATGTGCTTAAAATTTGATCAAATTGCTCAAAAATCGAGTTTTTTGGGGAAAAAATCGTAAAAACAGCGAGCTGCTTCGAACCAGTTGCTACAGTGTTTGCTACAGTATTTTGCTACAGTATTTGCTACAGTACCCGAACTGCTACAGTATCACTATTTGCTACAGTGTTACTATTTGCTACAGTGTTACTATTTGCTACAGTGTTACTATTTGCTACAGTGTTCGATATTGCTACAGTGCCACTATTTGCTACAGTACCGAGTTGCTACAGTACCGTGTTGCTACAGTACCGTGTTGCTACAGTACCGAGTTGCTACAGTGTTCGGAAATCACTATTTGCTACAGTGCCTTTTATGAAATTGAAACGGGCGTAACTTTCAAACCGTAACTCCGTTTTTGATGAATCAAATATCGTTGGAATCGTATTGAAGAGTACTTTTCAATGGTGAACTTTTAAGAAACTAGATCAAACTGTTTTTAGGTCGAAAAAGGAGTTTTAGTGTATATGTCGTGTTTTGCACGCACCTGTATGCCATTATTGAATGGAGTCATAATGTAGACTCATAAAATTATGAATATACGGTGTTATGACCTAGTTAATCGTATGAAATGATTATATTATTTATTGGATATGTATATTAACTTTGTTTGTGTTGTTCTCAGGTTATAAGGACAAGGAGGAAGCTCAGAAATAATAACTGAGCAGTTGCTGGTAATTGGTGAGTGGGTCTATCTCCGGATAGAGTTTAAGTAGCATATCATGCTACTGTGGTTGACTCTTTTACCATGCATAGTGTAGAAATTGCCATGTTAGAATAATATAGTATGCCTGATGTTGTATGTGAATTATGTGTACACTGTGTGAATGGCACCAGTCGGGCCTAGGGAGACTGGGGACTCGAGACCGTGCCTAGGAGAGGTTAGAGTCCGTATGAGGTCAACCGTGCCTAGGGGAGGTTGGGTCCATAGGCTACTGATTGTAGAGTATAGTGTGAATGATGCATCCCCTGCATCTGGATAACTATACTGTGAATTGAGTAGCAGGGACTATCGGTAGACTCAAGTCCGATCAGCTAGGAGTCGTGTGCTCGTACAAGCCGCCGATCCTCGTATTGTCTTATTGTATGCTAGTTGATAGTTAGCATGTGTTGTTGTTAGTATATAGCTTGTGTGTGACTTAAGCTATATCTGTTAGATAGATTCCATTCACTTAGCGGTGCGCTAATCCCCCACATATTCTCCCCTTGCAGGTTTAGGTACTGCCAGTCGGGAAGGGTGCTATTGCAGAAGACATGTTTGACAACCCAACTCTGATGTGGACTTTTGTATAAATAATGTTTTGTGATAACGTAACACCATTGTGTAAACTTAAACGTAATGACGTGACTTATATTGTGTTTGTTAATAAAGTCTTCCGCTGTGTATTTAAAAAAAAAAAAAATGGCCGGTGTTACAGAAATAGTTCTTGAAATGCTAACGAAGCAGCAAAAACTGTAAACGACTTTAACGGTCAAAAGTTTGATGACAAAGAATAGTAAGGTGGTAAAGCTGAAAAAAAAAAAAAAAAAGTTTAGAACTAGAAAACGGATGAAGCAAAGTATGAAAGAGGCTGTGGATAAATCACAGGGACTGAACCTGCTCTCAAAGAATACAAACGATTCCGTACCTGCTGAAACCGTCAGTAAGAACCCTACTCTTTATTCAAAACCTTGCCCGGATGATATTTTTCATCATCATCTTATCTTAGATATTATAAGATATCTTCATTTCATTCGTTATACATATTTTTCATATTTCTGGAGATATTTTTACAACTATTCCTATCTGCGATCATTTATCTCTCCGTAACATCTGCGTTACAATATAAAAGAAACTGTGTTAATTTCTAAATTCTGAAACCTCCGAGATTAAAATATAAATGATTTGAAGTAGTGTTGGGAACTGATGCATGAATTAGTATAATATAATGAAACTTGATCAACTTCATTATATTACAGTAAGTCATGTTAAGTTTCTAATGGAATGTGATGATTCACAGTACCGTCATCATGTGCCATGTTACACGGCTCTTACATTCTATCAAGTCTCCAAACATATTAGAACGTATCACCTTGTTAGTTCTATTTTTCCGGAATATTCGAGTAATTTAACGAATCAAGATCGTGCCATTACAATTTCATTCTAAAACCAATAGCTAGGTTCATTCCAAATTTCCTACCTACGAATTTCGAACCATTGTTCGCTTGGCTCGAGGACAGGAAGAAGAAACGAAGGGACAAAACCTCAGAATAGAAATAGGAACATAAACCACAGCAAATAAGAGAGAGCATTAACTGTGGATGACAATGATTTTAAGGGATGGGAGTAGGAACATCGAAATATAAGGGAAGGTATAAAACCTAACAACAACCCCGAAACTACAAACCGTGCATATCAATACGTATTGCAACGTAAAGGCACGGGAGAATTAAAAACATTATAATTCCAAGGAAAGGATAAAAGAGAATAGATTCTTCTGGTGATAGATGAAAAAGAAGAATGAAAGATATGAAAGTTAGAAATATAACAAGGATTAGAATGGGATGGAGCATATTAGCGAATGTCTTAAAGTAGGAACTAAAGAGAAAGAATAGAAGATGTGGGAAGAAAGAAAGGGAAGGAGGTAAATTTATAGTGAAATATTCGACAAAGAAATCAAAACAGATTGCCGCGTTAAATCAAAGAAGATCCTGATCGCCGCAAAACTAAATCTTATTACATAAGATTTTCTTTAAAACCCTTAAATCCCGGAAATCGATCATAATCACGTCATCGGTTACAACAATTCTATATTTACTCATTTCACTCTTTTGTGATAGCTTCGCTCGTGCGTCTCACATAACCGAATCGTTTTATCTAAATCTTTCAATAATGATAAAATTTCATTATTACCTCATATTCGTCATGAAAACATTCCTATTGTTATTTATGACAACCTCTACCAAATTTCGAGGACGAAATTTCTTTAACGGGTGGGTACTGTAACGACCCGGAAATTTCCGACCAAATTTAAACTCTAATCTCTATATGGTTCCGACACGATAAGCAAAAACCCTAAAGTTGACCCGCACTTTTTCGATCGTTCTATACTTATAAGATTAATATTTACATAAATTAAACCTTACCAACATGATAAGCAATCCAAATTGTTGAGACTTATGTTTTCGAAAAGAGTTTTACACAACGTTTGACCGTCTAGTTTGACCGATGATATCACGAACCATACAATATATGATAATTATACGTTTGTGTATATATATGTATATATACATATTTAACATGATTAAGGAATGTTTTAATACCTCATTTTATATTAATAACAACAAGTTATATGTGTATTTTGAAACTACTAACTTAAGTTTTCAAAACGATAACTATACGTAACGTTATTTGACATAAATACTTAAGACATATAATGTTTATACATATATTGTATAAGTAATGTATTTAATCACTTTTAAGAACTTAAATACATAAAATCATATAAGTGTATTCACAAAAGATAGCTATATTTGAATCCTCATTCCATTTTTCACAAAATTTCTATACGTATACCTAGAGTATTTGTACTCGTATCATACCAAGCTTCTATACGTATTTACTATTGGTATATACACATCAAATCACCACCTAACCAGCCCTTATTCATGCCTTATGTATAAGGTAATTACTTTTGAATCATTGCAAGACTAATTACAAAAATACAAACTAGAATTTTGTCATGTTATCCTTAAAGATCACATTTTAGGAGTATATATGTATCATCATTTTTGATTCATTTTTACTTCAATCTCTTAACTAAAAACACACACTCTTTCTTACTCTCTAAACTCCATAACAATCCAGCAAAGTTCCATAAAGATCTAGCTTCAAAAACCATACTAAAACACCATAAGAAAACCATACAAAAACACTTCAAGAAAACCTTCCAAGAACACCAACTTACTTCCAATCTTTCATCCACTTCCATCACCCTTTTGATTTTAGCTTCTTACTTCTCTTTTACAGCAACTTCATCCAAGGAACTTGAGGTAGAATCTATGTTCATAACCTTATTCGATTCATATATATATAGCTATCATATTTTGTGGTATACAAGTTTAACAACAAGAACATAGTTTGAATGTTTTCAAACTTGTTTGCAAACTAAATAGATCCTTCTAACTTAAATTTTAAAATACTTCAAGACATGTAACATAACTTATTTATATGTTAATTTAACAAGGTAAAACTTGGTTTTTCAAAGTATAAGTATTTTTGGAAAAATGGTCATTAAATGATTTTGTTGTAACAAAAATGTTTAACTTCATATGTTTCACTAAACTTTCACCTATGCCGTATGATTTTGAATACAAACCAAGGTATTTACAGTTCATAGTCTTAAAGAAGAACTCGATCCAAGAAGATGGCAATTTGAATCAACGAAAACGGACTTGTAACGAAGAAACTATGACCAAAACAAAATTGGCTATCCTAGACATTTTCAACTTCGGGATTCATTGGAAAAATTTACATAAAATCACATACTTCTAAGATAACATGATATTTTATATATATGTACTCATAATTCAATTTCATATGGTTCAGGATCACCCGTAAGCAACACGAGAAGATTAATCATAAGATCCCATGTTTGTACGCAACACGTCATTTGACAACACCGGTACTTTATGTACGCAATACGTCATTTGACAACACCGGTACCGTGGGTCAAGATTAATCTCGACCAATACATATACGTTGGGGTTTTATTTATTTCGTTGGGGGTTTTATTTATTGCGGGTATATTAAACATCTAAAAATGAACCATTAAAAATTGAATTGCTAACCTCGGACAGCTAACTTCGGACTAAGGAAATATTCAAAGTATTAAAAGTATAACAAGTATAGATATATATAACGTTTGTTTTAAAATGAAAACATATTGATATATTATATATGGATAGGTTCGTGATATCAACCGGAAGACCGAGACAAATTATATATATCATCAAGACAAGAGTGAGTATATAGTCCCACTTTTAAACTCTAAATATTTCGGGATGAGAATACATGTATTTTATGTTTTACGATATGGACACAAGTAACTGAAAAATATGTTCTACGTTGAGTTGTACCACTGGCATACTTCCCTGTAGCTTGGTAACTAATATTTACAGCGGTATTGTAAACGCGAATCCTGTTGATAGATCTATCGGGCCTGACAACCCCAACCGGACTGGACGACCAGTATTCAACGGTTGCACAGTACTTCGTTTTGTGACTACACTTGGTACAGTGTAGTAAGATTTCATATTAAAGGGAATATGCGACGTGATTAATTGTTAAGTATGGTTACCAAGTGCTCAACCACTTAGAATATTTTTATTAAAATGTTTATATATGAAATCTTGTGGTCTATATTTATATCGCTGTCGACATTAAACCTATATCTCACCAACTTTATGTTGACATTTTAAAGCATGTTATTCTCAGGTATGAATTAAGTCTTCCGCTGTGCATTATCTCGTACTAAGGATACTACTTGAGGCCATTAAGGACTTATATCATAAGGCGTTGCATTCGAGTCACTGAAGTTCATAGAGACTATTATTAAGTAAATGGCGGTTTAGGTCATTTGAATATTATGAAATGTCAGGCGAATATGTCAATTATGGATGTAACTATAGATTGTCTTTTAAGAATAAATGCAACGTTTGTAAGATGTATCATATAGAGGGCAAGTACCTCGCAATGTTATCAACTATTGTAATTCGTTTGTAATCAATATGGACAACGTCCGGATGATTAGTTTCGGATCCTTTCATCAAGTGTCATTATATTATACTAACTCATGCTTCAGTTCCTAACATTACTTCAAAACATCCATTTTTTTCGAACTTTTTCAGATTTTAGAAACTAAAATAGTTTCTTTTATGACGTAACACAGATAGCGCGAAGAGGTAATAATTTCAGATAAAATTGGTTTCGAAAAATATCTTCAGAAATATGGAGGATATTTATAATGGGAGATACGATGATATCTTAGAATATTTAAGATAAGATGATGATAAAAAATATTGTCCGCAAAGGTTTTAGAGTAAGGAGCAAGGTATTCGCTAATGATTTCAGCAGACACTGAATCATTTGGATTCTTTGAAGGTAAAATTTAGTCTTTGTGATTTATCCACAGCCTCCTTCATACTTTGCTCAATCCGTTTTCCAGTTTCAAACCTTTTCTTTTTCTGAGCTTTGCCAACACACTATTCTTTATCATCAAACTTTTTACTGTTAAGGTCGTTTACAGTTTTTGCTGCTTCATCAGTACTTTTCAAAATTTCGAGAACTAGTTCGCGGTTTAAGGTGTTTTTCAGAAACTTCACATTCGAAGTAAGTAAGTCTAGGAGATAGACATTATATGTATATATATAACTGTTGGCGTAGAATTGCTGCAAAATTCGAAATACTGATTGCTAATTCCCGGTAGTTGGTATGGTAATTACCGTTACAAGATGTGAATGAGTACATGATAGGGTTTCAATGAACAATTATAATGGTTTTTCGGAGAGACTTTAAGTCACAGATTAATGAATTTGCTGGTACGTTTACTGTTAATGTGGTGGAACATGAAAGGTTCCCCAGTAACAAAAACGTATATGCCAAAGTTACAAGTCTGAAAGGTCGTCGTTGACTGGTTGAACGGTTGATAATACTGGATACTTTGAAAAGGAATTGCAAGGTTATTTTCGGTAAAAACAATGCTAATGGATCTTGCACAGATTTAAAGTCAAAGTATAGCTTTGAAAGATGTAGAGATCTAAGAATGATGTCATCGGTTCAGAGTTATGACTTGGATTCTGATCCGTCAATATCAGAATATGTAATTGAATTTGTATGAAAACGATTGTATATCGTTGTGAACATTGTTAATAATTTTTGAATCAAAGTTGAAGAATGTACAGTGTAACATATTAATTGCAAACTTAAATATTTCCCGGGAATTACCTACCCGTTAAAAAATTTCACAATTAATACTTTGTACAAAGAATTTTCGTTACAGTCTTTATGAAAATATCTGTATGTATATTTTCTTCAGATGTAATACAGATTTAATGAGTTAATATCATATTAAGCTCATTTGATTTTTGGCTTGAATTAGAAATGAATAATCTCCAAAATATTAGAGATTACCTAATCTTCGCGGAGTATTTCACTAATGAAATTAATACTTCATTATTTATTCTTATTGATATTCCTCGGTGAAGGATGTTGATGCTCGTGGAATTTTTGTAAACCTTACAAGGCACATATGATGTTTTCTGGAAAGTTTCGAGTACATCGAAAATGAAAATGTCTATCAATCTAGGTCAGGTCATAGTGTATCACAATCCTAATGCTCGAGATCGACATACAAAAGTTTATCAAAAGTCATTTCAAAAGGTCATTTTTGACAATAGTTCAACAAAACGAGTCGTACCTTGTATAAGGATTCATTTACTCGGTTGGTAATATTCAAAAATCCATTTTATCAATCTCGTAAACAAGTTGTTTAAATCTTAATTGCAGATTCAAAAGCAATTTCAATTAACGTCGGTCATAATTCAGTTGATCATATCTTTTAATCCGTTCATCGAAACTATTCGGTGTCTAAATGAAAAGTTACTGATTTTTCGCCAGCTTTCCAAAAACATGTATATCAAATACCTTTTACCAGTAATATATGTATTTAATTCGTGATTCATTATAAACTGTTTAACGATGAAATTTAGCATACAAACATGTATAAATATATATACTCGAGCGCTAGACATGTATACACTATTAATTTATAAAAGATAAAATATAAATGCTTACGTATCAATATTGTGATTCAATATTTCAGAAAAGTACGTAGACACAACAGAGATGATAAACATTAGGTTTAACTTGCGAACAATACCCATGAACATTACCCATAACCTCCATAGCTATAACCCATATATTCCTTAGCTTTAATCCGTTTGAAAACCCATTTTGAAAGTGACACGTTCATAACTTCGTCGTAGTATTTTATGTATAATACTAATAATAACGATATCTAAAAATACTTATAATAATAATAAGATTAATAATAATAATAATATTAATCTTAATAATAATAATAATAATAATAATAATAATAATAATAATAATAATAATAATAATAATAATAATAATAATAATAATAATAATAAAAAATAATAATAATAATAATAAATCTTATACGGAGTAATATAGATAAATATGTATGTGTGAGAATTAAGCCAGAACTCGATCAATTTATAGAACCTTTTCTGAAAAAGCACCCCATGCGATCGCATGGGATTTGTGCTTCAAGGCCATGCGATCGCATGGCACCCTGGGACAGCTCACAAATTTTTAACTTCTTGTTTGCCGACATAATTTTATATTATATATATAATATATTTAATTTATATAATTAATTATATATTATATTAAATTCACATGCATAGTTGACTTGTAATTTTTGTTCTGATAAGTCGTACGTCATCACTCGACTTATGTTCCGGTTCCGGTTTTTCAAATGTCCTTTCGTACGCTGAGAAAACTTGCATTTTACGTTTCGTGTCACGTACATTTGTCAAAATATAATCTTAAATTATCAATAAACTATATTATTCAAAGTGTATCTTAAACTTTCGAGTGTTTTGTTCATTTACTTCTATAAATCATTGTCTCGCTATTTGTTAATATATATATATATATATATATATATATATATATATATATATATATATATATATAATAACAAATCATTTTATGACCAAGTTAATATATATTTTCAACATTCATAAACACGTTTTAAATATACGTCGCAAGTTATTCATACAATTAATATTCCAACTTATCATATATATTCAAATAAATATTTAAACCTGTAACATCCTCAATCGGGCCTAGTTGTAAGATTACTATTTTGCCTTTAAGTTAGTATTGTGTTATTATATGCTTTTATTTTTATTTAATGTTTGTCATTATTTAATGATATGGTTAGGACCAGTTCGTGACAAGGGTCACAGAACAGGTTTGTTTATTTAATTTGGACTTCGTTTGGGTTGCCAAATGATGTACGAAAGATATCAGATAACTGATAAATACCCGTGTGTTGCACAGTGTAGGATTTAACCCACTTTAAGTGACTAGTGCTCCCATTTTCTTCTTTTGGTTTCCAGAAATTTCTCACACACAAACACACCCGTACTTCATCTTCTTCAACTACCAAAACCCTAAATTCTAATCCTTGTTCTTGAGCTCAAATCTTTTACATTATCTTGTTCCTTTAGATTTACTGAGTCTATCAAGGTAAGATTTGTAGCATTTCATGCTTTAATCATTGAGAAAATTGAGTTTTTGTGTTAGTTTTTTCAAAGTGTGTATTTTGGGTCAAAAGAGTTAGATTTGATGTAGTTTGAGTCTAAATCTTGTGGGTTTATGTTTCTTAATGTTTAGTGTCTTCGATTTGGTGAGTTTTGAGGTTAAAAACGAGCTCTAGATCGAGAATTGGTGAGTTTGGTGAGAAACCCGTCACTTTGGTAGCTGCTGCTGCAGATGAACTACCATCGGCCGATGGTCTCTGACCACCGACTGATGGTGTGTGACGATCGGTCGATGGACTAGACGATCGACCGATGGTGGAAGTCCTTCGACCAACGGTTGTAATTTTAACGATCGGCCGATAGTGTGGTCGATCGGACGATGGTGTAGTGACGATCGACCGATGGTCTATGCAGTAGAAATGTTTACTAAGTGTTGATTTTTAGCCGTTATGCTGCCCGTTTTTATTTTGATGATTTTGATGTAAATTTCTGTATTGTGCTATTTTGTGCTATCGGATAGAAACTAACTCGTGTATATGTATTTATCAGGAGAAAAGGAGAAAGAGAAGGTTCAGTGATTAGATAACTGAACACCTTCTCGTTTGCTGGTATTTGGTGAGTGGGACTAACTGGAGAATATAGTATATAGAAGCATGTTATATTATGATTGCCATGCTTGCTAGATATACTTATTGTTGTGGTTAGTTAGTTCATTGTGATGACTGCATGTTGGTTGATGCTTGTCTGCTGGAGCCCAGTGCGTCCCTATTGTGTGGTGGCCTCGGTAGGAGAGATCAACCTGCGGGTTGGGTTCCTCATGTGGTGGCCTAGACAATCGTGGTGTATATTTATGTGAATGACGCGTCCGTCGCGTGTGGATTATGTATATACATACGGTGGTGGAGGAACTTCTGGTAAGCCCCAGTCCGATCAGCTGGTGGTTAATGGTTTGACCGAGCCGCCAGAGTCTCTGTAGACGGCACTTGGGTGATGTTTGTGTGTTAGACTATTGTGACATGATTAGTATAACACTTATGAATGCTATGGCCTGTAGTTAGTCGTACTCACTTAGCTTCATGCTAATTCCCCTCCATCTCCTCCCTGCAGGTTGTTAGCTTTTGTAGATAGTGCTTTTGGGAGAAGACGGGCATGATGATGTTATGTTTGACAGGATGAACTCTGATGTGGTCTTTTAGAATATGAACTGTGTACTTTTGAAAACAGAATGTATTTACATCTCTTCCTGTTAATATGTAAATTGTTTTAATGACACGTGACATCGGTTTGTACAAATGTTGATATCGTATTTAATTAATATTATGCTTCCGCCACGTATTTATAAAAAAAAAAATTAGCGGTGTCACAAAACCAATAAGTTTAATGTACGGTAACAAACAATTTATTTACCATTGTAATATAATTTATTTTATTTTGTTGTATTTATTTACCATTTTAATTCATTTGGAAAGAAAAAAAACCTGGTGGACCCTACTGAATTTGACACTGGCATTTGACATTTGGGGTTATTGGGGGGTCAAAATTTGACACTGTCATGTCACAGGCAGATGCACTTTTTGAGCCAAAAAGTACAAATCTGCCTGTGATGTCACAGGTAGGGTTAGAAACAGTCTAAATGGGAATGTCAAATTTGAGGGTTAAATATTGTGGTGGGTGATGTGTTAAAATATTATTGGTAGTTAAATATAAAATATAATAATTAATAATATATAGATATATGTGGCAAGTCATGATTGGCTGAATCAAATTTGACACACCTTTACTCTTCCGTCACATTTTCGACTGACGCCCGGGGCGTCAAATTTTGATGCCGCGTTAGGGGCGTCAAGGGCGTCAAAGACGTTGCCAAGTGAGATGACGGAAGAAATTTGACGCCGCGTTAGAATTAGTCTAAACCCCTCTCTAATCTCATGTTGACCACTTTCTTACCCTCTTTGTGTAGATAGGAATGCTTTTGACACGTGTTAAGCTTTAGGAGTTTGTTTTCTTTTTATCGAATAAATTTATTTATTAATTAATTAACCCTTACATACTAAAAGCCATGACAAAATGTGTAGTTTCAGTTGATTCGGATTATAGTTTTGAGTTTACGTTCACACTACAATCGGTCCCTCAAATTCGGCTCAATTTACACAACAGCCCCTCAAGTTTACACTTTTTCAGGGGTACAAAGTGTAAACATATAATTTATTAAAATAAAATAAACTAATTCCTCCCGAATTTATTACGGACCATATCTTCTCGCTCGGTGCGAGTTAAATTTTTCCAAGACCACCGTTCAACTCGAAAAAGTCTCACGAACTCAACTGCACTAACTATACGCGAAACAGACACTTTTTAAAAAACGCTTAACACAACGACATCCTGTATCTTTCTGTTCGCCGCAAGTTAAAATTTTCCTACAGCACCATTACACTCGAAAAAATTTTATGAACAAAACGAAACTAACTACGTTCAAAACGGACACTTTTTAAAAAACGCTTAAGACAACGACATCTAAAATGGCGCTTAAGACATGGGCCGTTTCCCCTCTGTGAATACACAACGCTACGTTAAATATGAATACACAGGTCGAAATCCCCTGCCGCATCGCGCGGGCCGGATCCGGACTAGTTATTTATATTTATATTTTTTTTTTGAACGGCGATTTTTTTGGCATCAGTAGATCATTTCTTTCAACGACCCTCATCATTTGCACGTAACACACACGTTCGGGCGGAAACCCGAACCCGATCGACGGTACCCGGGAACACATCCATTCGGGCAGTGATTCCTGGTAGGGGTCCGTGAACGAATCCGGTAAAACCTCCCTATTGGGTCAATATATACCACCATTATTGGTGTTCAATTGGTTTAAAGAAAATCATGTCATCCCTAAGGATCGAACTCATGACATCTCTCTATCTCATGACACAAAGTACATGGGGAGAATCGTTGAGCTATGCTCGCAAGTTCAATTATTTATATTTATATTATTTTTATCTTTTGAAAAAGAAATAATAACAGTAGTAAAAAGATAACGTATCCGGAAATTAGCAAGTACAACCGATACAAATAAGATCGATATATCAGCAAAAATAGGGAAAAAAATCAAAACCTAAGCACATGGTCCTAAATAACATGTTTAACACGCCAACAAAGAATAATAAGGATTTGAATTAGTGGCGTTGAGATGATTTTCTAGATAGGAGGTCGGGGGTTCGACTCTCACTCATTGTAAAATTTCTTTTGTTGTTTTATCCGCCCATTCTCTTACGTTCGAGCCTCATCCGAGGGATTTTATCACACGCGATGCCTGTATAAATTCGTCATGGGGTTTCCTCATGAGGGACGGTAGCACTGTAATAGTACATCCAAGTAAATGATCGAGTGAATGGGTTCCGACATCGCGTTCGCACTCCCATCAAAAACTCCTAACCGCCCGCTCAAAAAAAAACACGCCAACAAATGAAATTTCAAAATATTAAATACACTATGTACGTAATATTAAATACACTCATGATAGGGGTGTACCCACGTTTACGGATGCATGATGTATGTATGTATGCATGTACGCATGTTTTTGCATGTATGTATGTTCTTGTAGATATGTATGTATGTATGCATGTACGCATGTTTTTGCATGTATGTATGTTATTCTTGATATGTATGTATGCACGTATGTATATATGTAATATGTATGCACGTATGTATATATGTAATATGTATGCACGTATGTATATATGTAATATGTATGCACGTATGTATGTATGCTTATGTAGGTATGTATGATATGTAAGTATGGTTGTATGTTTGTATGGATAAATGTATTGATGTACGTATGTATGTCTCATGTATGTACGTAGGCATGTCTCATGTATGTACGTAGGTATGTATATAGCTTTATGTATTTATGGGTGGGTGGGTGGGTGGGGCGTGGGGGTTGTGTGGGGTGTGCGTGTGTGTCACGCATCGTTCGGTGCATCTTGAGGTCATTATGGCGGAGAACAACTACCTTTTTTGCTCTTGAGCTTGGTTGGTTTTCTTTTAGCTATGTGGCTGATATCACCGAACGGATGGTTTGTTTTTATGCGGTGTCGTTAAGTCGCAAGACGTCAGAATCAGCTACTAGGAGAGGAAGCAATAGTTTTAAATTTATATTTAGCAGGTCCTAAATCGTGCTACTCCTTATTATGGTGAGTAATGGAAGGCCGAGCTAGGGTCGAATTTTGAAGAGATCAGTAGAATCGAACCTATATTTATAACTTAAGATAATTCTAAAGTGAAGGAGTAGTTGTATATTACCTAATTTTTGGTTTTCTGGCTTATAAGATAAAACAAAGTAAATGCGATAAAATTTGTAATTCAGATAAGGTTAAAGCAAGTGCATACTATGATTTCGTTAGTTACTTTGCCGAGATTATGGAATGCTGGCTCATGAATAGGTAGTGACCTTGTATTCATTACGCTTGAAGATCCTGAATAGACAGCAACGTCCCATACCCCCTACGCCCGTGTAGTCTGACTACAGGCATACACGTTCAAACGGCTCATCCAATTGAGCGAATCGGTTAGGTGACGTACTAACTTTCCAAAAGGTCTAAACTTTCTTACGCACAATGAAGTACAAGGTGTGCCATATTCGAGAGACGTGATGTGTTTCGATGCTTTCATTAATGATTGGGTTTAAAAGGTAGTTAGGCCCTTAAAAAGAGTTTAACCATAAAAAACACCATGGCCAAGTCGGTGTGACTTCCAGGAACACGTTCGGTTATCCTAACGGTCCAAAATTTTATGTGTTTAAACAAACAATTCTTTAATTAACTAAGAATCCCTCAAGCGGGGGTGCAATGCTTGAGACCGCGTTATGATGAAGTGTACTAATCAGCACTGACCGGGTTCCATGGCCTTACTTAGCAGAGGTACAGCTTACAACAATCGTTGTGATTCAGTGTGCACGTACGAAGTTTATATGCTTGGTGACTACAATAGCATGGTCTAAGACCGACAATGTACTATGGGCCTAGTTAGATGTTTCGCTAAGAAAGAGTCTTCAGTCGGAATCCAAGGCTCGGTGGATTTTCTACAACCGGTGTGCCTAATTCAAACTCGCGTTGTATCCGATAGACTTCTCTTACCAAGGGGTGACACAGATAGTGTACTCTGAATCGGGGTTCGCGACTTCCCAATAACAGAGCCGATAACTACGTTCTATTAGTTGGAAAAGCCATTAAGTTTAAAGCATAATCGGAAAGCATTTCAACAACATACACAAACCATAACATTATTTCGACATTATAACTAACTACATCATAGCATACACTAAAGATAACTACTCGCTAATCATGGTAACAATATCATAAATCATAATAATGGAAGACATTATGTAAAGACAGAGGATAAAATACCAGTAGATTAAATGAGTTTCGAAAATACAAAAGTGACAACTTCAAACTCCAGACCGCTCCTAATACAATCTTCGGCGTTCTTCTCCGGGTACTAAATTTTCCGCACGGAGTCGAAGACCTTGAAAGTATGACTAATTATTGTAGAAAGAGAGAGAAAGAAGTGAATTGAAGTGTGTGGAAAATGGATGACAAATGGCCTCCTTTTATAGTTGAATTTTGGCTGGGGCCGGCTGGCAGGCCGGCGTGGCAGACCAGCGTAGCAGGCCGGCGTCAGGGGCCGGTGCCTGGCAAGCCGTTTCTTGTGGCCGTTTTGTGTAGCCGGTGTCTGACTCATAGGGTAAGCCGACGTGGCATGGAAGGCCGGTTTTCGCCCCTTGTCTTGCTGTTTACTTAGATCGTTTTGCTCGTTCCCGGGATCGTAACTGAAATGTCCCGTTCTTATTGATTAAAAACGTTCCATATTAATTGATTTCGTTGCGAGGTTTTGACCTCTATATGAGACGTTTTTCAAAGACTGCATTCATTTTTAAAACAAACCATAACCTTTATTTCATAAATAAAGGTTTAAAAAGCTTTACGTAGATTATCAAATAATGATAATCTAAAATATCCTGTTTACACACGACCATTACATAATGGTTTACAATACAAATATGTTACATCGAAATCAGTTTCTTGAATGCAGTTTTTACACAATATCATACAAACATGGACTCCAAATCTTGTCCTTATTTTAGTATGCAACAGCGGAAGCTCTTAATATTCACCTGAGAATAAACATGCTTTAAACGTCAACAAAAATGTTGGTGAGTTATAGGTTTAACCTATATATATCAAATCGTAACAATAGACCACAAGATTTCATATTTCAATACACATCCCATACATAGAGATAAAAATCATTCATATGGTGAACACCTGGTAACCGACAATAACAAGATGCATATATAAGAATATCCCCATCATTCCGGGACACCCTTCGGATATGATATAAATTTCGAAGTACTAAAGCATCCGGTACTTTGGATGGGGTTTGTTAGGCCCAATAGATCTATCTTTAGGATTCGCGTCAATTAGGGTGTCTGTTCCCTAATTCTTAGATTACCAGACTTAATAAAAAGGGGCATATTCGATTTCGATAATTCAACCATAGAATGTAGTTTCACGTACTTGTGTCTATTTTGTAAATTATTTATAAAACCTGCATGTATTCTCATCCCAAAAATATTAGATTTTAAAAGTGGGACTATAACTCACTTTCACAGATTTTTACTTCGTCGGGAAGTAAGACTTGGCCACTGGTTGATTCACGAACCTATAACAATATATACATATATATCAAAGTATGTTCAAAATATATTTACAACACTTTTAATATATTTTGATGTTTTAAGTTTATTAAGTCAGCTGTCCTCGTTAGTAACCTACAACTAGTTGTCCACAGTTAGATGTACAGAAATAAATCGATAAATATTATCTTGAATCAATCCACGACCCAGTGTATACGTATCTCAGTATTGATCACAACTCAAACTAAATATATTTTGGAATCAACCTCAACCCTGTATAGCTAACTCCAACATTCACATATAGAGTGTCTATGGTTGTTCCGAAATATATATAGATGTGTCGACATGATAGGTCGAAACATTGTATACGTGTCTATGGTATCTCAAGATTACATAATATACAATACAAGTTGATTAAGTTATGGTTGGAATAGATTTGTTACCAATTTTCACGTAGCTAAAATGAGAAAAATTATCCAATCTTGTTTTACCCATAACTTCTTCATTTTAAATCCGTTTTGAGTGAATCAAATTGCTATGGTTTCATATTGAACTCTATTTTATGAATCTAAACAGAAAAAGTATAGGTTTATAGTCGGAAAAATAAGTTACAAGTCGTTCTTGTAAAGGTAGTCATTTCAGTCGAAAGAACGACGTCTAGATGACCATTTTAGAAAACATACTTCCACTTTGAGTTTAACCATAATTTTTGGATATAGTTTCATGTTCATAATAAAAATAATTTTCTCAGAATAACAACTTTTAAATCAAAGTTTATCATAGTTTTTAATTAACTAACCCAAAACAGCCCGCGGTGTTACTACGACGGCGTAAATCCGGTTTTACGGTGTTTTTCGTGTTTCCAGGTTTTAAATCATTAAGTTAGCATATCATATAGATATAGAACATGTGTTTAGTTGATTTTAAAATTCAAGTTAGAAGGATTATCTTTTGTTTGCGAACAAGTTTAGAATTAACTAAACTATGTTCTAGTGATTACAAGTTTAAACCTTCGAATAAGATAGCTTTATATGTATGAATCGAATGATGTTATGAACATCATTACTACCTTAAGTTCCTTGGATAAACCTACTGGAAAAGAGAAAAATGGATCTAGCTTCAATGGATCCTTGGATGGCTCGAAGTTCTTGAAGCAGAATCATGACACGAAAACAAGTTCAAGTAAGATCATCACTTAAAATAAGATTGTTATAGTTATAGAAATTGAACCAAAGTTTGAATATGATTATTACCTTGTATTAGAATGATAACCTACTGTAAGAAACAAAGATTTCTTGAGGTTGGATGATCACCTTACAAGATTGGAAGTGAGCTAGCAAACTTGAAAGTATTCTTGATTTTATGAAACTAGAACTTTTGGAATTTATGAAGAACACTTAGAACTTGAAGATAGAACTTGAGAGAGATCAATTAGATGAAGAAAATTGAAGAATGAAAGTGTTTGTAGGTGTTTTTGGTCGTTGGTGTATGGATTAGATATAAAGGATATGTTATTTTGTTTTCATGTAAATAAGTCATGAATGATTACTCATATTTTTGTAATTTTATGAGATATTTCATGCTAGTTGCCAAATGATGGTTCCCACATGTGTTAGGTGACTCACATGGGCTGCTAAGAGCTGATCATTGGAGTGTATATACCAATAGTACATACATCTAAAAGCTGTGTATTGTACGAGTACGAATACGGGTGCATACGAGTAGAATTGTTGATGAAACTGAACGAGGATGTAATTGTAAGCATTTTTGTTAAGTAGAAGTATTTTGATAAGTGTATTGAAGTCTTTCAAAAGTGTATAAATACATATTAAAACACTACATGTATATACATTTTAACTGAGTCGTTAAGTCATCGTTAGTCGTTACATGTAAGTGTTGTTTTGAAACTTTTAGGTTAACGATCTTGTTAAATGTTGTTAACCTAATGTTTATAATATCAAATGAGATTTTAAATTATTATATTATCATAATATTATCATGTATGAATATCTCTTAATATGATATATATACATTAAATGTCTTTACAACGATAATCGTTACATATATGTCTCGTTTAAAAATCATTAAGTTAGTAGTCTTGTTTTTACATATGTAGTTCATTGTTAATATACTTAATGATATGTTTACTTATCATAGTATCATGTTAACTATATATATATCCATATATATGTCATCATATAGTTTTTACAAGTTTTAACGTTCGTGAATCACCGGTCAACTTGGGTGGTCAATTGTCTATATGAAACATATTTCAATTAATCAAGTCTTAACAAGTTTGATTGCTTAACATGTTGGAAACATTTAATCATGTAAATATCAATCTCAATTAATATATATAAACATGGAAAAGTTCGGGTCACTACAGTACCTACCCGTTAAATAAATTTCGTCCCGAAATTTTAAGCTGTTGAAGGTGTTGATGAATCTTCTGGAAATAGATGCGGGTATTTCTTCTTCATCTGATCTTCACGCTCCCAGGTGAACTCGGGTCCTCTACGAGCATTCCATCGAACCTTAACAATTGGTATCTTGTTTTGCTTAAGTCTTTTAACCTCACGATCCATTATTTCGACGGGTTCTTCGATGAATTGAAGTTTTTCGTTGATTTGGATTTCATCTAACGGAATAGTGAGATCTTCTTTAGCAAAACATTTCTTCAAATTCGAGACGTGGAAAGTGTTATGTACAGCCGCGAGTTGTTGAGGTAACTCAAGTCGGTAAGCTACTGGTCCGACATGATCAATAATCTTGAATGGTCCAATATACCTTGGATTTAATTTCCCTCGTTTACCAAATCGAACAACGCCTTTCCAAGGTGCAACTTTAAGCATGACCATCTCTCCAATTTCAAATTCTATATCTTTTCTTTTAATGTCAGCGTAGCTCTTTTGTCGACTTTGGGCAGTTTTCAACCGTTGTTGAATTTGGATGATCTTCTCGGTAGTTTCTTGTATAATCTCCGGACCCGTAATCTGTCTATCCCCCACCTCACTCCAACAAATCGGAGACCTGCACTTTCTACCATAAAGTGCTTCAAACGGCGCCATCTCAATGCTTGAATGGTAGCTGTTGTTGTAGGAAAATTCTGCTAACGGTAGATGTCGATCCCAACTGTTTCCGAAATCAATAACACATGCTCGTAGCATGTCTTCAAGCGTTTGTATCGTCCTTTCGCTCTGCCCATCAGTTTGTGGATGATAGGCAGTACTCATGTCTAGACGAGTTCCTAATGCTTGCTGTAATGTCTGCCAGAATCTTGAAATAAATCTGCCATCCCTATCAGAGATAATAGAGATTGGTATTCCATGTCTGGAGATGACTTCCTTCAAATACAGTCGTGCTAACTTCTCCATCTTGTCATCTTCTCTTATTGGTAGGAAGTGTGCGGATTTGGTGAGACGATCAACTATTACCCAAATAGTATCAAAACCACTTGCAGTCCTTGGCAATTTAGTGATGAAATCCATGGTAATGTTTTCCCATTTCCATTCCGGGATTTCGGGTTGTTGAAGTAGACCTGATGGTTTCTGATGCTCAGCTTTGACCTTAGAACACGTCAAACATTCTCCTACGTATTTAGCAACATCGGCTTTCATACCTGGCCACCAAAAATGTTTCTTGAGATCCTTGTACATCTTCCCCGTTCCAGGATGTATTGAGTATCTGGTTTTATGAGCTTCTCTAAGTACCATTTCTCTCATATCTCCAAATTTTGGTACCCAAATCCTTTCAGCGCTATACCGGGTTCCGTCTTCCCGAATATTAAGATGCTTCTCCGATCCTTTGGGTATTTCATCCTTTAAATTTCCCTCTTTTAAAACTCCTTGTTGCGCCTCCTTTATTTGAGTAGTAATGTTATTATGAATCATTATATTCATAGATTTTACTCGAATGGGTTCTCTGTCCTTCCTGCTCAAGGCATCGGCTACCACATTTGCCTTCCCCGGGTGGTAACGAATCTCAAAGTCGTAATCATTCAACAATTCAATCCACCTACGCTGCCTCATATTCAGTTGTTTCTGATTAAATATGTGTTGAAGACTTTTGTGGTCGGTATATATAATACTTTTGACCCCATATAAGTAGTGCCTCCAAGTCTTTAATGCAAAAACAACCGCGCCTAATTCCAAATCATGCGTCGTATAATTTTGTTCGTGAATCTTCAATTGTCTAGACGCATAAGCAATCACCTTCGTTCGTTGCATTAATACACAACCGAGACCTTGCTTTGATGCATCACAATAAATCACAAAATCATCATTCCCTTCAGGCAATGACAATATAGGTGCCGTAGTTAGCTTTTTCTTCAATAACTGAAACGCTTTCTCTTGTTCATCATTCCATTCAAATTTCTTCCCTTTATGCGTTAATGCAGTCAAGGGTTTTGCTATTCTGGAAAAGTCTTGGATGAACCTTCTGTAGTAACCAGCTAGTCCTAAAAACTGGCGTATGTGTTTCGGAGTTTTCGGGGTTTCCCACTTTTCAACAGTTTCTATCTTTGCCGGATCCACCTTAATACCTTCTTTGTTCACTATGTGACCGAGGAATTGAACTTCTTCCAACCAAAATGCACACTTTGAAAACTTAGCGTACAATTCTTCCTTCCTCAATACTTCTAACACCTTTCTCAAATGTTCACCGTGTTCTTGGTCATTCTTTGAGTAAATAAGTATGTCATCAATGAAAACAATGACAAACTTGTCAAGGTATGGTCCACACACTCGGTTCATAAGGTCCATGAACACAGCTGGTGCATTAGTTAAACCAAACGGCATGACCATAAACTCGTAATGACCGTAACGTGTTCTGAAAGCAGTCTTTGGAATATCATCTTCTTTCACCCGCATTTGATGATACCCGGAACGTAAGTCAATCTTTGAATAAACAGACGAGCCTTGTAGTTGATCAAATAAGTCGTCGATTCTCGGTAGTGGGTAGCGATTCTTGATGGTAAGTTTGTTCAACTCTCGGTAGTCGATACACAACCTGAATGTACCATCTTTCTTCTTGACAAACAAAACAGGAGCTCCCCAAGGTGATGTGCTTGGTCGAATGAAACCACGCTCTAAAAGTTCTTGTAATTGGCTTTGCAGTTCTTTCATCTCACTGGGTGCGAGTCTGTAAGGAGCACGAGCTATTGGTGCAGCTCCTGGTACAAGATCTATTTGAAATTCAACGGATCGATGTGGGGGTAATCCCGGTAATTCTTTCGGAAATACATCGGGAAATTCTTTTGCGACGGGAACATCATTGATGCTCTTTTCTTCAGTTTGTACTTTCTCGACGTGTGCTAGAACAGCATAGCAACCTTTTCTTATTAGTTTTTGTGCCTTCAAATTACTAATAAGATGTAGCTTCGTGTTGCCCTTTTCTCCGTACACCATTAAGGGTTTTCCTTTTTCTCGTATAATGCGAATTGCATTTTTGTAACAAACGATCTCTGCTTTCACTTCTTTCAACCAGTCCATACCGATTATCACATCAAAACTCCCTAACTCTACTGGTATCAAATCAATCTTAAATGTTTCGCTAACCAGTTTAATTTCTCGATTCCGACATATATTATCTGCTGAAATTAATTTACCATTTGCTAATTCGAGTAAAAATTTACTATCCAAAGGCGTCAATGGACAACTTAATTTAGCACAAAAGTCTCTACTCATATAGCTTCTATCCGCACCCGAATCAAATAAAACGTAAGCAGATTTATTGTCAATAAGAAACGTACCCGTAACAAGCTCCGGGTCTTCCTGTGCCTCTGCCGCATTAATATTGAAAACTCTTCCGCGGCCTTGTCCATTCGTGTTCTCCTGGTTCGGGCAATTTCTAATAATGTGGCCCGGTTTTCCACATTTATAACAAACTACATTGGCATAGCTTGCTTCGACACTACTTGCTCCGCCATTACTCGTTCCGACACCATTTGTTCCTTTTGTTCTATTAACCCCTGGTCCGTAGACCTCACACTTCGCCGCGCTATGACCATTTCTTTTACACTTGTTGCAAAATTTGGTGCAGAACCCCGAGTGATACTTTTCACACCTTTGGCATAGCTGTTTCTGATTGTTGTTGTTGTTGCGGTTATTATTGTTGTTGGGATGATTGTTGTAGTTGCTGTTGTTGTTGTTGTTGTTGTTGAGCCGTTTGTTGTAGTTGCGATTGATGTTGCGATTGTTGTTGTTGTTGTATTGGTGATTCTTATCACCATTTTCCTCCCACTTTCTTTTGACTTGCTTCACATTGGCCTCTTCAGCAGTCTGTTCTTTAATTCTTTCTTCAATCTGGTTCACTAGTTTGTGAGCCATTCTACATGCCTGTTGTATGGAGGCGGGCTCGTGTGAACTTATATCTTCTTGGATTCTTTCCGGTAATCCTTTCACAAACGCGTCGATCTTCTCTTCCTCATCTTCGAATGCTCCCGGACACAATAGGCACAATTCTGTGAATCGTCTTTCGTACGTGGTAATATCAAATCCTTGGGTTCGTAACCCTCTAAGTTCTGTCTTGAGCTTATTGACCTCGGTTCTGGGACGGTACTTCTCGTTCATCAAGTGCTTGAATGCTGACCACGGTAGTGCGTACGCATCGTCTTGTCCCACTTGCTCTAGATAGGTATTCCACCATGTTAACGCAGAACCTGTGAAGGTATGCGTAGCGTACTTCACTTTGTCCTCTTCAGTACACTTACTTATGGCAAACACCGATTCGACCTTCTCGGTCCACCGTTTCAATCCGATCGGTCCTTCGGTTCCATCAAATTCCAAAGGTTTACAGGCCGTGAATTCTTTGTAGGTGCATCCTACACGATTTCCTGTACTGCTAGATCCAAGGTTATTGTTGGTATGTAGCGCAGCCTGTACTGCGGCTATGTTTGAAGCTAGAAAAGTACGGAATTCCTCTTCATTCATATTCACGGTGTGTCGAGTAGTCGGTGCCATTTCCTTCAAAATAGTTAAATGGAACAAGTTAATCATACAGAATATTAAGAGTAGTTAATAGTATTTCGTAGCATAATATGAACTCATTTATAAAAGCTTTTTCTTCATATTAGCGTTTTATAAGTTTAAATTCGGGTAGTACCTACCCGTTAAGTTCATACTTAGTAGCTAATATACAATTCAACTACTACAATTCTATATGAAAAACTGATTATAATAATATTTCGCGTTCAAACTTTTATACAATATTTTACAAACTTACAATACCGCTTATTTTACATAAAGCATGAAATATAGCACACAATAACTTTGATACAAGATAGTTGTGAAGATAATTCTAGCTAATACACAAGTCGTTCAGCAAAGGCAATAAAGACACGTAATTCATACGTCCAGAAACAAGTCATGCATTCTGGTTTTACTAGGACTACTTCCCATCCTTGGTCTTGTGCAACATAACCGTTATGGCCGTTGATAAGACAGCGTGTTGTAACGTCGTCAAAGGGACGAGGGTTACGTAATGTCCAACAGTCCCGTAACAATCTAAAAACCTCATTTCTTACCCCAATTACCGACTCCGTCACTTGTGGAAATGTTTTGTTTAATAGTTGTAGCCCGATGTTCTTGTTCTCACTCTGGTGAGAAGCGAACATTACTAATCCGTAAGCATAACATGCTTCTTTATGTTGCATGTTAGCCGCTTTTTCTAAATCACGAAGTCCAATATTCGGATATATTGAGTCAAAATAATTTCTTAACCCGTTGCGTAAAATAGCATTTGGGTTCCCCGCAATATATGCGTCAAAGTAAACACATCGTAACTTATGGGTTTCCCAATGTGATATCCCCCATCTTTCAAACGAAAGTCTCTTATAAACCAAGACATTCTTGGAACGTTCTTCGAATGTCTTACAAACTGATCTCGCCTTAAATAGTTGTGCCGAGGAATTCTGACCGACTCTAGACAAGATTTCATCAATCATGTCTCCGGGTAGGTCTCTTAAAATATTGGGCTGTCTATCCATTTTGTGTTTTTAAACTGTAAAATAGACAAGAGTTAGATTCATAAAAAAAAATACTTATTAATACAAGCAATTTTTACATATATCATAAAGCATAAGAACACTATATTACATATATTACACCACACGAATACAACTATCTTATTCCGACTCGTTCGTTTCTTCTTCTTCGATTTTTGTTCGTTTTGCCAAGTTTCTAGGGATATATGATGTTCCCCTAATACGAGTCGTCGTTATCCACATTGGTTTAGAAAAACCTGGTGGTTTAGAGGTTCCCGGGTCATTGTTACAACTTAAGGACTTCGGGGGTTGACGATACATATACAGTTCATCGGGGTTGGAATTAGATTTCTCTATTTTTATGCCCTTTCCCTTATTATTTTCTTTTGCCTTTTTAAATTCAGTTGGGGTAATTTCTATAACATCATCGGAATTCTCGTCGGAATCTGATTCATCGGAGAATTGGTAATCCTCCCAATATTTTGCTTCCTTGGCGGAAACACCATTGACCATAATTAACCTTGGTCGGTTGGTTGAGGATTTTCTTTTACTTAACCGTTTTATTATTTCCCCCACCGGTTCTATTTCTTCATCCGGTTCCGATTCTTCTTCCGGTTCCGATTCTTCTTCCGGTTCCGACTCTTCTTCCGGTTCCTCTTCGGAAACTTGTGAATCAGTCCACGAATCATTCCAATTTACATTTGACTCTTCATTATTATTAGGTGAGTCAATGGGACTTGTTCTAGAGGTAGACATCTATCACATAATATCAAACGCGTTAAGAGATTAATATATCACATAATATTCACATGTTAAAAATATATAGTTTCCAACAAAATTTGTTAAGCAATCATTTTTCAAGTAAACACGGTCGAAGTCCAGACTCACTAATGCATCCTAACAAACTAGATAAGACACACTAATGCAAAATTCTGGTTCTCTAAGACCATCGCTCGGATACCAACTGAAATGTCCCGTTCTTATTGATTAAAAACGTTCCATATTAATTGATTTCGTTGCGAGGTTTTGACCTCTATATGAGACGTTTTTCAAAGACTGCATTCATTTTTAAAACAAACCATAACCTTTATTTCATAAATAAAGGTTTAAAAAGCTTTACGTAGATTATCAAATAATGATAATCTAAAATATCCTGTTTACACACGACCATTACATAATGGTTTACAATACAAATATGTTACATCGAAATCAGTTTCTTGAATGCAGTTTTTACACAATATCATACAAACATGGACTCCAAATCTTGTCCTTATTTTAGTATGCAACAGCGGAAGCTCTTAATATTCACCTGAGAATAAACATGCTTTAAACGTCAACAAAAATGTTGGTGAGTTATAGGTTTAACCTATATATATCAAATCGTAACAATAGACCACAAGATTTCATATTTCAATACACATCCCATACATAGAGATAAAAATCATTCATATGGTGAACACCTGGTAACCGACAATAACAAGATGCATATATAAGAATATCCCCATCATTCCGGGACACCCTTCGGATATGATATAAATTTCGAAGTACTAAAGCATCCGGTACTTTGGATGGGGTTTGTTAGGCCCAATAGATCTATCTTTAGGATTCGCGTCAATTAGGGTGTCTGTTCCCTAATTCTTAGATTACCAGACTTAATAAAAAGGGGCATATTCGATTTCGATAATTCAACCATAGAATGTAGTTTCACGTACTTGTGTCTATTTTGTAAATTATTTATAAAACCTGCATGTATTCTCATCCCAAAAATATTAGATTTTAAAAGTGGGACTATAACTCACTTTCACAGATTTTTACTTCGTCGGGAAGTAAGACTTGGCCACTGGTTGATTCACGAACCTATAACAATATATACATATATATCAAAGTATGTTCAAAATATATTTACAACACTTTTAATATATTTTGATGTTTTAAGTTTATTAAGTCAGCTGTCCTCGTTAGTAACCTACAACTAGTTGTCCACAGTTAGATGTACAGAAATAAATCGATAAATATTATCTTGAATCAATCCACGACCCAGTGTATACGTATCTCAGTATTGATCACAACTCAAACTAAATATATTTTGGAATCAACCTCAACCCTGTATAGCTAACTCCAACATTCACATATAGAGTGTCTATGGTTGTTCCGAAATATATATAGATGTGTCGACATGATAGGTCGAAACATTGTATACGTGTCTATGGTATCTCAAGATTACATAATATACAATACAAGTTGATTAAGTTATGGTTGGAATAGATTTGTTACCAATTTTCACGTAGCTAAAATGAGAAAAATTATCCAATCTTGTTTTACCCATAACTTCTTCATTTTAAATCCGTTTTGAGTGAATCAAATTGCTATGGTTTCATATTGAACTCTATTTTATGAATCTAAACAGAAAAAGTATAGGTTTATAGTCGGAAAAATAAGTTACAAGTCGTTCTTGTAAAGGTAGTCATTTCAGTCGAAAGAACGACGTCTAGATGACCATTTTAGAAAACATACTTCCACTTTGAGTTTAACCATAATTTTTGGATATAGTTTCATGTTCATAATAAAAATAATTTTCTCAGAATAACAACTTTTAAATCAAAGTTTATCATAGTTTTTAATTAACTAACCCAAAACAGCCCGCGGTGTTACTACGACGGCGTAAATCCGGTTTTACGGTTTTTTCGTGTTTCCAGGTTTTAAATCATTAAGTTAGCATATCATATAGATATAGAACATGTGTTTAGTTGATTTTAAAATTCAAGTTAGAAGGATTATCTTTTGTTTGCGAACAAGTTTAGAATTAACTAAACTATGTTCTAGTGATTACAAGTTTAAACCTTCGAATAAGATAGCTTTATATGTATGAATCGAATGATGTTATGAACATCATTACTACCTTAAGTTCCTTGGATAAACCTACTGGAAAAGAGAAAAATGGATCTAGCTTCAATGGATCCTTGGATGGCTCGAAGTTCTTGAAGCAGAATCATGACACGAAAACAAGTTCAAGTAAGATCATCACTTAAAATAAGATTGTTATAGTTATAGAAATTGAACCAAAGTTTGAATATGATTATTACCTTGTATTAGAATGATAACCTACTGTAAGAAACAAAGATTTCTTGAGGTTGGATGATCACCTTACAAGATTGGAAGTGAGCTAGCAAACTTGAAAGTATTCTTGATTTTATGAAACTAGAACTTTTGGAATTTATGAAGAACACTTAGAACTTGAAGATAGAACTTGAGAGAGATCAATTAGATGAAGAAAATTGAAGAATGAAAGTGTTTGTAGGTGTTTTTGGTCGTTGGTGTATGGATTAGATATAAAGGATATGTTATTTTGTTTTCATGTAAATAAGTCATGAATGATTACTCATATTTTTGTAATTTTATGAGATATTTCATGCTAGTTTCCAAATGATGGTTCCCACATGTGTTAGGTGACTCACATGGGCTGCTAAGAGCTGATCATTGGAGTGTATATACCAATAGTACATACATCTAAAAGCTGTGTATTGTACGAGTACGAATACGGGTGCATACGAGTAGAATTGTTGATGAAACTGAACGAGGATGTAATTGTAAGCATTTTTGTTAAGTAGAAGTATTTTGATAAGTGTATTGAAGTCTTTCAAAAGTGTATAAATACATATTAAAACACTACATGTATATACATTTTAACTGAGTCGTTAAGTCATCGTTAGTCGTTACATGTAAGTGTTGTTTTGAAACTTTTAGGTTAACGATCTTGTTAAATGTTGTTAACCTAATGTTTATAATATCAAATGAGATTTTAAATTATTATATTATCATGATATTATCATGTATGAATATCTCTTAATATGATATATATATACATTAAATGTCTTTACAACGATAATCGTTACATATATGTCTCGTTTAAAAATCATTAAGTTAGTAGTCTTGTTTTTACATATGTAGTTCATTGTTAATATACTTAATGATATGTTTACTTATCATAGTATCATGTTAACTATATATATATCCATATATATGTCATCATATAGTTTTTACAAGTTTTAACGTTCGTGAATCACCGGTCAACTTGGGTGGTCAATTGTCTATATGAAACATATTTCAATTAATTAAGTCTTAACAAGTTTGATTGCTTAACATGTTGGAAACATTTAATCATGTAAATATCAATCTCAATTAATATATATAAACATGGAAAAGTTCGGGTCACTACAGTAACTTGGTTTCCGGGGTCGTAACTTATCTTTCACCGTTTTCGCTTTAGATTCTTCGTTTTAGCTCCGATTCTCTTGATTCTTTTTGCACCGTCTTTGTAATTACTTGATCTTTGCTTTAACCGACAAAGCGAGTATTTTGGCGATAAAGCTTGAAAATTTAATTTTTTTGGGCCTCGATATCGGGGTGAAAATGTGATTTTTTAGTCAATATCAGTAGCTTCGATGATGTCTACCGTAAAGGTGCATGAGTGGTGTTTTTGGTTTTTACGGGTGGGTAGCTCTTTGACTCAGCAACAACTTCCACCTAGCATGCCTTTCGTGTTCTGTTTACAAGGTCTTTTGGCTCTATTTTGGAGTCAACAGCAAGCGTCGATCTATTGGCATCTTGACTGACGTTTAGAGCCTAAATTGAATCCCAGGCAGGTTTCTAAAACCCATGGAAATTTGATTCTACCATTTTAATGGCGTTTCAATTTTTATTTTAATTTTATTTAACTTTAAAAAAAAAATTCTATCTTTTGGTTAAGCGCGTAACGTGTTGATCGGGTGGGGTAAATCGAGTTTCAGGTTGATCGGGTGGGCCAGATCAAGTTTCAGGGTGACCGTATTTACTAGTATTTCTTTTCAATGTTGTTAATCAATTTAAATATTCACCTTTGAATGTTTTCTTAGTATAGACGAAAATGTTAGAATAAGCAAATTGATTACACATTACTAGTTACCACACATAACACCGATGTTTCTATTAAAAGAAAAACAAACTTAAGTAAAGCGAAAATATTTTATTTTATCAAAGATTAAAAAGACAAAATGATTACATGACAAGGACAAATAAATAAGATGAGAAAAAGAAATCGAAAAAATAACCCTGCTAAGAAAAAGCGAAACAAACACAAACAAACGCAAAACCCCAATAAACAAACAATCACTTAGGTGTTTGCTTGAGTGGTACCAAAGGATTTAGAATCTTGAGGTCTTTTCGCGGGTAACTCAGGTTCAAATCTTGCCAGGTGTTTTACCTTCCCTCGCAATATTCAAGTATGTGATTTCCTGCTTGGTATTGTTTGAATTGATGAGTTTCCTATAGAAAGTGTTTTGGCGGAGATGATTGGGTGGGTGGCGTATCTAAGTATGGAGTTTTATGGTTGATACATAATACCCCCGTTAGTGACTACAAACATTTGTTCAGAAGAAGCCCCCCCCCCCCCCCCCCAAACAAAAAAAAAACAAAAAAGCAAAAAAATAAAACTACAATAAGAAGCAAACAAGCCAAAAGATTAAATAGTACTCGTACAATCACATCCAAGCATAAGAACACAACTGCTCAAATCAATGCTAATCAAACCAAGAGGCATGAAACACCAACCATCAAGAAACACCCACTATTTTGTGGACGGAACATCGCCCACGCCTTTCATGCACGTCATGAACTTAGTAAACATCTCTAGTTCGAAACCCGGAACAATCTTTTCTTGCACTCACATTTAGAATTAATCAACTTGCCTTTAACCCTAGCAAACTTAATTAATTTACCTTAGACACCATCAAGATGTGGGGACAAGCTAGTAGACGGACCGACCATATCTGATTGAACACTTGCCCTAGAAATTCAACTAGCAACGTGGTCAAACTCAATCACTCAGTTCAAATCTAAACTAGGGTCTAAACAAGCCACAGACTCGACGTCCACATGGCTTGAAACAACAGGTTCTTCTTTTTAAGCAAGACTTAAATGCAACAACATTCATATCAAGATTTGAAAACCTTGGGTTGTGAGCCAAAACATTTATTTTAAATAAATCACACCAAGAATCACACTCAGCTCTGCAACACTAAAAACCTCCAAAGTTATCATTAGGTTGAGGGTAAATATTAGTAAACGCAACCCTACTTTAATAAGGTTTTGATCTAACATGTATAAACTGTAAATGTTCAAGAATAGAATAGAATTCTATGTAGTGACCCGGAAAATTTCGACTAAATTTAAACTTAATCTTTATATGATTTCGATACGATAAGCAAAATTTATAAAGTTGAGTCTCAAGAATTTTTGAACTACTTTCATGAAATCATTTTACGCTTGACTATTCCCAACGATTCACGAACATTTGTGTGTAAATAAAAATGTAAATATATGTGAATCCCATATATAGGTAGTACTATATATACTGTGTTATTTAAATATCAAGAAATTCAATAAATTATATAATAGATAGATAGGATATAATAAAAACTAATATATTATATAATTTGCTATATCAATATTATCATCATTATCTTATTACCATATTTGTATCATTAATATTATTATATAAAGTACATATATTTAATATAATATATGAAATTCAATAAGTATAAGTTGTTATATTATTAATACCGTTAATATTATTATTATTATTATCATTAATAAATTTATAACTAATAATATTAGTGGTACTAATAATAATATTATTACCTTTTTTTATTAGGATCTTTGCTAAAATCAGTGTTAGAAATATTATTATTATCAATAGATAATATATAGATATAAGAGTTGATATATATAAATTGTTATAGAATTATTTGTAATATTGTTATTAATAATATTGAGAGTATTATTAATGAAATTATATTTATTAAAAGATTATTTATAATCTATAAATAAAAATATATAAATATAAGAGTAATACAAATATAATATAAAAACAGGTATGAGAATACTAATATATATATATATATATATATATATATATACGATTATATAAATATACATATAAATATATAATACAGTTATATTTAGATATAATGATATTTATGCAGGTATATATATCTGTTTATGGATAAATACAGTTAATTACATATATAAATTGTATAACAAACACAGGAATACATATTCTGTTCCATATTATTGTCAGGTTGCTGTGAATTGATTCTTTGTGTCATCAAATAGTACCAGCTAGAGGATAAAACAGATACATAATTCCAAATTCAGTTGAAACTCCCTATCAGCTTTTTATATTTTAATTCTCCTTCTGTTTATAATTAGTACCTTCTGTCGACCCACTTCTTCTTTAAATTAACGATTGATAATTCATAATTGAATACAAGTAAATCAATTCCCATATTGCTATTAATTGTCCACTACTATTACCAATTACAACTATCTTTTACAACCTTTAATTTGCTGAATTAAAACAAAAACAGAAGCATACCCGGTAAAACTGCTCTGTACGTATACTAATTTTGTTAATGTTCGAATTTGAATTTTATTTAAAAATGTGTTAATGAGGTCTTGTTAGGAACCTTTTGTTCAAACTATCTGTAGAGTTTCAACTCCTAAATCGTTCTATTAATTATTAATTTTGGAGTCAAAGTCTTGTTTCAAAAAGTCAACCAAACGTGTTCTTGATAAAATTCGACTTAGTTTTTGATGTTTTAAGTTCAATGGATAACCCAGATAGTTTCAAACAATGATTTAGAACTTATGTTATTTAGGAATCTTTGTCTAAAACATTGTAAATCTCAAAATCAAACGATGGGTTCTTATCGTGTTCTTCCTACTTCAGTTTTATTTTTTTTATTTTTTATTTTATTTCATTTTATTTTTATTTTTCTGTTATGTAATTTAATTCAACACATCGTGGTTGTTTCTCTGTTTCATCACCAAGTCTAAATTATACTAGTAATCAATGGTTTTGATTTGAATAAGATTATCTGGTCATTCTGTTTTTGCAAAGATGTAAAAGAGAGATAAACAGATACCAGTTTTATATATATATATATATATATATATATATATATATATATATATATATATATATATATATATATATATATATATATATATACGGGTAGCTTTATAATCAGAAAATACGTACTGGATGGATGGTTAAGTGATGGTGTCGGGTTTCGAGAGGTCTCGGGTTCAATCCCTGCTGGGTGCAATTTTTTTTAAGATGAGCTTATAAGGTAGCTTAATTATCATTTATTATTTTTATTATTAATACGATTATTATTATTATTGTTATTATTGTTATTATTAATTGATGTTATTATTACTAGTATTAATATTATTGTCATTATTATTGTTATTAATACTTGTATCATAATTATAATTATTATTATTATTAAATATTAGTATTATCATTAGTTATTATAATTATTACTACCATTAACATTAATATTACTTATTGTTATTAATATTGTTATTGTAATACTATATCAACTATTATATTAATATCAAAACAAGTATTAGAACAAGTATTATTATTATTATCAAGATTAAGGTTATTGATATTAGGAATATTATTATCTTTCTAAATTGTAAAATTATTGTTATTATAAAATCAATACAAGTTATTATTATTTTCACTAATACTAGTATTAATATCATTTTTTGTAATTATTAGTTTTATTATTATTATTATTATTATTATTATTATTATTATTATTATTATTATTATTATTATTATTATTATTAACATAAGTATCAAATTTTAACAAATATTGTTATTATTAATAGTATTATCGATATTAAGAAAGCTATTATTATTGGTAAATCATTATTATCGAAACTATCATTTTGTTACAAATAAAAAATTTTATACCTAAAATATACTTAATACATAAATTGTAATTATATTATAGCTTATATACCTACATAATGACATTATTTATATAAATACTTATATATAACAAACTAATGATATCTTTTATATAATATTAAGCATATATATTTAGATATATTAATAGAACTAAAAATATAGATATTAAACATTTTGAATATAAGTTATTAATATAAATAATTATATCATTAATAATAATATACATATTTATTCGATTACAAGAATATGTGTTAATGTCTATACAAATGATATAGGTTCGTGAATTCGAGGCCAACCCTGCATTGTTCAATATAGTCATATGTATTTTACTATAAAATACATTAGGTGAGTTTTATTTGCTCCCTTTTTAAATGCTTTTACAATATATATTTTTGGGACTGAGATACATGCGTTGCTTTTATAACTGTTTTACGAAATAGACACAAGTAATCGAAACTACATTCTATGGCTGGATTATTAAACCGAATATGCCCCTTTTTAGTCTGGTAATCTAAGAATTAGAGAACAGACACCCTAATTGACGCGAATCCTAAAGATAGATCTATTGGGCCTAACAAACCCCATCTAAAGTACCGGATGCTTTAGTACTTCGAAATTTATATCATATTCGAAGGGTGTCCCGGAATGATAGGGGATATTCTAATATGCATCTTGTTAATGTCGGTTACCAGGTGTTCAATCCATATGAATGATATTTTTATCTCTATGCATGGGACGTATATTTATGAGAAACGAAAATCTTGTGGTCTATTAAAATAATGGAAATGAATGTTTATGATAAACTAATGAACTCACCAACCTTTTGGTTGACACTTTAAAGCATGTTTATTCTCAGGTACGAAAGAAATCTTCCGCTGTGCATTTGTTCATTTTATAGATATTACTTGGAGTCATTCATGGCATATTTCAAAAGACGTTGCATTCGAGTCGTCGAGTTCATCAAACTTATTATTAAGTCAATTATAGTTGGATATATTATGAAATGGTATGCATGCCTGTCAACTTTCGATGTAATGAAAGATTGTCTTTTCAAAAACGAATGCAATGTTTGTAAAATGTATCATATAGAGGTCAAGTACCTCGCGATGTAATCAACTGTTGTGAATCGTTTATAATCGATATGGACATCATCCGGATGGATTAGGACGGGTCTCTACATTCTACACTTGAAAGATTAAAATAGCAAGACTTTGTTGCTAAAGATTAAAATAGCAAGACTTTGTTGCTAAGTAGATTAGAATAAATAATGGAAGTGTAGAATAGAAATACTTAGAAGATTGAGTGCATTATTTGAAGATTTGTTATCTTTTACAACTCTTGATTACAACTCCTATTTATAGGCTACAAAAAAACTAACTTTCTTAACCTCTAAGAAAACTTAATAGATAAGTATCACGAATTTTGATAATTACTTAACAACTAAGGATACTAAAATATCTATGTATCCTTAAAGGATAAGAATACTTAATGGATAAGAATCCTTAATGGATAAGAATACTTAATGGCTAAGTATTCTTAATGGATAAGAATCCTTAATGGATAAAAAATACTTAATGGTTAAGTATCCTTAATGGATAAGAATACTTAAAGACTAAGAATACTTAATAGCTAAGAAAACTTAATAGCTAAGTTTTCTTAGTAACTAAGTTTACATAACATAAGACAAATGTCTAATAACAATCTTAGATACACTAACACTCCTCCTTAAGATTGTTGTTGGACATCATAAGTCGAGTCTTCAATTGATCTAGCTTCATTCCCGTGAGAGACTTTGTAAGCATATCTGCCAATTGATCATCGGAGGTGCAGTATTTCAGCTTGACTTCTCTATTCTTCTCGGCTTCTCGAATAACATGATATTTAACATTGATGTGTTTTGTTCTTCCATGTTGCACTCGATTCTCTGCTATAGCAATAGCAGATTTGTTATCACAATAGATGACTGTTGTACTGTCTTGTGTAAGAACCAAGTCGGATAACAGCTTTCTTATCCAAACAGCATGATTCACAGCAGCCGCGATTGCAATATATTCCGCCTCTGCAGTAGATTGTGCGACAACGCTTTGCTTTTTTGAGTTCCAGCAAAATGCCCATGAACTAAGATTGAAAACATAACCAGAAGTACTCTTCATATCATCAACACTTCCAGCCCAATCACTATCAGAATATCCTTCAACTTTCACATCTGTGTTTCTCTCGAACATAATCCCCAGATCGAGAGAACCTTTTAAGTATCTTAAGACTCTCCTGGCAGCTCCCAAGTGAGAACTAGTTGGTGAAGTCATAAACCTTGATAAGAAACTAGCTGCATAAGCTAAATCGGGTCTTGAGATTGCCAAATATAATAGACTCCCGATAATACTTATGTATAGAGTTGGATCAGCTAGCTTATCTCCATCTTCTTTAGACAACTTTCAATTTAAAACAAGTGGTGATGTGACTAGTTTGCATGAAAACATGTTGAATCTCTTGAGCATGTCACTTGCATACTTTTTTTGAGAAATATAAACACCACTAGTTTGTTGATTAATTTTCATGCCAAGAAATAATGTATGAGTCCCAAATCTGACATTTCAAATTCAGATTTCATTTGTTTCTTGAACTCTTCAACAAGATTATCGTTGCTCCCAATCACAAGTAAATCATCAACATAAAGAGAGATAATCAGTACCTCTTGAGAATTTAATTGTTTCACATAAAGAGTTGACTCATTTGGACTCCTCTTGAAATTATGATTTATCAAATGAGCATCAATCTTAGAATACCAAGCCCTTGGTGCTTGCTTTAGACCATAAAGTGCCTTATATAGTCTGTATACTTTATCTTCTTGGCCAGCTACTTCAAAGCCTTGAGGTTGCTTTACATAAATCTCCTCCTCAAGTTCAGCATTCAAAAATGCAGATTTCACATCAAGATGATGAATTTTCAAATTATGTTGAGCAGCTACAGCTAACAATAACTTGATCACGTCATGACGAGCAACTGGAGCGAAAGTCTCCCTAAAATCCACACCGACAATTTGAGAATATCCTTTCGCTACCAACCTTGCTTTGTGTTTATGAACTGAACCATCAGGTTGAAACTTAGTTCTAAACACCCATTTGACACCTATTGCATTCTTACCCTTTGGCAAATCAACAAGCTTCCATGTTTCATTTTTCTTAATCATTTCAAGCTCTGCTTTCATGGCTTCATTCCATTCATCGTGTTTGGAAGCTTCAATATAGCTTTCGGGCTCCGTAACAACATGATTACAAGACTCGTATACATCAGCAATTTTTTTGGTTCTCAGAACTTCGGTGTCAGTTGTGTCTTCGACATCATATTCTGGATCATCATAATGAGATTCATTTTGGAGACTTGAAATAGAAGCTTCATGCCTTTTAACTTCCTTCGTATTCCAATCCCAGTAGGCTCCTTCATCAACACTCACATCTCTACTAATTGCAATTTTACAATAAGTCAAATCGAATATTCTATATCCCTTTGACTCTGTCGCATAGCTAACAAAAATTCCTTTTCTAGCTTTAGCATCAAGTTTTGTCCTCTTGACATCTGGAATTTGATAGTAACAAATAGAACCAAATACCTTCAAATGTTTGACTGAAGGTTTGATTCCTGACCAAGCTTCAACCGGAGTCTTATTACTCACAGCTTTTGTTGCTAATCGGTTGAGAAAATACACAGAAGTTGCAACGGCTTCTGCCCAAAATGTCTTGGTTAGATTCTTTTCGAAAATAATCGATCTTGCCATCTCCATAACAGTTCTGCTTTTTCTCTCAGAAACTCCATTTTGTTGTGGCGAGTATGGAACCGTGACCGGATGAATTACTCCTTGTTGTGGAAGGAAGTCTTCAAATTCATTTGAAGTACACTCTCCACCATTGTCGGTTCTCAAAATATGCAAAGTATTGCCACTTTGCACTTCAACAAGTTTCTTGAAATTCTTGAAGATAGAAAAAACTGAAGCTTTATTGTTGAGAAAATAGACCCAACACATCCGTGTGTAATCATCGATAAAAAGTATAAAATACTTGTTGCCATTCCAGGATGGTATAGACATAGGACCACAAATATCAGAATGAATGATTTCTAACTTGTGTGTGGCTCTTGTCACACCAGATTTTGAGAAAGGCAACCTGTGATTTTTCCCCAATTCACACCCTTCACATTTAAGATCAACTTCGGTAATTATAGGCAAATCTTTGACTAGTTGGGTGGTATACATGTACTTCAGTGTTCGGTTATTGAAATGACCGAATCTTTTATGCCATATCATACTATTATCTTCCACAACATGATAAGCACTTTCATCCACAAAATCGAGCTTTAAGTAGAAACTATCATCTACCATATCAAGATTTGCTAATATTGAACCGGTAGTGTTAGAGATGCAACAACGAGAATTCTTAAAATTCACACCGTAGCCATTTTTGGTCATTTTTGTAACACTTAACAAGTTTTGATCAAGGTGGGAATATATAAGACATCAAAAATATATTTGGTACCTTGCTTTGTTTTAAACGCAATGGTGCCTCTCCCTTTAGCTTGAACAATTCTTCCATCTCCGAGCTTCACTTTAGTATTGATTTTAGTATCAAGATTACAAAAGTATGACAGCTCTGGAGTCATATGGCTAGTACACCCACTATCAAGAAGCCATGTAAGTCTTCTTGAACTTTTATCGACATGTGAGACCATGAATAAGTGTTCATTTTCCTACTGATTTTCCTCAGTGAAATTTGCCAACTGAAGTTCCTTTGTTTGGCCTTGATTTTTCTTTGCTCTACAATATCTTTTAATATGTCCAAACTTTTTGCAAAAAATGCACTTAAAGTTTGGTTTATCTTTGAACTGTAACGACCCAACCCGTTAACCGACCAAAACTGCAAAATAAAAAAAAAATCTAAGCAGGCCTGCCCAGGCTGGGTGCGCGGCACGCACCCCTACCAGTGCGCGGCGCACACAGGGCCTGGCAGCCCGCTATCCAAATTGTTTCGTTTTCGTAAAAAGATCTAACACTTCCCATCATTTTTAGACAAAATGCTTTTCACATCATATTAGTATAAGTAAAACAAGCACGAATCAATGATAAAACGAGTTTTACATTACGGGGCCCACATATGCCCAAAATACCATTAAGTACGAAATACGAGTTTCGACCACAAAAAGTTTAATTTCCAAACGTCACTAGAGCATGGTGTTTGGCGTTAAACTACCCAAATCTTGTTCGAACTTCCAAAAAGCTAAAACCCCCGAGAGCCACTAATCCAAGCGAATACCTTTGCCCTTATCCAAGCCTGATCCTAAAAAGGTAAACAACGAGAGGGTAAGCTAACGCTTAGTGAATGTAATAATTATACACATACATATATAACCTACTTACTTGCAATCACATACACAATTACCTCATACATGCTAGCAACTTAAATGACATAACAACGCAAGGTATAACGCTAAATCTCAAAGACCACAAGCTAGCACAAACAATAGCATATATAACTCGAATAATATAAAGTGCCATACTACAAACACATAACCATGGTTAACCAATAGTACAAAGGAATGGTACTTCGAATTTCCCATCGGTGTTCCCAACCACCGTTAGCGTACAACGAATTATAACACTAACCCCGGAGTGGTATCGATCGCCCGAACTTTAAACCCACCCATCACGTGTAATGTGGTATCGAACGCCCGAACTTTAAACCCACTATACACGCCCACACACATACATGACATGGCATCGAACGCCCGAACTTAAACCCATATCATATATTGACCCGATGTGGTATCGACCGCCCGAACTTAAACCCACATCGAATCTCGTACAAGTAAATACATTATATACACACATGTATAATCATTCCACTCACCTTGTCGACTTGGCGAGATTTCCAACAATAACTTGTAACCTTCAAAGCGAGTCACCTAACATAATTAATTCTCAATTAATTCACATAACTACCTACCAACTAACCTCACTAGTGCATTTATGACCCATTTGCACTAGTTTCACACATTAAAGGTCAAGACTCCCAACTAATCACTAAAAGCTAGTGATTAAGGTTCTAAGACTTCCATCAACACATAATGTAATGACCCTGGATTTTCCAACGTTTATTTATTAATAATTATTATTAATACTTGGGTTTTATTGAAGGTATTGTTTACATACATTTACTTGTTACCATACCTGACTTTAAATGCCCGAAACGTCTTTGTGACACACGAAACTTACACGAATAATATTTTCAAGTATTATTTACATTCATGATTAAGTTTTATTAATCATTTTAATTAACTAAGGTTATTAGTTAATTATTTGGGCTTTATTGGATTAATTTGTTAATTAATGGAACTTGGGCTTTTATTAGTGTTAATAGATTTAAAGAGCCCACCAAGGTTCTTTAATGGACTAGTTAGCCCACTAATTTATGTAAGTATTACTTAAGATGAAACTAGTTGGTGTAATGCTTATAGAATCTAGTTGCTTGCTTAGTTACATCTAGTTCCCATGCAAATCAACCCTTGTAACCAACTTTTAAGACTTTTGCATGAAAGGAACTAGTGGGTCTTGCTCTTCCCCTTGAATCCCTTTAGGCCGTCGACCATACTAGTGTTTAGAGGAGTTTTGGTGCATTTTTTTTTATTTACTTCATTAACTAGTTTCATTCATTTCACTTACACACTTACTTCTCATTTTCCTCTCAAACATTTTCTCTTCTTTTTCTCTCTAACTTGTAAGTAACAAGTTCATTTCTCCTTCCTTTCTCTTGTCTAAAAACCGAAACCAACACCTCTCATCATCATTCTTTTGTTGTTAATTTGTTACTTGTTCTTGGTTATAGCTTACTTACTTGTTATTGTAGTTATTATTTACTAGTATTTAAGAATCAAACTCTTTAGTTTGTTCTTCTTTTTATGTTGTATTTACAAGAACACATAAGAACTAAACTTTCTAGTTTATGTTCTACATTTATTGTTTGAAAAGATTGTAAGTTCATGTGTTGAAAATCATTACTTGTAATTCATGTTTGTAAACTTAAAGTTTACATTCTTAAAGATCAAGCCTTGGCTTGAATCTTTAAAGTATGAACAACCATGACTTGTTACTTGTTTATTTAAGTTTCTTTCTTCATTTGTTCATGTTTTAAATTCGTGTTTGATGTTATGATGGTCAAGTGTTTCTATTTAACTTTGATCTCATTTTTCTTTAACAAAAGTTAACTTGAAAGTTCAAGAACATGGAAGTGTAACTCTTTAGTTATAACTTCAAATACTTATGTAAGATCTAAGTTTATATAGCTTATGGTCTTCTAACTTTGTCATAATCAAGAGCTTATGAGCTTACATACACGTTACAAGATGATAATCTAAGTTTTGTAGCTTATGGTTTCATTAAAGAAAAGGTTCAAGTGTTATTACTTAGGATTTAACTTAATAACTTTAGATCTAGACTTTTGAGTCTTGGATCTTCAAGATCAAACTAAGAACTATGTTCTACAACTTAAGATCTTGATTAGTTAGTTACTTTCAAGTTATAGTTCAATATTACTTTTATATTTCATGTACGTATTAAATCTAAGACTTTGATGTAACTTTGGTTCATCAAAACACTTGCAACACTTAATTGAGTTGTGTTACATATCTTAGATTTTCACTTGTGTTATAATGGTTAAAACTTGGTAAAGATGATGTAAACCCATCAACGAGTTGTACACTTGAAGCTACAAGCATCAAGGATGAGAACCGTGATGAACATCAAGCACCAAGAACCCACCGGAACCTACTGTTTTACTGTTTCTGGGTCTGATCAGTACGACCTGGGCTATTGTAAATATGATTTTCAGTTATCTCTGTTTGAGTAGATAACTTTTCATATAGGACTCTTCTTAATCCGAGTTACGGTTTAGGATTTATGGCCCTCCGATCGTCATCACTATGTCCTTTTAACGTTGTGCTGAAAAATTCTGACCTACTCACACTTAGACCGTCGCCACGGTCAAACGAAGACGAGTTTGCTTCTGTAATTTTTACCACACTTAAAGGACTCATAGAAAGAGCCATGGCCACTGGTCGCACCTTATTTCAGTAGGTATTGAGGCCGTGGTGACTGACCGAAGTCAGCCTTTGTTTTAAACCTCTTTCATGAACGAAACCTACTTTACACCTTTTGTTTAATGATGAATGATGATGACCTTTAAGACCTAATTTACATACATATAAACCTATTGGAACGATTTACTGACTTATTGATATTTGACTTAGGTTGAGGACCTGTTTGGACAACCTACATACTTGCTTATTTCCCGAGTCATACTTAACCGCTACTTTATCATTGTGAGTTATAGCATTCCCTTTTTACTTTAACTTATTTTGGGAACTGAGAATGCATGCACTTTTATACGTTTTACATACTAGGCACGAGTACTTAAACTTTATATATGTGTGGGTTATACAACGGCAGAAACTTTCCCTTTAGCTTGGTAACGTTTAGTCATTGGTTTTTGAACCGGTGAACGCGAATCTTAGATATGGATCCATAGGGTTTGACATCCCCACTCGGGCTAGTCGCGCTAGCATTTAACGAGTGTTTAATACTTTGTAAACATACGCACTTGCCAAGTGTACTTTCAGGGGGTGATATATTATTAAACGTTAAGTTAGTTACCGAGTGCCCACGGTTGAACATATACTTTATCATACTGATTTCGATTACTGATTTAAACGCTTGTTGAAGCACTGAAATCTCGTGGCCTACCTTACATTACTGTTATACTTAAACTATAGCTCACCAACCTTTGTGTTGACGTTTTTAAGCATGTTTTTCTCAGGTGCTTAAGGTTAGCTTGCTTCCACTGTTGTACTAGTCATGCCTTGTAGACTTCCGCTGTGCTTACTAGAGATGTCACCGCATGAAACATTTTACCTTGCATTCAAACTTTACTACTTTTGAACTATGATTTGTAATGACCATCGGGGTTACGTACTATTATTACATGCTTCTGTTCATTGAGGCATACTTTTGGTTGTAAAACATTTGATGTTGTATAAGACATCACCTTTGATTATGAATGAAAACTTCTTTTGAAACAACATATAGTGTTTGACCTTGTAATGATCCTGTTGTTGATGGTCCGTACACGTTGATTTGATGTTGTATAAGACATCACGTTGTACTTAGGCATTGATGCATGACCTACGAAACCTACGCACCCACATCAAGAAACTGTGAGATTAATTATGTAGATTTTGTTTTGAGATAGCATAGATAAAGCACCGTTAGATGAAATTGAGTGGAACTGGAAGTGATCACGTTACATTGACTGTATGGAATGATATTGGAATGAACGTACGATTTAGTACAATATAATGACGCCAGGCCAGCGTGATTACATTAAGGTAAATCATGCAGAAGTTCCAATGTTACTACATGAGGAATATGAGGTGATCCAGGGAAAAACTTTGGCGGGGATCACTTGAGCATACGCATCATAGTCTATTAAAGGTAGGGAAGGGTAACCACGTAGCCCAGATACTGTACAAAAAGGGCCTTGATTGCAGAATTGATAACCCGAAAATTTGTTATAGAGATCGACACCCTGGACATTTAAGAAAAAAAAAAGTTCTCAAATAGGAAAAACTTTGTACTGACTTGCGGTAGAGCAGTCGTTATCTCAGTTATGGAAACTCGCATTTCCTGATTTTAGTTAGGGTACGTTTCATCGCAACGTTTTATTGTCTCGAAGTTGTTTAATACTAGAATGATAGAAACCTTATATCTAAGAACCTTAGCATTAAGAATAATAAACCATTAACAACCATGGGAATTAAGTATTCTATAGGACATAAGCAAATAGTAAGCTGAGGAAGATAGAGGAATAATTTAAGGTAGTACTTTAAGATTAACAGGTGGGTCATTTGGAGATGACCTCATATTAACCAAACTTGGAAGTTTTATTGTAGTAGTTGAAAAGGATTAGTTAGCTACACACAGGCATATGTTATTTGAGAAGATTGATAAAATTTTCACGGCAGTATAATAAGATTGGTTAGAAAGAACCTTAAGATTAACCTAACACCCATCCATTTGGGAAATTGGATGCAATAGTTGGAACGAACTGACTTTCAAGGATGAAAGTGAAGGATATTGATAGTGAGAAAATTTTTCGTATATCGAGCGAGAATGGCAAGCCAAAAATCCATCTGGGTTATTGTTAACCGCTTCACCAAACCTGTTCACTTTCTACCCACAAGAGAAACCGATACAATGGACAAACTTACACGACGATACATAAAGGAAATTTTATCCCGTCACTTCAGCGATAGCTACCCAAGAATCTTATTTGATACTAATCCTTACGCGACTCTAAACCCTCACTTATTCGGAGAGATCCCTTATTCGATGATAACCACACCATCATTCTTCTTACTTCGATATTAGTCATAACAGTTCAAAATTTTTTAAAATCAATGGGTGATTCATTCTCATCCTCATACTCTCCCATCCGTATCTCACTTATAAGCAACAACTTCACACTTAAGCATTTTTGGTCAAAGGACTTATGCCCTACTAATAGTCATTAATCACATATAAATTCAATGGTTTTTATTACCCCAAATATCACTCGAGATTTTCAAAGTCTTTTACTCGATTCTCATCAATCTGTTTCCAACTTGTAACCTCCGAAATATGAAAATTTTGTTTGCCAAAATTTTTTCACACACTTTACGGTACGATCCTCTCAAAGTTTTATAAGAGTAAATTTATTTTATTTACCATTCGTGCAAAATTTTGAAATCATATGTGTTATACAAAATAAAGTAAATGATTACGTATTTTTGACAAATACATAGGAAATTTTACTTTCGCTTTTACAAATCAAATCTCTTATTCAAAAGATATTTTACTTTAAATAGTACGTGTTGTACATAACCCTGGTTTACTAAGAACTTCGTTTCTTTTCCCACATTGTCACCTTAAACAATTTCTATAAAATTTTCATTGCTTACTATATAAAATTTTCGTTGCTTATTCGCATCCAAGTCTTCATGAAGACTTTACAATCGTCAAAACCGAGAAATTCATGTGTGTGTGTGTATGTGATGAAGGCACTTACTGCCACGTCACACAGAGCCTTCGGGCATCCACCAACACTTAAACCATTCAAAAAATTTTGCGTTACCCCAGGGATCTTATTTGCCACACCTGTCAGAACGATGATCTTTCTTACATGATTCTAAGTCCTGACTTATTTCAAGGGATTCTCATCTAGCAATATTAACATCATCAGTACTCCGACTTTAATATTGGCCATAACCTGTTTGGCACTTTGCAAATTCAAGAAACGATTAACTTCTCATCCTCATGCTCTATCCTTCGTACCTCACTTTTTAGCAACGACTTCGCACGTAAATATTTTTGGCCCAGAGACTTGTGTCCTGATGATTACCAAAACTACATTTTTGTCATTAGTTTTCATTACCTAGTAACCGGTCACCCGATGATTCAAAGCTTTTCCACTCAATCTTTTTCAACTCGTAACCTTTGAAATACGAAAAACTATGTTATCAAAATTTTTACACGTTGCTTATTTGTGCAGTCCTCACAAGATTTACAGACAATGAAAGTACTACAAACTTTTCTGTCACTTATACGATTTATAAAATCATATATGTATAAATTTATACTTACTTATTTTGATACTAAGTTATATCTTCGAATTGTTTAAAAAATCGCTCCTTTACCGAGTTATTCAACTTAAATCAAATAGTTTTGTGCAAAATAGTACACGTTGTACCTACTTCTAAATTACTAGGAACTTCGTTCCGTTTATGTTATCATAACAAGCGTTTAAAAGTTTTGTTTTTTTTAAAACTCCCTTAGTTGATTTTATTAAAGGTTTTCATATTAGACTACACCATGTATGGACCACACTTTTTCTCGCCCTCTGTTAGAGATGAAAGTTACTATTAAGATCTTTGTTAAAAACTCTTGAACCACTTTGGATGGCGGTATTATAAAATTTGTTAGAAAATCTTTGCACCCATAAAATGTTTTTTTTAAAAGCTAGACATGACAAAAATGCGGGCATAAATCAGTTTTCCGAGGTATACTCATTGGTCACCCTATTGTAGGAAAGGTACTAGGTGGGTTACTGTTCTCAATACTTCACGGCAAATCACAACACCCTCGTAAACCTCATCTCTATGAATCAGTATGTTGAGACACAAGAATCATTTTTGGAGATTCTTTTCACTCGGAGTAAACCATTCGTTAGGACCAAGGGTTCACATATCTTCTCATCCGCACATCCCCTTAAGTACACGGATAAATTCAGAACGAACCACTTGAAGAGTTCACTCTCGTTCAAGGGCCACACCTTTCGTGCGACTTTCTTTCGGAAATGTAATATAAGATACTTCGAGAACCTATGAATCTTGTTATCCCTTGGGAGGGGACTGCTTAAAAAATTTACGACACTGAAGTGTATACTCTATATATTTCTTCCTTCATTGTTTGCAACTGTATGTTGCTCTAGTTAACGTTAACCCTAACTTAAACATGTGACTGAAAGGATAAAGTTACATTATGGAACTGTGTTTTCATTCCATCCGAGGATAAGTTCACACGCTGTATGTTAAACTGGGTGATATCTTTCGTTGTTCATTCAGACCGTTCTGAAAACACTATAAATAATTATGGCTTGCAAGTCCGATTGGTCACTTTTAGCTAAAATTTCAATTCACTTATTCAAATGAAACGTTCTTGAATATCGGGCTCCTTATGCCTATGGTCTCCTTCCGAAATCAAGGGGTTAGTAAAATCCGTGGCTAACACTATCCAGATATCAAATCGCATGGTTGTGATCACCGTGTTTTCCATCCTACCTGTCAGCTTTGTATTACGACATAAGCGCTCGATGTTTTAGATGAGTTTAGAAACATTCATGATGCATTTCACGCATCCAGCTTACTGAAGATGCCTGTAAGGCTAAACACACCATATTTCCTTTTGTGGATATACATTCAGATGACATACTCATGTTAAGCAGAAATGAAATTGATTTGTTGATCTCTTAGGACAAGAGACTTAATTAATGGCATGTACCCATTCTTACTTTCATACGCCGAAATACCTTTCGAGGTAAATAACCTACTTCTGAGCCCACGAGTCTCACAGAACTTTGATACGCCCTTCTTATTCGAATACGGTACCATTGTTGGTCACTCCTTAAAATTTTGGGACGAAATTTTCTTTAACAGGTGGGTAATGTAACGACCCTGGATTTTCCAAAGTTTATTTATTAATAATAATTATTAATACTTGGGTTTTATTGAAGGTATTGTTTACATACATTTACTTGTTACCATACTTGACTTTAAATGCCCGAAACGTCTTTGTGACACACGAAACTTACACTAATAATATTTTCAAGTATTATTTACATGATTAAGTTTTATTAATCATTTTAATTAACTAAGGTTATTAGTTAATTACTTGGGCTTTATTGGATTAATTTGTTAATTAATGGAACTTGGGCTTTTATTAGTGTTAATGGACTTAAAGATCCCACCCTACTTCTTTAATGGATTAGTTAGCCTACTAATTTATGTAAGTATTACTTAAGATGAAACTAGTTGGTGTAATGCTTATAGAATCTAGTTGCTTGCTTAGTTACATCTAGTTCCCATGCAAATCAACCCTTGTAACCAACTTTTAAGACTTTTGCATGAAAGGAACTAGTGGGTCTTGCTCTTCCCCTTGAATCCCTTTAGGCCGTCGGCCATACTAGTGCTTAGAGGAGTTTTGGTGCATTTTTTTTTATTTACTTCATTAACTAGTTTCATTCATTTCACTTACACACTTACTTCTCATTTTCCTCTCAAACATTTTCTCTTCTTTTTCTCTCTAACTTGTAAGTAACAAGTTCATTTCTCCTTCCTTTCTCTTGTCTAAAAACCAAAACCAACACCTCTCATCATCATTCTTTTGTTGTTAATTTGTTACTTGTTCTTGGTTATAGCTTACTTACTTGTTATTGTAGTTATTATTTACTAGTATTTAAGAATCAAACTCTTTAGTTTGTTCTTCTTTTTATGTTGTATTTACAAGAACACACAAGAACTAAACTTTCTAGTTTATGTTCTACATTTATTGTTTCAAAAGATTGTAAGTTCATGTGTTGAAAATCATTACTTGTAATTCATGTTTGTAAACTTAAAGTTTACATTCTTAAAGATCAAGCCTTGGCTTGAATCTTTAAAGTATGAACAACCATGACTTGTTACTTGTTTATTTAAGTTTCTTTCTTCATTTGTTCATGTTTTAAATTCGTGTTTGATGTTATGATGGTCAAGTGTTACTAGTTAACTTTGATCTCATTTTTCTTGAACAAAAGTTAACTTGAAAGTTCAAGAACATGGAAGTGTAACTCTTTAGTTATAACTTCAAATACTTATGTAAGATCTAAGTTTATATAGCTTATGGTCTTCTAACTTTGTCATAATCAAGAGCTTATGAGCTTACATACACGTTACAAGATGATAATCTAAGTTTTGTAGCTTATGGTTTCATTAAAGTAAAGGTTCAAGTGTTATTACTTAGGATTTAACTTAATAACTTTAGATCTAGACTTTTGAGTCTTAGATCTTCAAGATCAAACTAAGAACTATGTTCTACAACTTAAGATCTTGATTAGTTAGTTACTTTCAAGTTTATAGTTCAATATTACATTTATATTTCATGTATGTATTAAATCTAAGACTTTGATGTAACTTTGGTTCATCAAAACACTTGCAACACTTAATTGAGTTGTGTTACATATATTAGACTTGCACTTGTGTTATGATGGTCAAAACTTGGTAAAGATGATGTAAACCCATCAACGAGTTGTACACTTGAAGCTACAAGCATCAAGGATGAGAACCGTGATGAACATCAAGCACCAAGAACCCACCGGAACCTACTGTTTTACTGTTTCTTCGTCTGATTAGTACGACCTGGGCCACTTTAAATATGATTTTCAGTTAGCTCTATTCTATTAGATAACTTTTCATATAGGACTCGTCTTAATCCGAGTTACGGTTTAGGATTTATGGCCCTCCGATCGTCATCACTATGTCCTTTTAACGTTGTGCTGAAAAATTCTGACCTACTCGCACTTAGACCATCGCCACGGTCAAACGAAGACGAGTTTGCTTCTGTAATTTTTACCACACTTAAAGGACTCATAGACGGAGCCATGGCCACTAGTCGCACCTTATTTCAGTAGGTATTGAGGCCGTGGTGACTGACCGAAGTCGGCCTTTGTTTTAAACCTCTTTCATGAACGAAACCTGCTTTACACCTTTTGTTTAATGATGAATGATGATGACCTTTAAGACCTAATTTACATACATATAAACCAATTGGAACGATTTACTGACTTAGTGATATTTGACTTAGGTTGAGGACCCGTTTGGACAACCTACATACTTGCTTATTTCTCGAGTCATACTTAACCGCTACTTTATCATTGTGAGTTATAGCATTCCCTTTTTACTTTAACTTATTTTGGGAACTGAGAATGCATGCGCTTTTATACGTTTTACATACTAGGCACGAGTACTTAAACTTTATATATGTGTGGGTTATACAACGGCAGAAACTTTCCCTTTAGCTCGGTAATGTTTAGTCATTGGTTTTTGAACCGGTGAACGCGAATCTTAGATATGGATCCATAGGGTTTGACATCCCTACTCGGGCTAGTCGCGCTAGCATTTAATGAGTGTTTAATACTTCGTAAACATACGCACTTGCCAAGTGTACTTTCAGGGGGTGATATATTATTAAACGTTAAGTTAGTTACCGAGTGCCCACGGTTGAACATATACTTTATCATACTGATTTGGATTACTGATTTAAACGCTTGTTGAAGCACTGAAATCTCGTGGCCTACCTTACATTACTGTTATACTTAAACTATAGCTCACCAACCTTTGTGTTGACGTTTTTAAGCATGTTTTTCTCAGGTGCTTAAGGTTAGCTTGCTTCCGCTGTTGTACTAGTCATGCCTTGTAGACTTCCGCTGTGCTTACTAGAGATGTCACCGCATGAAACATTTTACCTTGCATTCAAACTTTAATACTTTTGAACTATGATTTGTAACGACCATCGGGGTCACGTACTATTATTACATGCTTCTGTTCATTGAGGCATACTTTTGGTTGTAAAACATTTGATGTTGTATAAGACATCACCTTTGATTATGAATGAAAACTTCTTTTGAAACAACATATAGTGTTTGACCTTGTAATGATCCTGTTGTTGATGGTCCGTACACGTTGATTTAGTACGGGGCATCACACATAACTAGGGTGTTTTCATACTCAATTTATCCCGCTAGGTCAAACCCACCCATTTGACCCATTTCAAGTCAACCATAAACCCTAGAACCAATTTTACTAACAACATAAGTGAGCTAGTGAATAACTAACCATTTTAGACTCAATAACACCAATTATTACTTTGAAACCCTAGGTTAATCATTCTTGAGTCCTCTTGACTCAATCTTACCCAAAACCCCCAAAATCACCAACAATAGGTTTTATGTTCATCACTAACCCAAGTTCTAACCCTTACACAAATTAAATTAAGGAAATCAAAATTAGAACTTACCACCACAACCAAAACGTAGCTAGAGAGGAGATGAACAACTTTATAACTCGAGCTAAGACCCGAAACTAGCTCCCTCTTCCTTTATTTGAGCTTTCTCTCACTCAAATTTGGGTTTCTCTCACTAAAATTAAAGTAGAAAGAAAATGGTGGTTGAAAGTGGAGTTATGACTCCCAACCCACTGATTTGTGATCTTAACTCGTCCCCAAGTGAAATTACCACAATTCCCTTCCAAAATATCTAATTAAAAAGGCAGAACCCGGCTACAGTAGGAGTGCGCCGCGCGCACCCCTAAGTGTGCGCTGAGCGCACTTAGGCCTGATCAGAAATCCGACTTCTGTTTAAAACCAGAATTATTCCCACGCTTTATGTACTATATTTACACTTATGTACAATAGATATTAGGGTGTTACAACTCCCCCCACTTGAATCGGAGCGCGTCCTCGCGATCCAAGCCGCATGACAAGTAGGAAGATAAACCAACACGAATTCTTCGGGTTCCCACGTAAACTCGGAACCTTTACTACGACGCCATTGGACCTTAAAGGTCCTCACCTCTTTATTACGCAACATTTTCACCTTTTCATCAAGTATAGCAATCGGCTCTTCAACATACTCTAACTTGTTGTTTAGCTCAATCTCATCCAATGGCATCCATGACGAATCATCCGCAAGACACTTACGGAGATGGGAAACATGAAATGTATTATGGATCCCTGCAAGCTCTTCGAGTAATTCCAAACGATACGCAACTTCACCAACATGAGCCAAAATCTTAAATGGTCCAATAAACCGAGGAGCTAACTTTCCTCGTTTTCGAAACCGAATAATACCCTTCCACAGCGAAACCTTGAGCATCACCATGTCACCCTCTTGAAACTCGATCGGTCCCCTATGTTTATCGACATAAGACTTTTGTCTATCTTGCGCCGCTTTTAAATGAGCTCGAATCATTTCAATTTTACTATTCGTCTCCAATACCAAGTCGGTGCTCCAGACTTCCTTTTGACCCACTTCGCCCAAAAAAATCGGGGTTCGACACCTTCTACCGTATAACATCTCATACGGTGGCATTCCAATACTAGAGTGAAAACTATTATTGTACGAGAATTCCACCAAAGGCAAGTGTTCATCCCAACGACCACCGAAATCAATAATACACGCTCGTAACATATCCTCCAATGTTTGATTTGTACGTTCGGTTTGACCGTCCGTTTGAGGCTGGTACGCCGTACTCATATTCACCCTCGTACCCATATCTTCATGAAACTTCTTCCAAAATCGAGAAGTAAAACGCGTGTCCAGATCCGAAACGATAGACGCGGGAACACCGTGTCTTGATATCACCTCCTTAATGAATATTTTCGCAAGTGCCTCCGAAAAAATTGCTTCTTTAATAGGAAGAAACAATGCACTTTTCGTCAATCTATCAACAATCACCCAAATAGTATCAAATTGGGATCTTGCCGTTTTTGGCAACTTGGTAATAAAATCCATGGTAATATGCTCCCACTTCCACATCGGAATTTCTAGCGGTTGCAACTTACCATACGGCTTTTGGTGTTCGGCTTTAACTTGCAAACACGTGACGCATTGCTCAACATACTTAACAACGTCGCGTTTCATGCCCGGCCATCAATAATCTTTCCTCAAATCAAGATACATTTTTGTCGCGCCCGGATGAATGGAATACTTTGACTTATGTGCTTCATCAAGTAGCACCCGTCGGTAATCACCCATCTTAGGCACCCACACTCTTCCTTGAAAAGACAACAAACCACGCGAACCCATAGTAATGAATTTCGATTGCCCCACAATTCGTTCCACATGCTTGTTGTGAACGTAATCCTCTATTTGAATCACACCAAGCTTTTCAAGAAAATCGTTAGTAATAATCATACGTAACAATCCCAATCATAACGCCGGGTGGTGATTCTTTCGGCTTAACGCATCCGCGACCATATTCGCCTTGCCCGGATGATAAAGTATCTCACAATCATAATCCTTCACCACATCCATCCATCTACGTTGACGATAATTGAAATCCCGTTGATCAAAAAGATGTTTCAAACTCTTGTGATCCGAATAAATCGTACACTTGACACCATACAAGTAATGGCGCCAAATTTTCAAAGCATGGACCACCGCCGCTAATTCGAGATCATGAGTTGGGTATCTCTTTTCATGCTCCTTTAATTGACGAGAGGCGTAAGCAATGACTTTACCTCATTGCATTAGAATACACCCGAGCCCATTCAAAGAAGCATCACAATAAACCGTCATATCATCTACACCTTCTGGCAACACTAAGACCGGAGCTTGACACAATTTCTCTTTCAACAATTGAAAAGCGATTTCTTGTTCGTTCTCCCAATTGAATCTCGTATTCTTCCTTGTCAACTTAGTTAATGGAGAAGCAATCTTTGAAAAGTCTTGGATAAACCGACGATAATAACCGGCCAATCCGAGAAAACTTCGGATTTCCGTAGGCGTAGTCGGTTGTCCCCAACTCTTCACCGTCTCTATCTTCCCCGGATCTACTTGAATACCATTCTCGTTCACAATATAGCCAAGGAATTGAACCTCCCTTAGCCAAAATTCACATTTTGAGAACTTAGCATACAACTTCTCCTTCCGCAACGTCTTCAACACACTACGCAAATGATGTTCATGTTCCTTCATACTCCTCGAATAGACAAGTATGTCGTCGATGAACACAATTACCGACTTGTCCAACATAGGTTGGCACACTCGGTTCATAAGATCCAAGAATGCCGCCGGCGCATTCGTAAGACCAAAAGGCATCACCACAAACTCAAAATGCCCGTAACGCGTTCGAAAAGCCATTTTCTCAATATCTTCCTCACGGACCCGCATTTGATGATAGCCGGACCGTAGGTCAATTTTAGAGAAATATGTCGCACCTTAGAGTTGATCAAACAAATCGTCAATCCTAGGCAATGGATAACGATTCTTGATCGTCACTTTATTCAACTCCCGATAATCAATGCACATACGCATACTACCATCTTTCTTCTTCACGAACAAGACCGGAGCACCCCAAGGCGAAGCACTCGGTCGAATAAAACCCTTCTCAAGTAACTCTTGGGTTTGATTTAATAATTCTTGCATTTCCGTCGGCGCTAAACGATAAGGAGTTTTAGCAATGGGAGTAGCTCCCGGAACCAACTCAATGCGAAATTCAACTTGTCTTTCCACCGGAACACCCGGTAACTCATCCAGAAAAACGTCTTCGAATTCATTAACCACCGAAATCTCACGAATGGGTGGTGGCTCATCACGAGTATAACATACTGTAATATAATAACGTTGATCAAGTGTCATTATATTATACTAACTCATGCATCAATTTCCAACACTACTTCAAAATCATTCATAATTCAAACTCAAATTTTAAAGAAATTTAGAAACTAAAGTAGTTTCCTTTATGATGTAATATAGATAGCACGAAGAGATAAATAATTTCGGACGAGAATATTTATGAAAATATCTTCAGAAATATCGAAGATATTTATGATGATATTTTGGAATTTCTAAGTTCGATGATTGATGAAGAAAAATTTTTCGCAAGATTTTAACATGAGTACGGAGCAAGATATTCGTTGAAGGTTTCATTGGATACAGAATTACATGGTTTCTTTGAATATATGGTATGGTCCTTGTATTTGGTCTTGGTCTCCTTCATGGTTTGCTCAATCTGTTTTTCAGTACCAAATTTTCTATCGAGCGTTTCTAACACTCCCTTCTTTATCATCAAACTTTTGGCCGTTTAGACCATCTACAATTTTTCTGTTTCCTCTGCATTTAATGCTACCATATCTGAATCATCGGTTATCAATCCGAGGTGGTTTCAAGAGTATTGTATTTTTAGATGATTAAACGCTGATAGTGATATGGTGGAATATAAAAGGTTCTTCGATAACAATAAAAGAGCACGCGTATATATCAAGGTTATAATAAGGTTGTTTCGAACGAAAAGTCGAAGTTAACGTGCTGGAGCTGTGATAAAATTGGCTAATTTGAAAAAGAATTGCAAAGTTATTTTCGGTAATAACAACGCCAAAGGAGCTAGCACAGATACGTGCTAAGCGTTTACTAGAGTTCCAAGAGTTTTTTTTTTATTTTCAGGTGCATAACAATATGCATCAATCTTTTCTTCCGTAGATGAAGTGCGGTTGGTTCATCCTATAGATTGAAGTGTTTTCAAGAATTATAAAAGGTTTGAATGCAGATTGGAATCGTCAAGATACAAATGAGGTTTAAGATGAAGTGGCAAACTTGAAGAAATATTTAGTTTCATATGTTATAATCAATATTTTATTTCATTTTAATTGTCCAATGTTTTCTTCATTAAGCCACTTGTTGGATTCTGCTAGGTCAAAATCCAAATATGAAATTGAATGAAAATGGTTATTCTGCGGTGAACGGATTCGTATCTCTGTAGATGTAAGTAGGATAGTAAATGAATGTTGAATCAGCTTCGAATAATGTACAGTGTAACTTATTAATGTGAAGTCTAAATATTTCTCGGGTATTACCTACCCGTTAAAATATTTTCACCATTAACAGTTTGTACAAAAGAAATTTTTTTTTATTACAATCTTTATGAAAACATATATACATATATATTTTCTTCAGATGTAATCATGGATTTAATGAGTCAATATAATATTAAACTCATTTGATTTACTGTTAGAACTAGAATACATAATCTCTAAAACATTAGAGATTACATAATCGCTATGTCAAACGAAGATAATTGATGTAGAACGATTCGTAGAATGATGATTATACTCGAGGTACAGAATGAGATGTTGAGGCATGTGATGTTGAAACTTGGGTTGTTGGTGGTACTGTTGGTGCCGGTGATGTTGTTGAAGCTGGTAAGTTTTGCACTATATTTTCCAAGGCTACAACTCGGGCGCGAAGCTCGTTGACTTCTTCTATTACAACGGGATGATTGTCAGTTCGGATGAGCGGATGAATGAGGTTTAGAATCTGAGATAGTATATGATTGTGACAAGATACTCTGGAAATGAGAGAGAAAATAGTGTCTCGAATAGGTTCGCCGGTAAACGCTTCAGGTTCATTGTCAAGAGGTGAATTCGATTGGTGGAAGGGATCGCCTTCTTCGCGTCTCTATTAATTAAGTCGACTACGAACCCATCAGATGAATTGGGGATGGCTGATTGATTGATTCATTCCGGTGACACCGCTTTCGGAGCTTAGGTGAATATCCATGTCGGAATAGCTGTTGGAATAACTATCGGAATAGCTATCGAAATCTGAGGGACTCGAACTGGTTGAGGGATTCATCTCGTATGATCAGATGAAGGATTTTCGATAAGAAATAGATTATAGGATGTAGATTAGTATCCTGCAATACATAATTTACATATGCATATATAATACTAAAATCCCATAAGTTACGGAGGAATCTACGGAAGTTGTCAGGCAAAGTCTACAGTAGCAGATACGCTAAGATATGAATTTTGTCTATACACTGTCTATGCAATAGAGGCAGTAAGACATGTCTAGACTTTAAGGATGATATGTAAATAATTTTCGACACGAAATGATAAGCAAAACTTTTGACATACAGACACGGTCGAAGTCCAGACTCACTAATGCATCCTATCGACTTATCAGTTAGACACACTAATGCAGACCTGGTTCGCTAAGACCACCGCTCTGATACCAACTGAAATGCCCCGTCCTAATCCATCTGGATGAAGTCTTCAACAGTTGGTCCCATTGCGAGGTTCTGACCTCTATATGCCATGAACGAATCCAAGTAATATCTCTAAAATGAGCAAATGCACAGCGGAAGATTTCTTTCATGCCTGAGAATAAACATGCTTTCAAGTGTCAACCAAAAGGTTGGTGAGTTCATAGGTTTATCATAAAACAACAAAATTCATCATTTTAATAGACCACAAGATTTAAATGCTGCATGGTACAAATGGGCCCAAATCCTATACCCACCTGTAATGTACATGCTATATCTTTTAAATACAGTACATCTTTCTCGTGTACGAAACCATTTTCATAAATCATAGTAACCGTACAGATATCTTGTGCACAAAAATAATATACACATAACTTGTGTATAAAATCATTCTCTCGATATATAATATTCACATCAACTGGTGGCAATTATCATGTCCGCATAATTCAATGGTAGCAATTATCATGTCCACATAATTCAATGGTGGCAATTATCATGTCCACATAATTCAATAATAATCCGCAGAACTTCTGTCTGCATAATAATTCATTCGAGGAATGTTTTGCTTGTGTCTATCTCGTCAAACATTTATAAAAGCATTTCATGTATTCGCAGTTCAAAATATATTTCAAAAGCATTTAATAAAGCAATTGTAAAAACAACACATGTATTCTCAGTCCCAAAAATGTAAAGAGTAAAAGGGAGCAAATAAAACTCACCATACTGTATTTTGTAGTAAAAATACATATGACATCATTTAACAGGAGTAGGGTTGACCTCGGATTCACGAACCTATATTATTTATATATATTAACGCATATAATTGAAGTTGAATAACTTTATATATTATTATTAATGTAACTGTTAGTTTTAGTAATTCATGTGTTTCATTATTAACTTAAATATATTTACTTTATATACTTAAAAAATATAGTTTTATTAAATATAACTAACTTTTATAATAATAATATTAATAGTAATATTAATAATAAAAATAATATAGTTGTAATAATAATAATGGTAAAAGTAATAATAATGATAGTAATAATACTAAAAATAATAAAGATATTTATAATAATGTTAATAATAATAATAATAATGATAAAATAATAATAATGGTCCTAAAAATATTAATTTTAATAATAATGATAATAATGATAAGAATAATAATGATAAGTAAATAAATAAATAACTACCTCAATAGAGTAATCCTAAAAAAAATGCCCAAGTCCGGGTTTAAACTTAAGGCCTCTCGACTAAACCAACCAACACCTTAAACCAATGAACCACCTTGTAACCTTTTGTAGTAATTCGCACACTTAATTATTTAAACTGCAATAACTGTTTATCATCTATATCATGAAATCATACCCATATTATCATCTATATCAATCGTAATTGTCATCATTATATCTTAATCGTCTATCTTCCCATCATCATAAACATGTCATTCATCATCATCATTATCATGATCTAACAGACAGCTTACCAGCGAATAATAAGATGTATAACAATATTGATTACTTGCTGTAAGATTTTGGTCCAACAACGTATCAAACACGGCCCAAAACAAAATCAGTCCAAGTCTATGCTTAGTTTAATCCATAAGCCCCATATCAAAATAAATGGAATACGGCCCAACATATAATAAAATTGAAACCCCTAATCGTTTTTAATGTCTTATACCTGATTCTTGAAATCAGTAGATTAACGGGGAACATGAATAAACAGGTGGGGCTTCGATTTATATAATTAAATTAAAAGAACCAATAATTTGCAGCAGCCTTTTACGACCATTATAGCAAAATAATCTTTCATGATTCATCGCGTGTTAAACCATAAACAGTAAAACAGAGGTTGTAGCAGGATTGATTTTGTGGTCTTTTAATAGAATCAAAACAGGCGGTTTACAGCAGTGGCAAATTTAGTGGAATTTTTATTGGGTGATCGATAGTGGTCATAGAGGGTGATGGTTGAGCTGTAGTGATTGTCTTCATGGGTTTTATTTAGAACAAAAGATTTTGTGGGTGTTCATGAAGGTGCCGTAACATACGAGTACTTCATGGTGATTACTTGGCTTCAGACAGAAACACAAGGGTAGCAGTAGCATAGATTAGAGTTGCAGTGGTTGTTTGTGCTGATGGTGGTGTTCATTTAGTTTCAATGGTGATGATAATGTGGTGGTTCTCGTGACAGGAGTAGGAACACAAAGGTAATAATAATTCAATGGAGTTCATGAGGATAAATGATGATGTTTGTAACTGAATTCGAAACAGAAATAGAAACTGTAGCAATAGAGATGTTCGCATGGTTATGGTAGAATAAAGAAATAGATGAAGATGATGATCAATAGTAGAACATAAATGGGTTTCGATATTGAAACTTTTCGGATGTGTAGCAAAACACAAATGGGTTTCAAAAGTTTTGTATGGTGGTTATTTGGGTTGAACGAAACAGAAAAATATAAAAGATAGTGAATTGGTGGTGTCTTCGGTTAAGAACTATCTTGATCTCAAAATCAACGAATCTAAACTAGTTGTTCGATTATGAAGATCAACGAGGTTTCGGTTTGGTGTTTAAAGAGAATGAACAAAGGATGGTGGTAGTTTGTTGTGATTCTCAATGATACGTGATAATGCTAAAAACGAACATATATTTCATAGCATTATTCCTCAAGAAAGACAATATTTTAATTGCAATTGTCCTATTTACAAGTGATATTCGTTTAAATAATAAAAGGTGAAGACAAAAGACAGATTCGACGAATTGAAGACACAAACGAACAAAAAGCTCAAAAGTACAAAATACAATCAATGAGGTTCCAATTATTGATAAGAAACGTCTCAAAATTACAAGAGTACAAGATTCAAAACGAAAAGTACAAGATATTAAATTGTACGCAAGGACGTTCGAAAATCCGGAACCGGGACCAGAGTCAACTCTCAACGCTCGACGCAACGGACTAAAAATTACAAGTCAACTATGCATATGAATATAATATAATATATAATTAATTCTTAAAATTAATATATATATTATATTATATTTAAATAAACGTCGGTAGAAGAAAACAACCAAAAGTGGCTCTCCCCAGCTGGCCATGCGATCGCATAGCCTGGAAGGCATAAATCCATGCGATCGCATGAGCCCCTTTTCCATATCACAGGCCTATAAAAATCGAGCTTTGGTGCACCATTTTTCAATCCATAATATCAATCTCTCTATCTATATACGTAGTATATATTTATATTTATATTTTAATTTTAATTTTAATTCTAATAATAAGGGTATGTTAGCGAATGTTGTAAGGGTGTAAGTCGAAATTCTGTCCATGTAACGCTACGCTATTTTTAATCATTGTAAGTTATGTTCAACCTTTTTAATTTAATGTCTCGTAGCTAAGTTATTATTATGCTTATTTAATCCGAAGTAATCATGATGTTGGGCTAAAAATATTAAAATTGGGTAATTGGGCTTTGTACCATAATTGGGGTTTGGATAAAAGAACGACACTTGTGGAAATTAGACTATAGGCTATTAATGGGCTTTATATTTGTTTAACTAAATGATAGTTTGTTAATGTTAATATAAAGATTTACAATTGGATGTCCCTATAAATAACCATATACACTCGATCGGACACGATGGGAGGGGTATTTATATGTACGAATAATCGTTCATTTAACCGGACACGGGAATGGATTAATAGCCACTAGAAATATTAAAACAGGGGTGAAATTATGTACAAGGACACTTGGTATAATTGATAACAAAGTATTAAAACCTTGGGTTACACTCAGTCGACATCCTGGTGTAATTATTACACAAAGTATTAAAATCTTGTTACAGTTTAAGTCCCCAATTAGTTGGAATATTTAAACTTCGGGTATAAGGATAATTTGACGAGGACACTCGCACTTTATATTTATGGCTGATGGACTGTTATGGACAAAAACCAGACGGACATATTAAATAATCCAGGACAAAGGACAATTAACCCATGGGCATAAAACTAAAATCAACACGTCAAACATCATGATTACGGAAAGTTTAAATAAGCATAATTCTTTTATTTCATATTTAATTTCCTTTATTTTATAGTTAATTGCACTTCTAATTATCGCACTTTTATTTATTGTTATTATATTTAATTGCAATTTTAATTATCGTACTTTTTAATTATCGCAAGTTTATTTTATCGCACTTTTATTTATCGCAATTTCATTATCGTTATTTACTTTACGCTTTAAATTAAGTCTTTTATTTATTTAATATTTTACATTTTGTTTTAACTGCGACTAAATTTTTAAAATCGACAAACCGGTCATTAAACGGTAAAAACCCCCCTTTAAAATAATAATATTACTTATATATATTCGTATTTTTATAAATTAAACTAATATAGCGTTAAGCTTTGATTAAAAGATTTTCCCTGTGGAACGAACCGGACTTACTAAAAACTACACTACTGTACGATTAGGTACACTGCCTATAAGTGTTGTAGCAAGGTTTAAGTATATCCATTCTATAAATAAATAAATATCTTGTGTAAAATTGTATCGTATTTAATAATATTTCCTGCTAAAATTTAAGCTATTTTATATACACCTCGCATAACATCAAGTATTTTTGGCGCCGCTGTCGGGGAACCATCTAGCTTAAAAGCCGGAAGCGCAACGCTAATATAAAAAAAAAAAATTACGCTTTTGTAAAAATACGTTTTAATATATTCGAAAATATAAAAAGAAAACAAAAATATAAATATTTTTAAGAGTTTGTTAAATATTTAAGTTCTATAAAAGTTTATTTATCTTTATTTTATAAAAATATAAGTTTTATTTAATTTATATAAATATATTACATAAATATATAAAACAGAAAATTCAACACAGCAAAAAAATAAATAAATAAAAACACTCGAGTCCAGTACTGTAGCAGCCCACACTATGGCCCGAAATACCTGTAACTTCTGATGAAGCTATTCCTACTCCACAAGAACCACAACCTGAACAAGATAAGGAAAAAGAACCGGTAGTTGAAAAGGTTAATGAAGATAACACAGTTAAGGATAAACCTTATGTTAAACCATACCAACCACCACTTCCTTACCCGAGTAAAATGAAGAAAGAGAAACTTGAAGCCGAGCAATCTAAATTCTTGGATATGTTTAAACAGATAGATGTAAATCTTCCTTTCATTGATGTGATTTCAGGAATGCCTAGATATGCTAAATTCTTGAAAGATCTAATCTCAAATAGAAAGAAAATGGAAAACTCTCGGCTGTTACTATGAATGTTAATTGTTCAGCAGTGCTGTTGAATAAGATATCAGAAAAACTATCTGATCCAGGAAGTTTCACAATTCCATGTTTTCTGGGTAGTCTTAGTTCAATAGAAGCATTGGCAGACTTAGGTGCTAGTATAAATTTAATGCTGTATTCACTATACGCTAAACTAGACCTTGGAGAATTGAAACCAACAAGAATAAGCATACAACTAGCCGATAGATCAATAAAATATCCTAGAGGGATAATGGAGAATATGCTAGTTAAAGTTGGTACTTTAATACTTCCAGTAGATTTTGTTGTTCTGGACATGGAAGAAGATTCTCAAGTTCCTCTCATATTAGGAAGACCATTCTTAAACACGGCTAAAGCAATGATAGACGTGTTCGGTAAGAAATTGACCCTAAGTATAGAGGACGAGAGTGTTACCTTTTCAGTTGATAGAGCAATGCAACAACCACAATCTGCAGATGATACATGTTATTATATTCAAACTATAGATTCACATGCAGAATTGTTAGAAGAATTTCCAGAATTACAAGGAACAGGAGAATGTTCTTTAGGAGAAGGAACTGAACAAATTGTTGAAGCTGAAATGTTAGCTACACTTATAGCTAATGGATATGAACCAACAACAGAAGAAATTCAAATGCTAAAAGAAGAAGACAGATATCGATATAAATCATCGATAGAAGAACCTCCGAAATTAGAGTTAAAGCCACTTCCAAACCATTTGGAATATGCTTATTTACATGGTGAATCTGAATTACCTGTAATAATATCGTCTTCTCTTACTGAAAATGAGAAATCACAACTCATTTCTGTGTTGAAAGCTCATAAACCAGCCATTGCATGGAAGATTCATGATATTAAAGGAATAAGTCCTTCGTATTGCACACATAAAATCCTTATGGAAGAAGGTCATAAAACGTATGTGCAACGCCAACGAAGACTAAATCCGAATATGCAAGATGTAGTTAAAAAAGAAATTATTAAACTGCTAGATGCAGGTTTAATTTATCCAATCTCTGATAGTCCATGGGTAAGCCCAGTTCAATGCGTGCCTAAGAAGGGTGGCATGACTGTCATTACAAATGAAAAAAATGAGCTTATTCCTACAAGAACTGTAACAGGATGGCGTGTATGTATTGATTATAGAAAATTAAATGACGCCACCAGAAAAGATCACTTTCCCTTACCTTTCATTGATCAAATGTTGGAAAGATTAGCCGGAAATAGTTATTATTGTTTTCTTGATGGATTTTCCGGATACTTTCAAATTCCAATAGCACCCGAAGATCAAGAGAAAACCACATTCACGTGCCCTTATGGTACTTTTGCTTACAAACACATGCCATTTGGACTTTGCAACGCCCCTGCAACCTTTCAAAGGTGCATGATGGCAATTTTTCACGACATGATAGAAGAATGCATGGAAGTTTTCATGGATGACTTTTCAGTCTTCGGTGATACATTTGAATCATGTCTAGTTAATCTGGAACGAATGCTTATTAGATGCGAACAATCAAATCTAGTACTTAATTGGGAGAAATGCCATTTCATGGTTAAAGAAGGCATCGTTCTTGGACATAAAATTTCAAAAGAAGGAATTGAAGTGGATAGAGCTAAAGTAGATGTAATTGCTAAACTTCCACATCCCACCAATGTTAGAGGAGTTAGGAGTTTTCTAGGGCATGCCGGTTTTTACCGACGTTTCATAAAAGATTTTTCTAAAATTGCCACTCCTATGAATAAACTCCTAGAAAAGGATGCTCCATTCATCTTTTCAGATGAATGTATCAAATCTTTTAATATTCTTAAGAGAAACTCACTAATGCGCCGATCATGAAAACACCAAATTGGAATCTACCGTTTGAACTAATGTGCGATGCAAGTGATTTTGCAATGGGAGCCGTTTTAGGACAACGGATTGAAAAACGATTTCAACCTATATATTATGCTAGTAAGACGTTACAAGGAGCACAAACAAATTATACAACTACTGAAAAAGAACTCCTTGCTATTGTCTTTGCTTTTGACAAATTTCGTTCATATCTCGTTCTAGCAAAAACGGTGGTCTATACCGACCATTCTGCTCTTAGATACCTATTTTCAAAACAAGATGCCAAACCAAGATTAATTCGTTGGATCTTACTCTTACAAGAATTTGATATTGAAATCCGAAATAAAAGAGGAGCAGAAAATCTCGCCGCTGATCATCTTTCTCGTCTTGAAAATCCTGAATTAGAAGTTCTAAATGAATCGGCCATACAAGACAACTTTCCTGATGAATATCTATTGAAGATAGATTATAATGAAATACCATGGTTTGCAGACTATGAAAACTACTAAGTATGTGGATTCCTTGAAAAAGGATTATCGTACCAAAAACGAAAGAAATTCTTCAGTGATATAAAACACTATTTTTGGGAAGATCCACATCTGTTTAAAAGCTGTCCCGATGGAATAATACGCCGATGTGTATTCGGAGATGAAGCTAGTAAAATTTTAAACCATTGTCACACAGGACCAACAGGAGGGCACTATGGGCCTCAACTAACAGCAAGAAAAGTTTATGATGCTGGATTCTATTGGCCTACAATTTACAAAGACGCACACCTTCTTTGCAAATCCTGTGATGCTTGTCAAAGGGCCGGAAAAATAAGTCAACGTGATGAAATGCCACAAAATGTCATCCAAGTATGTGAAGTATTTGACATTTGGGGTATTGACTTTATGGGTCCATTTCCAAAATCTCATAATAATCTCTATATTCTCGTAGCCATTGATTATGTATCTAAATGGGCGGAAGCACAAGCTCTCCCAACTAACGATGCACGAGTTGTAGTCAACTTTTTAAAACGTCTTTTTGCAAGGATTGGAACACCGAAAGCTTTAACAAGTGATCGGGGTACTCATTTCTGTAATAATCAACTTGAGAAATTCTCAAAAGATATGGAGTAACTCATAAAATCTCCACCGCATATCATCCACAAACAAGTGGACAAGTTGAAAATACCAACCGAGCTTTAAAACGTATTCTAGAGAAAACCGTAGGATCAAATCCAAAGGAATGGTCCATTAAATTGGAGGATGCACTCTGGGCTTTTAGAACAGCCTACAAAACTCCAATTGGAACCACACCTTTTAAACTCGTCTACGAAAAAGCATGTCATCTTTCAGTAGAAATTGAACACAAAGCATTTTGGGCTTTGAAGACATGTAATCTTGATTTACATGAAGCTGGACGTCTACGATTAAGTCAACTAAACGAATTAGAAGAATTAAGACATGAAGCATACGAAAATTTGTTAATCTATAAAGAAAGAACGAAGAAATGGAATGATAAAAGAATCAGAAGTTCAAAAGAATTTAAAGAAGGAGACAGAGTTCTTCTTTTCAATTCACGATTCAAGCTATTTCCTGAAAAATTGAAATCAAGATGGTCTGGACCATTCATAGTCAAAAGAGTTTTCCCATACGGAACGATAGAATTAATAAATTCAAATGGAATTGAATTTAAAGTTAATGGTCACAGAGTTAAACATTACATAGATAGTCCGATGGAAGTCGACAACGAAGTTAATCACAATTTCGATACCACAGCTAACTAAGTGTGAGGAGAATCAAGTATTTTAAGGATTTTATGTATTTCTGTTAGAGTTAGATTGTCTGTTTTCGTGTAGTTCTCGAAAATGGAACCCGAATGGTCTTTCCCTAGCAGACCCTAAAGAACTAGTCTTCTCCCCCCATTCTGAATTTTTATTTTTTTTAGGAAATGAAGACTGCCTGTGAACTAAACCATGGTCTAATGCTACACGCTTTGATCACTAAACGTAATAATGACACACTTCCGAGTGAAATAGTATCAATAATCAGAGAAAGATTGGACGGAGTAAGAAAAGAATCCAGATGCGAAGATAATAAGTTACAATTTGGTAAAGGAAAATCAAAATCCGCAGCGAAAAGAAGAGCACGACACCTTGAAAGATGTCACAAATGAGGAAAATGGTCACATGGAGGTAAATGTTCAAATAATCAAACCTATTCAAATACCGAATTTGTTACTTTATGCAGAGACGGACCGTTCATATGTTTAGAAGAAAAAACACTGAATGCTCGAGGTTACGCCTATGTAGCTATGGAAAACCAATTAAACCGACTATCTTATGAATGGGATAGATCATATAACTAAGAATACTATCTCACAGGTAAGTCTGTACAGTTTTTATTTTTTTATTTTTATTTTTAACCTTTTGATAATAAACGCTAATTTGTTCGCTATAAAGTATTAAATTGGTATTGAATAAAATTAGGTTTGGCGACCGAAATTATTGATATCATACAAAAATTTATTACATCACTACGAAATTTAACGTTTATTCTTAAGGTATAAATATCTTTAATCAATCAACCAAAAATATTTCAAAAATTCATCATGAGTTAAATTAGGTCATGGAACCGAAATTACTTTACCGAAAAGAGGGGCGCATATTTTTGATAATATTTGATTGATTAAAGTGGGATAAAAGACCAAAAAGATTTTTAATTTTATTTTTACCATGTTTTTAAAATTAATATATAAATCTTAAATTAATATTGTAAACTTTTTAAATTAATATATTTAAAATTGTAAATATTTGAACAATTGATATTTTTAAGTTTGTATGTATAAAAATAAAAATATAATATAAGTTTGGTGTGAATTTTTAATTTTTAAAAAATGTGAATTTTTAATTTTATGCATATTTTAAATTTAAGTTGTGTGAATTTAAAAACAAAAATTTACTTTATTTCGCTAAGTTAAAAATATGATTTTTAAAATTCGTCGTGAGTTGAAGACTAGGTCGTTGAACCGAAATTGCTTTACCCGAGGGAGGGACGAGAACTTTTATTATCATTATTTTTAATCTTATTGAATTAAAGTATGCCAAAAACATTAAAAAATCCAAAAATCTTTACTTTTAAAACCGCGCTTTGATTTGACAAATTTTAAAAAATTTGTCGAGGGACAGAATAGGACATCGATCCGAAACGCCCTCATCCTAAAAAGAAACAAATTTCTAAAATTTTATTAATTTTATGTTTTATAAAGTATAAGGTTTTATTTAAAAAAAAAAAAAGGCAAAACACTGTAGCCGGCACCCCATGCGATCGCATGGGGTTTGCACTTGGAACCCATGCGATCGCATGGGGACCAAATGCAGGTCAGACTCAAAACTCCCAGCGGGTCTGTCTTCTCCACACAACACACACACAAACACGAACCAACCCCAAAATCACCTCTAAAATTCGCAATTTTCCACCGTAATTCGTCATTTTTCTTGCTCTAATCATGCCTAGATTCTCATTCTTCAGCAAAATGGTAAAAATTACACTCCTAAACTCATAAATTTGCTAGTTTTTGTGATAAATTGCAATTTTTTACCTAATGCAATTTTGTTAATTTCTAGTGTAATTAGTGTTAAATTGTTAGTATTTTATGCATGTATAACCTAGATTGATGCTATTTAACATGATTTAAAGCCAAAAACTTCAAAAATTTTAGAAATCTAGGGTTTGGGTTCTTGAGCAATTTGGGGCTTTTTGATATAAACAGGTTATGGCTAATTTTTATCATGAATTATTGCTAAATTGAGTAGTGTAACATGTTTAGATAGTTAAATGATCCAAACATTGATCCTAAACATGATTTTTGGAGATTAAAGTGGACTTTTTAAGTCCAAAATTCATGAACTTGATTAATTTGATATATTTGCCATTTGAGACTTGTTTAATTATTAGTAATGAATATTTTGACATGTTATTTAAGTTAAAAGCTTATGAACTTTGTATACATTCTCATATTTGCTTGTTTGAAAAGTGTAGAATTGTGAAAAATTGTGAAAATGTGTATAAGTTTAATTTTGATTTAACATGTTATAGTGATTGTTTTAAGTTGTTATTTTACTAACACTAATGCATATTTGGATGCACAAATTTTGTGTTTAATGTGATTTGCAGAAAGCCGATACTGGAGGTTCAGGAGCATCATCATCTAGACGACCAGCAGCAGAACCAGAACCAGAAATGCAACACGAACAAGAACCACAACAGGAACAACAACAACAGCCTGATCAGCACGTACCTTATTATGATCCGGTACAGTTTGTTGATGAATTCATAGTATTCCCAATGAGGCCGCCAGTAGAATTCCCAACGATTCCTGAGCACACTCTGCATCCTAATCTGAGATTTGATAGGAGATGGAGAGATTACGAGACATATCAAAGGAACAAATTCAAATTGGTAACAAAAAATGTAGAGGTGCCAAGGGTAATCGATTGGGCCCCTTTGGAAACGGTCCATCTAGCTGACCGTGTTAGACAGCTTTTAGTTCAAAGGTATGGCAGTTCTTCTTTTACAGATTGGGAACGTCTTTTCACCATTCGTAGACCTGTATATAAGGAATGGTGTGTTGAGTTGATGAGTACTGTATCACTTGATACAAATATAGTTAGAATAGATGATAGAAGATTTCTTAGGTTTATCCTTGGCGATAGGATGTACAGAATGTCCATGTTGGGCATGGCCAGGGCCTTACAGATATATACTCCTGGTGAGTTGCTATTACCCGATTGTACAAATTTGATTCATTATGGTGAAAGGGTAGATAGTAACTTTGACGCTGACGCCATTTGGAGGCGTATGTCACATTTTGATGTTTTTACACGAGCAGGAGGACACTCCTATACACATATTGACAGAGCCGAGCTTCGTATTATTCATAGATTTTTGGCTAACTCGATTACACAGAGAGGTCATAATAAAGAAAAAATTACCTTACATGATTTATTCTACCTAAAGTGTATTCGGGATCCTAGAAGCTTTGTCAATATCCCTTACTGTGTTGCTTTTTATTTATCTAAAATGGTAGAGGGAATGCAGGACGGGAGTATAATAGGAGGAGGTATTTTTGTTACTCTCATTGGAGAGTATTTAGGTGTTGATAGGAACCAAAGGGGTCCATTACAGCTTTGTAGAGAGCAGGTTGAGCCCTTAGGATTGAAAGTTTATGTGGGTGCTAAGGTATTGAAAAGTAGACGTAACCAGGCAGTACCCTATGAGGGATCTCATCCTCAGGTAGAGAGAGGCTCAGACGAGGAAATGGAGGAGACGGAAGACATTAGGGATGTCTTTCGAGATGCTATTCTTGACGTCCACGTTCGTATAGATGAGGAAGCAATGACGAACGCGGCCAGACATAGTATGTATGAGCAGTGGAACTCCGAGCGAGTATACGAGGATTATAGGCGACGCCAACACGATAGCTGGTTAGTTCATCAGCACCAAATCATGAGCCAGCTATCATATCAGGTACCAAATAACTATGTACCTACTCGACCTGCTCATTTTCCGCCACACAGCCCCTATATCTGACCACCCTTTAACCGGTATGACTATAACCAAGCCTATCAGAACACCTATAACCAACAATAGAACCCACCTGATGAGATGAACTGGAACCCCTATCCAGACTGATTTGGTTCCAATTGGTTATTTATATGATTTTTATGTTTTTATCTTTTTACTTATTCATGTTTAAACTTATGTTATTGAATATACTTATGTAATCTTTATCATTTTTATTATTATTGTGTACTAATATTTCACATTTAGGATTTGAAAGTGGGATATTAAGTCCCATTTCAAATTGCCATGCATGTTTATATTTGTATGTATGGATATTGTAAATTGTACAAAACAGGGTAATACAGCGCATTTTCAAAGACTGGCATTAAGTTCAGCAAAAGCTACTAATTTTGACGACAAGATAAATGTGATGTAACAACAGACGGAATGGACAAATGATATGTACCATTTATCATTCAGCAAACAAACGCCAATATGTTTGGAAACTTTGGTAAAATTTAATCATTTCTACGCTAATCACCCTCAATAATTTAAATTGTTACTGATTTCTTGCAAATGAGGGCATTGCAAGATCTTAAGTGTGGGAAGGGGTTAAATTCTTTCGGATTTTTAAATTTTTTTTTACTTTAAACACTTGGTTACCATTAGAAATACTAGTAAAGTAGTAGTTGTATTAGAATCTAGTGCTCTCTGATAATAAAGAACAGCCCTAGTCTTATATACTGACTACCCAATTCTAGTAAAAATTTTCAAAATTTTCAATTAAATGAACTCAAAATCATGTTTATACATATTTATGAACAATAAAACTAGGTGTTAACACGTAAATTATTGTTACCTCGGAAAGGACATAAATTGAAAAACAAACCAAAATGTTAGAATTCATTTAAAATGGAATAGAGGAAAATAAAAGCCAAGTGTGGGAAAAATTACCAAGTTATCTTAAACATATGTCACATATTTCTGTAACAAATAATTGAAGATACTTTTGCTTTGGACGATAATTAACTGTTTTACCCGATGAAAGAAAAGAAGAGATGGATCTACACGATGAATTAATTCCATCGTTAAAAGGAAGTAAAGTCTTTCGAAAAAGACACGCGCTTCTTGATTTAGGTCATGAAGTTGTCGTCCAGACCAGCTGTAGGTTGATGAAAAATCTAGAAAAGTCATCTCTAAAATCAGCAGAAAAACCTCAGCATAAAACAGGGTCGCCAAGTGGTCAGATTTATCCAAACCAAGAGAAGGATTTATCTCGTACAATGGGGGGCACCGTGCAAATTAGCTTGATAAGACTAATAAATCAGATCCCCAGAAAGGATAATCTCCTTAAAAGATCAAAAATCAGCTTTTAAGCCTGATATTACTCAATCCTAGAGATTGACCTTAAAGATTGAGAATTCAAACTCATGGAATTCAATGATATCTAAACTCGAGCTTGAACGAGAAAATATTTTGATCAAATTATAAACCGATTTGTTTTCTGAAAACCCATTATCAATGCGTTCATTACCATTGAAAGTAAAATCCTAGGAATTCACCTGGAATTCATTAGGTCATCTGAACCAAATCGGGTGTCAACCGTAAGAATGGTGGTTGCATAGCATGGTCGAAGACAGGACCTTGTGCCAGACCGAAAAATCATAAGGGTGAGCTTTACTATTGCTCCTACAAAGGATAGTAATTGCATCCGACACGTTATAGACCATAATTAAAAGCATGTCAGGGGATATTGCCTTAACAGTTGCTTGTTCAACGCTTTCCTTTATAACCGGACGGTAGTTTACCGAAAGGTAATATACGGAGCAAGTATACTGGATGTGTTGCTTTCCTAATACAAGGTTAGCAAATGGGTGACACAAAACCACAAGTTTTGAGCTAAAATTTTCAAATCTGAAACCCACCAAGCCCACAAAAATATTTTGCAAACACCGGTGAAGGGTTATTCCGGAAAACTTATCTAGGGTAAAAACTAGATTTAATTTTCAAAAGATCAAATGTTTTCATAAAGATCCAATTTCCTTAGTGGATCTAAATTTTATAGTCATGTGGGACTTTAAACCACATCGTTACTACCATTGTTTATACCGCCGTAAAGAAATCACTGATGTACAAAGTGTGAAGAATAAAGAAGTGATTCTAGTATTTCAAGACTATATTGCTTGAGGACAAGCAACGCTCAAGTGTGGGAATATTTGATAATGCTAAAAACGAACATATATTTCATAGCATTATTCCTCAAGAAAGACAAGCTTTTAGTTGCAATTGTCCTATTTACAAGTGATATTCGTTTAAATAATAAAAGGTGAAGACAAAAGACAGATTCGACGAATTGAAGATGCAAACGACCAAAAAGCTCAAAAGTACAAAATACAATCAATGAGGTTCCAATTATAGATAAGAAACGTCTCAAAATTACAAGAGTACAAGATTCAAAACGAAAAGTACAAGATATTAAATTGTACGCAAGGACGTTCGAAAATCCGGAACCGGGACCAGAGTCAACTCTCAACGCTCGACGCAACGGACTAAAAATTACAAGTCAACTATGCATATGAATATAATATAATATATAATTAATTCTTAAAATTAATATATATATTATATTATATTTAAATAAACGTCGGCAGAAGAAAACAACCAAAAGTGGCTCTCCCCAGCTGGCCATGCGATCGCATGGCCTGGAAGGCATAAATCCATGCGATCGCATGAGCTCCTTTTCCAGATCACAGGCCTATAAAAATCGAGCTTTGGTGCACCATTTTTCAATCCATAATATCAATCTCTCTATCTATATACATAGTATATATTTATATTTTAATTTTAATTTTAATTTTAATTTTAATTCTAATAATAAGGGTATGTTAGCGAATGTTGTAAGGGTGTAAGTCGAAATTCTGTCCGTGTAACGCTACGCTATTTTTAATCATTGTAAGTTATGTTCAACCTTTTTAATTTAATGTCTCGTAGCTAAGTTATAATTATGCTTATTTAATCCGAAGTAATCATGATGTTGGGCTAAAAATATTAAAATTAGGTAATTGGGCTTTGTACCATAAATGGGGTTTGGACAAAAGAACGACACTTGTGGAAATTAGACTATGGGCTATTAATGGGCTTTATATTTGTTTAACTAAATGATAGTTTGTTAATGTTAATATAAAGATTTACAATTGGACGTCCCTATAAATAACCATATACACTCGATCGGACACGATGGGCGGGGTATTTATATGTACGAATAATCGTTCATTTAACCGGACACGGGAATGGATTAATAGCCACTAGAAATATTAAAACAGGGGTGAAATTATGTACAAGGACACTTGGCATAATTGATAACAAAGTATTAAAACCTTGGGTTACACTCAGTCGACATCCTAGTGTAATTATTAAACTAAGTATTAAAATCTTGTTACAGTTTAAGTCCCCAATTAGTTGGAATTTTTAAACTTCGGGTATAAGGATAATTTGACGAGGACACTCGCACTTTATATTTATGACTGATGGACTGTTATGGACAAAAACCAGACGGACATATTAAATAATCCAGGACAAAGGACAATTAACCCATGGGCATAAAACTAAAATCAACACGTCAAACATCATGATTACGGAAAGTTTAAATAAGCATAATTCTTTTATTTCATATTTAATTTCCTTTATTTTATAGTTAATTGCACTTCTAATTATCGCACTTTTATTTATTGTTATTATATTTAATTGCAATTTTAATTATCGTACTTTTTAATTATCGCAAGTTTATTTTATCGCACTTTTATTTATCGCAATTTCATTATCGTTATTTACTTTACGCTTTAAATTAAGTCTTTTATTTATTTAATATTTTACATTTTTTTTAACTGCGACTAAAGTTTTAAAATTGACAAACCGGTCATTAAACGGTAAAAACCCCCCTTTAAAATAATAATATTACTTATATATATTCGTATTTTTATAAATTAAACTAATATAGCGTTAATCTTTGATTAAAAGATTTTCTCTGTGGAACGAACCGGACTTACTAAAAACTACACTACTGTACGATTAGGTACACTGCCTATAAGTGTTGTAGCAAGATTTAAGTATATCCATTCTATAAATAAATAAATATCTTGTGTAAAATTGTATCGTATTTAATAATATTTCCTGCTAAAATTTAAGCTATTTTATATACACCTCGCATAACATCAAGTATTTTTGGCGCCGCTGCCGGGGAACCATCTAGCTTAAAAGCCGGAAGCGCAACGCTAATATAAAAAAAAATTACGCTTTTGTAAAAATACGTTTTAATATATTCGAAAATATAAAAAGAAAACAAAAATATAAATATTTTTAAGAGTTTGTTAAATATTTAAGTTCTATAAAAGTTTATTTATCTTTATTTTATAAAAATATAAGTTTTATTTAATTTATATAAATATATTACATAAATATATAAAACAGAAAATTCAACACAGCAAAAAAATAAATAAATAAAAACACTCTAGTCCAGTACTGTAGCAGCCCACACTATGGCCCGAAACCCTAGCCCATGCGATCACATGGCTGGATAACTTAGGACTCATGCGATCGCATGAGCTCGTCTGACACGCCACAGTTGACTGAGTACGGCATTAATTACGGTTTATAATTATTATTATTATATTTAAACCCTAATTAGGTTAGATTAGTTAAATATTTAATTTAGTTATTTATTTAATTTGTATTTTTAAGTTTAATTAGTTTTATAAAATATAAAATTAATAGTTTTATAAAATAAATAATATAAAAATAATATTTTTATAAAAATTGTACTTTTTACAACTTTTAGTATATTTTTATATTTTATCCCTTTTTAATTATTTTAGTGTAACTTTTGTAATTTTTGCTCGTATTTATTTTTAATTCATAGTTTTTGCCATAGTTATTTTTATTTCTAGATTTTTAGGCTTTGCCGTAAAATCCCTTAAGTGCTTTTTCTTTAGACTAAGATTTAAGTGCTTTTGAATTCTGCAACGTTTTTTTTTAAGTTTTAATACCTTTTTGAGATATTGCCATTTGGTATATAGTTTTTCCTGTAAGCTTTAATATTTTTAGACACCTTTTACATATGTATCAATTATCACTCCAAATAGTAATCTTAATTTGCGATTATAATTTTAAGTTAGTGATAGTAATAAGGTTGGGTTAGTCGAGTTTTTTTTAAGTTTTATAGTCATTTTTTTTTCTTTCTTATTTTTCGACGCCTTTTATTTTTCGATCTTTTCTTTTTCGACCTTTTTCGACGCGCTCTTTTTCTTTCTTATTTCTCGTCATTCTAGTTTTTAGGACTTAGAATTTTTTCTACTTCTTATCTATACTTCTTAAAATTACGAAAATTTATTTTAAGTGGTTAAATTGATAGACATCAAAATTTTCTGGTTCGTAGTAATAGTTGGATTTGTACGTGGACCGGGTTATTGGAGTCAAACAGTCCTCAATTATATTGAGACCAAACGAATCCTGCCCCTCTGCTGCATCTTTTGGCTATTCGAAACGTGAGCAAAATCAGAAAAGTCTATTAATTGGATAACTTATATAATTTTTTCTTTCCTTTTAAAAACTAATAGGATATTCAGTGAATGCACCGAGCAAGACGTTCACCACCTTTTGTACGTTCACCACCTGTAACTAGATCAAGACATCTAGCAAATATTATCGCCGTTGATTTTTCTTTAGAATCATCATCCAGTCGACCAAGTACTCCAATTCAAATTTTCGATAATCCATTTTTTGAACCCGACCTCACTATTGAGAATCCGGATAATATTCAGGGACAATTCATAGATCCTGAACCATTAAATTTTCCTCCGGAACCACCAATCATTCAAACAGAGATTGTTGAGGAACGAACTATTAAATCAGAATCCTCTAGTGATTCGGATTCAACAAATTCAATCATGGAAAATCTGAAACCTTTAAGTATAGAAGACCGAATGAGAGCTAAACGTACTGGCCAAGGTCACGCAATTACTCATCCAGACATTAATACGCCAGATTATGAAATCAAAGGACAAATTCTACATATGGTGACTAGTCAATGCCAATTTAGTGATGCGCCGAAGGAAGATCCAAATGAACATCTTCGTACCTTTAATAGGATCTGCACACTATTTAAAATAAGAGAAGTTGAGGATGAACAGATATATCTCATGTTATTTCCCTGGACTTTAAAGGGAGAAGCCAAAGATTGGTTGGAATCGTTACCTGAAGGGGCGATCGATACATGGGACGTTTTAGTTGAAAAATTTCTTAAACAATTCTTTCCGGCATCTAAAGCCGTAAGACTTCAAGGAGAAATTGTTACGTTCACACAGAAGCCAAATGAAACTCTATATGAGGCGTGGACAAGATTTGGAAAGTTATTAAGAGGATGTCCTCAACATGGTTTAGATACCTGTCAAATAGTATAAATATTCTACCAAGGATGCGACATCGCTACAAGGAAAGACATAGATATTGCAGCTGATGGTTCCATTATGAAGAAAACCGAAACTGATGCTTACAAAATTATTGATAACACTGCTTCCCACTCACATGAGTGGCACCAAGAAAAAGATATCGTTAGATCATCTAAAGCAGCTAGAGCCGATTCTAGCCATGACTTATATTCCATTTCCGCAAAGATAGATGCTGTCGAGAGACGAATGGAAAAGATGACTAAGGATATCCACTCAATACGAATTAGTTGTGAGTAGTGTGGAGGACCACATTTGACAAAAGATTGTCTTAGTATTGAATTAACAATGGAACAAAGAGAGAATATTTCATACATAAACCAAAGGCATGGAAATAATTATCAGAATAATTATCAACCGCCAAGACCGATTTACAATCAAAATCAGAATTATAACCGAAATATTCCATACAACAACCAACAAGGTCCTAGCAATCAACAAGTATCCAATAATACTTACAACCAGCAAAGACCTAATTTTCAAAACAAACCACCACAAACCGATGATAAAAAGCCGAATTTAGAAGATATGATGACGAAGCTAGTTGAAACTCAAACGCAGTTTTTCACATCTCAGAAACAAACTAATGAACAAAATGCTCAAGCATTTAGAAATCAACAAGCTTCTATTCAAAATTTGGAACAAGAAGTAAGTAACCTAGCAAGGTTAATAGGTGAAAGAAAACCGGGAAGTTTACCTAGTGATACAAATGCTAACCCCCGGAATGAAACAGCTAAAGCCATTACCACAAGAAGTGGTACAACACTTAAATCACCTGAAATACCTGTAACTTCTGATGAAGCTATTCCTACTCCACAAGAACCACAACCTGAACAAGATAAGGAAAAAGAACCGGTGGTTGAAAAGGTTAATGAAGATAACACATTTAAGGATAAACCTTATGTTAAACCAAACCAACCACCACTTTCTTACCCGAGTAAAATGAAGAAAGAGAAACTTGAAGCCGAGCAATCCAAATTCTTGGATATGTTTAGACAGATAGATGTAAATCTTCCTTTCATTGATGTGATTTCAGGAATGCCTAGATATGCTAAATTCTTGAAAGATCTAATCTCAAATAGAAAGAAAATGGAAGAACTCTCGGCTGTTACTATGAATGTTAATTGTTCAGCAGTGCTGTTGAATAAGATACCAGAAAAACTATCTGATCCAGGAAGTTTCACAATTCCATGTTTTCTGGGTAGTCTTAGTTCAATAGAAGCATTTTGTTAAGTCTTTTATTTATTTAATATTTTACATTTTGTTTTAACTGCGACTAAATTTTTAAAATCGACAAACCGGTCATTAAACGGTAAAAACCCCCCTTTAAAATAATAATATTACTTATATATATTCGTATTTTTATAAATTAAACTAATATAGCGTTAAGCTTTGATTAAAAGATTTTCCCTGTGGAACGAACCGGACTTACTAAAAACTACACTACTGTACGATTAGGTACACTGCCTATAAGTGTTGTAGCAAGGTTTAAGTATATCCATTCTATAAATAAATAAATATCTTGTGTAAAATTGTATCGTATTTAATAATATTTCCTGCTAAAATTTAAGCTATTTTATATACACCTCGCATAACATCAAGTATTTTTGGCGCCGCTGCCGGGGAACCATCTAGCTTAAAAGCCGGAAGCGCAACGCTAATATAAAAAAAAAAATTACGCTTTTGTAAAAATACATTTTAATATATTCGAAAATATAAAAAGAAAACAAAAATATAAATATTTTTAAGAGTTTGTTAAATATTTAAGTTCTATAAAAGTTTATTTATCTTTATTTTATAAAAATATAAGTTTTATTTAATTTATATAAATATATTACATAAATATATAAAACAGAAAATTCAACACAGCAAAAAAAAAAAAAAAAAACACTCGAGTCCAGTACTGTAGCAGCCCACACTATGGCCCGAAATACCTGTAACTTCTGATGAAGCTATTCCTACTCCACAAGAACCACAACCTGAACAAGATAAGGAAAAAGAACCGGTAGTTGAAAAGGTTAATGAAGATAACACATTTAAGGATTAACCTTATGTTAAACCATACCAACCACCACTTCCTTACCCGAGTAAAATGAAGAAAGAGAAACTTGAAGCCGAGCAATCTAAATTCTTGGATATGTTTAAACAGATAGATGTAAATCTTCCTTTCATTGATGTGATTTCAGGAATGCCTAGATATGCTAAATTCTTGAAAGATCTAATCTCAAATAGAAAGAAAATGGAAAACTCTCGGCTGTTACTATGAATGTTAATTGTTCAGCAGTGCTGTTGAATAAGATACCAGAAAAACTATCTGATCCAGGAAGTTTCACAATTCCATGTTTTCTGGGTAGTCTTAGTTCAATAGAAGCATTGGCAGACTTAGGTGCTAGTATAAATTTAATGCTGTATTCACTATACGCTAAACTAGACCTTGGAGAATTGAAACCAACAAGAATAAGCATACAACTAGCCGATCGATCAATAAAATATCCTAGAGGGATAATGGAGAATATGCTAGTTAAAGTTGGTACTTTAATACTTCCAGTAGATTTTGTTGTTCTGGACATGGAAGAAGATTCTCAAGTTCCTCTCATATTAGGAAGACCATTCTTAAACACGGCTAAAGCAATGATAGACGTGTTCGGTAAGAAATTGACCCTAAGTATAGAGGACGAGAGTGTTACCTTTTTAGTTGATAGAGCAATGCAACAACCGCAATCTGCAGATGATACATGTTATTATATTCAAACTATAGATTCACATGCAGAATTGTTAGAAGAATTTCCAGAATTACAAGGAACAGGAGAATGTTCTTTAGGAGAAGGAACTGAACAAATTGTTGAAGCTGAAATGTTAGCTACACTTATAGCTAATGGATATGAACCAACAACAGAAGAAATTCAAATGCTAAAAGAAGAAGACAGATATCGATATAAATCATCGATAGAAGAACCTCCGAAATTAGAGTTAAAGCCACTTCCAAACCATTTGGAATACGCGTATTTACATGGTGAATCTGAATTACCTGTAATAATATCGTCTTCTCTTACTGAAAATGAGAAATCACAACTCATTTCTGTGTTGAAAGCTCATAAACCAGCCATTGCATGGAAGATTCATGATATTAAAGGAATAAGTCCTTCGTATTGCACACATAAAATCCTTATGGAAGAAGGTCATAAAACGTATGTGCAACGCCAACGAAGACTAAAACCGAATATGCAAGATGTAGTTAAAAAAGAAATTATTAAACTGCTAGATGCAGGTTTAATTTATCCAATCTCTGATAGTCCATGGGTAAGCCCAGTTCAATGCGTGCCTAAGAAGGGTGGCATGACTGTCATTACAAATGAAAAAAATGAGCTTATTCCTACAAGGACTGTAACAGGATGGCGTGTATGTATTGATTATAGAAAATTAAATGACGCCACCAGAAAAGATCACTTTCTCTTACCTTTCATTGATCAAATGTTGGAAAGATTAGCCGGAAATAGTTATTATTGTTTTCTTGATGGATTTTCCGGATACTTTCAAATTCCAATAGCACCCGAAGATCAAGAGAAAACCACATTCACGTGCCCTTATGGTACTTTTGCTTACAAACGCATGCCATTTGGACTTTGCAACGCCCCTGCAACCTTTCAAAGGTGCATGATGGCGATTTTTCACGACATGATAGAAGAATGCATGGAAGTTTTCATGGATGACTTTTCAGTCTTCAGTGATACATTTGAATCATGTCTAGTTAATCTGGAACGAATGCTTATTAGATGCGAACGATCAAATCTAGTACTTAATTGAGAGAAATGCCATTTCATGGTTAAAGAAGGCATCGTTCTTGGACATAAAATTTCAAAAGAAGGAATTGAAGTGGATAGAGCTAAAGTAGATGTAATTGCTAAACTTCCACATCCCACCAATGTTAGAGGAGTTAGGAGTTTTCTAGGGCATGCAGGTTTTTACCGACGTTTCATAAAAGATTTCTCTAAAATTGCCACTCCTATGAATAAACTCCTAGAAAAGGATGCTCCATTCATCTTTTTAGATGAATGTATCAAATCTTTTAATATTCTTAAAGAGAAACTCACTAATGCGTCGATCATGATAACACCAAATTGGAATCTACCGTTTGAACTAATGTGCGATGCAAGTGATTTTGCAATGGGAGCCGTTTTAGAACAAAGGATTGAAAAACGATTTCAACCTATATATTATGCTAGTAAGACGTTACAAGGAGCACAAACAAATTATACAACTACTGAAAAATAACTCCTTGCTATTGTCTTTGCTTTTGACAAATTTCGTTCATATCTCGTTCTAGCAAAAACGGTGGTCTATACCGACCATTCTGCTGTTAGATACCTATTTTCAAAACAAGATGCCAAACCAAGATTAATCCGTTGGATCTTACTCTTACAAGAATTTGATATTGAAATCCGAAATAAAAGAGGAGAAGAAAATCTCGCCGCTGATCATCTTTCTCGTCTTGAAAATCCTGAATTAAAAGTTCTAAATGAATCGGCCATACCAGACAACTTTCCTGATGAATATCTATTGAAGATAGATTATAATGAAATACCATGGTTTGCAGACTATGCAAACTACTTAGTATGTGGATTCCTTAAAAAAGGATTATCGTACCAAAAACGAAAGAAATTCTTCAGTGATATAAAACACTATTTTTGGGAAGATCCACATCTGTTTAAAAGTTGTCCCGATGGAATAATACGCCGATGTGTATTCGGAGATGAAGCTAGAAAAATTTTAAACCATTGTCACACAGGACCAACAGGAGGACACTATGGGCCTCAACTAATAGCAAGAAAAGTTTATGATGCTGGATTCTATTGGCCTACAATTTACAAAGACGCACACCTTCTTTGCAAATCCTGTGATGCTTGTCAAAGGGCCGGAAAAATAAGTCAACGTGATGAAATGCCACAAAATGTCATCCAGGTATGTGAAGTATTTGACATTTGGGGTATTGACTTTATGGGTCCATTTCCAAAATCTCTAATAATCTCTATATTCTCGTAGCCATTGATTATGTATCTAAATGGGCGGAAGCACAAGCTCTCCCAACTAACGATGCACGAGTTGTAGTCAACTTTTTAAAACGTCTTTTTGCAAGGATTGGAACACCGAAAGCTTTAATAAGTGATCGGGGTACTCATTTCTGTAATAATCAACTTGAGAAAGTTCTCAAAAGATATGGAGTAACTCATAAAATCTCCACCGCATATCATCCACAAATAATTTGACAAGTTGAAAATACCAACCGAGCTTTAAAACGTATTCTAGAGAAAACCGTAGGATCAAATCCAAAGGAATGGTCCATTAAATTGGAGGATGCACTCTGGGCTTTTAGAACAGCCTACAAAACTCCAATTGGAACCACACCTTTTAAACTCGTCTACGAAAAAGCATGTCATCTTCCAGTAGAAATTGAACACAAAGCATTTTGGGCTTTGAAGACATGTAATCTTGATTTACATGAAGCTGGACGTCTACAATTAAGTCAACTAAATGAATTAGAAGAATTAAGACATGAAGCATACGAAAATTCGTTAATCTATAAAGAAAGAACGAAGAAATGGCATGATAAAAGAATCAGAAGTTCAAAAGAATTTAAAGAAGGAGACAGAGTTCTTCTTTTCAATTCACGATTCAAGCTATTTCCTGAAAAATTGAAATCAAGATGGTCTGGACCATTCATAGTCAAAAGATTTTTCCCATACGGAACGATAGAATTAATAAATTCAAATGGAATTGAATTTAAAGTTAATGGTCACAGAGTTAAACATTACATAGATAGTCCGATGGAAGTCGACAACGAAGTTAATCACAATTTCGATACCACAGCTAACTAAGTGTGAGGAGAATCAAGTATTTTAAGGATTTTATGTATTTCTGTTAGAGTTAGATTGTCTGTTTTCGTGTAGTTCTCGAAAATGGAACCCGAATGGTCTTTCCCTAGCAGACCCTAAAGAACTAGTCTTCTCCCCCCATTCTGAATTTTTATTTTTTTTAGGAAATGAAGACTGCCTGTGAACTAAACCATGGTCTAATGCTACACGCTTTGATCACTAAACGTAATAATGACACACTTCCGAGTGAAATAGTATCAGTAATCAGAGAAAGATTGGACGGAGTAAGAAAAGAATCCAGATGCGAAGATAATAAGTTACAATTTGGTAAAGGAAAATCAAAATTCGCAGCGAAAAGAAGAGCACGACACCTTGAAAGATGTCACAAATGCGGAAAATGGTCACATGGAGGTAAATGTTCAAATAATCAAACCTATTCAAATACCGAATTTGTTACTTTATGCAGAGACGGACCGTTCATATGTTTAGAAGAAAAAACACTGAATGCTCGAGGTTACGCCTATGTAGCTATGGAAAACCAATTAAACCGACTATCTTATGAATGGAATAGATCATATAACTAAGAATACTATCTCACAGGTAAGTCTGTACAGTTTTTATTTTTTTATTTTTATTTTTAACCTTTTGATAATAAACGCTAATTTGTTCGCTATAAAGTATTAAATTGGTATTGTATAAAATTAGGTTTGGCGACCGAAATTATTGATATCATACAAAAATTTATTACATCACTGCAAAATTTAACGTTTATTCTTAAGGTATAAATATCTTTAATCAATCAACCCAAAATATTTCAAAAATTCGTCATGAGTTAAATTAGGTCATGGAACCGAAATTACTTTACCGAAAAGAGGGGCGCATATTTTTGATAATATTTGATTGATTAAAGTGGGATAAAAGACCAAAAAGATTTTTAATTTTATTTTTACCATGTTTTTAAAATTAATATATAAATCTTAAATTAATAATGTAAACTTTTTAAATTAATATATTTAAAATTGTAAATATTTGAACAATTGATATTTTTAAGTTTGTATGTATAAAAATAAAAATATAATATAAGTTTGGTGTGAATTTTTAATTTTTAAAAAATGTGAATTTTTAATTTTATGCATATTTTAAATTTAAGTTGTGTGAATTTAAAAACAAAAATTTACTTTATTTCGCTAAGTTAAAAATATGATTTTTAAAATTCGTCGTGAGTTGAAGACTAGGTCGTTGAACCGAAATTGCTTTACCCGAGGGAGGGACGAGAACTTTTATTATCATTATTTTTAATCTTATTGAATTAAAGTATGCCAAAAACATTAAAAAATCCAAAAATATTTACTTTTAAAACCGCGCTTTGATTTGACAAATTTTAAAAATTTTGTCGAGGGACAGAATAGGACATCGATCCGAAACGCCCTCATCCTAAAAAGAAACAAATTTCTAAAATTTTATTAATTTTATGTTTTATAAAGTATAAGGTTTTATTTAAAAAAAAAAAAAGGCAAAACACTGTAGACGGCACCCCATGCGATCGCATGGGGTTTGCACTTGGAACCCATGCGATCGCATGGGGACCAAATGCAGGTCAGACTCAAAACTCCCAGCGGGTCTGTCTTCTCCACACAACACACACACAAACACGAACCAACCCCAAAATCACCTCTAAAATTCGCAATTTTCCACCGTAATTCGTCATTTTTCTTGCTCTAATCATGCCTAGATTCTCATTCTTCAGCAAAATGGTAAAAATTACACTCCTAAACTCATAAATTTGCTAGTTTTTGTGATAAATTGCAATTTTTTACCTAATGCAATTTTGTTAATTTCTAGTGTAATTAGTGTTAAATTGTTAGTATTTTATGCATGTATAACCTAGATTGATGCTATTTAACATGATTTGAAGCCAAAAACTTCAAAAATTTTAGAAATCTAGGGTTTGTGTTCTTGAGCAATTTGGGGCTTTTTGATATAAACAGGTTATGGCTAATTTTTATCATGAATTATTGCTAAATTGAGTAGTGTAACATGTTTAGATAGTTAAATGATCCAAACATTGATCCTAAACATGATTTTTGGAGATTAAAGTGGACTTTTTAAGTCCAAAATTCATGAACTTGATTAATTTGATATATTTGCCATTTGAGACTTGTTTAATTATTAGTAATGAATATTTTGACATGTTATTTGAGTTAAAAGCTTATGAACTTTGTATACATTCTCATATTTGCTTGTTTGAAAAGTGTAGAATTGTGAAAAATTGTGAAAATGTGTATAAGTTTAATTTTGATTTAACATGTTATAGTGATTGTTTTAAGTTGTTATTTTACTAACACTAATGCATATTTGGATGCACAAATTTTGTGTTTAATGTGTTTTGCAGAAAGCCGATACTGGAGGTTCAGGAGCATCATCATCTAGACGACCAGCAGCAGAACCAGAACCAGAAATGCAACACGAACAAGAACCACAACAGGAACAACAACAACAACAGCCTGATCAGCACGTACCTTATTATGATCCGGTACAGTTTGTTGATGAATTCATAGTATTCCCAATGAGGCCGCCAGTAGAATTCCCAACGATTCCTGAGCACACTCTGCATCCTAATCTGAGATTTGATAGGAGATGGAGAGATTACGAGACATATCAAAGGAACAAATTCAAATTGATAACAAAAAATGTAGAGGTGCCAAGGGTAATCGATTGGGCCCCTTTGGAAACGGTCCATCTAGCTGACCGTGTTAGACAGCTTTTAGTTCAAAGGTATGGCAGTTCTTCTTTTACAGATTGGGAACGTCTTTTCACCATTCGTAGACCTGTATATAAGGAATGGTGTGTTGAGTTGATGAGTACTGTATCACTTGATACAAATATAGTTAGAATAGATGATAAAAGATTTCTTAGGTTTATCCTTGGCGGTAGGATGTACAGAATGTCCATGCTGGACATGGCCAGGGCCTTACAGATATATACTCCTGGTGAGTTGCTATTACCCGATTGTACAAATTTGATTCATTATGGTGAAAGGGTAGATAGTAACTTTGACGCAGACGCCATTTGGAGGCGTATGTCACATTTTGATGTTTTTACACGAGCAGGAGGACACTCCTATACACATATTGACAGAGCCGAGCTTCGTATTATTCATAGATTTTTGGCTAACTCGATTACACAGAGAGGTCATAATAAAGAAAAAATTACCTTACATGATTTATTCTACCTAAAGTGTATTCGGGATCCTAGAAGCTTTGTCAATATCCCTTACTGTGTTGCTTTTTATTTATCTAAAATGGTAGAGGGAATGCAGGACGGGAGTATAATAGGAGGAGGTATTTTTGTTACTCTCATTAGAGAGTATTTAGGTGTTGATAGGAACCAAGGGGGTCCATTACAGCTTTGTAGAGAGCAGGTTGAGCCCTTAGGATTGAAAGTTTATGTGGGTGCTAAGGTATTGAAAAGTAGACGTAACCAGGCAGTACCCTATGAGGGATCTCATCCTCAGGTAGAGAGAGGCTCAGACGAGGAAATGGAGGAGGCGGAAGACATTAGGGATGTCTTTCGAGATGCTATTCTTGATGTCCACGTTCGTATAGATGAGGAAGCAATGACGAACGCGGCCAGACATAGTATGTATGAGCAGTGGAACTCCGAGCGAGTATACGAGGATTATAGGCGACGCCAACACGATAGCTGGTTAGTTCATCAGCACCAAATCATGAGCCAGCTATCATATCAGGTACCAAATAACTATGTACCTACTCGACCTGCTCATTTTCCGCCACACAGCCCCGATATCCGACCACCCTTTAACCGGTATGACTATAACCAAGCCTATCAGAACACCTATAACCAACAATGGAACCCACCTGATGAGATGAACTGGAACCCCTATCCAGACTGATTTGGTTCCAATTGGTTATTTATATGATTTTTATGTTTTTATCTTTTTACTTATTCATGTTTAAACTTATGTTATTGAATATACTTATGTAATCTTTATCATTTTTATTATTATTGTGTACTAATATTTCACATTTAGGATTTGAAAGTGGGATATTAAGTCCCATTTCAAATTACCATGCATGTTTATATTTGTATGTATGGATATTGTAAATTGTACAAAACAGGGTAAAACAGCGCATTTTCAAAGACTGGCATTAAGTTCAGCAAAAGCTACTAATTTTGACGACAAGATAAATGTGATGTAACAACAGACGGAATGGACAAATGATATGTACCATTTATCATTCAGCAAACAAACGCCAATATGTTTGGAAACTTTGGTAAAATTTAATCATTTCTACGCTAATCACCCTCAATAATTTAAATTGTTACTGATTTCTTGCAAATGAGGGCATTGCAAGATCTTAAGTGTGGGAAGGGGTTAAATTCTTTCGGATTTTTAAATTTTTTTTACTTTAAACACTTGGTTACCATTAGAAATACTAGTAAAGTAGTAGTTGTATTAGAATCTAGTGCTCTCTGATAATAAAGAACATCCCTAGTCTTATATACTGACTACCCAATTCTAGTAAAAATTTTCAAAATTTTTAATTAAATGAACTTAAAATCATGTTTATACATATTTATGAACGATAAAACTAGGTGTTAACACCGAAATTATTGTTACCTCGGAAAGGACATAAATTGAGAAACAAACCAAAATGTTAGAATTCATTTAAAATGGAATAGAGGACAATAAAAAGGAAAATAAAAGCCAAGTGTGGGAAAAATTACCAAGTTATCTTAAACATATGTCACATATTTCTGTAACAAATAATTGAAGATACTTTTGCTTTGGACGATAATTAACTGTTTTACCCGATGAAAGAAAAGAAGAGATGGATCTACACGATGAATCAATTCCATCGTTAAAAGGAAGTAAAGTCTTTCGAAAAAGACACGCGCTTCTTGATTTAGGTCATGAAGTTGTCGTCCAGACCAGCTGTAGGTTGATGAAAAATCTAGAAAAGTCATCTCTAAAATCAGCAGGAAATCCACGGACCTCAGCATAAAACAGGGTCGCCAAGTGGTCAGATTTATCCTAACCAAGAGAAGGATTTATCTCGTACAATGGGGGGCACCGTGCAAATTAGCTTGATAAGACTAATAAATCAGATCCCCAGAAAGGATAATCTCCTTAAAAGATCAAAAATCAGCTTTTAAGCCTGATATTACTCAATCCTAGAGATTGACCTTAAAGTTTGAGAATTCAAACTCATGGAATTCAATGATATCTAAACTCGAGCTTGAACGAGAAAATATTTTGATCAAATTATAAACTGATCTGTTTTCTGAAAACCCATTTTCAATGTGTTCATTACCATTGAACGTAAAATCCTAGGAATTCACCTGGAATTCATTAGGTCATCTGAACCAAATCGGGTGTCAACCGTAAGAACGGTGGTTGCATAGCATTAGCATGGTCGAAGACAGGACCTTGTGCCAGACCGAAAAATCATAAGGGTGAGCTTTACTATTGCTCCTACAAAGGATAGTAATTGCGTCCGACACGTTATAGACCATAATTAAAAGCATGTCAGGGGATATTGCCTTAACAGTTGCTTGTTCAACACTTTTCTTTATAACCGGACAGTAGTTTACCGAAAGGTAATATACGGAGCAAGTATACTGGATGTGTTGCTTTCCTAATACAAGGTTAGCAAATGGGTGACAAAAAACCACAAGTTTTGAGCTAAAATTTTCAAATCTGAAACCCACCAAGCCCACAAAAATACTTTGCAAACACCGGTGAAGGGTTATTCCGGAAAACTTATCTAGGGTAAAAACTAGATTTAATTTTCAAAAGATCAAATGTTTTCATAAAGATCCAATTTCCTTAGTGGATCTAAATTTTATAGTCATGTGGGACTGTAAACCACATCGTTACTACCATTGTTTATACCGCCGTAAAGAAATCACTGATGTACAAAGTGTGAAGAATAAAGAAGTGATTCTAGTATTTCAAGACTATATTGCTTGAGGACAAGCAACGCTCAAGTGTGGGAATATTTGATAATGCTAAAAACGAACATATATTTCATAGCATTATTCCTCAAGAAAGACAAGCTTTTAGTTGCAATTGTCCTATTTACAAGTGATATTCGTTTAAATAATAAAAGGTGAAGACAAAAGACAGATTCGACGAATTGAAGACGCAAACGACCAAAAAGCTCAAAAGTACAAAATACAATCAATGAGGTTCCAATTATTGATAAGAAACGTCTCAAAATTACAAGAGTACAAGATTCAAAACGAAAAGTACAAGATATTAAATTGTACGCAAGGACGTTCGAAAATCCGGAACCGGGACCAGAGTCAACTCTCAACGCTCGACGCAACGGACTAAAAATTACAAGTCAACTATGCATATGAATATAATATAATATATAATTAATTCTTAAAATTAATATATATATATTATATTATATTTAAATAAACGTCGGCAGAAGAAAACAACCAAAAGTGGCTCTCCCCAGCTGGCCATGCGATCGCATGGCCTGGAAGGCATAAATCCATGCGATCGCATGAGCCCCTTTTCCAGATCACAGGCCTATAAAAATCGAGCTTTGGTGCACCATTTTTCAATCCATAATATCAATCTCTCTATCTATATACGTAGTATATATTTATATTTATATTTTAATTTTAATTTTAATTTTAATTCTAATAATAAGGGTATGTTAGCGAATGTTGTAAGGGTGTAAGTCGAAATTCTGTCCGTGTAACGCTACGCTATTTTTAATCATTGTAAGTTATATTCAACCTTTTTAATTTAATGTCGCGTAGCTAAGTTATTATTATGCTTATTTAATCCGAAGTAATCATGATGTTGGGCTAAAAATATTAAAATTGGGTAATTGGGCTTTGTACCATAATTGGGGTTTGGACAAAAGAACGACACTTGTGGAAATTAGACTATGGGCTATTAATGGGCTTTATATTTGTTTAACTAAATGATAGTTTGTTAATATTAATATAAAGATTTACAATTGGACGTCCCTATAAATAACCATATACACTCGATCGGACACGATGGGCGGGGTATTTATATGTACGAATAATCGTTCATTTAACCGGACACGGGAATGGATTAATAGCCACTAGAAATATTAAAGCAGGGGTGAAATTATGTACAAGGACACTTGGCATAATTGATAACAAAGTATTAAAACCTTGGGTTACACTCAGTCGACATCCTGGTGTAATTATTAAACAAAGTATTAAAATCTTGTTACAGTTTAAGTCCCCAATTAGTTAGAATATTTAAACTTCGAGTATAAGGATAATTTGACGAGGACACTCGCACTTTATATTTATGACTGATGGACTGTTATGGACAAAAACCAGACGGACATATTAAATAATCCAGGACAAAGGACAATTAACCCATGGGCATAAAACTAAAATCAACACGTCAAACATCATGATTACGGAAAGTTTAAATAAGCATAATTCTTTTATTTCATATTTAATTTCTTTTATTTTATAGTTAATTGCACTTCTAATTATCGCACTTTTATTTATTGTTATTATATTTAATTACAATTTTAATTATCGTACTTTTTAATTATCGCAAGTTTATTTTATCGCACTTTTATTTATCGCAATTTTATTATCGTTATTTACTTTACGCTTTAAATTAAGTCTTTTATTTATTTAATATTTTACATTTTTTTTAAACTGCGACTAAAGTTTTAAAATTGACAAACCGGTCATTAAACGGTAAAAACTCCCCTTTAAAATAATAATATTACTTATATATATTCGTATTTTTATAAATTAAACTAATATAGCGTTAAGCTTTGATTAAAAGATTTTCCCTGTGGAACGAACCGGACTTACTAAAAACTACACTACTGTACGATTAGGTACACTGCCTATAAGTGTTGTAGCAAGGTTTAAGTATATCCATTCTATAAATAAATAAATATCTTGTGTAAAATTGTATCGTATTTAATAATATTTCCTGCTAAAAATTAAGCTATTTTATATACTTAATATTTAAGTATATCAATACGTAATGGTGGTGACGGGTGAAGATTAGGGTGGTTGCTAATTTGAAACAGAAACAGAAAGGTAGCTGAGCAGTAGCAGGTGTAGTAGCAAGTGGGTTTTGTTTTGAATTATTAATCGAATGGGTTTGATTGGGTTTTGGTCTCGGACAGACAGAAACAATCAAAAGAAGAAGAGAAGAAAAAAAATATAACAAGGTGGTTTGTGTTCATGTCATTGATAATTAGGCAAATTATATAAGTTTGGGTAAACGTTCCTTGATCGTAAGGATTATAGAAACAAAAGAGGAAACGCAGCAACTTACTTTTTGCGATGATGGTTCTCTACTTGCAGTTGGTGGTGGTTGTCGACGTATAGTAGTACACCACAAAAGTGGTTTAGTTTTGTGGTAGTATAAACGAAACATAGCTGCAATTTACTGATAATTAGCTATTAGTTTTACAGCAAAATAAAAGAGGTCGGGTAGCTACATTAATCATGTTGTAAAAGTGATGGTGATGACTCAAGATGCATGAATATATGTAATATATATATAATATTAAACCATGTTGTTGAATCACAAAAGATGAAGCAATAATCGAGGGAAAATATCTAATTGTAATAGTTAGCCATCATACAATTATTAGATTAGTTATAATAATATATTTAATATCATATTATATTTGTATTCATATTAGAATTTGAAAAAGGATCGTGCATACACAGTGTTCGAATAGTATCTTGAATCAAGAATTGTATAAGAGAGAGTTGCATTGAATTGAGACGTTGGCATATTATAATTCACAAAAGAAGATAGCACACAAACAACTAGAACCACAAGTTAAATCCCCGGTTTCTTGAATATATCATATTTAATATTCATACAATTGTTTAACTAGGCCGTTTAATTAATTATTAATATCCATAGATAATTATTAATCAATCAAAGGCAATCACATACAGTAGTTGACAGAAAGTAACAATAATATAATAAAAATAATCAAATGAAATTTAAAACGTGTGATCCATTAGCCGTCGTCTTTCACGGACTGAATTTCGTACTCCGTTGTTAACCAGTGTCGGATAAAAGTCTTCGGAAATATCCCAAGTTTTTACAGTACTTATATTTATTTATTTTAGTCATTATGGTATAAAAATCTGTCATTAATTTATTAAATAAAAATTACATCAACTGTCCCTCTCGATTCTGAGTAAAATATAAAAAGTGTTAAAACTTAACAAATAGTTCCTAAATACATTTTTAATAAGCCTAAAATTTATAGAGCTCATTTTTGTATCACCATTTATTTTAAAATTAAATAAGTTTAAATTTAACTTGCTTAACATCAATTGAAACATCAAACAAGTATTACAATCATTTAATAGTTATTTTTAATATACTTATTTATATATAGAGATATATTTTAAATAATAATAATTATAATATCCTATTTTTAATTTATTAATTTTTTTATAACAACAACATATAATACATCAAATTATATTATTATTTATATACACATACACACATATCTATTTACAATTAATTGTTCGTGAATCGCCGAGAGTAGTCGAAGGTTAAATGACTCTATGTAAACAGTTCAAAAATTCTTAAGACTCAACTTTACAAACCTTGCTTATCGTGTCGGAATCATATAAAGATTAAGTTTAAATATGGTCAGAAATCTCCGGGTCGTCACAGTACCTACCCGTTAAAGAAATTTCGTCCCGAAATTTGAGTGAGGTGGTCATGGCTAACAATTAAAATGTTTTCATG